>NC_042632.1:50900221-51572286 GCF_901001135.1 Rhinatrema bivittatum | reverse complement strand
GTATATGAGTGTATCTGTATATGGGTATATGAGTGTATATGTGTGTATCTGTATATGGGTATATGTGTGTATATGTGTGTATCTGTATATGGGTATATGTGTGTATATGAGTGTATATGAGTGTATCTGTATATGGGTATAGTGTAGTGTATCTCTATGTGGGTATATGAGTGTATCTGTATATGGGTATATGTGTGTATCTGTATATGGGTATATGGGTATCTGTATATGGGTATATGAGTGTGTATATGTGTGTATCTGTATATGGGTATATGGTGTATCTGTATATGGGTATATGAGTGTATCTGTATATGGGTATATGTGTGTATATGTGTATCTGTATATGGGTATATGAGTATCTGTATATGGGTATATGTGTGTATCTGTATATGGGTATATGAGTGTATCTGTATATGGGTATATGAGTATCTGTATATGGGTATATGTGTGTATCTGTATATGGGTATATGTGTGTATCTGTATATGGGTATATGAGTATCTGTATATGGGTATATGAGTGTATCTGTATATGGGTATATGTGTGTATCTGTATATGGGTATATGTGTGTATATGTGTATCTGTATATGGGTATATGTGTGTATAGTGTGTATATGAGTGTATCTGTATATGGGTATATGAGTATCTGTATATGGGTATATGTGTGTATCTGTATATGGGTATATGTGTGTATCTGTATATGGGTATATGTGTGTATATGAGTGTATCTGTATATGGGTATATGTGTGTATATGTGTGTATCTGTATATGGGTATATGTGTGTATATGTGTGTATCTGTATATGGGTATATGAGTGTATCTGTATATGGGTATATGTGTGTATCTGTATATGGGTATATGTGTGTATATGTGTGTATATGTGTGTATCTGTATATGGGTATATGTGTGTATCTGTATATGGGTATATGTGTGTATATGAGTGTATATGAGTGTATCTGTATATGGGTATATGAGTGTGTATATGTGTGTATCTGTATATGGGTATATGTGTGTATATGAGTGTATCTGTATATGGGTATATGAGTGTATCTGTATATGGGTATATGTGTGTATCTGTATATGGGTATATGAGTGTATCTGTATATGGGTATATGTGTGTATCTGTATATGGGTATATGAGTGTATCTGTATATGGGTATATGTGTGTTCTGTATATGGGTATATGAGTGTATCTGTATATGGGTATATGAGTGTATCTGTATATGGGTATATGTGTGTATCTGTATATGGGTATATGTGTGTATATGAGTGTATCTGTATATGGGTATATGTGTGTATATGTGTGTATCTGTATATGGGTATGTGTGTATATGTGTGTATCTGTATATGGGTATATGAGTGTATCTGTATATGGGTATATGTGTGTATCTGTATATGGGTATATGTGTGTATCTGTATATGGGTATATGTGTGTATCTGTATATGGGTATATGTGTATATGAGTGTATCTGTATATGGGTATATGTGTGTATCTGTATATGGGTATATGTGTGTATATGAGTGTATCTGTATATGGGTATATGTGTGTATCTGTATATATGTATATGAGTGTATCTGTATATGGGTATATGAGTGTATATGTGTGTATCTGTATATGGGTATAGAGTGTATCTGTATGGGTATATGTGTGTATCTGTATATGGGTATATGAGTGTGTATATGTGTGTATCTGTATATGGGTATATGAGTGTATCTGTATATGGGTATATGAGTGTATCTGTATATGGGTATATGTGTGTATCTGTATATGGGTATATGAGTGTATCTGTATATGGGTATATGTGTGTATCTGTATATGGGTATATGAGTGTATCTGTATATGGGTATATGTGTGTATCTGTATATGGGTTATGAGTGTGTATATGTGTGTATCTGTATATGGGTATATGAGTGTGTATATGTGTGTATCTGTATATGGGTATATGTGTGTATATGAGTGTATATGAGTGTATCTGTATATGGGTATATGTGTGTATCTGTATATGGGTATATGTGTATATGTGTGTATCTGTATATGGGTATATGTGTGTATCTGTATATGGGTATATGTGTGTATCTGTATATGGGTATATGTGTGTATATGTGTGTATCTGTATATGGGTATATGTGTGTATATGTGTGTATCTGTATATGGGTATATGAGTATCTGTATATGGGTATATGTGTGTATCTGTATATGGGTATATGTGTGTATCTGTATTGGGTATATGTGTGTATCTGTATATGGGTATATGTGTGTATATGTGTGTATCTGTATATGGGTATATGAGTATCTGTATATGGGTATATGTGTGTATCTGTATATGGGTATATGTGTGTATCTGTATATGGGTATATGTGTGTATCTGTATATGGGTATATGAGTGTATCTGTATATGGGTATATGAGTGTATATGAGTGTATCTGTATATGGGTATATGAGTGTATATGAGTGTATCTGTATATGGGTATATGAGTGTATCTGTATATGGGTATATGTGTGTATATGGGTATATGAGTGTATCTGTATATGGGTATATGTGTGTATATGTGTATATGAGTGTATCTGTATATGGGTATGTGTGTATCTGTATATGGGTATATGTGTGTATCTGTATATGGGTATATGTTGTATGTATATGGGTATATGTGTGTATATGAGTGTATCTGTATATGTGTATATGTGTGTATCTGTATATGGGTATATGTGTGTATCTGTATATGGGTATATGAGTGTATCTGTATATGGGTATATGAGTGTATATGAGTGTATCTGTATATGGGTATATGTGTGTATATGAGTGTATCTGTATATGGGTATATGGTGTCTCTGTATATGTGTATATGATGTGTATTGTATATGGGTATATGTGTGTATCTGTTATTGGTATATGTGTGTATCTGTATATGGGTATATGAGTGTATCTGTATATGGGTATATGAGTGTATCTGTATATGGGTATATGTGTGTATCTGTATATGGGTATATGTGTGTATCTGTATATGTGTATATGAGTGTATCTGTATATGGGTATATGTGTGTATCTGTATGTGTATTGTATATGAGTGTATCTGTATATGGGTATATGAGTGTATCTGTATATGGGTATATGTGTAGCTGTAGATCTGTATATGGTGTATATTGTGTGTTATCTGTATATGGGTATATGTGGTATATTGAGTGTTATCTGATATGGGGATATGTGTGTTATCTGTATATGGGTTATGATGTGTATCGTATATGGGTATATGGGTGTATCTGTATATGGGTATATGAGTGTATCTGTATATGGGTATATGGTGTTCTCTGTATATGGGTATATGTGTGTATATGGTATCTGTATTATGGGTATATGATAGTGGTATATGAGTGTATCGTATATGGGTATATGAGTGTATCTGTATATGGGTATATGTGTGTATCTGTATATGGGTATATGTGTGTATCTGATATGGGTATATTTGTATATAGGGTATATGAGTGTATCTGTATATGGGTATATGTGGGTATATGTGTGTATCTGTATATGGGTATATGAGTGTATCTGTATATGGGTATATGTGTGTATCTGTATATGGGTATATGTGTGTATCTGTATATGGGTATATGAGTGTATCTGTAATGGTATATGTGTGTATCTGTATATGGGTATAATGGTGTATCTGTATATGGGTATATGTCTGTATCTGTATATGGGTATATGTCTGTATCTGTATATGGGTATATGTGTGTATCTGTATATGGGTATATGTGTATCTGTATATGGGTATATGAGTGTATCTGTATATGGGTATATGAGTGTATCTGTATATGGGTATATGAGTGTATCTGTATATGGGTATATGAGTGTATCTGTATATGGGTATATGTGTGTACGTATATGGGTATATGTATCTGTATATGGGTATATGTGTGTATATGTGTGTATCTGTATATGGGTATATGAGTGTATCTGTATATGGGTATATGAGTGTATCTGTATATGGGTATATGTGTGTATCTGTATATGGGTATATGAGTGTATCTGTATATGGGTATATGAGTGTATCTGTATATGGGTATATGAGTGTATCTGTATATGGGTATATGTGTGTATCTGTATATGGGTATATGAGTGTATCTGTATATGGGTATATGAGTGTATCTGTATATGGGTATATGAGTGTATCTGTATATGGGTATATGAGTGTATCTGTATATGGGTATATGTGTGTATCTGTATATGGGTATATGAGTGTATCTGTATATGGGTATATGAGTGTATCTGTATATGGGTATATGAGTGTATCTGTATATGGGTATATGTGTGTATCTGTATATGGGTATATGTGTCTGTATATGGGTATATGAGTGTATCTGTATATGGTATATGTGTGTATCTGTATATGGGTATATGTGTGTATCTGTATATGGGTATATGAGTGTATCTGTATATGGGTATATGTGTGTATCTGTATATGGGTATATGAGTGTATCTGTATATGGGTATATGTGTGTATCTGTATATGGGTATATGTGTGTATATGTGTGTATCTGTATATGGGTATATGTGTGTATATGTGTGTATCTGTATATGGGTATATGAGTGTATCTGTATATGGGTATATGTGTGTATCTGTATATGGGTATATGAGTGTATCTGTATATGGGTATATGTGTGTATCTGTATATGGGTATATGTGTGTATCTGTATATGGGTATATGTGTGTATATGTGTGTATATGTGTATATATTGCTCTCCTCGGTGAACGCGGTGAACTTGGCCTGCGCAATCGGCGCTGAAGCCCGTCGGGGTAAGGCCTCCTGTTCCGCTCACCCCGATCGGGCTCCCTCGCCGATCGCCGGCCCTTCTCACCATCTGCTCATCCTACCTGCAAGGCCGCGAGCTCACGCCTCCTGCCGGCCTCGATCCGAGCCGCGAGCTCACGCCTCCTGCCGGCGTCGATCCGAGCCGCGAGCCCACGCCTCCTGCCGGCCTCGATCCGAGCCGCGAGCTCACGCCTCCTGCCGGCCTCGATCCGGGCCGCGAGCCCACGCTCCGAACCGCCAACAACAAAGACGAACCGCCCACAAAGCCGTCGCTGCGGTGACGTCAGAGGCGCGACCGGCGGCGTATTTAAACAGACTCTCTCCCAGGCGTCGCGCGCCGGGCGTCGCGTGCACGAAGGAGCGCAACAAAGGGGCCTGCCCCTTTGTTTCGCCCCTTCGTGTCGTCCCTCGCTCATCCCGAGCAGCAGCCTCTCATACCTCCCAACCTGTACCCAGTAACGCGACTAAAGCCAAGAGGACCCAGCCTGGAGCCACCGCACCTGTCATCTCGAAAACAAGAAAACGCCCCAAGAGAATCTACGCTCACGAAAGACAGAACATAGACCGCTCCTCCAGATAAATTCCCCAACACACTTTACCTTCACCTCAAGCGCATAATACGTAAGTGTGTCTCCTTCAAATGACTGTCTCGGGGAAATGACTTTACAGTATCCGCATCTCATTACCTACGCTACCTAATTGCCTACCCTCCCTGTACTATTGCATTTCTCTGTTCACTTGCATTCATCAGCTTACCTGCATTCATCTACCTCCAGTGCACTCATCTGTTCAATTGCATTCAACTGTTCTATTGCATTCAACTGTTCAATTGCATTCAACTGTTCTATTGCATTCAACTGTTCAATTGCATTCAACTGTTCTATTGCATTCAACTGTTCTATTGCATTCAACTGTTCTATTGCACTCATCTGTTCTATTGCACTCATCTGTTCTATTGCACTCATCTGTTCAATTGTATTCAACTGTTCAATTGCATTCAACTGTTCTATTGTATTTAACTGTTCTATTGCATTCAATTGTTCTACTGCATCTGTTCCATTGCATTCATCTGTTCACTTGCACCCAGCTGCTGTCAACTGCATTAATCGGCCAAACTGCATCTCTTTAACTACTTGCAATCATCTGTTCTCAATCGCACTAATCTACTCAATAGCATTACTGTGCCCTCATTGCACAACCTATCTCTCTCCCCAACACACATTTACTTGCCCCCCATCCAATAATGCCTCCACATGACTACCTCTGTCCCCCCAATTACCTATTCAGATACCCCTCAAAGCTATCCCTCCCCCCCTACAGCCAACACAACACTCAAAAAAGGCGTCTAACCCCCATCCCCATATCTCCTAACTCTCAAGCCCTCACCCTCTCCCTCATTTCTCTCCTTCTCATTAACGCCCAATCCCTGAAGCAAAAAACTCACCTCCTCCACGATATTTTAACTGACTCCAAACCAGAAATTTTCGCAGTAACTGAAACCTGGTTTAAACCCTGTGACACCCCCCTCATTAACCAACTCCCGACTGAAACCTATGACATTTTCTCTATTCCCCGCAAAAAGAAAAGAGGAGGGGGCCTACTCCTCATAGCTAAAAGAGAATTCAAGCTCACCCCACAAACCTGCAATATTCCCAAGCAATACGAAGTAGGCCTTTTCAAATCGCAATCTCTACAAATCTGCCTAATCTATACCCCTCCTGGTCTTCTAGAAAAAGACCCCTCCCCCCTCATCGAATTCCTTACCGTCTCTCTCTCCCCCGACATCCCCACGATAATCCTTGGCGATTTTAACCTCCATGTCGATTCCACTCCACAATCCCCACCATGCGAAGCCTTCATCTCATCCTTAGACTCAATGGGCCTCACCCAACTTATCCACTCCCCAACCCACAAAGCCGGTCATACCCTCGACCTTATTTTCACCAACTCACTCATCAACGTCATCCACCACCCAACATGCCTCCCTGTCCCCTGGTCTGACCACTCCATTATCAATACAACCCTCTCTCTACAAACCCCATCCATATCTTCTCCCCCTCAGCCAAAATCCTTCCAACTTCGTAAAACCTGCCCCCTAGACACCCTAGCAACGGCTTGCTCCAACATCCCAAATCACATTGACCTGGAGTCAGCAGATAGTGCCATATCCTCCTGGACAGAAGCTACCCAAAAAATCGCCAACAACCTATGCCCAATCATTCGAAAAACAATCACACAAACCAAAGCATCCAAAAAACCCTGGTACACCCATACGCTCAAAACCCAAAAAATCCAGCTTAGAGCAGCTGAAAGACACTGGCGCAAACACCCCTCTCCTGCCACAAAAACCACCTATTACCAACTCATGCACACATATAGAAACGCCATTCAAACAACCAAAAAAGAATATTATGCTAAAAAAATTCACCACCTCCAATTCAACCCAAAGGCACTATTCACCCTAGTCTCAAACCTTACCAAACCCAACATGTCTACACCCCAAGTCCCCTCCACACAGACCCGATGCAATGAAATTGCCCTCTTCTTTAAGAACAAAATATCCAACATCACTGCCAAGTTCACCCCTAATACCAAAAACCCCCCTAACACCAACAGCCTAACCCCCCCCCACCCCACACACAGCCACCATCCTCCCTTCGTTTGAACCCTCCTCAACTCTAGAAATAGAGAACATCTTAAAAAAGATGAGACCTTCCTCCCATCCCTCGGAAACCATCCCAACTAAACTTCTCCTCGCTATTCCTAAAACAATAGCCACCACACTCTCCAAAATCGTGAACTGCTCCCTAGAACACGGCCTGGTCCCTAACTCACTGAAACAAGCTGTGGTCAAACCCATTCTAAAAAAACCCTCCCTTGATCCCTCCAATCTATCTAACCTCCGTCCTATCTCCAATCTCCCTTTCCTCTCCAAAGTCATTGAGAAACTAGTAAACTCCCGTCTCTCTGAATACCTAGAACAATCCAATATACTCCTACCAACACAATACGGTTTCCGAAAACACCTTAGCACGGAATCCCTACTCCTCTCCCTTACAGATACAATCATCAAAGGAATGGATGCCGGTAACTCCTACCTCATTGCCATGCTAGATATTTCCGCCGCTTTCGACACCGTAAACCACAACATTCTCATCAACACCCTCATCAGTATAGGAATTTCAGGTACTGCTCTTTCTTGGATAAAGTCCTTCCTCCAAAACCGTACCTACACAGTCCTCACAGACAATTTTACATCCCCTCCTGTTAATCTCGACTGTGGCGTACCCCAAGGATCCTCCCTCTCTTCCACCTTATTCAATATTTACATGCTCCCCCTTACAAACCTCCTCTCCAACCTTGGTATCACACATTTCATCTATGCGGATGATGTGCAAATCCTCATCCCTTTCAAAAACTCTGTTCTCACTGCTATCCAAAACTGGAACACCATTCTCGCCTCAATAAACCAGCTCCTCACTGACATGCACCTAGCCCTCAATCCGCAAAAAACCGAGCTCCTCCTCGTCTCCTCTAGACATGCAGCCACACCCACTCTCTCCACCCTACATTCCCCCAACCTTCTCTCTGACACAAGAAACCTGGGTGTTATACTTGATAACCAACTAACCTTCAAACCATATATCAAATCTATCCTTAGCAGCTGCTATTTCAAACTTCAAACCCTCAAAAAACTCAAACCCCTTCTCTACTTTTCCGATTTCCGTACAGTACTCCAATCCATAATTTTTTCAAAGATTGACTACTGTAATGCTCTCCTACTTGGACTCCCTTCTACCCACATCAAACCTCTACAACTCCTCCAAAACGCTACTGCTCGCATCCTCACCAATGTCAATAAGAGAGACCACATCACTCCCACCCTCATTGATCTCCACTGGCTTCCCATTCACTCACGAATTATTTACAAAACCCTCACCCTCATCCACAAAAGTATTACTAACGAACACTACAACTGGCTAAATCCACCCTTCCTCCCTCGTACCTCCACAAGACCCACCCGTGCTTCCCTCCGTGGAACCCTTATCCCTCCCTCCATAAAATCCACTAGACTAATCTCCACCACCAATAGAGCCCTTTCCCTTGCAGGCCCCTCCCTCTGGAACTCTATGCCTCTTGACCTACGTACCGAAACCTCCACACCTACTTTCAAAAAGAAACTCAAAACCTGGCTTTTCCTCCAAGCTTACCCCCTTTCCTCATCAGCTCCACCAACTAACATGCTAGCCCAACCCTCATCTCTCTCCAACATCCCCCGTTCAGGTCCTACACCCAATACCCTCCCCTTCTAATGACTCATACAATTTTGTATATAACAAGTGTACATATTTCTCCCTCGAATCCCAACTCATATCCTATCCCTGTGTCTTTTTGCACCCTCCCCCTGCCCCCCCATTTGTCTCGACTACCCCCCTCCATCCCTCCCTTTAGTTACTTAGTTATTTATTAGTTATTCAGTTATTTATTCTGTTACTGCGTTTATGTTATACACCGTTCTCTGTAAAGGCTACGCCTATATATCTTTTGTTGCAAGTTACTTGTAAACCGGCACGATGTGCAAACGGTTGCCGGTATATAAAATTAAATAAATAAATAAATAAATAAATAAATAAATATGTGTGTATCTGTATATGGGTATATGAGTGTATCTGTATATGGGTATATGTGTGTATCTGTATATGGGTATATGAGTGTATCTGTATATGGGTATATGTGTGTATCTGTATATGGGTATATGTGTGTATCTGTATATGGGTATATGAGTGTATCTGTATATGGGTATATGTGTGTATCTGTATATGGGTATATGTGTGTATATGTGTGTATATGTGTGTATCTGTATATGGGTATATGTGTGTATATGTGTGTATCTGTATATGGGTATATGAGTGTATCTGTATATGGGTATATGAGTGTATCTGTATATGGGTATATGTGTGTATCTGTATATGGGTATATGTGTGTATCTGTATATGGGTATATGAGTGTATCTGTATATGGGTATATGTGTGTATCTGTATATGGGTATATGAGTGTGTATATGTGTGTATCTGTATATGGGTATATGAGTGTGTATATGTGTGTATCTGTATATGGGTATATGAGTGTGTATATGAGTGTATATGAGTGTATCTGTATATGGGTATATGTGTGTATCTGTATATGGGTATATGTGTGTATCTGTATATGGGTATATGTGTGTATCTGTATATGGGTATATGTGTGTATATGAGTGTATATGAGTGTATCTGTATATGGGTATATGAGTGTATATGTGTGTATCTGTATATGGGGTATATGTGTGTATCTGTATATGGGTATATGTGTGTATATGAGTGTATCTGTATATGGGTATATGTGTGTATCTGTATATATGTATATGAGTGTATCTGTATATGGGTATATGAGTGTATATGTGTGTATCTGTATATGGGTATATGAGTGTATCTGTATATGGGTATATGTGTGTATCTGTATATGGGTATATGAGTGTGTATATGTGTGTATCTGTATATGGGTATATGAGTGTATCTGTATATGGGTATATGTGTGTATCTGTATATGGGTATATGAGTGTATATGTGTGTATCTGTATATGGGTATATGAGTGTATCTGTATATGGGTATATGTGTGTATCTGTTAGTAGGGTATATGAGTGTATCTGTATATGGGTATATGAGTGTATCTGTATATGGGTATATGAGTGTATATGAGTGTATCTGTATATGGGTATATGAGTGTATCTGTATATGGGTATATGAGTGTATATGAGTGTATATGTGTGTATTTGTATATGGGTATATGAGTGTATATGAGTGTATATGAGTGTATCTGTATATGGGTATATGAGTGTATCTGTATATGGGTATATGTGTGTATCTGTATATGGGTATATGTGTGTATCTGTATATGGGTATATGAGTGTATCTGTATATGGGTATATGTGTGTATCTGTATATGGGTATATGAGTGTATATGAGTGTATCTGTATATGGGTATATGTGTGTATCTGTATATGGGTATATGTGTGTATCTGTGTGTATCTGTATATGGGTATATGAGTGTATATGAGTGTATATGTGTGTATCTGTATATGGGTATGTGTGTATCTGTATATGGGTATATGAGTGTATCTGTATATGGGTATATGTGTGTATATGAGTGTATATGTGTCTATCTGTATATGGGTATATGTGTGTATATGTGTGTATCTGTATATGGGTATATGAGTGTATCTGTATATGGGGTATATGTGTGTATCTGTATATGGGTATATGAGTGTGTATATGTGTGTATCTGTATATGTGTATATGTGTGTATCTGTATATGGGTATATGTGTGTATCTGAGTGTATATGAGTGTATCTGTATATGGGTATATGTGTGTATCTGTATATGGGTATATGTGTGTATATGTGTGTATCTGTATATGGGTATATGTGTGTATCTGTATATGGGTATATGTGTGTATCTGTATATGGGTATATGTGTGTATATGTGTGTATCTGTATATGGGTATATGTGTGTATATGTGTGTATCTGTATATGGGTATATGGGTATATGTATATGGGTATATGTGTGTATCTGTATATGGGTATATGTGTGTATCTGTATATGTATATGTGTGTATCTGTATATGGGTATATGTGTGTATATGTGTGTATCTGTATATGGGTATATGAGTGTATATGAGTGTATCTGTATATGGGTATATGTGTGTATCTGTATATGGGTATATGAGTGTATCTGTATATGGGTATATGAGTGTATATGAGTGTATCTGTATATGGGTATATGAGTGTATATGAGTGTATCTGTATATGGGTATATGTGTGTATATGTGTGTATCTGTATATGGGTATATGTGTGTATCTGTATATGGGTATATGAGTGTATCTGTATATGGGTATATGTGTGTATATGGGTATATGAGTGTATCTGTATATGGGTATATGTGTGTATCTGTATATGGGTATATGAGTGTATATGAGTGTATCTGTATATGGGTATATGTGTGTATATGTGTGTATCTGTATATGGGTATATGTGTGTATCTGTATATGGGTATATGTGTGTATATGAGTGTATCTGTATATGGGTATATGTGTGTATATGTGTGTATCTGTATATGGGTATATGAGTGTATCTGTATATGGGTATATGTGTGTATCTGTATATGGGTATATGTGTGTATATGTGTGTATCTGTATATGGGTATATGTGTGTATCTGTATATGGGTATATGTGTGTATATGTGTGTATCTGTATATGGGTATATGTGTGTATATGTGTGTATCTGTATATGGGTATATGAGTATCTGTATATGGGTATATGTGTGTATCTGTATATGGGTATATGAGTGTATATGAGTGTATCTGTATATGGGTATATGTGTGTATCTGTATATGGGTATATGAGTGTATCTGTATATGGGTATATGAGTGTATATGAGTGTATCTGTATATGGGTATATGAGTGTATATGAGTGTATCTGTATATGGGTATATGAGTGTGTATATGTGTGTATCTGTATATGGGTATATGAGTGTATCTGTATATGGGTATATGTGTGTATATGGGTATATGAGTGTATCTGTATATGGGTATATGTGTGTATCTGTATATGGGTATATGAGTGTATATGAGTGTATCTGTATATGGGTATATGTGTGTATATGTGTGTATCTGTATATGGGTATATGTGTGTATATGTGTGTATCTGTATATGGGTATATGAGTGTATCTGTATATGGGTATATGAGTGTATCTGTATATGGGTATATGAGTGTATATGTGTGTATCTGTATATGGGTATATGAGTGTATGAGTGTATCTGTATATGGTATATGTGTGTATCTGTATATGGGTATATGTGTGTATCTGTATAATGGGTATATGTTGGTGTAGTTGTATTATGTGTAATATGTTGTATCTGTATATGGGTATATGTGTGTATCTGTATATGGGTATATGTGTGTATATGTGTGTATCTGTATATGGGTATATGAGTATCTGTATATGGGTATATGTGTGTATATGAGTGTATATGAGTGTATCTGTATATGGGTATATGAGTGTATCTGTATATGGGTATATGAGTGTATCTGTATATGGGTATATGAGTGTATATGTGTGTATCTGTATATGGGTATATGAGTGTATCTGTATATGGGTATATGAGTGTGTATATGTGTGTATCTGTATATGGGTATATGAGTGTATCTGTATATGGGTATATGTGTGTATCTGTATATGGGTATATGTGTGTATATGAGTGTATCTGTATATGGGTATATGTGTGTATCTGTATATGGGTATATGTGTGTATATGAGTGTATATGTGTGTATCTGTATATGGGTATATGAGTGTATCTGTATATGGGTATATGAGTGTATCTGTATATGGGTATATGTGTGTATCTGTATATGGGTATATGTGTGTATCTGTATATGGGTATATGAGTGTGTATATGTGTGTATCTGTATATGGGTATATGTGTGTATCTGTATATGGGTATATGTGTGTATCTGTATATGGGTATATGAGTGTATATGAGTGTATCTGTATATGGGTATATGTGTGTATCTGTATATGGGTATATGAGTGTATCTGTATATGGGTATATGAGTGTATATGAGTGTATCTGTATATGGGTATATGTGTGTATATGTGTGTATCTGTATATGGGTATATGTCTGTATCTGTATATGGGTATATGAGTGTATCTGTATATGGTATATGTGTGTATATGGGTATATGAGTGTATCTGTATATGGGTATATGTGTGTATCTGTATATGGGTATATGAGTGTATCTGTATATGGGTATATGTGTGTATATGTGTGTATCTGTATATGGGTATATGTGTGTATCTGTATGGGTATATGTGTGTATATGAGTGTATCTGTATATGGGTATATGTGTGTATATGTGTGTATCTGTATATGGGTATATGAGTGTATCTGTATATGGGTTATGTGAGTGTGTATCTGTATGGTTATTGTGTGTATATGTGTGTATCTGTTATGGGTATATGTGTGTATCTGTATATGGGTATATGTGTGTATATGTGTGTATCTGTATATGGGTATATGTGTGTATATGTGTGTATCTGTATATGGGTATATGAGTATCTGTCTATGGGTATATGTGTGTATCTGTATATGGGTATATGAGTGTATATGTGTATCTGTATATGGGTATAGATGTGGTATCTGTATATGGGTATATGAGTGTATCTGTATATGGGTATATGAGTGTATATGAGTGTATCTGTATATGGGTATATGAGTGTATATGAGTGTATCTGTATATGGGTATATGAGTGTGTATGTGTGTATCTGTATATGGGTATATGAGTGTATCTGTATATGGGTATATGTGTGTATCTGTATATGGGTATATGAGTGTATATGAGTGTATCTGTATATGGGTATATGTGTGTATATGTGTGTATCTGTATATGGGTATATGTGTGTCTCTGTATATGGGTATATGTGTGTATATGAGTGTATCTGTATGGGTATATGTGTGTATATGTGTGTATCTGTATATGGGTATATTTGTGTATATGTGTGTATCTGTATATGGGTATATGAGTGTATATGAGTGTATCTGTATATGGGTATATGTGTGTATCTGTATATGGGTATATGTGTGTATATGAGTGTATCTGTATATGGGTATATGTGTGTATCTGTATCTGGGTATATGTGTGTATCTGTATATGGGTATATGTGTGTATATGTGTGTATCTGTATATGGGTATATGTGTGTATCTGTATATGGTATATGTGTGTATCTGTATATGGGTATTATTGTGTATATGTGTGTATCTGTATATGGGTATATGAGTATCTGTATATGGGTATATGTGTGTATATGAGTGTATCTGAGTGTATCTGTATATGGGTATATGAGTGTATCTGTATATGGGTATATGAGTGTATATGTGTGTATCTGTATATGGGTATATGAGTGTATCTGTATAGGGTATATGAGTGTGTATATGTGTGTATCTGTATATGGGTATATGAGTGTATCTGTATATGGGTATATGTGTGTATCTGTATTGGGTATATGTGTGTATATGTGTGTATCTGTATATGGGTATATGTGTGTATCTGTATATGGGTATATGTGTGTATGAGTGTATATGTGTGTATCTGTATATGGGTATATGAGTGTATCTGTATATGGGTATATGTGTGTATCTGTATATGGGTATATGTGTGTATCTGTATATGGGTATATGAGTGTATATGTGTGTATCTGTATATGGGTATATGTGTGTATCTGTATATGGGTATATGTGTGTATCTGTATATGGGTATATGAGTGTGTATATGTGTGTATCTGTATATGGGTATATGAGTGTATCTGTATATGGGTATATGAGTGTGTATATGTGTGTATCTGTATATGGGTATATGAGTGTATCTGTATATGGGTATATGTGTGTATCTGTATATGGGTATATGAGTGTGTATATGTGTGTATCTGTATATGGGTATATGTGTGTATCTGTATATGGGTATATGAGTGTGTATATGTGTGTATCTGTATATGGGTATATGTGTGTATCTGTATATGGGTATATGAGTGTGTATATGTGTGTATCTGTATATGGGTATATGTGTGTATATGAGTGTATATGAGTGTATCTGTATATGGGTATATGTGTGTATCTGTATATGGGTATATGTGTGTATATGTGGTATATGTGTGTATCTGTATGGGTATATGGTGTATCTGTATATGGGTATATGTGTGTATCTGTATATGGGTATATGTGTGTATCTGTATATGGGTATATGAGTGTGTATATGTGTGTATCTGTATTGGGTATATGTGTGTATCTGTATATGTGTATATGTGTGTATCTGTATATGGGTATATGAGTGTATCTGTATATGGGTATATGAGTATGTATATGTGTGTATCTGTATATGGGTATATGTGTGTATCTGTATATGGTATATGAGTGTGTATATGTGTGTATCTGTATATGGGTATATGTGTGTATCTGTATATGGGTATATGTGTGTATCTGTATAGGGTATATGTGTGTATCTGTATATGGGTATATGTGTGTATCTGTATATGTGTATATGTGTGTATCTGTATATGGGTATATGTGTGTATATGTGTGTATCTGTATATGGGTATATGAGTGTATCTGTATATGGGTATATGTGTGTATCTGTATATGGGTATATGAGTGTATATGAGTGTATCTGTATATGGGTATATGTGTGTATCTGTATATGGGTATATGAGTGTATCTGTATATGGGTATATGAGTGTATATGAGTGTATCTGTATATGGGTATATGAGTGTATATGAGTGTATCTGTATATGGGTATATGAGTGTGTATATGTGTGTATCTGTATATGGGTATATGAGTGTATCTGTATATGGGTATATGTGTGTATATGGGTATATGAGTGTATCTGTATATGGGTATATGTGTGTATCTGTATATGGGTATATGAGTGTATATGAGTGTATCTGTATATGGGTATATGTGTGTATATGTGTGTATCTGTATATGGGTATATGTGTGTATCTGTATATGGGTATATGTGTGTATATGAGTGTATCTGTATATGGGTATATGTGTGTATATGTGTGTATCTGTATATGGGTATATGTGTGTATATGTGTATCTGTATATGGTATATGAGTATCTGTATATGGGTATATGAGTGTATCTGTATATGGGTATATGAGTGTATATGTGTGTATCTGTATATGGGTATATGAGTGTATATGAGTGTATCTGTATATGGGTATATGTGTGTATCTGTATATGGGTATATGTGTGTATCTGTATATGGGTATATGTGTGTATATGTGTGTATCTGTATATGGGTATATGTCTGTATCTGTATATGGGTATATGTGTGTATCTGTATATGGGTATATGTGTGTATATGTGTGTATCTGTATATGGGTATATGAGTGTATCTGTATATGGGTATATGTGTGTATATGAGTGTATATGAGTGTATCTGTATATGGGTATATGAGTGTATCTGTATATGGGTATATGAGTGTATCTGTATATGGGTATATGAGTGTATATGTGGTGTATCTTGTATATGGGTATATGAGTGTATCTGTATATGGGTATATGAGTGTGTATATGTGTGTATCTGTATATGTGTATATGAGTGTATCTGTATATGGGTATATGTGTGTATCTGTATATGGGTATATGTGTGTATATGAGTGTATCTGTATATGGGTATATGTGTGTATCTGTATATGGGTATATGTGTGTATCTGTATATGGGTATATGAGTGTATCTGTATATGGGTATATGAGTGTATCTGTATATGGGTATATGTGTGTATCTGTATATGGGTATATGTGTGTATATGTGTGTATCTGTATATGGGTATATGAGTGTGTATATGTGTGTATCTGTATATGGGTATATGTGTGTATCTGTATATGGGTATATGTGTGTATCTGTATATGGGTATATGTGTGTATATGTGTGTATCTGTATATGGGTATATGAGTGTATCTGTATATGGGTATATGTGTGTATCTGTATATGGGTATATGAGTGTGTATATGTGTGTATCTGTATATGGGTATATGTGTGTATCTGTATATGGGTATATGTGTGTATCTGTATATGGGTATATGTGTGTATATGTGTGTATCTGTATATGGGTATATGAGTGTATCTGTATATGGGTATATGTGTGTATCTGTATATGGGTATATGTGTGTATCTGTATATGGGTATATGAGTGTGTATATGTGTGTATCTGTATATGGGTATATGTGTGTATCTGTATATGGGTATATGTGTGTATCTGTATATGGGTATATGTGTGTATCTGTATATGGGTATATGGTATGAGTGTATCTGTATATGGGTATAGAGTATGTATATGTGTGTATCTGTATATGGGTATATGTGTGTATCTGTATATGGTATATGTGTGTATATGTGTGTATCTGTATATGGGTATATGTGTGTATCTGTATATGGGTATATGTGTGTATCTGTATATGGGTATATGTGTGTATATGTGTGTATCTGTATATGGGTATATGTGTGTATCTGTATATGGGTATATGTGTGTATCTGTATATGGGTATATGTGTGTGTATATGTGTGTATCTGTATATGGGTATATGTGTGTATCTGTATATGGGTATATGTGTGTATATGTGTGTATCTGTATATGGGTATATGTGTGTATATGTGTGTATCTGTATATGGGTATATGTGTGTATCTGTATATGTGTGTATATGTGTGTATCTGTATATGGGTATATGTGTGTCTATGTAGGTGTGTGTCTATGTAGGTGTGTGTTTATGTAGATGGGTGTCTATGTAGATGGGTGTCTATGTAGGTGTGTGTAGATGTGTGTCTATGTAGATGTGTGTCTATGTAGATGTGTGTCTATGGAGGTGTGTGTCTATGTCTATGTAGATGGGTGTCTATGTAGATGGGTGTTTATGTAGGTGTGTGTCTATGTAGATGGGTGTGTATGTAGATGGATGTCTATGTAGGTGTGTGTCTATGTAGGTGGGTGTCTATGTAGATGGGTGTCTATGTGTGTCTATGTAGATGTGTGTCTATGTAGGTGTGTGTCTATGTAGGTGTCTATGTAGATGGGTGTGTATGTAGATGGGTGTCTATGTAGGTGTGTGTCTATGTAGGTGGGTGTCTATGTAGATGGGTGTCTATGTGTGTCTATGTAGATGGGTGTCTATGTAGATGGGTGTCTATGTGTGTCTATGTAGGTGTGTGTCTATGTAGGTGGGTGTCTATGTGTGTCTATGTAGATGTGTGTCTATGTAGGTGTGTGTCTATGTAGGTGTCTATGTAGATGGGTGTCTATGTAGATGTGTGTCTATGTAGGTGTGTGTCTATGTAGATGGGTGTGTATGTAGATGGGTGTCTATGTAGGTGTGTGTCTATGTAGGTGGGTGTCTATGTAGATGGGTGTCTATGTGTGTCTATGTAGATGGGTGTCTATGTAGATGTGTGTCTATGTAGATGGGTGTCTATGTAGCTGTCTATGTAGATGGGTGTCTATGTAGATGTGTGTCTATGTAGATGGGTGTCTATGTAGCTGTGTGTCTATGTAGATGGGTGTCTATGTAGATGTGTGTTTATGTAGGTGTGTGTGTCTATGTAGGTGTGTGTCTATGTAGATGGGTGTCTATGTAGATGGGTGTCTATGTAGGTGTGTGTCTATGTCTATGTGTGTCTATGCTTGGGGGGGGGAAGGGAGGAAGCGGACGTTGTGCGCTGCGCTTCTGCTCCCCCCCCCCCCCCCGACAGGAAGTTCGGCAGGCAGTACGGCCCGACGCCTGAAGATAGCAGGAGGCAGGAGGCCGGTGGCAGCAGGAGAGGCATCTGATCTTCCTGCTCTGGGGGAGAAAGCGGAAGCTGTGCACGTGCTTGAATGTGTATGTGTGGATGAGAATGGGAGTGTGTGTGGGTGAAAACTGGAGCCTGGGTGTGTATGTGGGTGAGAATGGAAGCTTGAATATGTGGGTGAATGGGAGCTCGAATGTGTGTATGTGTGGTTGAGAATGGGAGCTTGGGTTTGTGGGTGGGTGAGAATGGAAGCTTGAATATGTGGATAAGAATGGGTGCTTGAATGTGTGTATGTGTGGGTGAGAATAATACCTTAAATGTGTATATGTATGGATGAGAATGGGAGCTTGAATATGTGTAGGTGAGACTGGGAGCATGGGTTTGGTGGGTGAGAATGGGTGCCTGGATGTGCGTCTGTGTGTGCATAAGAATATAAGCCTGGGGAGGGGTGAGAAAGTGAGAACTTGAATGTGAGCTGGGGGGGGGGGGGAGAGCATATGATAGTGACAGCTTGAGTGTGTAAGAGGGAGTCTGTGAGAGAAAGCGTGTGTGTGTGTGTGTGTGTGTGTGTGTGTGTGTGGCAGGGAAGAAGACAGTAATAGAAGAAAGACACTGAAAAGGAATTAGGAAATGAGCTATAAGGGAAAAAATGGGAAAAAGAGACCAGGACCAACTGATTAGAAAAATACAAAGATCAGACAACAAAGGTAAAAATATATATCTATATTTTGAGATGTTAGCAATTTAAATATAAGCAACACAACCGCTCTCTCAAAATTTATGGACAGGTAGGAGCCGTGTATAAAATCGTAATAATAAGAAGGCTAACGTACCACAAATCACCGTGAATTATGTTTGTATCATTAAGTAAACCTCATACTTAGGCGTAGATGTGAATGCTATGCTGCATAATTTGGCATTATTTATCAGTAAAAAAACAACTAGTAGACCTGCATGCCTACAGCCCACCCATGTTAACCTTGTGCCCACCCAAAAAATCAATTCTGGCTACGCCACTGGTAGGGAGAGCAAGAAAGCCCAGAAAGAAGCGAGTGTATGGATGGGAAGAGGGACAAGTAGGGGGAAGGAGCAAGACTGGTGAGGAAGGGGAGGAAGCAAGAGTGAGGGGGGAAGATGGGGGAAGGAAAAAGGGACAGGAATGAGTGGGTGGGAGATAACAAAGGATGGCAGGAAAGAGAGCAGAGGACCCTACACTTGGGGGTGAAGGAAGGAACCCAGGTTGATGTAGGAGAACAAAGAGTGGAAATGTTGAAAGGCGAGCAGGTAGGATGAGTAGGAAGAGGAGAAAAGAAGCAAAAAGCGAGGAGAGAGAAAAAGGAGGAGTGCGACATATTAAAGTATCTGCTGCTGAAGAGAGAGAACTAAACTAGAAAAAGGAAGGACGACACCATAGAGGGAGGGACAGAAAACAGAGACGGAGCCAGAAATCAAAACAGACACCACAGGTTAGAAACTATTTTATTACGTGATAGAAAATATTAAAGAGAATGGAGGACGAGTCTGTACAGCTTCAGCCTCACCACATAGGTGGGTCAGCAGTGGCTCTTCTGGCCCTTAGCCCGGCTCCCTCCCCCGGCCGTGGAGACTCTCCTGGCCCTTAGCCCGGCTCCCACCCCCCCAGCCGCAGAGACTCTCCTGGCCCTTAGCCCGGCTCTCCCCCAGCCACGGAGCCTCTCCTGGCCCTTAGGCTGGGTTCTGCTGAAGACCCCATGGACAGGCACCATAAGAGCAGGAGGAAAGTGAGACACGACAGGGTTCTTGTCCACAGCTCTGGTTCATTCCACTGGTGCCACTATTCCCCCACCTTTGACAGTCACACGACACAGAAACTGAAAACAGGTGTGGGTTTCTCTTTCTAAAAAGCACATCCAGGTAGGGGAGATAAACATTTGGTGATGGTAAATGGAACAGAAGGCCCAGCATCTATTGAGTAATTATCGATGACTGATAACGTCCCCGGATGTCCGGCTGTAATGTGCTACATAGGGATGATGGGGTCGCATAGGCTCCGGTCCTTACCTACAAGATTCCTCTCTGTGCAAGAGCCAAAGTGGAACAAATATGGGGTTGAACACCACCCAAAACACATAGCAGGGGTTTCATTAGGATTTCGTTCCAGCCCTGCCCAGGGCTTGGTAACACTGGTGCAGAATTTAACACCGGTATGGTTATGATTCTGTCAGCGGCTCAGGACTAAGCTGTAATTTATTAACGGCATAAAGATGAAACTTAGAAATAAGACAAGCACTACAGTCATCCCAACACATTTCTCTCTGAGCCTGAAAAGGCAGCTCCAGCATAAAGTAAAACAAACAAACAAAAAAACAAAACAAAACCCAGTAGAGTTACTTTTCGATTCTCCAGATATGGAAAAGAAAGGGAAAACCAATTTTTGGTGAAAAACATTACTAGAAGGTAGCAGGGACCTCAGTGGATGTTTTTTTAAATTTAAAAAAAAGCAGATGTAGTGGTTTATAATTCCAGAAAGAAAGCCCACATTCCTCTTCCGCCCTCCCCGCCACCCACTGACAGCCCTCAGGCCTGTGGCTGTTTACGTCTGCTGGAGGCTGCAGCACTGAAGCAGCTCCTGGTATTTCCTAACTCATTCTCCTCACATCTTTAACACTTTTCTTTATGGCTGGAGGAAAAAGACAGATAGCTGCAACAAATCCTCTTTTATCTTTTTAAATTTTCTGAGAAAATCCAAGTAAATCACATCCAGCACTCTTCCCTGATCTCATTCTCTAGTCACCCGATCGAAAAGAATCAATCATAGGGCGGACCCACCAGCGCATTTCTGAGCTCCCTCGGTATCCTGCGATGTACCTCATCAGGCCCCAAGCTCTTGTCCACTCTGTTTTCCTAGTTCTTCCCATACATTTCTCCTCTATAAACAGAGTTTCATCTACTCCACCCCCATCCACAGTCTTGTTAACTAGTGACGGGCCTTCTCCAGGGTCTTCTTTAGTGAACACTGCACTGAAGAATTTGTTAAATATTTCTGCCCTTTCGACGACTCCTTCCACACATTGATCCTTGTCACCTTTCAATTTCACTATACCTTTTTGGACCTTTCTCTGATGTATCTGAAAAATGTTTTTGTCACCTCGCTTTACTTCCTTGGCAATCTATTCTTCCACCTGACTTTTTGCATTCTTGATTCATTTCTTCATCTCCCTCAATTTCACCAGATATTCTTCCCTGGGTTCCTCTTTTTGGGATCCTTTATATTTCCTGAATGCTGCTTTTTTTGCCTTTATTTTATCGGCCACCTCCTTTGAGGAGCAGATCAGTTTCTTATTTCTCTTACTTTTGTTTACTTTTCTAACAGATTTGTTGCTTTTGTAATTGCTTCTTTTACTTTGGCTCTCTGTTGTTCCACCTCTCCCAGTCTTCTAGTTCTATCTCCAGGTACGTCTCCATTTCAACAAAGTCTGTATTTTTGAAATGCAAAAGTCAGGTCTTCACATGACTTCTTTGTATCCTATTTGCAATGTCAAACTATACTGTTTGATGATCACTGGTGCTGAGGTGGGCCCCCACCTGGACATTAGAGACATTATCCCCGTTAGTGAGCACTAGGTTAAATATAACTCCTTCCTTCATGGGTTCCATTACCATTTGTTTGAAGAGAGCCTCTTGCAGGGCATCCACTTTCTCTCTACTTCTGGTAGATTCTGCAGAAGGGATTTTCCAGTCTACGTCCAGCATAAGAACATAAGAAAATGCCATACTGGGTCAGACCAAGGGTCCATCAAGCCCAGCATCCTGTTTCCAACAGAGGCCAATCCAGGCCACAAGAACCTGGCAAGTACCCTAAAAACTAAGTCTATCCATGTAACCATTGCTAATGGCAGTGGCTATTCTCTAAGTGAACTTAATAGCAGGTAATGGACTTCTCCTCCAAGAACTTAGCCAATCATTTTTTAAACACAGCTATACTAACTGCACGAACCACATCCTATGGCAACAAATTCCAGAGCTCAATTGTGCGTTGAGTAAAAAAGAACTTTCTCCAACAACAATCAACACCTCTCCCTTTTTTCCCACCTTTTGGAGATCTTCGACCAGATCTCGGTCTACTTCTTCCATTTGAGTCGGAGGCCTGTAAACCACACCAGTAAAAATGGATGCACCATCATCTTATTTAAGGATGGCTTCTTCTCTACCCCACATTCCTTGCAGTTCAGTAGCTTGGATATTGTTTTTGACATAAAGAGCTACTCCTCCCCCTTTTCTGTCCTTCCTTAACAAGTTATAGCTCGGTATGGCCATATCCCAAGCATGAGACTCCGTGAACCATGACTTTATCCTGTGAAATATGCTACCAGCTGTATTCTGACCATGTTCAATAGACTTGCCTTAGACCACTCGTTATATGTAAACCGATGTGATATGGCAAATCGAATGTCGGTGTAGAAAAATAAATAAATAAGTGATGGGGTTAAGGAGGCTCCATTCTAGTGCACAGACTTTTTATATTGACGCCAAGATGGACTGAGGTAAGTTACTGGTGTTAGTTTGGCTCTTTATGGTGCAGCATTCCCTGGATTGCGTTTACTCTGAGCTTCTACCATTTCATCTCTTCCTTCTATCTCCCTTGTGCCTTCATCCAGTATGTGGAAGCTGTTTCACTGTTACGACAGCATGCGCATGGGCAAAGGATGCATGGGCGCTAGAGTGGGGTTCTCCTTTTGGCAAGCAGCCCTGGGCAAGAAAGGCTAAAAAGAAAATCTGCTGCTGCCTGTGACCCTATTTCTTTTAGTAATAGCTAAACACACACATGCATTTCTCATGAGGGGAAATATAGTGACCTCCTAAAACTACGGTATACAAAAACAAATGCTGCATGCCATAAAACTGAAGCCCCCACCCCAAAAAAAATCAAAACTAATTTCTACACTGTATTTTGTCATTTATTTATGTATTTGCTAACAGGTACAAAGAATGCATGTTACAAGGATCTCATTTAGGTTTAAATTGTGATTCTTAAGGCAGGCTGATGTATGAAGTCTTAATCACTCAAAACAAGGGTCCATGGTTGGGGCCTGACTTGTCCAATTTGTTTTCTGAAAGCCTAAACAGAGACAAGTTTCAAAATGAAATAAGGAGAGGGTGGGATTAGTTCAGCCTCTGTACTAACTCATGCTTCAGATATTTTTGTGTTTTATCTTCATTCCCAAATTAGCTTCCCACATTTATTTATTTTTTTAATGTGCTTCCCTTTGCCCCCTTCCTGGACAATCCCAGTCTCTTACAGACCTCCATTTAAAATTTCTAATAGTTTTCACAGATTTAAAAAAAACAAACATTTTTTAAGGCACTTGCTCTGTGAATATTTACAGAACATGCACGCATGGACAATAGTCAGGGTTCAAACTTGACCACTGGCATTACTGTTCACAAGCTTCAAACTTGTGTTAATTCAGCCCCTCTATATGTTGGTTACAATATGTCCAGCATGTACATTTCTATTATTTCTGTGCAAAACAGCATGAAGGTTACATGAAACACAGATAAGAGCACAATGGAGACGAGGCGTTAACTCATCTGAAGGGCAATACCCACAATTCTTTTGGCTTGTGTATTGGTACAGAGGTGAATTAAATTTGGCTGATACGATACAAAATACTTTTGTGGCATAAACATGTGAGAACTAATGGAAATGTAACTATATAAATAGCCCTTGCGGTAGCTTGGTGAACTTTCAGAAGGAAGAGATCTCTCATTGGTTTTTAAATGATTGACATTTGTTTTTAATTTTTTTTTTTAACGTTTCTGGATTGGTTTTGTCTCTTAGATGGTCCCATCTTTTTGCTTCGGTTTGGAAGACTAGTGAGTATTTTATTTTATCAAGTGGCCTTATGGTACATTGAAGTGATAATTCTGTAGTAATGTAAGTAGCTAAGGCACAGGGAAAAACCTTCTGACTGACAAACTGCAGTGTCTTCCAAACCAATCCCAATCCAAGCTCGCTTCATCACACACATTCATGTTAATTCACACTGGGATGTTACTACCTATAAACTGGAGATTCAAACAATCTTTAAAAAAAAGAGGTACATCATGTCTAGTAAGCACCCTCCCCCCCATCATTACTACATAATCTGGGCATTCGGTGTGATTTCCAGTGCCTGTTTTGGTTACCATCCATGCGGCCACCACATCTCCATGATAGAAAATGCAACTAAGTAGTATTTTAACACAAATGACTATAGTCCAATTAAAATTCATGACCAGGAATCTTCTCAAGGAATTGTCTCCATTAAGCAAATGTTCCCATCTGTGCACATTAAGAGAGAGACACTTTACCAACCTTGGACAAAATAGTCACCACCCATCATTACTACAAGACTTTTGGAAGATGGTGGGCCGCTGTGGTCCAGAGCACATAAGACACTGGCCAAAGCTTCTCTCGTGCATACTGCACGCTATTAAATGACAAGAACCAGGCTTATTGTACATGAGACACTGGCTTACGTGGAGATATTGCCAAAGCAATAGCTGTAAAGTGAAGCTTCAAAAGCAATGGACTTGTTATCATGGGGAATAACTCTTTCACTTAAACCTTGCAACGGCGGAGGACTTTAACAACAGTTAAAAAAAAAATGTAAAAACAATGAAACTGTTTATCCTAAAATGCGACTCCCCCATGCCCCAAACTCAAAAACGTTCCACTGTTGGTACACATAAATGGTTCCCTATGCGTGTATTAGTACTGAACATCATCACCTTCAGTTGGAAAAGGTTTCTAATTCCACAGTGGCTTCAGCGATGGCGGAGCTGGAAGAATTGTAAACAAAAAAGGCCTCTAGGTGTGGTGCTAGGCACTGCTGGAGGCCCTTAATTTCATAAGGACTTGGTGGTCCAGGCCTCTGCTTGTAACTTGCATCTACACGACAACCATATTGTAGAACGTACAAGCCTGCGTTTCTCCACCCAGACTCTAGAAATTCTAGATACAAATCACATTAGTTACTAGCAAATCTGGCAGTGGATTCTTCTTGTCCCCAGAATAAGTCATAGCAAGTTTATACCACCCCCTAAAACTTTACAGTGCTTAACCTTGGCTGAAACAGCTTGTGGCAAACAGAGATCAAGTAGCATGTGGATTAGCAGTGGATACCAACCTTGCAGTTTCATGCACGGTCTGTTTTCAAAAGGACTGGAGGGTCTCCAGTGATGTTCTCTCTTTTGTTGCAGGCCAGTCATTGGGCAGTAAATCGATTACATTCTTATCCCCAATAGAGCTTGTGCTGCCAATCTCGTAATTGGAGATGTGCCTCCTTAAGGACCCTTATCTTGCATCTTTCCAATATTAAATCCGAAACAGTAGGCAATGAAAGCCTGAGGGGTTTTTTTCCCCACCATGGAGCACTCTTCTGCACCAGACTGACTCAGACCGTATTAGTGAAGCCATGGGGGAGAATGGGATGGGTTGCGTTGGTAGGAAGAAAAATGAGCAGACATCAAATTTTCTTTTGAATGTTGCACATGTGTCCCAACAATTACAACGAAAGGCAAAATGACCTTTTGAATGCAAAAAGCTTAAGGAAATGAAAAAATGAATCTCACTTTGGAAGCTGAATATTTATGCACTAAAAATATCAAATATAAAACTTTAAATCAAATAACCCTATTTACATGATACTTTCTTTTTTTTTGCCATAAAAAATGTAAAACATACAACAATTTGATGACTCAAGACTTGGTTAGTTAAAAAAAAAACAATTGCTAAAATAAAAAATGCGATACAGGAATGAAAAAGCTAGGATAGACACATATAACACTTATGGGAACAACAGTAATTTTTTTTCATTCATGAGAACAAGTAATCTGGCAGAGTTAGAAAACACTGTCACCGCTAACTGTTAATATTTTAAGAGCCTGGGAATGGAAATCACAAATCCCCACTATAATGTAGCAGTGGATTTCACCTAGTTACTTCCAGTCTAGAAACAGGTATGCAATATGCGTTTAGAAACCAAGGGGGTGGGATGGGGGTTATGACATCCAGTTCCTAAGCTAAAAGGGGGCCTGCGCACCAATGAGTATGTTTAACCTCGGATGTTTTGTGGGATCGAAAGGTTTTCAACACATTGGCACCCGCAGCTTCAGAGTCCCCCGCAAGTTTTTCTAAAGCATTGTGCCAGTTTGATCCACATATTCTGGACAACAACCGGTTAATGTGGATCTTCTAAAAGGTCCTGAAAATAAAGTGCTACCTTCTCATTATGGTGCCAGAGTTTTGCTTTTTCTTTTTCATGCAGGAGGCAGTGCAATTTATTTTAAATCATCTTCATGCCAAGCTTGTTAGAGCCCTAAGCAAAGTGCTGGAACCTTCAGAAGAGAAGCAAATTAAAACCATAGCAGGGTAAATGTGCATCAGAGGAAGGCCAAACTGGTGAGGGCCATGAGGCACAGGGAATCTAAACACACAATCCTTTGATAATCTTCCAAACTGAAATTTGATCCCATGGACAATAAACAACAGGCAATTCACGGAGAAACGTGTTGTGCAGGATTAGGCGTGGCACAGACTTTGTATAAACGGGACAGTACGTCATGATCCAGGAAGAAGAAAGCCAGGTAAGGAGAAAGGGACTTTGCAGAACGATAGGAGCACCAGCAACACCAGAGACGAGACCAAGCATGCACCAGAAATAAAACAAGATAGAGCGTCTGCAATAGAAATAAGAACGTACGGTCATGAGCACCCTGGTGCCCACAGGACAGAGGAGCTGGTCGAGATGTGACGTATGTCCATCCATCTTAAAACCAATCTACAAAGTCATGAAGCTTGGTCCTGATGGATGGGATATTCTGGTGTTCAGGGAGCGGAAAGTTCACAGCTCTTATTGTATCTATTCTCAGCGAAAAACTGTTCAGTTGTCTATCCAAGAAATAATGGAAGGAAAAGAAATACAGTGTGGATGTTTCAGTACTGGGGGTTTATTTGAGTGGGGGGGGGGTGGGGGGGGGTGATGGTGGCAAGAGGATACAGAATCACTGTTAAGAGACGGACACAGTATCGATCTAAATCGAAGATCAAGAGAGATGGTCCAATGTCATTAACAATTTTTCCTAGGGAAATGCTCGGTTGTACGCAAAAGTCCACGCTTGTAAAACAAAAGTAGCTCTGCCGTGAGCTCTCAGCTTACTTAGTGCACCTCTGATGTTTCAGAACAGAAATAATTTCAGATTACATTCAAAGGCTGAAGGATGTGAACACTGACAGGTGGGTCTTGGCTATTTGCTAGCATGACTTACTGCATGCCGAAGGTCGAGTTCCCCCAGCTTAGTGGTTTGATTCCTCTGAAAACGTTCACATTACCTTTCCCTTGATGGGAAGGATGAAATGGACAGGATGTCTTGCATTGCCTCTGAGGCCTGGCTCACACCAAATTCAAGTAGGAAAGACTAATTAAAAATAAAAATAAAAATAAATCTGTAAACATAGAAGAATCGCAACTCTCTACCAACACACATCCTTTGGCAAATCTGCTTCCCAAAGGATGGGAAGAGGAACATTAGCTGTGCATATAAAACTCCACGTTGGCTAACTAGCATCTACACCCCACACAAGACTTTACCAGTAATGTACAACTGAATGGTCCCGAAAAAATAAAAAGCATTTGATTACACAGTCTGCAGTATCTGCACAAAATACATCACTTGGCAGGACTTGTACGTTATTGTCATACAAACATTTGCTTCAACAGGTTACTGAGAAGTCCTCTACCCTGTATATCACAGCGGTAAAGAGCAATTATCTTCAACACACTGTCAGCGGTCGTCATGGATACCATGTAAAGCTCAGCAGTGCTGTCTGACTAGACCCGAAGCTAGAGGAACTCCACATAGTTTTCTGGGATTAGTCCAGTCTTCCCGTCCACCGATCCTTCCAACCAGCCAGGTTCCTGAGATGGACGAACTGGGAGAGAGAGAGAGAGAGAGCTATTAAAACGCGCCCCATCAACGTCAAACCAACGCTTGGCTCAATCAAGGCCGTGGCTAGGTATCGCTGCCACGATGAGAGGTGGTTTCTTTAGCGCTTGCGATAAATTAGTGAATGCGCTGTAAGCACAATCTTTCTATTACTGTTATGTGTTCACACCATTTGCCTTCTGGACAAAACAGAAGAGGAAGGTTGGGAGGGGAGAGGCCCTGGCAGAGCTGCCTAATCCCGGCGGAGATCCTGCACCCCCCCCATGCACACTGCAAAGCACCAGAGCTGTGCAGGGCCAGTGGGTGGTGGGGGCCCTCACTTATGCACTCATGTTCTGCACCACCAAAACTGAAGTTTTTTTTTCCTTGTGCACCATTAGTAAAAGAACAGATTGAAAGCATTGGGTGCTGAGCGTAGGAGAGAAAAATTCAAGGGGGGGGGGGGGAGGGGGTAAAAGCATAAAATCTAGTTAATAAAAAAAAAAAATCACTGCTGCAACATGTTATAAGACACCACGGGCGACCAGATGGCTCCAAATCATAAGAGCCGGATTAAGCCTTTACGGGTTTCATCACCCATTGCAGTTATGGAGCTGCAGTCCGGCTTTTTATATAAAACTGGTATTAAGAACCCCAAGGGCAAGGGGATAAAACTAGCCCAGCTTGAGCCTGTGGCTGCCCACCTACAGCTGTCCTGTCGCCTCACCACATCCATGCAACAATGAATACAATCGCACAGACCCTGCTGCTGCTGCTGCTGCTGCTGCTGTGGGGGCAGATTAGCAGCCTGCGTGTGTCTGGGTGCGCCTTCCCCACTCCCAATAACATTTCTGTTTGTTGTCCCGTCCACGCCACGTTTTCAGGAGGGGGGGGGGGGGGGGGAGGCCATGAGGACTCTGAAAAGGGTGGGTTTACTTTTTTCATATCCACGCAGACTGCAGATCTGCACCTCCCAGAAAGCGGGGGGAGCTCCTTCAGTCCTGGGCGGAACCTCTCTGGTTAATTGCTTAAGCTAAGACCGCAAGTGCCGAATCCTTTCAGTAACACTCAAAAAAAAAAAAAAAAAAAAAATTAAAAGTTAAAGGAGAATGTATTCCACTAATTTTTCCGTTCTCCAGCTCCTCTTTGATTGTTAACGACAGGGAAGGTGCCTTCTAGGCTCTGTGCTTTGTCTGCTGGACAGATCAAAAAAACGCATCTTGAGCCAGACACGTCGTGAAAGCGCAGCATCCCGCCACCTCCACTCCACCTTCCCGCACTGCTTCTGCTTTCCTACGAACATCGGTGGCCGTTCCTATGGAAACCGTTCTGCCGAGGAGATCTGCAGCCCGGCTGTGCGGCGGGCGCGCTCACGCTACCAGGAGCGGGGCGAACGAGGGAGGGCGGGGTCGGGGGAAGAGGCTGGGTACCGAAACAAACAACCCGGGAGGGGACGTCATCGTATTTTTCTGCACATATTTAACCCTCCACGCCAAAAAAAAAAAAGTCAACCCAACAAAGCAATCCGGGAAGAGAGCACATTTGTCATATTTGTATATCGTATTCTGAAATATTTCCAGCCTTCTGCAACGCCCTTTGAATGCTCCTGTTGGAAAAGCCTGTCATAGATAAATAATAGCTAGGCTACTGAAAATGACTGGAGCCTCCTCAGGACTCTGGCCGTCTTCAACAGCGTAACTGATAAGATCATAGTTGATCGGAGGCATTTGGTGCCAAACATTTATTTTTACAATAAGCAAACAGTGTGCGGCGTTTCCCTCACTTTGTAAAATGCGTGATTGAAATTACCGCCCTGATTCATCACATTGCCGATACCGTTTTTGCGTTTTATGTTGCTCACCCGATAAGAACGTATTTGTCAAAGCTTCCGAAGGTTTTTTTGTTTTGTTTTTTTTTAATACAACTGATTTTTTAATGTTTTGTAATAGCCACGTATTCCAGATATATTTCTTGTGAGCTTTTATTGCCTTACATCGAATGCTAATAACTGGACTAGGAATGATAGAAGAACTCACTTTTTAATTCACTTCGGCAGTGTCCCGACTGTTATATAAATAATTATTTATGTTTAATGATGGGTTAGCGTCGTCTCTACACACAATAGTAACGGTTTCTATTTAGCTCATATTAGATACCATAGAAAAGCTGTATGTTCCAACAACTTTTGTCTTTGACTAAATATTCACCGTCTACACTATAATGCATTGAACGGGTGGAATCTGTGACTAAGTATACAGGACCCTTGCAGCGGGTGCAGGTAAAGGAGCTACCTGTTTTATACATTTTGCAATATTAATATGGTATCACTTTTCAAGAGAGGTAACTAATTTTACGTTCTCACTCCCCTTCAGCAGCATTAACCTATGGGACCGTAAGACCTCTTACAGGATCGATTTTTGTTTATTACAACTGATATAACAGAAAGGTAACATTTTTATACACTATTTTGTAACAATGCTTACCACAGATATTGAGCAGGGAATATCATATCTTATAGATCATTTACATTTCCTATTTTAGTGTGGCCATCTATCATTGGTACTGTAAAAATTCCTCTCTCTTTCCTCTTTTCCCTTATCATCCTACATTCTAATAGTATAATGAATAGGGTATACATTACATTTGCCTTAAAATGTAGGCATGCAATTTAATTTTTTTTTTCTGTTTTTTACTCTGCAGCACAATATATGAATATAGAATATAATATCTATGTTTAATTAGTTCTAATGTTCCTCAGTATTTATTTTCTTATTCATGTATTATTGTATTCATGTGTTCAGCTTGGAGAAGAGACTGCTGAGGGGGGGATATGATAGAGGTCTTTAAGATCATGAGAGGTCTTGAACGAGTAGATGTACTCGGTTATTTTCACTTTCGAATAATAGAAGGACTAGGGGGCATTCCATGAAGTTAGCAAGTAGCACATTTAAGACTAATCGGAGAAAATTCTTTCACTCAACGCACAATAAAGCTCTGGAATTTGTTGCCAGAGGATGTGGTTACTGCAGTTAGTGTAGCTGGGTTCAAAAAAGGTTTGGATAAGTTCTTGGAGGAGAAGTCCATTAATGGCTATTAATCAATTTTACTTAGGGAATAGCTACTGCTATTAATTGCATCAGTAGCATGGGTTCTTCTTAGTGTTTGGGTAATTGCCAGGTTCCTGTGGCCTGGTTTTTGGCCTCTGTTGGAAGCAGGATGCTGGGCTTGATGGACCCTTGGTCTGACCCAGCATGGCAATTTCTTATGTTCTTATGTTCTTAAAAATGTGCGTTTTGTGTTTTTACTGTAATTATTTATTAAGTCAGCAGTTTTTCAATGTATGGAATACATACGATTGTGCATTGCTTTTAATATTTAATCTTTGATTGTAATATTTGTTTTTTGTAGCCCCTGATGCAGCCCTAATTTTGGGCGAAACTCGGCCAGAGTCGTGCTATTTGGGTACCTCTCGTTTTGACTTGTGCAACTTTCATCCCCTAATAAATAGATCCCTGGAACCACGACGACTGGTCTGCGTTTTGTTTCACTTGCTTCCTGGCTCTAACAGAAGTCTTCCGTGCCACACATCCAGCCACTAATGAAAAATGTAAGAAGGCAAGATCCAGCATTGTGGAGCCTTTAAAGATAAAAAGGAGATGATGTAGACGGAGATTGTACCCAGCATAACCTGCATTACGAGTGAGGTTCATTCCTGCCATGGTATACACACGAAACAAACTCGGCTGGAGATATTGCCCCCAGCGTATTCCACTAGTTCTGTTCATTTGGATATTCAGAATTGGTTTCTGCATACAGATTGTATAATTAGAGCTAGCATCAAGCCATTCTGACAGCACGTGCGAAGATGTACACAGGTGGGTGGACGTGTGTACTTGAGATCTGTGTCCCATAGACACAGAATGGGGGGGGGGGGGGGGAAGCTAGGGTGACTCAGCCCCTTAAAATATTCACTGAAAATCTTTATCGATAAAATGTGATGATCTAAATCTAGAGGTGTACGGGGAGTAAATTTCTTTTTCTGGTGCTGTGAAAATAGTTTGTTACTAATTTTAACCACTTTCACCTCCCCATTTAAACCTAGCCTAACTCTTTATAGAAAGCATGCGAGACAGAACATCTGGCCTCATTTAAGCTGCAGTAGTATTTGTGGATCTCAATGGTCTCTCTCTACGAAGGCGGCTGCATTTTTCTAAACAGAATTCTAATTTGCCTTTATTTAAAAGTTAGATGCTATTCCAAAAACAGCAATGGTGTGTTTTGCAAATTAACATCTGACATAGATTTTTCAAGAGCGCATGAAGGAAGCAAAATGCTGCAGGGCCCTCACACTGATTATAGACAAACTTAGCTAATCCATAATTGGTTTAGCCAGATTTCTGGGACAACTTGACACCTAAATAGTAAATTAGGGGCCAGTGTAGTAAGGTGTGCCCGGCAGACAGAGCGCACAGGTTAACCTGAAGTTGTGTGCACATTCTGTACTTCAAATCTTTTTTTTTTTTTTATTATTAGTTTTCATACAGTAATTCCAGCAAAACGGTATTAGTGTGCACATTTTTATTACTCAGACTTTACTATCAATGCAGCAAGGAGTTCTGCATACAGGTTAGCACCTTCTCATGCAAATCCCATGCTAATGATGGCATTAGCTGTAAACCCCCGCCCCCTCCCCAAGAGAGAGGTGCTGGCTTACCTTGGGGCCAATGCAACATCAAGCGCGAAAAAAAGTACCTCCAAACTGAGTGCACGTTTTTTTCAATGCGTGCACATCCCCCTCTCATGAGTGCCCACAGTGCAATAGGGAAATGAGCTGTGGCGCTATAAAGGGCGCGCTAGGGATAAATTGTGTGGCCCTAGCGCGTCCATGGCATCGGGTGCCGAGGAGATGTGGCTGTACATGGGTTAGGAAAACGGACATTTCCTAACCTGATCGCCAAGATTTTTTTTTTCTTCATGCTGCTTCTCGTGGTTCCCAAGGGATAGAGAGATTCCAAGCTGTTTATCCCAGGGATACTCCGCCTTTAATGCTTAATGGACTTTTCCTCCAGGAACTTGTCCAAACTTTTTTTTTTTTTTTAAACGCAGCTACACTAATAGCTTTCACCACATCCTCCAGTGTGGAACCTAGTTCTAAGCAGGGCTTTTTTTTCCATGTGGCACGTGCTGATGCTGAGCAGTGACACCTTTTCCATCCACCTTAAAAAAAAAACAAAAAAAAACCTCTTACATCCTGCATGGAGGACTAGCAATTTTTCCCAGAAAGAAAGGCCTGGTTCTGGGGATCATCTGAATAAGGGACCCATTTGTGGACAGCTCATGCACATCTCACGGTCACTGAGTACTGGCCATGCTTGCCCACTAAAAGGAATCAGACTGCAAAGCTCCAAAACCAAGCATTGCTTCTTTAGGGATCTATTTATCAGGCATTTTTCCTATAGACACACAGTGGGAGAAAACCTTTAGTGAAGAGGCCCCCGAGTGAGAGTTTCTGGGAGGAAGCTCATTAATCACTTCAAAAATCCAGAGGAGAAGTAGCTATTTACACCCTGCATGCGGATGAGTGAATGAAAGATAATGTCAGTGCAGGCTGTGAAGCCTTTCCTGTAACTAATGGGCATGATCCCTTTCTGTGTGTTTCAGTGTAACCTGATAAAGCAAACAGCAAACTCACACAGAAGCCCTTCGTCACCTGAACCAGACAGAATATTTGCTTGCATTATCTTGCACCAGGTAATTAAATTTTTTTTTTTTTTTTTAAAGGTCCATGGGGAAATGATGCTGCACCTAGCTTACATGACCAATGGTATAAACAAAGAGTGGCTCTTCCAGATGCGGATGACACCACGGATGAAGAAAAAATGTTCTGAAATGTCAAAAATCGAAATTTATTTTCACAGGGTATCCTTGATTGATTTCCAGGTAGCGATGCTTGCCAGGGCAGGCATCTCCAGCCAGAATTCCCCCTTTCATGCTATGCCCCTTGCATTTTCCTCAAATCTGCAAATTTTAGAAGGGTGGAAAAGAATTATTCAGCGAGTTAAATCAATAAACCCCACAGACCCTGACCCACCTCAAATTTCCCAAAGTTCCCACCAGCTGCCACTCAGCCATTTGTTCAGCTCAGGAACGGCTCAGGACAGAGGCCTATGTGTCTAGGGAAGGCACAGTCTGCTGGGACAACAAGGTCGCTCATCTGTTAGTTACCTGGAGTCGGGATTTTCATTCATGGGAAAAAAAACAACCTATTAATGCTAATAATAGTGGTTCCGAACTTGTAGGTGCCAAAGGGTTAACTAAAAAAAAAAAATCTTCATGAAGCAACTGCTATACTCAAAAAAAAAATTTAATAACGTGTTATAATACTGAAAAAAATTATACTTTTTGCGCCAAATTGAGGACGTCAGTGTTCTGAAAAAGGGCAGACTAATTTGCAATCAGAGGAAACTACTTCCTCAATCACCTCTGAGACCTGACCACCGATGGTTTCATTTTGCCTGCTCTGATTGCAGAAGTGATCATCAAGCCCGGCTCAAGGATCTCAGCTACCTTCTGACAGAGACCCCTGCGCCATAAATGTCAAGGGCTGGAGTCTTGCACGTGGCTCCAGCAGGCTATCGAGCTCACACTACGTGACTGCAAGATTTATATTTGGCTCCTGGAAGGGCCGAGAGCAGGTAGGATGTTACCTCGCTCCTGGCAGGGTTTCCGGGGTGGGGGGGGGGGGGGTCCGGGGATGGTGTGTAGTGTTTTGATTGCAGGTAGGGAGATGGGGTGATGGCAGGAAAGCATTTTTTAGCCGTGCGAAAACGGGAAAGGAGCAGGTGGAACCAATTAATTCCCCCCCTCCCTTGCTCCCAAAACAGTACCTTGTTTTTATTTGGGGGGGGGGGGGGGGGAGTTTGCAGTAGCTCAGCCCGGTGGGGCCAATGTGAACTTTACTGGACAGGGGGGTTGGAGAGGGGCCCTGGTCCACTGGCGTCTGTTCTTTTTTGCATTTAACAGTGCTGCTGACCCAGATATCTTTTAAAGAATAGCCGGGTAAGTAGAAAGTTATCTAGCCAGAAAGGCTGGATAAATTAAAAATCTATTCTACAACGTTCAAACATAGCTGGTTAGGTTTTTAGGTTCTCTGGCTATCGGGCCGATACAGCAGGGCGCGCTCCAACGGAGCGCACTGTTAGCCCGGGTTTGGCTGCGCGTTTGACACCCTAACTTTACCCCTTATACAGTAAGGGGTAATAGCGCGTCGAAATCACGCGGCCAACCCCCCCAAAAACTAATAGCGCCCGCAACATGCAAATGCACGTTGATGGCCCTATTAGCTATTTCCGCGCGATCCAGAAAGCAAAATGTGCAGCGAAGTCGCACATTTTACTTTCAGAAATTAACGCCTGCCCAAAGGCTGGCGTTAAATTTCTGCCGGTGCCAGGGAAGTGTACAGAAAAGCAGGAAAAAAAACTGCTTTTCTGTACACCCTCTGACTTAATATCATAGCGATATTAAGTCAGAGGCCCCAAAATTAAAAAAAAAATTTAAATTAAAAAAAATTTTTTTTAATTGGCTGGCGTCTGTATTCCGAACCCGTGGCTGTCAGCGGGTTTGAGAACAGACGCCAGCAAAATTGAGAGTCGGCTGTCAAACCCGCTGACAGCGGCCGTTCCTGTCAAAAAAGAGGCGCTAGGGACGCGCTAGTGTCCCTAGCGCCTCTTTTTACCGCGGGCCCTCATTTGCATACTAAATCACGTGCACAGGAGAGTGGCCTGTGCGAGCGTCGGGAGAGCGGGCACTCGCCTCGGAGCGCCAGCTCTCCTGCGGGTTTTACTGCATCGGCCTGTATATGTAGCCAGATAACTAAGCAAATACATTCACAGCAGGGACAAGATATTTGGCTAACTTTAGCTGGATAACTCATCCACTAACCATCCTACCGAATGTGATCCCCGATATGATTAAACCATCTCAGGCTCGCTAAAACAGAAAAATAAAATCCTGAACTTCAGAATCCGTTGCCACCGTGCAGTAACTGAGAACGTCAAAAAAGCGATTTTAAACTTTGAGACTGCAGAAAGAGCCTGGAGGTAAAGGAGAAAAACATACAAGCAAACCAGAGTGCTCATTTCTCCACAGCAAGTTTGCTAATCAGAGACCTGCTTTAATAACCGGTGTCTGCGGAAAACCAATCCAGATGGAATATCAATGTGCAGTGCAAAACTGAAATCTCATGATGCCTCTACTCTCCAGTGACTGCGACTGGCTTATTTATAGCACATGCTGAGGAATGCAAGGAACTAACAACAGCGCGGTAACCACCTAAGCAGGCCTGGAGCATTTCTGAATGGGTCTTAATTGGTTCACTTGGAGAAAGTTATTCTGGTTTGGGAGGAGCGTGTGTAACCACGGATTCAGTGAAGCAGGCTCCGGCTCTTTCAGACCGGTCACCCGGTTTGCAGGGAAAGCCACGTGGGTTCCGGGTCACTGCCAGGATTGCCTCTGCCTCTCCTGATCCACTGCTGCTGGACAAAAGTGCCCGGGACTGAGGAAGGCCGCCGTGCGCTGCACTAGGTCAGTGCACGCTGATTTGCTAATGATTTACAGAATGCATTCTCTCTTCCACGCTGAAGGCGCTTAGACCCTACACAGAGAGTGAGCCCGGGAGACGCTCTTTAAAAGGTATATTAGAATATTCTCTGCCTGCAACAGCCCTGCCTTTTCCTTAAATGCCCAAACTTTTTGGACTATGGGTATTTTAAAACAAAAAAAAAAAGTTTCAGAAGATGAGCCAGCACGGCGTTGTGGAATTAGGCAGCTCACCGTTATCGAAGAAGGTGCCCGCCACGAAGGAGAGCTCAGAGTCGTGCTCAGCTTTGCAGGCGTACAGGGCTCTCGCTTTCCGGGAAGCTGAACTGTGGAATAAACACACACACACACACACAAAATAAATAAATTACGCATTTGGTAATAAATTATCTGTAAATACGTAAACCCCCCCCCGCGGGAGAGATGGGAGGAAGCAACAAATAAAGAGGATGGGTAAAGACTGCTGACTTGCAGCAGCAGCTTCCAAGCTTAGGGGAAGGAATTATAGGAAATAGTAAAGCTAAATGGAATTTTCACTTCCTCTTCAGCAGAATTTCTGCCTCATGGGAATGTGTGCTCCGGCTAAGGCCGTAGCATCCGGGGCGCACGCACTTTCCACAAGGCGGACCCTGTATCAGCAGCCTCCGGCAGAGATGTCTGCGCAGGGAGAGAACGTTTGCCAATTTTGGAATATTTCATGAGTCACGGAGCTGCCTGCATCTGGACTCATTCATTCTCACCCCCCCTTATTATTGTTACACTGAAGTTTTTGGCCAGGAACTGTTCCTGACAAGGTCCTGACCTCTGAGGAGCCATAGGACTCAGGGGGGTGGGGTTTTGAGCGAGCTGCCTACTATTACCGGGGGAGAGGGCCAAGGAGAGAAGGCACTGTAAGCCACGGGAAGCAAAGCTGCACCCGGCCGATTGCACCTTAAAAACACAAACGGGGGGTGGGCCGGCAATGCTGCAAAAGTAGTGCTCGTAACCCAAGCCCCGGGGGGGATGGGTTCCCAGTCCTTGCTCAGTGAGGACACTTAGTGGCCACGCTTTGCATCCACATTAGCCGGTTCTGGAGAGAGCCACAGCTTTATGGGCCTCCTCCTCCTGATCCTTGTCTGCAGTGGCACACGGTGCCATCCAACTCCTCTACGTCTGCAGCAATTATTTGGGCGTCCTCGTCACTGAAGCCCCCTTTCAGAGGTCCCCTGCGGGGGTCAGTAAAGAACGGCGCCCTCAGAGGACAGGATTCGCAGTCAGCAACGAACGAGCCAGGCGAGGCTGGAAATCCCTGCGGGTGCCCGCGAGTGCCAGCGCGGGCTGGAGATCTCACGCTGCCTCGGCACAGGTTACACTTCCTGGCTGGAAGCATTTTTTTTCATGCAAGTGGAGCGTATTATTTGTCAGATTAAAACAATTGTAAACAGAATCCAGCCCCCCCCCCCAATCGGTTGCTGTAAAACCTTCCGGGCCGGTGCCGTAGAGCAGGACCGTGGTTAGGGTACGGAGCTGTGAGGATTGAAATCCCCTGGTATTTTTGTTAAACGTTCTTTAATATTTCGTTTCCTCACAGCCACATTGCGCACAGGCTGGTGTTGCAGTGAATGTAAGAAGTACTGGTAACTTGCCACGGAGGGGAGAAAGACGAGCCTACGCCATGGTGGTGGCCAGGGGGCTGATAACATTTATATTCAGCTTGTGTAATCCCCTGGACTCACTTTCACTCCCCTGTGCAGATTCTCAGAACAAAAAGCTGTTTTGGTGTTATATAACTAATAACTATCATTAATTCACAACTTTAAGGAAATATACTTTCAGCCAAAAAGAACCAAAAACAATGTATCTATGTTTTTACCATTGTTGACAGCAATAAATCTGCCCTTTTTTTTCCATATGTTTGAGTTTTTAGCTCTTGATAAATTCTAGTAAGATTTTCAAGCACTTAAGAAAGTAAACTGCTTCCCCTTGCAGTACTGCCATGCCATTCACCATGCTGGCCTGTACCAAAAACGTGCCATGCTTGCTACATGCAGAGATGATAATCCTCATGCATGAGACACTGGGAGAAGCAGTAACTTTCATTACAATGTTATCTGCTCCCAGTGAGAGGAAAATCCCACATCTCTGGAAAAAAAAAACCTGCCCGTCCCGTCTCAATGGATGGCAGGGCTGTGCTGTTACAGGCTCCCTCGACAGCCCTGTCTGTGGTAACCTGACTGAATCCTACTGGACACCGCTCTACTGCGACCTGGAAACAGGATACTGGGTTTGATGACCCTTGGCCTGACCCAGTACGGTGGTTCTTATGCTCCACGACTCTGTCCCTTCGTTTCTCTCTTGGTGCAGGAGAGTTGGCACGCAAAGCTCTTGGTGAAAAATATTCAGGAACACAACCCACCAGTGGCCACCTCGCCCTTCGGAGCCCAGATGTGGAAAAGCTTCATCTGGCCCCCACAAGCATGACAAGAAAGCAAGGAAGCACTCAGAGGAGTTTCTTCTCTGCCCTCCATGTACTGCGCCACCCTGGCGAGCTTCCTGGCTCTAAGCCAGCAATACTCATTTGGAGGTCAAAGGGCTGCTACAGATTAATCCAGGAGTCAAATCTCTAAAGAGCAAAGTGCTGTACCTTTGCACGCAGGCAAGAACTGCAGAGAAACTCATTCTGGGGCAAAAGCAGGACACTTGCGGTTTTCATACATAAGCTTGTACCTGCTTGCCTGCATTCATCATATTTCTAAAAACTTTTAAATTTCAATTTTTGGGCAAAAATTCAAAAATATTTTGAGCAAAATTAATTGTAAAGTTCTAAGATTACCGCTGTGTGCAGAATTTTGCCCCAAAGTTTCCATTCCATTTCCAGACTTGGTTATCGCATGATGATTTGGCACTTTGGCGTCATAAGTGAAAAAAACAAAAATAAAAAACCAAAACAAAACCACCCCAGGTACCCGTCTGTTTTGCCACATACAGTCGCCGGATTATGTTGGAAATATCTCGGAGAATATGAGCGGCGCCACTGATCAGGTGAGATCATGTGACCGGGCAGCCTCATCCCTAATGCAGCCTCGCTCTGCGAATTAGTCCGAAAAAACAGGCACCGAGTGAAGGGGACTACGCACAGGACAGTGCAGAGCCTCGTGACAGCCAACGGTCCCCGTCACAGTAATGCTGCTGTTCAATTATCTACTGTCCGTGTGGAAAACAAAACAATGCAATCCCAGAAGCTGCGTCTGAGGTATATGTTCACGTAATGAACTTTCTCCAGGATCCGTGCGAGGCTCCGATCAGAAACAGATGTTTTCATTACTGCTGCTCTGCAGCATTCATGCATTAAGAATCACTAATTAAAAAGGGAAATGGAAAGCCTGCCCGTGCCATTCTAAAGAAATTGATACAAACATTTTAATTACTTCACACTTTTATGATCTGCAGAAAGAAAAGAAATTTAATCACACCGTGGACCTCTTTCAATATATTACAACATACCCAATGCCCCCAATTTAGGTGTATTCTTCAATAACTTAACCACTGACGAGTCGATGTTAAATTTTAATCAGTTCCACCTTTTACCAAAAAGGATCCTCAGAGCCGCCTGAGACCTGGAGAGTAACTGCATATCATTGCTGTACAGTGGTACCATTTTTAACGCAAAAGATTCTTCTTTGTTGTTAAGCAAAGGACTGCTGCACCCCTTTCTATAGGTCTTTACGCTCAAGAAAGGGTTGACGTAGCCCGTCTTTTCCCGTCTGTAGAGATCCTTCTACAGAAACGACATCACTGTGGTCGTCGCGCACACCATTCTGACCATATGCACAATGCCAGGCTCATAGAGTCACTTTCCAGCCTTGCACACCATCATATTGAGTGAGCGGGGTGGGAAAAGGCAGAATGGGCCGTTCTACTTATGCTGTTTAGACTCAATCATGTTCGCAATCATTTTTCAGATCATTCTAGCTAGAACCTGATTCAGATGCTGTTCAGAAGTACCTCTGGGAGTGCAGGTTACCCCAATAGGAGGCTATGAGGAAAAATCCCATAACCCCAGCTGGCCCATAAACAGGAAATTTGAGATGCACATCAAATCTGTGCTGCCTTCAGACCTTCGACCATGTTTCAATGATTTGGAAGTCAAAAGTCTAATCACCTGGTGAACAAACTCTGCTGGTGGCTTCCACAAGGACTAGATGCCTAGATTATTTCACAATGTAAAAAATGCTGAAAGTCACATCATAAACAACAATGAAAAATAAATCATGAGGGGAGAAATAGGACAGCCATACAACAGACCTGATGGGGGAAGAGTCGCTGGATGTTGAGGAGGTGGGCATAGGGCTTGATGGTGCAGAGAACATTGGCCACGAAGGCGAGAGGGGTGATGTTGGACTAGGATTCAGAGGACTGCAAGACAGAACAAGGAAACATATCAACTGACAGAAAATGAGATGAACCACCCATCCCTGGCTCCCATCAGAACAAAAAGCAAACACGTACAGCAAGCTATACTAAGCAGGGAACACTTTGGGACTTCGGATAATTGTTTTGAGGCAAAATTTCTTGTTTTTCCAGGCAAATGCTGGTTTTTCAGATAACTTCATTACTGATTTGTTGAGGAAACCGCATCATTGTGCTACCATGCTAAAGCAACCAATCCATATGTCACCAGGCCCTCCCATCTATAGCACTACATGGAACGGATGTTTGAGGCTTCTCAACAGGTATTAATTACTTATTTTAAATGATTTCTGAATTGCTCTTCCAGATTAAAAAAAACAAAAAAAAAAAAAATCACTCAAAGCAATGTACAATACTTCAAAATAAAATACAAAATGGCCATAACTTCACAACAATCAAACTAAAAGAAAAAATAGTAAAAGAAACAAAATATAGTAGTGATCGTATTTCTGTATGTTAAAGATGTGTTCATTTATACTTGTAACATATTTGTTTTGATTTTAATATGAATGTTTTTATGTACCCCACCCTGAGCTTTGGAAGGGCGGGTCACAACATTTTAAAAATAAATAAATATACTAGATTTGTTTAAGGTTAAATTGGTAAATCAACACTTCCCTTTGCAAAAACCACATTGACTCTCCCCCATTAAACAATGTCTGTCTATGTGGTCAGTAATTTTGTTTTTAAGAATAGCTTCAACTATTGTGCCAGTCAAGCTCACTGATCTGTAGTTTCCCGAATCACCCCTTGTGCCCTTTCTAAAAATGAGCATCACACTGGTCACCCTCCCGTCTTTTGGTACTATGCCTTTTTTAAAGTATAGGTTGCAGAAATAGACCTGCAATTTCATTTTTCCTTCAGAACTCTGCAATGAATACCATCCGGTTCTAGTGATTTGTTATTCTTTAGTTTTTCAATCTGAGATTACATTAGTTTCACAATTCCTTCTAGTTGCTCAGTCATTACCATCAAAAAATGTTTCCAGTGTGGGTATAACCCAGATATTCTTCTCAGTAAAGACATGCAAGAATTAATTTAGTTTTTCTGCTATTTCCTTGTTCTCCTCTGATCATCTTTTTACCCCTTTTTACCTGACTCTCTCATAAGCTTCTCTGAATTTATTTGAAAAAGTTTTTATTTCTTCTTTTCACATTCTCTCTTTGCCTTATTTTTGACATCTAACTTGCCAGAGCCTCTGCTCTTCACTGTTTTCCTCCTTTAGCTCTGCTTTCTATTATTTGAATGATGCCTTTTTGGCTTTAATTGCATCTTTCACCTCACTATTAAACCACACCAGCAGTTGTTTGGTTTTCCTTCAACCTTTTTTTTTTTTTTTAATTTTATTTTTATTGAAATTTCAATTCAAATTACATTGAAAACATTCTCACAGAAAAAAAGAGAAAACAAAATGTCACCCTACATAATTGCATCCCCAAAGAACCATCCAATAATATTTTAGGCAATATGGGGGGAAACCACATATTAAGCGGATAAAGGAAATACAAATTCTTATTAATCTATTTAACTGCAACACCGTGTATGCTCCAGATTAAAATAACGACACAGAATACATTTTGTCTGGGCTCAAGGATGCTAATGCCTCCTGCAATTTTGTTTTCTAATAAATCTCATTTTATCATAGTCTCCCTTTCTATAGTTAAATGCCACTGCAGGAGTTTTCCTTAGTATTTGCTCTTGAGCGATTATGTCAAATTTTATTGCATTATGATCACTATTGCCTAGAGGATCCACCACCTTTATCTCTTGCACCAGGCCCTGAGATGCACTAAGCTTAGACTGTACAGTAGAGTATCAACAAATCCCAACCACAACAGTGACGTCTGCCATGTGCACATCTGTCATTGCACAACTTCAAATTGGTTGTCAAGTGGTAATGGCTATCAATTACTACTGACCTAGGAAGCCTTACATAAAATCTGTACAAACCTGTTCAATTTAGCTGCTTAACATGATTCTTGCTACTCAAATGCTTACAATTGTTATAAGCAACAAACCTTGTTATAAAATCACCTCTATGTAAACCAAGGTTTGGGTCTCAAGGGGATGGTACAACACATGGTACCAATGTATTTTTATATAATTTTTTATTTTAAACTTTTTATATACAGCCTTTCGGGCCTTTACATTGACCAAAGCGGAGTATCCCCACATAGCCCTGTAAAACTTACATCAACTGATTCAGGGCCGGGAAAGAAGACTGAATTTATATGTAGCTTATGTTCCAAAAACCGAGAAGCATATTGGAGAAAGCATCAATGCTAAGCATAATGGGATTCCTGCCAAACCAGATAGAAGGCCTATTACTCATAGTCCAAAGCTAAACACAATTGTTCTGTATCTGTCAAACGTATGAATGATCACCAGGAGTAAGTGAGGTCCCTGTTGGGACTCAGAACACTAACAAGTCTGTCCTGATGCAGTTGGTTTGCAGGAGATGTAAATGGCTGATATCCAAATTATCAGGCACGGTCATTAGTTCTGCAGTGTTTGCTTTGACTTTTTACAGCATCTGTTGCAACCTCCTTGGTTTGTTTTTTTTTAAAACTTTAATATTGTTTTCCCTTCCACGGGCCAGAGGAAAGATGAAGAGTTTGGTACTGTTCAGACGCAGCTCCTTCTACCTGAAATCAGGGCTGCAGTTCACTTATTTTTAATATTTGCAACCCTCCAAAGATGGTGACAATTGATATATGATGGTAGGAACTGCTTTCCCAAACATTGTTCCTTTCAAAAAAAAAAAAAAAAAAAAATTATTGTGGTTTTCAAACCCTTGGGAATACTTTTAGTTTAACAACCTGGGATTTTAACAGAACTTTCTCTGACGCTCAGATTTTTGCTTCTGTAAGCAGGGAAGAGACTCATAAGTTGATTTAAATTAACTCAATTAAATCATATGTGCCCTTTAAATCAGCCATTGGGGAACTGCTATAATATTTAAATCTGGATACCTTAAAAACAGGGCTTGTTCACAGCTATGGATGACGACAGCAGAAGAAAAATCTGTAAGGCCTAAATAGTCTGCCTTTTTGCCCTCTGCAATATTCTGCCAAAAAAGTTCAGAATGCCCTCAGCACCCTGTAGTGGGTAGAAAGAATGACAGGAAAAAAAATCCCCCACAAACACCCTCTCCCCGCTTCTGAGCTCGTCCCAAGCTTTCCCAAGTTCCAATAAACATTTTTGCCTATGCTACCTGCATGTCTTTCCTTCAAGCATCAGAGACGATCATTTCTCTAGCATGCGGGACTTAAAAATAAAAGTTCAACTCTTAAGTCATTTTTCTGTAATTTACATTCTTGCAAAACTCTTGTCAGCTTGAAAATGAGCATTGGTGATATCATGGATCCCAGCATTTGGCAATAATGATTTGTGCAAACAAGCATCCGTCCCTGCGAGCTCATGTTTTGAAGCAGTGGCTTTTCTGGAGCTGCCCATCGTAACTTACGAAATATGGTGAAGCGTGAAAAATGTGATGGCCCAAAGAAGCACACGGGCACAATTCAGTTCGGCTGTGTGGCTAGACGTGGTGCAGCTATGATAGTGGCATTTTATCATACTAGACAACAACTACATATTACAACAAAGGACATTAAGCCGTCTAGCAGGAAGTAGTGCGGTCTTTAAAAATTGTCATAATTGATGACCTGTTGGTCCTCAAGTGGAGGATTTACTGACAAAGACTCTCGGTCTGCACGCACCTCTACTAGTAAAGCTCAGGGCTCATCTTGGTTTCCCCCTTACTGTTCTAACCACAGAATATTGTCATGGTTTAGCAGTGTGCGAAACGGCCTCAAGAAAGACCGCTGTACAACAGGTCAGACCAAAGCCAGCCTTTGAATCCATGGCTCTAGGATAGTGCACCTACTTACTAGGCCTCGGGGGGGGGGGGAAGGGGGGCATGATAGAAAGATGGAGGGAATAACAAAGCGCTTCTTCGTACAAGAAATCCTCCCAGCGAATGTGGTGGGGGATGAAGTGATAATGGAGCTCGAGAAAGCATGAAACAAGTAGAGAGGGAACACAATAATGGAAATGTGAGGGCAAAACCAGAGATGCTGCAGTCTGCAGTAATTGCAGTCGGGAAGGAAAATTCATTAATTTTGAATCCCATAAAAGAGCAACCCCTGGAGAGACAGTCTCTCGTGCTGGAGCAAAGTAAAACTGTGAATTTAACATTTGTTAAGAGTTCTCTGCATAATTTATTTTGATGTGAAGAGGGGAAGTTCGCCAGTCTTCACAGTTTAACTGTATCTCCTACTTTGCAGGGGCCCAAGATAGGACGTCCCTCTATTCTGAAATATGGGGAAGGGGGGTCCATGGAGAAAAACATTAACAGGTTGCTGGGCTTGATGGACCTTGATCTGACCCAGCACGGCAATTCTTATGTTCATCCAAGGAGCTACTCTTTCCCTTCTACCCCAGGTCTGATGGTTTATTTTTCACCTTTTGGCACTTCGAAGCGGATTAAATTCCCTATCCCCAGAGGGTTTACAATCTAGGTTTGTAGCTGAGGCAACGGGGGGGGGGGTAAAGTGATTTGAATCCTGATTCCGGGCTGCTGCTCTAGCCACTGGGCTACCCCTCCGCTCAGTAGAAGCCTTGCAATAAAACAGGAATGATGGGAATTATAAACCCAAATCAGTTGGGCAGGCTAGATAGGCCATAAAGTCTTTTTCTGCCATCACGTTTCTTTGTTTCATAGTTATGACTGCATACGTGATCAATTAATTCTCCTTTGTGAATCGAGACCTCATATATTACAAGAGAGAGTTTTTTTTGGTTGAATACTCTCACTCTCAAATGTGTGGTTATTTTAAGTGAACACCATTACATAATAGTCTCAGTAAATAACTGTGACAGAAAAGACTTTGGAGCAAAATCAAAATATACAGCTAATGCCCCTGACGAAGTATCCATCGAAACACGAGGGCAGGATATTTTGAATTGCTCCTTCAGCGTTTAATCGCTCAGAAAAGAACATGAAACGATAAGTGTTATCTTTCCTTGTCACTGACTAAACAAAAGAAAAAAAATTATTCTTAAAAATTTCAAAAATGTTTTTGTATAAAATCTGTGAAATAGAGACCAATGATTATAACAAAGAAAATCGGAGCAGCCTCGGAGGGAACTTTCCTTCCGCCTCCCCCCACCTTCCCCTCCCTAACCCACCCCCGGCCCTAACTAATTCCCCCCCTACCTTTATTCTAAAAGTTACACCCGCCGGGCCGGCTGCCGACGCGCCATATTCCGGTCCGGGGGCTCGTCCGGAGGCCACGGCCCCGCCCCCGGAACACCCCCGATGACACGCCCCCCAGGAAAGCCCCGGGACTTATGCGCATCGGCAGTCTATGCAACATTGGCTCGGCGCACACAGGGGGAGCTTGGAGCAGGTTTTCGGGGGGTACGCGCGTACCCCTTTGAAAATCTGCCCCTAAGGTTGCAGTTTATTGAGAGGACTCAAATCATGAAGCTACAACTTGACTATTGGGAAATGCTACCAAAATCCACGGTGGAGTCCTAAGTGCCTACAACTGCTCACTGATCATTAGCATACAATTGAGAATGGCGTTTTCTGCAAAGTACCGTGCAGTCTTCAAACAAAGTTTATGCAGTATCATCGCCCAAAGATGAGTTTCACTTAGCTAACTTTTCCAAACTTCATCATCATTGCGCTAAACTACTCCTCCAAGTTCAATAAAACCTAGTAATAAGAATCTGAATGCTCTCCAATATTTCCTATTTCTCTCTGCATCACTTTAATTAACAACGAATGTTGTAGGAGACTTCTTCTGGAAATTAAACAGTCCTGCAGGTTTTGTTTTGCTGTGTTTCTCTCTCCAAGGGGGTTGCCAGAGGGGGGAATCTGTAAACTGCCTGCACGAGAATAGGAATTATTTTCATGCTCCAATTTACAGAATGCAAGTTGCCATCTGGATTTTTTTTTTTTTTTTACCCAGCATCCTTTTAGTGAACATTTCCTGTTTTCACCAGAAAAATAAACAGAGCAACAAAACCAAAATATTAATTGCTTAAACAAAAGGAAAACTAAATTTAGAAGTAATGGGGTCAGGATGTTATTTCCCAAACCGGAATCTCTAAGATAGGGAACTCCTTGGACGGCAGTTAATCAACCAGAATATGCCACCAATTTCAGGGTTTTCGCTCAATTTCACTGATTTTCAGAAAAAGAAAAAAAAAAAGGTTTAAAAAAAAAAAAAAAATCAGCCGCCATGCCAAGGGTATTCATTCAGGAAGAGGAAATCAAGTTATTGATTCTACCTTCCCTGCAATATAAAGTGGTGCATTATATAGTTGGTCTTGTAACTGAAAGTTCAGCATTAATGGAACAGGAACAGCAAATGGTTCCACTTCAGTGAAGTGTATGCTGCGGGTGACAGAAACAGTGAAAATTACTCGGAGCCGGCAATTCAGCAGAAAGGGACAATCAAATTAAACATCAGCCCCCTCCCCCCACCAGGGGGAAGCTCGCCGTTTCATCGCCATGTTTTACTCACGTCGATGGCAAACGCCTTCCCTAAAATCCACTCCTAGCCCCCTCCCCCCCTTCACTTTCCACCTTGCTATCTTCCCTCCCCTTTCAGACTCCTCTTTGATATCTACCAGTCTCCCCTCTTCTTCTTTCCCCCCCCCCTCCACTCCTCCCTCTTCAGTTCACACCGTGCTGCCGTTTAGCTCTCCTCTCCCTGGCTGCAGAGCACCAAAAGAATCATTCTCCCAGGGTATAAAGGAAAGAAAATGTTATCTTTGTTCATGCTGCTCTCAGGGTCGCAATCTCTACTACTGAAAACAACACTTTTTATAATGATTTTCTAGGAAATGCCAGTCGAACAACATCTGTGAATGAAAATATGATAATAAAAGAGTTTTTCATGCACTTTCCTGCCCTGAACACTGTGTTCTGTTTCACCAGTACCTGGATAAAGAAAACAACTACCTCTATTCTATAATTCTTTCTTTTTGGTTCCTACCAGGCAAAAGCTTCTAGCTGTCTTCCAGGGACAGAAGATGAGTCACAAGCTCAGCTACTACAGGGGCCGATGCAATAAGCTGAGAGTCAGAACCGTGCGCCGAAATGCGCCGCGCGGTTTCTTAATGCACAGGCTAAAGAAACGTTTAATTCTCCGTTCAGAAGGCGAATGGTCGTATTAATGCATCGGGAGTTCCGCGCACACGAGCCCCAACATGAGCGCAGAGAAAAGGCCAAACGAAAGCCCAGAGCTCGCCAAAATCGTGAGACACGTTGGGCCGCTACGTTCGGATGCACGCGGACCTGCCGCTACGCGCACAAAACGAAAAGCTCAGGAAAACGGGCGGGGTGTGGGCGTGGATGTTCCCGGACTAGCGCTGACATACGGTCCCCCCTGCCACGTAACTTTACTTCTGCCACGGGCCACGTGCAAGTTATAAAATAAAGATAGACAGACAGATTGGCGGGGCTTTAAGGGAAGAAGGGAAACTGTTAAACTAGGTGGGATTTGGAAGTTCTTTTCCTTACCTGAGCGTACTGGGAATGAACTGGTAAAACTGGTAATGGCATCAACGCCTGTGTCTTTTAAAATGCCCCCCTTCCCCCCCCCCCCCCATTAACACGGTAGAAGCGGCATTTGCGTACGTCCACATAAGCGGATAAGCTATAAAATGTCCGTGTCCCTGGCCGCAGGCCGACAAACGCGTGCACGTGCGCCTGTTTAAAAATTACCGTCTTAGTGTGCACAAAAAAAGTGTCTCTAAAAAACAAATATGATTTATTCGCATAAAAAATGTTTTCAGCACAGAAAGCACTTTTGTGTGTGCATATTTCATATTTTATGCACTAAAAACATTTTCTGTGCATAAAATCCCAACTTCTGGTCGCAACAGTGGAACGCAAGCTTCCACGCATAGCCTCACATTACCCTGGAAACTTTACTCCACCTCTGAGCAGGAGTTAAGTTTCCGGCGCTAGGAAAAGCACGGTACAAGCTTCTGCATTAGGGAGTAATAGGTAATGCTGTCTTTAGCACGGGAGTTGCACGAGGAAGCGTGTATGCACCCCTGTAACCTGTATGCACCCCTGTAACCTGTATGCACCTCTGTAACCTGTATGCACTCCTTACTGCACTGGCAGCAAAGTCAGCACAGAAATTAAATCTGCTCCCAACCGTGGGTTGAAGTGTGCGCCCTGCCGAGCACATCACAGAGTGCAGGGTCCTAACATAAAGCACCTTGTGACTACCACCCCTGAAAAACTACAGCTTTCATTCATACTAGGATAAGATCATTTGCCCCGGGAAAACATCTCTCACTGTCCAAAGCCCTTTCCTTGCTAGGAAACCTTTTATCAGCAGGAGCACTCGTGTTTACGGCAGCCACAGATGGGGTCTGGCTACAAGTCGATCACGCTGTGCACAAGACGCAGGTTCTCAGACCAAATGCATGCATTTCCGTCAGGTGAGCATTTGCCGAGCACATGCAGGACTTCGCCACCCCTGGGTTTACAGAACACTGGCTGTGCCGCACACATTAGCTAACGAAGTAACTCCCATCTCTACCCCAGCAACCTCGGATGATTCAAGTAGCAGGATACTGCCCGAGTCCAACCCCCACTGCACGACAGCCATGCCAAAAAAAAAAAAAGTAATCAGGAAGTTATAGCAGATTACTACTCAAAAGCAGACTGCGCTTCAACTCAGAGCGGCAGCACGGTCGCCGGTTTAGTCCTGCTCGGATACCCAAAAATAAAAGGTCAAACAAGCTGGAGCTGGTGCCTTTTGTTGGACGAACCTTAGCTACTTATGAATGCCATTAGGGGCAGCGTCGATGGGGAAGGGGGGAGCTGGTTCTCAAGGAAAATGTCTCCGCCACGGTAGCACCACACCTAGGAGAAGTTCCGAAAATTACGTGGCCTCTCTGTTCACAGCTGCCGAAGGGGGGGACGCTGACAAAACCAGGAGCTGGGAATTTAGGCCGGGTTCTGGGAAATAAGGATTTACTCCACTGCTGGGAGGCAGAGACACCAAAAATGTTCTGGTTTCAGAGGGCTGCTCGTCTAGCGGGGACCTTTTATTCTGCTCCCTCTGGAGGCTCCAGGTAGCGGCCCATTTCTATATATCTCTATCTATATAAAGCGGTAAGACTTTATAAGACTTTGGACCCTGGTGTACAGCGCTGTTCTGGTGTTATCGCCACTACCAGATAGGCTTCAAAGGCGGTCGGCGGGAGAATAGGGTTTAGGACTTCACATTCTCCCAACAAGGCTGATCCATCCAGGCATTACCCCATTGCATGCAGGGACTTGTAGTTCTGATTTCCCTTAGAAATGTAAGACTACAAAACCCCTGCATGCAACGGGGCATTTGCTGGCCCTGTTGCGTGAATCTGGGGCCAGATGGTAACCTTACTTGAGAACCATTCATGCCCTCCCTCCTGCATATTCAGCAGCCACTTCTACTATGAATACCGATCTGACGACACTGAAGGGGCAGAAAAAATGTCCTGCCGGACCTGGCTCTGCTTTTAAATCTTAGGCCCGATTGCCTGCTTTCAGGCTCATTAATTAATTTTCTTTTAACCATTGTCGCCCCAAGTCTCTTCTCCTGTAGTTTTGTCTTATTAGACTGTAAGCTCTATAGAGAGGGGACTGTCCGTTTTGTGCGTATGTCATGTAGTGCTATAGTAATGTTATAATATTTTCCCCTTACATGGCCGTATCCTGTCTTTCAAAAGTACGTTTCAGAAGTGCTGAAAGTGACAGAGGCTTGGGCTAAATGTTTTTGTGCTTGCTGGCAGCTAAATCGGCTGAGGACTGCTGATTGAATGACTGGACCGGGAGAAGAGGGCACGAAGCAGGGAGAAGCAGTCCCTGGGGAACTGTGAATGAGTGCTCACGGCCTGGGCTTTATCTGAGAAGGAGGAAATCCCCAGATCAAAAAAAAAAAATGGCGGTGCATGAGTTTATGCCGAGGGCTCTCTGGCTGCCACGCTGTGCTGCCACGCAGGAGGCAGGTGGTGCGCACGACCCTACCCATGGAAAAGTGCGTGGGAGGGGCGTGCAGGTGGGCTTGAAAGCTCTTACTAATTTACCAATTTAATAAGACAGATTTTGTTTTCAAGTGACACATGGGCTTGTGACTCTCTCCCTCTACATCTAGTATATCTGTCGATTTGTAAGTTTTGCTGAGAAAATGGATGCAGCTGTCCAGACTGAGAAGCTGAAATACTGAATAGTGAATGTAGTAGGGGAAACCATCCAACACGGTCCCCCTGCTCTCCCTTCAGCTTAGAAGTTAAAGTCAGCATAAGGCTTCACCTCCCTAGAACTAATTTACAAGCAGCTTATTAGCTAAAGCCAACAACAAAAAACCGGAGCTTTCCAACGTAAGTGGCTGTTATGAGTTAAGAATTTTGCTTGCCGAGGGCAGCGCCGGCTGAGTGCGGCGGCAGCATTTATGTGAAACACGGACGTGCCTGACCGGTTTTTCTGCTGAAGGGCCCTATAACTTGCTTCTCCCTGGAGAAGTGTAATGCTCAGGAAAGGCTGCGCTAGAAACGGAGGCCTCGGCTACAGCACGGTTAGTGGCAGTGAGAGCCTGCCTGTAAAATAACCCATCAATAGGCCTCAGTTCTGGTTCCACAGGAGTCATTCTGGGCCTACTAAATCCTTGGTCTTTCAACTGCGGCTACCAACGTGAATACCAATTACTTCCAACTATTGTAGTGATTTTAGTGCCCTGTGCACATCTACTGTAGGAGTGAGATCATTAACTCATGTAACACAGGCCAGTGAATAATTAATTTGTCTGTCTATCACCAACCTGTGCATACCTGGAAACTCCTGTGCCAATCAGTTTAACTAAGCACTCCCCCAAGAGCCTTACTCAATAAGGAATAATGTGTGCCTTGAACTGCTAAAGTGAAAGGTGCCTCAGTTTTCCACCAAAGGGGTCACTGAACTGAGTCAAGACTTGAAAAAAATAAATAAAAATTTCCCTTGACACCAGACATGGCCGTCTTTTCAAAAATGCTTCATCTGGCCTCTTCCCCTTGTACCTTTTTGTTAATTTCTCATAACCTGCAAACTATCAGGCCAATTCAGTAAAGGTCGCGGGAGAGCGGGCGATTCAGTATTTAAATGAGGGCCCGCGGTAAAAAAAGGCGCTAGGGACACAGTAGCACATCCCTAGCGCCTCTTTAGGGACAGAAGTGGCGGCTGTCAGCGGGTTTGACAGCCGACGCTCAATTTTCCCGGCGTCGGTTCTCAAACCCACTGACAGCCACGGCTTCGGAAACCGGACGCCGGCAAAATTGAGCGTCTGGTTTTCAACCCACAAGCCGATTTTTTTTTTTTTTTTTTACTTTGGGACCTCCGACTTAATATCGCCATGATATTAAGTCGGAGGGTGCACAGAAAAGCAGTTTTTACTGCTTTTCTGTGCACTTTCCCGGTGCTGGCAGAAATTAATGCCTACCTTTGGGTTCTGGCTGCACATTTTACTTAGTGAATCGCACGGGAATAACTAATAGGCCCATCAGCATGCATTTGCATATCGTGGGCGCTATTAGTTTTGGGGGGATTGGACGTGCGTTTTCGACACACTATTACCCCTTACTGAATAAGGGGTAAAGCTAGTGCATCGAAAACGCACGTCCAAACGCGGGTTAACAGTGCGCTCCGCACTGTACTGTATCGGCCTGTATGATTTATTTATTGTTGATTTGTTTTATTTTCTCTCTGTTTTTAAATTTTTTTTTATATTTTATTATGTGCTATTGTACATGATTAAGCAATGACTAAGGACTCTCTTTTTGTGCTAAGTGATCCATAAATCAATAAAATCTAAATCTATTTGATGAAGTCTGAAAGGGAGGAGAATTAGAAGCAGTAGCAGGCAGCCAAGAAAGAAGATTCGAATCCAGTGAATCTTATTCCATTGATCTGACGACATGAAAGTGCTCCAGAATTGAGGATCCTGCAGGTTATGCGGCAGAGGCTCTACCAGCACACGGATTAGACCCTCAGGAGTACAAGTTTCATTTTCCATATCGCATTCAGTGGTTTGGATCTCTGTGCACCAAAGGGTGAGGGAGGGCAAGCCAAAAATAACATTCAGATCTCAGATCCAGCTACAAGAGCAACTCATAAGCTCACAGCTTCAGGAAGCCTTTCCAGTCCTGGGCTCACAGAACCAAACTGCTAAGCCAGGCCACCCTGGCTCTTTCTCCTCTGAGTTTTCTGGCTTGTCCTCGTCTAGTTTTCAATACAGAGTCAACTGCAGCCACAGCACCGTGTGAAGAAACCCAACACATCTGCCATTCCCAGAAAATAATTTACAGCTAGGTCAGAAGTGGAACTAGATCCCGGATCTCCAAACCAAACCTTTCCAACTGATGGGTTTTTCCATGCCAAGTACTTCCTAAAACAGGGCTCCCCAAACCTGCCCTGGTGATCCCAGAGACAGTCAGGTTTTCATGATATTCACACTGAATACATAAGATAAGTTTGCATACATTGGAGACCTGGAATATGCAAAATTTAACTCATACATATTCATTGTGGACACCCTAAAGCAGGGGTGGTGAACTCTGGTTCTCGAGGGCCACAAACAGGCCAGGTTTTCAGGATAACCACAATGAATATGCATGAGATAGTTTTGCATACATTGGAGGCAGAGCATGCAGATCTATCTCATGCATATTCATTGTGGATATCCTAAAAACCTGGCCTGTTTGTGGCCCTCGAGGACTGGAGTTTGCCACCTGTGCCCTAAAGGCTAAAAGTAGGGCAACAGTGAGTCAATCTAACTTGTCTCCCCTACCTGCAAAACATTTCACCCACAACTTTCCTCTTGATTCAGGACCCTGGCTTGCACAAGTGAAGATTTCTAAATTTCTATCACCCTTCAATCCATAACAAGGAGATAATACAAATCAGTACCATCTGAGAAACCTATTTATTCACTGAATCTGGAGTGGCACATGAGCAAGGACGCACATTTGCAAAACAGTGAGTGAAGTCTACTCTGGTCACGTCACAGACGCAGATTTCCAGGATCGGTTATTAGTGCAATTCAACGCAGTGGCGAGGAACAATCTTTGCAAGGCGCGTAGAGATTCCAGTCTTGGAGGCTACGAGATAGATATTAAAACCCTGGAGGAAAATCATGGCTCACAATCTGTTTGAGGCACTCGTCTCAAACTCTACAGTCATCTATGCTATTTCCTATTTTAGCTACAAATGCAATTGCAGGTCCAAAAGGAAAATGGAAAGCTGGCAACGCCCATAATATTCCCAAGGAGATGTGGATTTATGTGCTAAATTATTCTAACATACTCCATAAAAGTGAGCTATGCACAAGGAGTCAGCCAGTTTTCCCATTAAGAGAGTGGAACTGCATTCGGATTAGGATTCAGCTGAAAAAATACTCAGTAAATCTCAACTAAGAACTAAGTGGATAACCTACAATTTGAATTTCACAGCTAAGAAAAGGGTCAAATCCTGGAGTAGCCAAGGTTTTGAAATGTCAGCATTGAAGGGCATAAGTGGAGCGGGCTGAGAACAACTGCAGGAGTTGTTCCCAGCTCTATGGGCCCATCACTTCAAGTGTCTCAAAGAAACTTTGCAGTTAGGAAAAAGAGCAAACCAAAAAAAAAAATATGTAAAAATGATTTCAAGGAATACAAAATGATTCTGCATCCTTCACATACCACGGAGGGAACAATCTGAGACAAGGCCAGACTGACAGCTTTGTCTCATAACTTCGTTACAGGGAAATGTGATTCCTAGAACAAGAATAGACACAGCTCTGTCTCTCTCTCCCTCCACCCTTCTCTCTGTACACGAGATACGGGACTGCTCATGGCAGGGGAGGCTAGCACCGACATGTAACTGATTGCCTGCAGCATTGTAAACTGAAGAAGATGTATTTAAGGTCAGGCTACGACAGCCAGCATAGGGCTAAAGTCTGCAGCTACTTTGTATATCCACAGACCTCAGCCCAAACTTTCAGAGAGGACTTGCGTGCAAAAGCCCACTTCGAGAATTTGTGAGGTGTCTATGCACACGTGCATACTTGCCCCTGAGGATTTTACGGGCACAGAGTCATTTTGAAAAATCAAACCCTAGCGCTCAATATATGACAGCGCTATCAGACTGAGTTTTAAAAGGCAAAAAGGAAAAAGTACTATGCAGCGGAAGAAAACACCCATTCATTAAAAAACAAACACAAAAAAAACTGCATATAGCTTCTATAATTGTTTTCCGAAGAAAGGGTTCTCAGACAAGCCGGCCTGACATTTTTCCAAGAAGGTATGTAGGATATACAGAGTGAAATGCACAGCATGTTCTGAGGCCAGGAATAAACAGCAGTTCACAGAAGGTCGTGTGCCACAGCCCCCCCCCCCCCCCCCCGGTGCACGGAGGAAGGAGACATACCTTGTCAAATGTTCGGATTTGCTTTTCGGGTTCAGTCTGGAGAAAAGAAAAGAACAGCAAAAGATGAAAAAAAAAAAAAGAGAAAAAAAACTAAACAGGTTTCCAACTCATCACCAGCACCGCACACCTCTCTCTCTGAGCAAGTTAAATCATTACAGGAGGCAGTGGGGAGCCCCGCCTGTCAGCCAAGGGTAGAATTTATGATTCAAGTACCCCCCCCCCCCCCAGTGTACCCCAGGGGCAGTTCCATCCATTCCTCGGACAGGGGTAGTTATATGGACATAAAACCTGCCAGACCTGTTTAATCCAGATATCTGGCGAATGGGAATAATTGCATGAATATTCCTTGTAGAAATTCTGAAAACCGGACCTGGTTGTAGCACTCGAGGCCTGGAGTTTGTCATCCCTGGCCTAGCGATTCTAGGATAGTTAAAAAAAAAAAAAATGGATCCCTACAGGTCCAAGTTCAAATCCCACCTCCACCAAAGCTCTGCATGAACTTATGCAGGCCACTTAAACGTCCCTTTGGAACAGAGAATTAGTGTTTTATGAAGCACTGAGAACTGTACAATGGCGACAGCCTAGAACAAATGAATGTTAATGTTACATCTGGGCACAATCACTGCACTGGTTATCAGATTCACAGTATGTATCTATCTAGCACTGATTTATTAGCTGAATGATTGCTGATCTTGATATGGAATACCCAGGTAAACTGACATTTTTACTTCTCCCTGGTGGTAGATTTTAAATACTTATAAAGTCACTAAATTTCAGAGGATGATCCAAATTCCTCTCACTATAGCTAGAAGTCCAGGTGGGTTCAGCCCTACGAGGGAGGGCAAGCTTCAACCAGGCAATTAAAGTGGGTGAGACAATCTTCAGTGGCAGAGATTGATTTGAAAATTGTTCACAATGTGGGTCCCTCGCCACAAAAAAAAAAAAATCTTGGTGTGAGCAGCCGTTCAAATAAACTTGCGGGAAATTTTAAAACAAGCGTGGAGAGAGCGTGGCAGATGCTTCCTCTAAGGACGGGTCTGCAGCTGGAATGAAGCGAGGAAAGAGGCCAGACGAGACTGATCCACAAAAGCAGACCAGACCTCGCCGCTACCCAAGGCGACTTTTAATCTCTCTCCGTAGGCTTCAGCAGCTCAGGTTCAAGTCCTGACAAACGCCAGTGTTTTCCTGGACAGACGAGGAGAGCCAGCTGTAACTGGATTACGGAGACCGAATCTCTCTGGAAAATGCTTTGCATAGAAGCCACACACAACAAAGCAAACACCTCAGCGGCTTTACTTCTGCCCAGATACCGCATCAGATTTCGTGGCAGGTGGGTTGCCAAGCACCGTACATTGGGGTAAAGATGTTTCCAGTGTTGCAATCTTTGCAATGAAAGAATTCATACAGATCAATTTTATTTGCAAAGGAATAAAATCAAAGTCTGTTTGTGGCCTTCTTTACTATCCCTGAGATGTCCGATGTTGACCGCAGCTTTTATATGGCATTATTGCTTCTTCATGGAGAAACAAAACTCAAACAACTGGAATGGATGCAACCAAGCGAGGGGTAGGAAGGTACATTTCCCAGGCACATCTGGCTGGGATCAGAGACAGAAAGAGGCATACACTGCAATATCCCAATATGCATTACAAAACAGCTGGCCGGAGTCCTAGGGATCATCAAAATCAATTTAAAAAAAAAATTTTTTTTTAAACTGGGGGAAATGTTTCCACTTCAAGACCACAGAAAAAAAAAAACCAAACCTACCCATTTGCCAGAGCTATGATACACCCATTTAACACTTCCGCTAATGAGATAAAATGATTTTGAGCTTCCAACCACATTTGACTGAAGTTTAAATGAGACTTGTATTGCAGCATTTTGTCCTAGAAATGCAAACTTCCCAGCATTCCTCACACAGCAGCACGTTTTCATCTTTTGATCTCTTTTCTTCCTCCTCTTTTAGGCTTCCAGCACAGCTGGGGCTCTAGGGCCAAAAGCCTTCATTCACAACTATTCGGGGAGGCTTCCCCCACTTTTAACCCTTGGTCCAGCAATGGTTCCCAGCTAAGGGCCGTGGACCGCCGAAACCCCAGTCTGCATGCAAACTGCGCCTGGTCACTAGGTGCCTGTGCCGTGCGATGCTAACACACTCCTGCCCTCTTCCCCCCTCACCCGCGGCCCAAAGGCGCATCATGCAGGCTCTAGGATCTAGCACAGAGCTCTTTAAAATATTTCCAGCGGGGGACCACGTTCAGGATTCCCGGCAAGCGGTGGCTATGCCGAGGAATCTGCATTGAAACCTATTCATTAAGACCATTACTGGGGAGGGGGCGCCATACGTCTCTGTTACTCATGGGCATGCAGTCACATTCCCCAGGCGTCACACGCTGTGCCGGGGGGGGGGGGCTAAGTCTGTTATGTCCATTTCTAGAACAAAACGCAGCAAAGACAGAGAAAGAAAAGGCAGCAAAGGAGCTGCGGGTTGCACGTGGTCGCTGAAGTAGCTGTGAATATTTAGTCAGACAAAGTTTTCCAGATCATCACTGCCATCAGGTTCTGAGAAAATGCAATTAAAGCAGTAACAGCCTTCAGGCAGAGGACACGCCGCCGATCACGGAAACGACAAGGTGAAGAAAATGCAGGAGACAGAATCGAACGTGACCGGGTGAATGAAGAGGCCGCATGGAAAAGAAGAGACCCAGTGCTTTTCAGGGGATCGCGCCACAGACCTGACGAAAGGAACGCACCCCGTTGAAACGTTTTCACTTTACCTGCCACGTTTACACCCAGCAGCCGGCACCGGGGAGGACCAAGACCTTCTGCGGCCCCCCCCCCCCCGGACTTAGGGGTCATTTCCTCATAGTTTGCATAAAACAGGCCTCATGTTGGATTTATTTTTTTTTTTTTGCTTTCTGCCTTTGTAGTAGCCAACCCTCAAAATGTTCCCGTCTGTCTGGAAATTATAAAGCAGGTGAACACAGATAATTAATACAGAGCTTTCACTTTTACAACACTCGTTTTTTTAAGCATCCGAGGGCTCTTTACACATCAGGTGGCAGCTAGACTAGGTATTTATACATACAAAGCAGTTAAGATAGGATGGGTTACAAACGTTAAGTAACCACACAATCCGAGCTTTGTGATATCAGCTCTTTCTTATGGAAAGGAGAGGTTGGCGAGCAGTTAGCCGAACACTATAAAAGCAAGGGGACTTGCTGCAGGAGACAGACACAACGGTTAAATATTAATCTAGAGCTTCTGAGATAGAAGTGAAACCGGCCACAGCTGAGAGGGCTGGGAAGCAGAAACGCCACTTTGTCCCGTTCATCTGGAGTTTGAGCTTCCAAAGTCCTGAAGCCGATTTTTTTTTTTTTAATAAATTGGTGAAGTTGCAAATTGAAATGCAGCCAGTCCCTTTGTTTATGAGTCATCTGCGTACGGTGGTTAATCTCTGCCATTCTTGTTATGCACAAAAAAAACACATTTATAGCCATGCTCTAACCTTATTTAGAGAAAGCAAACTAGGATATGTAAGCATGCCCCTTTGCCCTAAAAGGGCAGCAGGCCATGTTTTGCAAGTTCCCACTCTGCCGTTAAGATGATCTCTTGCTCCAGCACACGGCAGCGCACAACACGGTTTCTCTCAAGGGCTTCCAAAATGCGAGCACAGACTCATGATCCTGCCGCCATCAGCAGCGCTACTGAATATCCCTGAATCTTGGGGTCGGGCGCTCACGAATGCCCAGCTCACACACAGAGCGGGATGAAATGTTTCTCCTGTCCCCCAAATTTGTCAGGACAAAGAACTGTGACCAAAAACGCCAGGCAACTGTCCCTTGCAGAACGGAAGGTAAACTCCGCCTCCCTCCCCCCTTCACCTGCGACGCCGCGAACCACACAGCAAATTAAATTCATGCATCGTTGCTTAATGCTTCGGATGCGGCTCCTAGAAATCTGTTTTGTCGGGAGCTGGAAAAGGCTCGTCAGATGGGTCCGGGACCACTCAAGAGCAGGTCTGGTTTGCCGCTGTAGTCCTGCGGCTACAAACTGGCCTGGTTTGGCAAGCTTCAAAAGCATGCCACTGCAACCACGGAGATGGCCAGCAAACATTCCTTTCAAAATGTCCATCTTTGTGTGTGTGTGTGTGCTGAAGGGGAGGACAGTAAATATTTCTTTTATTTATGGAGCTACTGCAGACCTCCCTCTGCAGGATACATATAATCTTGGTACCGTTTTAGCATCCTTGGGGCTTGGATCGCTGCATGGTATGAGCAGCTGGTTCCTGTATCAGCAGAAGACTGCACATATTCAGTCCTTTCTTGGCCGAAGTCAAAGTGCTTTTTTTTTGTCAAGTCACAGAGCTGTTTATGGAAGAACTGGTCATGTGGAAAACACCAGTATCCAGATTCTGTAGGACAAAGCTGCGAAGATCCACAAAGTCAAGGTTTTTTCCGGACCAGCAGAAAAAAAAAATAATAATAATTACGTTGAATTAAAGCAGCACTAGTGAAGATGAATCTGCTGGACCACTCACTTCTTCCTCTTTCATTTTTCTTCCACGCTCACCTTTCCTTTTTGTCCTAACAGATTTTACTTTTTATATTTTAGTTTAGTAAGTTTGGAATAAAAGGTGTACATTTATTTCATTATTTTTATTATGGGGAAAACGCTGGGTTTTTAAGGCGTTTCCTTCGGCGCATCCACTGCCTGCTCATGCTTTACACATTCTTCTTTTCTCTCTGCGGCATTGCACCCCATATTTGTTACAAGGACGGGCCAGTGTAATGAAGCAGCAATGGTGGGGGTGTATTGCTAAGTAAGGGAGCATTCGCTAGGAATGAAACCTTGGATTAGCGAGTTTGCTTACCATAAATATCGAGCACTCAACATCCATGCCATCAAGGAAGGAGAGGCTCAGACGACCCCTCTCGAGTTAGTAGAGCCGGATCAGATCCCAACAGGATCGCAGGATGGACCGACAACTTGACAAGGTAAAAGAACTAAAAGGATAAGATATGTCCTGTCTTTCAGTACCTTCTGCACCATCCTTACCATCAATGGAAGTGGAGAAAAAGGCAAACAGCAGATCTGCATCCCACTTGAGCAGAAAAGCATCCAGAGTGAATTTGAACTTGCTCTGAAGAACGGAGAAAAGTTTGTTGATTTTTTTGTTCTCTGAGGCAACCAAATCGATTGATGGGTGAGACTCCAGAGGTCAAAGAGCCTTCTATGCCACACCTCGGTCCAGAGACCATTCACGGGAGCGAAAAACCCCGCTGAGAGAATCCGCCAGTGTGTCCGGGATCCCAAAAAGGTAAATTGCCTGGAGAAAAGCCCGGTGATTGACAGTCCCAAACTCTCAGATTTTCCTGGCAGAGCATTCAGGACCATGTCCCCATGCTTGTTCATTGCCACCTGGTTGGTTGGTTGTTGGGATCAGAATTCACACTCCCTGAAGGAGATGCGAGGATACGCTCAACACATGCCGAACGGCTCATAGCTGCAAGAGGTTACCCAGAGCACCTAAGATGGAAGGGAACACCTGTGTGCACTCCCACCCCCTACCCCCAGTGGCCACAATGATACTGGATGGGTGGGTATGCGCGCATGTGCGTCTTTCAGATGCAGGGCACGCATCCACTCTCCTGCTTGTATGAAGGCGAGGACAGTGTGGAGCGCGTTCATTCTGAACTTCTCTCAGAACAGGCTCCTGATCGCACTTCGTAAATCCAGGACAGATCGCAATCCCCCTGATTTCCTGGAGGTCTATAAAATAGCTATTTTACATGTGCCTGTGCTAAATTTTTGCACGCGCAACTTTTGAAAATTCACTTTTTTTTTTTTTTACTGTATTACCAGCCACAATCCTACGCTGGGGCACGATGACAACGACACGCAGACACCTGCAATAATGAATAATATTCAAAATCACCACAGTTTAATTATCTCTGTTAACCACCTGCACACACAAAGCAACGTTTCAATGCTTTGCTACTCCCAAGGCCTGAAGTGCCCCGCACCAACCTCTCTTGGGTGATCAGCATAGCTGACGGTGATTAAATTCTGTTTTGTTTTAAACACATTCTCCAAGGCTGTAATTAGCATAAATGGAACTCTTCTTAAAAGCAAGCAAACCTTCAACAAGCAAAAAGCAAAAGCTAATCATCATTGATTGAACAGGCTTTTTATGAGCCTCCACCCTCCCCATCCAATAAAAACCCCCCACTGACACAGGCAAAAAAAAAAGATGACATTTTTAAAAACGAATGTTCCCTTTCTCCCATTAACAGGCTAAGCTTACCGTACACGTCATACTCTGCTGTGTATTCAGAGGGAAATACAACACAAAGCAAATGTGAAAAGATCATTGGCAGGTGCTGACCGACAGAAAAGAAAAACATATAAAAAAAACCAAAAAACCCTGCCTCTGCTAGGAACCCGGATGTCGAATCCAAAATCTGGTAAACTAGTAAACAGCTACCACAAAAAAAAAACCCACAGCATGCATTGTCTGGCAAGGAGGAAGAAAATCCATTCACGTTAAATTTATCAAACTTTATATGTCACTATTTATTTGTATGTCACCATTTTAGTGTTTTATTGATTGTATTATTTATTATGTTTTTATGATTTATTCATAGCCCCTGAGGCAGCCGCTTTAAGAGTGGCGAAACTCGGCCTGAGTCGGGCATTAGTTTTTACACGTCTCCACTACAATGAAGAATTGAAAAAGACTTTGGCATCTATCCTTTTGCTTTCCTGTCACCATGCACAGACACACACTGTGAAAAACTAGCACCGCACTAGTTACGAGAAGAAGATAATTAGATAGGGCAGGTGGAGAAAGGAGGGTAACAGTAGAAGTTACGCAGTACCAATGACTGAGAAGTTGCAGGTTATTAAACACAATCTACTGGAGGCTCTAGGGCACAATATGCACCTGGCCTAACTTGCTTGGCTGAAATGCTGCTGCTGCTAACTGCTATCACAGATACACAAGTGATAGCCCCTGCTCCATGGCTCTTACAGTTTAATCAAGACAAACATACATGAGGCTATAGAAAGTGGCCAAGGAGAGAGTGAGTTGCATCAGCTCAGGCATACAGCCCAGCCAGGTTGAAAGCGTGGAACTGGCAGTAGAGGAGAAGGGTACAGATGAGAGCAACTTGCTTGATGAACGGCGTTCACAAGGAAGGCTGCAAGGAGAGAGAAGAGAAGACAGACAATGAGGAGCTGCAGAGTGAATGCATGTGTAGGCAAGTAAGAGAAGCTTGAACTGTAAACATAAACGAATGGGGAGCCAGTGTAGTGGACTGGAGATGCCTGCATGTTGCAAAAACCTTTTGGGCTGACAATCCCTTTGATTTAATTATGGAAGATAAAACTAAAATTTTGCAGGTACCGGTAAGAGAATGATATGTAAAAATGCGAAGAGTAGCATCTTCTAGTGTCCATTCAGAAAGTCATACTTCTGTCCACTGATTAGCAAATTTCAGTTCTCGCCCGTTGTCCTCAGCAAGGTCTTACGCTGTTGCAGGGGTCCTTCCTCCAGCAATGGGCAGAAGAGAAACGTGTTGCATGTTCTGCCTCTCTCCACTATCTCGCATCTGGTAGACTCTCTCTAGTTCACCGTGTCAGCTATTAATTTGCTGATTTGCCATGGAGGATTTTAACCTTCCAACTTGAATAGCATCATACAGAGAGAAGGTTAGGCTGGGAACACACTGCCACTGATTTCCATGAGTATCTTTTGAGATAATGCAGGTGGCGATGCCTCCTTGAGAAGACAGGTTGCTTAATGAATGGCCGACACATAGCAAACCCTATGGGACCAGGAGCCAATCACAGGTTAATTCCTACCAGTTTCTAAGGCTACCAACCAATTAGACTGCCCATATCATGACCAGCAGAAGAAGCGTGGCTGAGCACAAAGCTAGGGAAAAATAGAATACCTAGGAAGTGGGCGTCTGAATCTTGGCTCTGACCCTTACTCTTGAAATCTTGGACAGGTCACAATTTCATTGAGTAAAAATAACGCCAGTGTACACGATCCCCTTTGTAATCCAGGTAGGACAAAGCTACCATCAAGCTACCCATTCCACGGGCTGCTTCATGAATGCCCCTCAAGCCCGGGTATTGTAAAGTATGTTGGGATCCTGTTCACGCTACAGGGGTCACTGATATATGGACACTGACTCAGAGTACGATGCTTATACTCAGCACCTGCAAAAATTAATTTTACTTCGGCTGAACTTTACTGCAGTTTTAATAACATCATAAGACTTTGATGGCATCCAACTAAATATTTCATCTTTTGGATTTCACCACAGATGGTGAATTTGATTAAACACTGCAAATCCTAGGACTACTCGAACTATGCTTGTTCTTTCTGCCGTCGTATGCCTCAATTTCCTGTGTCAATAAAAAGAGATGGACAGGTTTTGGTTCATGTGTTAAGTGCACAGCTTCTCTAAAGAAGTATTTTAGATCGGCAGTCACTGCAGAGGGAAAACCCAACAGATCTCAAACTGGGTCACCACATCACCACAACTCTATGCCCCGAGCACTCAATATCCACTCCCCACATCACTGCTTTAGGATACAAGGCAGTGAAATCACATTTCCGACTGCACGTATCATCTTTTCACAGCAGCCAGACGCTTGTCCTTCCTGGTCGTTTATTCACATTTCCTTTAAGCGTGTGATACGGTAAACAACTACTGTGCGTACAAAGGTTTGTTTTAAAGGCACATTATAAATTCATTATTATTCCTGATAACTCTAGGCAGAGTCATCCAAGCTAAACTCTTTAGAATGGCACTAGACTATTTCTTCTTCCAGCACAGGAGGGTCAATTAGGGTTTTGGTCCTTCAGAAGCCATCTTTTTTGGATCACTAGAGCCCAGGGCTGAAACTATGGCGTGGGACCAGCCAGTGCCCGGCACTCACTCAGCTTTGCCAAGGAGGCCCCTCGCAAAACACGGGGAAGGACAGAAAGACCGGCTGAGTAGTGACGAGAACGACTATAACATAAGCTTGTGAAAACTGTTTGTTTTTTTTGGTGAGGATTCATCAAAGTTTTGCGCAGCGGGAGAAATTCTTGTTCGGAAAGGAGGAGACGGCAACATGGCAGCACTGAAAGCCGAGCGACACGAGTTCTCCGTGATGGCTGCTGAAAATATTTCACAGCAGGCGGTTCCCCCCCCCCCCCCCAAAGAGCATTCACAGCCGCTCTGCCCCTACTCATGGCAAAAAAAAAAAAAAAATTCCTTTTCATTTGAGGGTGAACAGGAAATGAAAGCATTTACTCAGGTCTGATTTGAAAAGACAAGAGTGAGAAAGATAAAGACAGAGCCGTATTTTAAGAGAGAATAACGCTTGGATTCCAGCGCCTTCAGTAGATCTAATCAGAGGCTAAGCCCTCGATGCTTTGGCAGTTCTTCTAAAGGCAGGCATTCAAAGTTACAAAATGAAACTGCAACACTGGTCCATTTTGGTGGAGGGCGCGCTCGGAGGCGTTTCCATCGGGCGATGTGTTGCTGCAAACAACAGACAGGACACTGCTGTCCCGAAAGCTTCCGTGCTTACCACATTCCATTATTTTTTTCTAGCAGCACCGTGTAACCAAGTTAGAAAGTAATACACCTCTCTGAGTTTTTTTTATATAGCATCTGTCATCCTAATATTTCCGCACGCTTTATAACTGAAACATGAACGCGCTACACCCGTCTGAGGGGGCAAACATTTGGGCTAGCGAATGGGATGCAGAAGAGAAACCGTTATTAAGCATGACCACCCAATTACAAGTGGGTGCACCACACAGGGAGATTAAAGTGACTTGACGGGGGTTATGGAGAAAATGAGTGGGGGAAGCAGGGCTTGGAGTCTGAAGTCTTGAGGGTTCTGGTAAGTCAAAGTCTATGGCTCTAACCACCATATCACATCCCCTCACTCCTCTTACATAATTTCAACCTTTTTGTGCACTGGAAAACTGGAAAAAAAAAAAGAAAAAAAACCCACCCCAAACAAACTAGAGAGAAGCCACCAATTACTGGACGACCTGTTATCTGTTGGCAAAATCTGCGACAGAATACGATGGCTTTGCTCATGACGTCATTCCTACAGCGACCTGCTCCATCGTTACAGTAAGACAGAGGGGCCCTGGCCGGAATCACCCCCTCCCCCCCGCCAACAACACAACCCCACAACACTCACAGTGAGTTCGGCCGGCACGTTTTGATCATTTCCAGGTTAGGGTCGCTTGAGTTGAGGCTGCTCAGGTTCTGGAGCAGAGCACTGGTGGAGTTCGGGGAGCTGTTGGCATTGGAAGAAACCACCGACTCAGCACTGGAGTTGATGCTGTTCATATTATCTGCTAAAAAAATAAAAATTAAAACAAAAAAACACATACATAATAGTTGTCAACTTTATTTATTTATTTTTTTTAAATAAGATTCAATCTGTCTTGTAAAAGGAGGCCAGGCCCCTTGCTACCCAGAGGAGTTAATAAAAAAAACACTTTGACTGTTCCAAGCCCCCACAGTTGATTGTACAATATCTGCAGAGGACCCAAGGGAAATCTATTCAACTGTGAAAACTGAGGATACTTCAACTATATTATTTTTAAGTTGCTTGAGAAAGTTGCAAGCTTTTTTTATTATACAGTTTATAAGATATATATATATATATATATATATATAACACGCACATACAGAAGCTACAGAACTTTAGCAGCTTCCAAAGTGTAAGACAAAATATCAGCATTTTCGCAAGTCTGAAAAACAAGCATTTTCTAAAAATGCTAAGCAACGGTGTGGTTATATACTGTATGCAGCTGATTAACTAATGGGAGCTAATTCTATACCATGATATCACAGCAACACAGTAATGACTGCAGAAAAAGACCAAATGGTCCATCCAGTCTGCCCAGCAGGTTTCTGCCGCTCCGTGCAGGTTACCCCCAAGCCTAATGTTAAGGGCAACAACTGTCAAACCCATTACAGGGTGAGCAGCCTTCATGGTAATTCAGACAATGCAGCTTGAACATGCTTTGCTTTTGGACTTGGCAGCCTTGTGCTTCCCCCCCCCCCCCCCCCCAATGCCTGCACATCAGTACCCTGGACCTTAATAGTTGGGACCCAGCATTGGCTGTCGTCTAAATCCGATTCCCCTTTTCAGAGCTGTAGCCAGGCAATGGGGCACCTATGGCCAGGTGAAAAACTGTGCCCTCACCCATTATTCAACACGCGACACCACGAGTTGGGAGACTCTGTTCAGTGTTTGTACAGCAATGCCCATGGCCAGTGCAAGGGTATTAGCTGCCCTAGGAAAACCTTACAGCCTTGCACCTCCCACCCCCATCACACCCTCCTCGCATACAATTAAAAATGATGCATTTACAATAACAGATTTACATGAAAAATAGCAGGTAAAAATATCGCTTACAATATGCATAATTACATTTACATGCACTGCTGAGGTGCCAACCAGAAAACCCTGCAAAAAAAGCAAGAGACACTTGGAACTCGCATGATATTAGGCCAACCGTAATGTATTTTGGGCATGGGCATGACCCTCAGAGAGCCACAAGAAAACAGAATTACAATGAAATAAACTTTCTATATCAAAACAACACTAACTGCCAACACTCAAACAGCAACAACTCTACCTATGAAAGTCAACACTGCAAATATTACACCAGACCTAAAACACCAATACACCCCCTATTAGGAAAACAAAACAAGCCAAGCTGCTATAGTTATCTGTATAAAAACTACATACTATTGGACTATCTCACTTCAATGACACATGCAAAATACAGATAGACCCTCAAATACAGAATAAAGAGACCATAAAGCATAAATAGAACTGAAAGGCAAAAACTGAACTGGAAACTGCAAGAAGTCAAATAATATATGCACTGCAACAATGGAAAAACAGAAGAATTACCATTCTTCATAAAACAAAATTAGTAAAACCATACCAATAAAAAGAATAATTCAAAACAATTAATGAATAGAATAACATTCAATAATTTAAAACTCATACAAATTTTCCAAATATCAATAAAATATTTCAAACACATCAAATAATACCCAGTAATTAAAACTAATAAGGATTTTACAAAATTCCCTGTTATCCATACCTGGGAATTTTTGATTTTCAGATGCCCTAAAATTGCCATGGATTAGCAGGCAGAGATGAAGTGGGGTCAGTCTCTCACACACATACTCTCATGCTCTGTCTCCCACATACATGCTTTTTCTCTTCCACATACATACACACATGCTCGCTCTATCTCCCACACACTTGCTCTCTTCTCTCACGCTCCCCTGCTCCACTGAAGCAGAAGGCAACAGCAGTCTCCTTCTTCAGCTCCTAAGGCCAAGGGAACAACTTCCGACCATGGGGGCTGACTTAGCTCTGACTTTGGGTTCCTTCCGGTAGGGCAGGGCAGGACACGCACCTCCTCCTCCTCCAAAGCAGCATGGCCCCATCGAAATTGACAGTGTGGTCGACGGGGCCTTCGTAAGTGGAAATTCCACAGCCCCTTTCTCACACACAGACTCTCATTCATACCCCCTCTCTCACACATACACAGGCTCATTTCACACACATAACCTCGCTCTTCCTCACTCACAGGCTTCTGGCTCCCACACACACAGATGCACAGGCTCTCTGGCTCTCATACACACTCAGACACAGGCTCACAGGCTTATCAGCCCCCAGAAGACTTGTTCCCTAGCCCCTGCTCCCCTTCCTAGAACCCCACTCCTCAGTCTAGCTCCCCTCCCCTCTCCCAGACACCCCACTCCTCAGTAGTTTTACTCCCCAGCCCCCTCTCCCCTTCCAGATCCTACACTCCCCAGTAGTCTTGCTCTCCAGACCCCTCTCCCATCCCAGAAACCCCACTCCCCAGACGTTTACTCCACAACCCCCTCCTCCCCATCCACCCACTACCCAGTCTTGCTTAACAGTCTCCCATCCCCTGCCAGACCTCCACTTCCCAGCCCCATTCCCCTCCCAGCTCCCCTATTCCCCAGAAATCTTCTTCCATGGTCCCCTCTCCCGTCCCATTCCCCAGCAGTCTCGTTCCCCCCCTCACACACCTTCTCACCCACAATCCCCTCACTCACCGCAGGTGGCCAGCGCATGATTTCAGTGCTGGCACAATCCCTTCCCTCACCCTGCCTACCTGAACAGTCGAAGGATCGCGGCCTTGCAGTACGGGCTGCTTCCTCCCTCCCTCCCGGCCGGCGGTGCCTGAATGACATCATCATCAGGTGCCGACAGCAAAGGAGGAAGAAGCAGCCACGATCCTTCCAATTCTTTGGGAGCAGGGAGGGTGAGTGAGGGAGTGAGCAACGTTGAGAAAATCATGCGCCGTCCCACTGCCACTAATGTGGCTTCTCCCGCTGTCGGCAGCCTTCCCAGGTTTCAACGCCCATGAGTGGAAAAAGTGGCATGACCCCGCCAGAATCAACAGCATGGCCAGTGAGCCGCGCTGCTTTTACACGTAGTGAAGCCCCACATGGTGGCACTATGGCGCCTTTCGGCAGTGGTGCCTATGGCCTAGCCATATTGGCCAATGGCACGCTACGGCTCTACTCCCTTTTCCACGCCTGCTGTCAAGGCAGAGAATGACGTTGCAGTTGTGTCACAAGCATCAAGGCTAATTGGTTAAGGGAAGTAATCCCCATGCCTTCTCTTAAGGGTAGTAACTGCCGCTCCGTGCAGGTTACCCCCATGCACCCTTTTCTTCATTTCCATGGAATTAGGAGAATGGACTTGTAATTTGCCACAAAGCTTCCCATGACTGCACTAATTCCAGCCCAGACGGGCTGTAGGAATAGAAGAGTGGCCCTTGTGGTTACAGCAGAAGGCTGAGAACCAGGGAAGCCAACACTCAAATCCTGCCGATGCTCCTTGTGACCTTGGGTGAGTCACTTCACCCTCCACTGCCTCAGCTACCAACTTAGACTGTAAGCTCTCTGAGGAAGGGACCTACCTGCCATACCTGAATGGAACTTGCCTGAAGCTCAGGTTTGAGAAGGCGAGTAATTAAATCCAACAAGTTAAAACCATCGTCGGCGCGGTGCAGCATTTTCAGTTTTAGTCTATAGCACTGGCACTATAGTGACTCAGGTTTGAGAAGGCGAGTAATTAAATCCAACAAGTTAAAACCATCGACAGCGCGGTGCAGCATTTTCAGTTTTAGTCTATAGCACTGGCACTATAGTGACAAAATGAATAATTAACAGGATTGCAATGGAGATGAGAGGTACGGGTGATCCCTGCTCTGAAAAAAAAAAGCAAGAAACATTCAGCCCGGTCTGAACTTCCCTGGTGAACCGCCAGAGCCAACTACGGCACACAGAAATTACAATTTGGCGTTAACGCCGGGCACCCTGAAAATTTACATAAAGAATAAACTAACAAAGAGGGAGCTGGAACAGACGTGTACAGCGTAAGAAAGCTACAGCAAGGGCAGCGCAGCCCCATCTGAGCACTCACTGAGCCTGCAGGGTCTTCCAAGTAAGAGGATTTGGATTATAAAAACAAATAAATAATTACGGGATGTAAAAGCAAAGAGCATTAAAGAGCTCGGGGCACCTCAGAGCAGCAGGACCAGCCGACTTGCTAAAAATGCCAATCTGCCTGTTTCTTAACAATTTATCTTCAGGCCTTGCTCCTTGGTCCGCTTTTTCTCACATTTTTATGCATTTTTTAAAATAAATGGTATTTGACTTATAAAGGAGAACTGCACCCCTGACGGCAGCTGAGAGTGCAGTACCTGCATCGTTTCACACTGCATGCACCTTTAGCTGCATTAAAAGGAGGCGTTCCCCGGGGGAGAAAAGCACACGGGTACAATTGCATTCTCAAAATTAGATCCACAGGGCCAAAGCACGCGGATACTTTTATACCCACGTACCTTTAGGCTGCCTTCAAGGAGAAGCTCTTGTGCTCCCTAAATGTTTGCGCCCCTCATGACCACCCTCAAGAGTTTTCAAAAACGCCCTCTTTCAAGTCTGCTCTTCGGCTTTTTTATGCCTTGCGCGCAGTGGGGGAGGGGGGGGGATGGATGCCTACAGGAAGAGCCAGTGATGATGGCGACCAGTTGACCAGTGCACGATGTCCATAAAGGCGGGAGGGCACAGAAGGCTTCAGAAATCCTCAAACCCCCGACCCAATGACTGGAGTTCCTTTGCACTGCCGACTGGATTATTTCAGAAAATTTTTGCACTGGCCCTGCCGTCTGGAGCCAGTGGCAGGTACAGACCAGGAGTGGGTACCCCATCCCATCCAATACAAAGAGGTAGGAAGGGACGGGTCTACGGCAGTGCTCCTGGCATGCAATTGGGCAGAAACGGTTCTGTGCATGTGTGTGTTTCAGTACCACCTGCCAAAGGTGCTATACAATACTGTGCAAGAGCCCTTACACGCCAAGCTCCAGAGTCGCCCTAATTCGATGAGCAGGATTGCCACACAAACAGCAGCAGCACCGAGCCGCCCCGCAGCAGCACCTTGCATTAGCCTTGAAATGCGAGGGGTTGGGGAGGATTATTTACACCTAGTGCGTGGTCCTGGGGCCCTGATAATCTTCCCGCCAAGGTCATGGTTCACACTAGGAATTTATTCCTACAGAGTAATGGGGGTAGGAAGCTCAGTGCAAGAGGAAGATACTAGGGGGTGGATCCAAACAACTGCAGTCAGCGATGCAAAACGAAGCCCCCTGACTCTGATCTGGAGCTCTGCCATGGCCTTACTGGATCGCTGCCATCAAATTACGATAACGCAAGCCCAGGAAATTGGGCTACAAACGAGAAAGGCCCCCACTGCACCAGGGACTTTGCCATTTTTATCCTGATTTTCTGAGTCCGTACCGTCATGAGGAAATGCAGTTTCTTCTCTGGTTAGAGCAGACAGAACGCCTTTCTACAACAAGTGCTCTGAGTGTTTCTACCCCATCTCTTCGCAGGCAGGGCAGAAAGTAAGGATCTGGGGTGGTTTCACAAAGTGCACAATTTACATGAATAAACTACTCTGCTTTAATCGCTGCCTAAAAATCACATGCCCCAGGGACTTCGAGAGATGCGCCTCATTTTCTGGGATCTGGCAGCTGCAGCCTCACGTCCGACAGGCTGAGGGCATGAGGGATTTCCCTTCCGAATAGACCATGGGATCTCAGACCTTCCAGTGTCCCATCAAGCCAATGAAACAAATGTTCTAAGAAAGACCAGAGAAGCTGCAGGAGAGATATTTATTCTCTCCAAGTCTCTACACTCCGAGACAAAGGCCTCATATATCTATTGCAACCCTGAATGATTATTACTGCTGTGGATCCCGATGAAAAATCCATCTTATTTCTAGCGCTGCCCTCCATTTCCTTGACGCCACGCTGGTGTCCCTGATTAGCCACCGGGGCCCTTGCTAGGAACACCACACAGACCTGCTTGCCCAGTCAGCTGGGCCCCTATTAGATGACACAGGAGGGGTGAGCCTCATGGACTGGGCCAAGATGAAAGCGAAGTAGCAACCACCCAAGATGAAACTCCAAACAAACAGCTGGGCTGCAACAGACAGAGATGCATGGAAGAGAACAAGGATTCCTTTACAAATAACCCCGCATTTGCTGAATGACATTTCTGACAATTTCTAACATTCCGTGGCTATAATTCCTGGAAAGGGCATACTATGCTCTCTCACCTGTTCCTGGCCGAGTTTTCTGATTTTCAGTATTTTACAGCATAATATATAATTTATACACTAATCCTAAATTGATTACTTACTGTTCTTAATTGTTTTGGTACTTGTGTTATTTACCTTGGCCATTTATATTTAAGGAACAGGATACAACAATTTATGTACCAACTCTAGTGAACCAGAGACAGCTAAAAACGAACAAAGACACATTTCTCCTTATGTATGTACACAATACTGACATCTCCATGTGTTCACTACTGGCCAATCTGATTACTTGTGCCACTAGCTCGAAAGTGATCCCCTGCAGAAATCCATTTGTTTATTCACCTCCTCAAATGCTCCCCACAATAATTCGGGTGCTTCGGAGCAAGCCAACAAATCAAAGAGCAGCTTCAGAAAAAAAAAAAAAGATTGCTTTATAAAATCTCTCTTATGCGGCAGACTTCTACAAGTAGTTCTCTTCATCTGGTTGTCATCGCTAACCTCAAAGCCAGAGATGGCTAATGCAGCAACATCTGGATTAACCGTGAACCCAGAACAGACTGTGTTTAAAAGGAAAGCATGCTTATGCTATCAAAGGCTTGGCCATACCACAGCAGCTTACCAAGACCAAGATTAGACGTCATGAGTTCAAAACAAAACAAAAAACATGCACATATCACAAGATCCCCTGTGCAAAGGAGCTTTTTCACGTTCAAAGAGCCATAAGAAACTTCAAAAGATCAGGCACCCTGATCTTTTGGACCCTGAAAAAAATCGGCCATATACATCTGGACTTTCACTCGAGATGAAATGCCAGCAAGCAAATCTTATGACCCCGTGGGTTGTGTTCAAAAGTACTTCTCCTGCCAATATGAAATGGCACGCTCCTTTTTGGCATCTTTCCTCTCTGTACTTCCTAGGCTGCTTGCCTACAAACTATGTCAAAGGGAAAAAAAATAAAGAAAGCTACATAAAGAGACTGAGATTGAAGGCAATGTGCTCTCAAAACCGAGGCCAAGATGCTCAATAAACGAGAGCAATGACCCTGGCATGCCAAATTTAAAGCTATTTATGGTCTTACATTTTATGCCTTAGCACCAGTAGTGGGTAAGGAGTTTGAAGCTGCAATTCTGTTCCTATTTACCAGCATTATTTGCTCAGATTAGTTAAAAGAGTGTCAATAAAGTTCAACCAAAGTACAGTCCAGTTGACTGCAGATTCACTGCTATGAAGCTGGAACTAATTTAAAAAAAATCTTTTCAAGCTTGACAAGAGTGGTGGCCAAGGACAGAAATAAAGGGAGAGCGAACAGGAATACAACCAGAGCAATAGCCAGAGACCTCTTGCCTTGCAGAAATCATTTTTGAAGAGGGCCGCACTTCAAAAGCGGCTGGGAGATTTGTAGGCTTGACAGCAATGCCCTGTTCTCTCTCTTAGGCTTCTGCTTGGCAAGCAAACCAGAGGTCACTCCATAAGCCCACCCTGCTCTGCTCAGCAGTTCCTTTCTAATGGCCTCATAGAGCTGCCCACGGCAAATATATAGCGATATCCGAATGACAGTGACAATGTAAACAAAAGCGACAAAGCCATTGCCAACTATGGCAGAGGGATGGAATTTGCTGGTTAGTATTTTTTCTCCAAGAACTCCCTTGGCTTCCATCATTAGGACAGAATTCAAGGCAGATGCCAGAGCCTAGAAGTGATAACCTGCCTTGTATTCTTTAATAGCTTATTTAATGATAGCCGTTCTCCAGTGCACACGCACCCAGACCTGACAAAGGCCATCTCAGCCTATAACGCCCTGCCTAGCACCATTGGAAATGCACATCCTCTGCAGAGCCCCTCGACCAGACTCGCCAGCCTGCTCTGTCCTGTTTCCAAGCAGGGGTGCTCATGGCTATGATGTGAACCTATAACTCTTTCGTGCTAGGAAGTCTGGCAGCATCTACCACTTGTGCAGACTCAACAGAAGGCAGATGACCAAGAATAGCTTTCACCACTAGCCAGTATTTGCTAAAATAAGATTAATATCAGGCGCTGACTGCATTAAATAAAACTTTCCATTCCATTCAGCATTGTTTCGAATAGTGCTTGCTCAGACATGACAACAAGCCTCAGGTCATGAATGTAGTTTTTAATCAGGCTGGGCTTATTTTCTGCTAACTCTCGTTGGAATGTGTTCGGGGAGTTCTGCTTTCTTATCAGAAGCTGCGTTGGAAATCCTAGGCACTGCTCTGGCCCAAGGCTCCAGTGGTCAGCTCCGTGTGGTGCTGCCGCGTGGGATGCGATTCCCGTTCGTTTCTCAGGTTGGACCAAGAATGCCGTTAGGACAGAAGAACCTCAGTAGAAAGCTGCACCCTGACAAAGGCCTGGGGAGCCTGTCCCAGGACCTGGAAGCTGGTGTGAAGGAATATCTGGAATTACTGAAGATCACACATGACGACTGCCTGATGCAAGACAGATGCAGATTTACCGAGAAGAATATTTTTTTAAAAATAGGGTAAAAAAAGAATAGACTATCTCTCACAATAAACCACTTCAATTTTCAAGTAAGCATAGGTCTGCTTCTCTAATGTTACTGAGTCACACCACATGCTTTCTGACGTATACAGCTATTAAAGTACATTAATATGGTTATTAAAATTTTATTAAGCTTTTATTCTGCAAGAAGGAAAGAGTTTATGCCTAATGTGCATCTACTGTCCAAATGGTTATCCAAAGCTATAAAGGGCACATTGCTGTGTATACCTGCAGAGTGAGAACACACTTGAAAGTTTCCCCACTGTCTCTCTGGCAGCTACCACTCGTTTCCAGCGTTCTCAGGCTTAAGAGCTGACGACAGGCTGTTTCCAAAACTGAGCCAAATGCTGGTCATGTGGAAAGCTCCTTCCGTGGCAGGTCCAGGGATTCAGCATGCCAGGAGGCAGGCACAAGGTTCAGGGCTTCTCCGGCTGGGCACGCGGGTACGCTGGATGGTTAATTAGTAAAGATGACTGAGTGGGGGCCCATGTTCAGACACACGCCCAATCAGTGGTTTTAACTGGCAAAGGAAAACACTGTCCAGTCCCGTGTCATAGAAGGTTCAAAGTGCCGAGCTCCCTGCACCCTTCTCTGTGACCATTTTTAGAAACCGTCAAGACCATGCTGTCTGGTCAGTAGCATTTCTTCAAGCACAATTCAGAGCCTCTCTGTCAAGTCCAACTGCAGGCACTTCAGGAGGTTTTATTTCATACAGGGGTATCTATAATCCTCCACAGGGATTAATCTCACCTAGATTTGCTGTCTGTAACCCTGGGAACATTAGGGGGACATTACTGAATGCTGGTATTAAGCTGTATATACATATATTTTTTTTAAATTGCAATTTAAGTTCTTGGCAGCACAATAACTTCAAACATCATTGGAATAAAAACTAAAATGAAAAAATGTCTGCTCGGCACCTGATCTTTAGTGCCTGGCTGAAGGTGGGCCGAAAACGAAAAGCAACTGTGCTAGTAATTTGAGGGAACTTTCTACTACTGGAAGCCAATTGTGAAAAGCTAGTTTTCCAGCCTACGCCCTAAAACTTGGCATGCATACTAAGGCCATTTAGCACGCAGAAAAAAAAACAGCGTGCACGCTATCCTGGTCCTAGCAAACATTATTGGGTGCACACTAAAATTAACACATACCCGCGTGCAAATCAGCTCAGCACACCTCCCCCAGGTAGACAGACCAGGACCACATGCCCTCAAGACTAAGCCCACTTCCCACCCTGGCATCATAGGCCAGTACCTGGTACCCTTCCCTGGGAAGAATCCTTTCCATTCTGGAGGGACCTAATCTTCAGAGGTAGCAGAGATACGCCAGCCCTCCTGCGGGCACCGCTGCGATCCTCCCAATGAAGTTGCATAGCCTCACTTCACCACTATTGCATAAAAACAATGCCAAGCATCTTATACAGCTCTTTGGACCCTACAAATTGGACAGAACCCTGCTGCCCAGGTTATTTCAGGTACTTTGCTTTGGACACACATTTCTCCAGTTGTGTTTAATCTCCATTGATTGTCTATAGGTTGGTGGCTTAGGTTCAAGGCTCTCATGTTGTTTGTTTTTAAGGCAATTCGTGGTCTCATTCCCAGGTGTGCAAATTCTGTCCTCAAGCTTTGGAAGCCAGTTAGACCACGGAGGTCAGCTTCAAGGATCGCAAAGCTCGCTGAATCTAGGGATCATCTTCCTTCCGCAGGGAGACCCCTCCGATCTTATGCAGGAAACATTGGGGTAGATTTCAAAAGCTGCGCTCACTTCCCGGCTACCCCTTCCCCTAACCTTTCCCCTCTCCCTAGCCCTACTCTAACCCCCCCTGACTTTTATTGTAACCTTTTACGCCTGCATCTGGCCCCGCCCCTTTAGTAACACGCGTCCCGGGGCTTTACGCGCGTCGCCGGGCCTTTTTAAAATCCGACCCATTGCTGTTAAGATTCAGGAAACAGTAGAAGTTATTTTTACCCAAGCCTTTGAGCCATCTATGAGTCTTTTTAACATAACTTATTCACTGAATTCAGTATTAGCCAGTATTTTTACATATAGTTTCAGGCAACTTACAGCAAGCAATAAAATACACAATACAAACAAAATAAAAGTCAGATAATTAAATCAAACAGCATCAATAATCAATCCATAAAATCAAATGTAGATGTCTCCAAAGTTGGGAATCTTGATCATCCCCAGCAACTTTGTCCTCTGCCTCTCTCTGCCTCGGGATGAGATGGGTGGTGGGTGAATGGATGGCAGGATGGGAGTGGTGCACTCTCTCCCACTCATACCCAACTCTTGATCCCTCTCTAATTCCTTCCCCTTTCTCATTCCTTCTCCTTATTCACTTCTTTACTCCCCTATGACACCGATGTGAGCCTGTGGGCTGAGGCACGGTTGGCGCAGCCTAGCAAGCAAACCTACTAGGCCCACGCAGACAGCAGGTGAACTTGCTCTTACTAGGACTGAAGCTGGAGCTTCACCTATACCAGTCCCCGTTCTCCGCAGGTTGAGCCCCTGGGTTCCAGGGGCCAGGTAGGGCTTAGGCGAAAATTCTGTAAACAGCAGTCAGAGAAGACGAGACATGGGCAGAGGTCAGGGCTGGCAGCAAGCAATCAGTATCCGAGCCCAGGCCAAGGCTGGGGCAGGCAGCGAGTAATCAGTATCTGGATCCAAGAAGGGGTCAGGGCAGAGAGCAAACCAGAAGCGTAGTCAGAGTCTGAAGCAGAGGTCAGAACCAGGAGTCAGGCCAAGACAAGACACGGAGGACCAAGGCAAGGGAGGAACCAGAAGGACAAGGCAAGGCAAAGCACAGGGAGGCAAGGCAGGGACCAGGAGGACCCAGGGAAGACAAGGACACAAGAGGGAAGGTAGACACAGCAACCATCAAGGAAGACAAGAAGAAGCAATACGCACTGCAAGGCTGCAGGAGAACCTGCTGCTGAGACATCTGCTCGAAGAGCGGCTGGGGTTTAAGTATCCAGCCGCGTGACAACATCCTTGAGCGCCGGCCATGAGTTAAATGGCGGCACATGCCTAGAGAGGACTGCAAGAGGCGCGGCACAGCAGTGTCCTGGCCGCATTGATGGTGTCCTTGGTCGCAGTGTTTGGGGGTAAGAGTGGCCGGTTGCAAACGTTACACCCTATTTGCAACGTGCCAGACCCGTGGTAGGAGCAAAACCACCCTCTCTGGACACCCTAAATCCACGCACTCAGACTTGGAATCTGGGTTACAATGATGAGGATTTCTGCGCTCTGCACCTCCAATGCCTGCATCCTTGCAGGACAAGATGCATTCCACCTCCCCCACAGCTCTGAAGAAATGGCAGCATGTCTGGAAGCACCAGGAGGCTCTTATGTATCTCTGCAGATCCCACTTCCCCCTCCATAGCAGCTGAAAACTCCTTATGGCCGTCTTGCAGCCTCTTTCTAGTCTTTGGCCCAACTGACTCCACTTGCAGAAGCAGCATTAACACCAGCAATGTATAATGCAGCCAATCAGTGGTGCTCTTGCACTGGCACGCTCTGTCGTGCAGCTACTTGTACTTCTGACTTCACGTATCTCATCTAGTGGTATTTGCAGAATTTGCTCCTGCCGCTACTACTGCAGCACCAGATCAAAGCTCCTACTGTTGCTGCCAAGGGCCACATTCATCCCTTGGGCCATAGTTTGGGAACCCCTGGTCTAGATGACAACCAGTGGTCTTTAAACATTGATTGGCATTTTTTTATCTTTGTTTCATATTTTATATTAGGTGTATTATATTAGTTTTATGTTGTCACTAAATCTTTGCTGTTCGTTAGCATCATGATTATTTGTATATTTATGATTTTATGTTTACTTATGTATGTTTTATTGTAAACCACCTAGCAATGTTGATAAAGCAGGATATAAATGCTTGAAATAACTAACTAAATAAATAAGCAGCGTCATTCAACAGATTGCAGTGATGCCAGTGGAATGGCTCTCATTCCTCCTGCCAGTGAAGATTGGGACCCTGAGGAATGGTAAGGACTCATATCAGAGTGGGGGAGAAAACAGTTGGGGTATGGCCAATGGGGTCCCTTGAAAGTAGGTCCTGGTCTGGTCTTGGAGGTGGGAAGGGTCCATGTATTGAAGAAGAGTCCAGGTTGTATTGGGTGGGGTCTGACCTTGATAGGAGATTGGGGGGGGGGGGGGGGAGACATAACCTGTGCTAGCCATCTCTTTGACTTTGGGGGGAGGCAGAGGTGTGTTGATATGTAGTACATATGCACATAGTAACATAGAAATGACGGCAGAAAAGGACCAAATGGCCCACCCAGTCTTCCCAACAAGCTTCTTATGGTAGTATCTGTCACACCGTGCAGGTTACCCCCATGTTTCTCTTAAGGGTAGCAACTGCCACTCCATGCAGTTATTCCCCAAGCTTTATGATAACCTATAAAAAAATTTACTGCAAGCAACATTTTTAGTGGGTGATGAGCCTTCTTGAAAATTCAGACAGAGCTGCTTGACGCGCTTTGCTTATGGACTTGGCCATAGAAGCAGTCTTGTGCTTTTTCCCTTGTGTCTGCACATCAGTACCCCGGCCTGTAAAACAACAGTCAGGGCTCGTGTTGGTTGGCTCTGAATCCAATTTTTCTTTCCTGTCGCTGCAGGACAGTGACTATTTTTACACTTTTTCTGCAAGGCTGCTTTTTAGTGAGTGTGTGAAAAAAAACCTCTGTGCATCTCAAATTAAGTGGTGTTTTAAAGGCGCAGGTTTTTAAAAAAAATTTATGCAGGACTTGCAGGCAAAGGGAGACGCCCGCAGAAAATTCAGATCCATCCATCATCCTGGGTAAATCTGCAGCTGCTTTATAGCAAAAGCACAAAGTCCACACTGTAAGTCATGCAGGAAGGGAGGGATTTCAAAATGAAATCTCCACACGTTATCATCTGCCTTCACCCTCCCTCCTGCCCATGGCCCCAGGTAGACACACTGGGCTACTGATTTATTTATATTCCGTCATTCCAAATGAAGATCCCAACGGTTTACAACATGACATACATGTGAAAGAGCGACGTATACATGGACTTAATGTAGTCATATGGCATACATATAATAGACTGACTAATGCAGTCAGGGGTGGTAAAGATCTACAGGGATGTTTCTAGTACTTTTGATTTCACAGCAGGGGCACTTTTATCTGCTGGGTGGAGGGGAAAACAATTTTCAGTTCAGTTACTCAGGTAAAATCTTTTGAAAAATGTTATAGCAATGCCCTGTGATACGCACACTAAAACTTCACCAGTACAAACGTTCATGCCTCAGCCTCGATATCATTTCCTCCTACCCCTCAATCCAAAAAAGGTACAGTGGATTGCAAAGGATTAGGGTCCATTCACAAGTCCTTCTAACTCTACGGCTGGGGGAGCGCGACCGGCTTTTCCAAACGCCCACAAATTTCTCACTTTGTGGCTATTCTCCAAAAATCTTTCCAGGGCTAAAGATGTTCATTCAGGGTGGCAGCCTCCAGGAGCTCGCGTGACCCTTGCGGGTCAATGGAAGGCACTGATGAGACGGCTTGGGGGGGGGGGGAGCATCTGTACTTCCAACGAAAGGACAGACAGGCTGAAGGTACCAAGTGGCAATGCTTGTAAAAATATCACTCAGGCCCCGGCTTCAGGGCTGCCAGCTTCATTTCAGAAGCATGGCGGCAGGGCAGGAGCGAGTGCGGATCGCTTTTGCCCCTTTCTTCCTGCAGGACTCCAGTGGAAGGGGTGATTGGGGACCGGGTTTGGTCTCTAGACCTGGCAGACATTTGGGGGGCGGTGTGGGGGGGGGGGGGGTTTCAGCTCAGAGCAGTTGGGTAAGCCTGGGTCCCATAGCTTCTTTGGGAGGTGGGAAGGCTGTTTTTTTATGTTTTACAAGGTTGGTTTTTTTTGGATTTTTTTTTTTTGGATATTTTTTTAAATCTTTGTTTGGGAAACAAACGAAACCTAAACAAAAACTTTAAATGAAGCAAAAAACCGAATCTCTCCTCACACCCTGTGCACCACAGCGCATGCACACAGGAAAAGGAAAGCGGAACGGCGTTTGGAAGAACACCGCGCACAGATGTTTGCGCAGTGCTACACAGGAACTCTGCTCGCGCGGCACAGCCCGCAAAACACTGGAGGGAAATGTTGCGCGTCGCTGCCGTTCTATCGATTCTACTTCAGCGAGCGCTACGTGCAGGAAAAGTCACCGTGCACTGAATGACGATGCGCACCGGCGGATGTTACCAGCCTGCACGTGCAGGCAAACGCAGAAGGTACTTTACAAACAGTAAATATTAAACTTACAATAAAAAATAATTTTAAAAAACCAAACTACTGGCAAACTATGCCCTGAGAGTTTGCAGAAAAGAGCGGCGAACTTACGCTTGTTGGTGGAATGCAGGGTGTGGAACAGCGTTAAGGGCCTTTCGCTGCAGGAGGGCGGCTTCGAGTCGGAGCTTCTCTTGCGAGACAAATGCAGCTGCGCCATCTCCGGCACCGTGTTAAACATCTACAAACAAACCGAGTTCCAAATGGTCAGATGGGATGGGAGGTCGGGGAGCCGCTAGCAAGCGTCACCCACACAGAACTCAATTATTTAGCAAGTAACCTTTCCGGGCACTGATGATATCATCAGAGATCCCTTTGTGTATAATACGAATTCTCTTCCCCTGCTTCTCAGTGGGACACTTTGCTAATCAGTAGGATGAATAATTCCAATAGCTTTGAGTTTTGGTGGGAGGCTCTCAGTACATGTGCTACGGCACTTCGCCATGGAGCTATGCACCCTGTGCAAAAAACATGCCACCAGCTGGTTTTTTGGGTTGAGGAGGGGGCACTTCAGGAGCAGTAGCTGAAGAGGAGCAGAGCAGCGGCAACAGCTGCTGTGCGAATTATTACTCCTCTCCTCCTGCATCATTCCACCTGCCACTCCATCAGCTCCCTTCTATAATGCCCATCCGTCTCGGCCCAGGGGAGCATAACTTCCAATCAGCCCACAGAGTGGAAAAGACTCTGTGAACACCGAACACACGGATGTTACTGGAGTATTCTCAACATGAACGCATGCATGCAAGTCTGCTTTAAAAACACTGGGGTAACTGGCAGAGTACACGCATATTATTCTCATGCATAAAGTTGCTCCTCCTCTTCAGAGGGCATAACTCACATGTGTAAACCTGTGCACTTACTTTTTAAAATCAAAATGTATGGACACACTATAAGTGCTATGGATGTGGATTCGTTGGTCATTCGTTTCGCAGTAAGCACATACGTTTTCCATTATACAAGCACGGACACTTAGCCGCCTACAAGAGATAAGCGCATACTACGAAACGAATGAAACGAATGACCAATAAATGCACATCACTAATAAGTGCCTGATTCCACACCAGCTCCCCCCCCCCCCCCGAATGCCTCTTAGTGCACGTAAAAGTCTGTACCAAACCAGGTTACGTGCATACTTTTATGTGCACTGAGCCCGGGTCCATTTTAGAAGAGCCACTTATGCATATAATACAAGGCTTTATGGGCAGAGTAATACGCACCTCGCTGATATTCCACAAGTTAAGGTAAATGTGTTTTTAAAATGTTTTCCCTCCTTTTAATCCCAAGGCTGATGGGTGCTAGAAAACGGTCCATCATAATGGAATTGAACGTCTCATCTGCTACTCCAGGAAAAAAAAAAGACTCAAACTGCCAGGGCTGAAAACAGGCTTAATTTTGAGGCTAGCCAAAACACGTAAGCTGACCAAAAACTATGGCTGCTGAATGCAGATAAATTTAATGGATATTTAGTGTGGGTATCCTGAAAACCAGACCCATTTCTGGTCCCTGGGGAACTGGAGCTTGAGATCTCCCTTAAAAGCTGTGCTTGCACTGCAAAATTCACAGGTGGCAATAACCATGCTATTAAGCGGAACCAGGGCCGTCACAAGAGAAGGGCAGAATGGCAATTGCCCGGGTGGCGAGGAGAGCTTTACTATGCTGCCCTTTTGGGTCAATGTTGGCAAATCTTGCAAGCATGAGATCTCAGGAGCTGCCGAGTGAGCATCAGCAGACCTCTTGTCTTTTCTGGCTCCCCTGTAGCCACCTCCATTTGATCTTTTGGGATCTCTTCTGCTCCCTTTCAATGGTGTGTTTTATTTAGTGAAATCCGTAGACAATTTGAATTGGAGTATGACAGAAAGACAGAAGCTATCCACTTCACAAGCTTCACTTTCTAAACAAGTTTCCGAGCAGTAGTTTGGAAATGAATCAGAGAAAATTATGCCCACATTCTGACTTAAACACACATGGCTTAGTGATTACATGGCTATGGCAAAGTAGCACGAGCAAAGGGAACCCAGTACCTCATGGCATACATCTGGAATTAACTAATCAAGTATGAATAATTTCCAGTGTCACTTATCTCAATTCAAAAGGCTCTTCTAATGTTGCTCTTTGACCACCTAGTCGACTAATTTGTTGCATCTGTGCTTTTATAACACAAAAACCCACCACACTAGCCCCTGTTGTCATCAAATGGATCAAGTCAAGCATTAACAGCAAATTCATACTCTACTTTTCAAGCAAAGCACTTAGGAAATGACCACATAGAAGAAATCCAAGAAATGCAAATGTGAACAGCATGTGTTCCACCTTCCCCCTCACTTGAGCAGTCCCAGCTATCGAAACGCCTTAAACCAAAAACTTGTAACAAGTAGAATACAATAGCACTGTAGTTGACAAGATTTTTTTGCCGCTGCTGCTTTTCTAGCTCTCGAACCAAGGTAGAGTTCGGATCGCAGACACCACCTCCCCCCCCATCTCCCAGGCTCAGTGGTTCCCAGTCTAGATGTGGGAGCCTCATCCAAGAGGTTTGGTTTTCAGAATACCTACCATGGAAATGCAGACTGCACAACTGCTCCTTGACTAACAGGTCATCACAGCCCCCCACACCTGACCTCCTGCCACCTCTCTCCCTTACCATCACCACCACAGGCATCTTGGAATTCCATCGTTGTTTTGGATAGGTCCCACCTCCACTTACAGGTGATTCCAGGCATTTGGTCCCAGACTTTCCCTTACTTCAACTTCACCATCTTTTATAGCAGGTGATAAAGAGAAGCTGCTCATTCCTCCCCTACAATCTCCCTTCTCATGTATTCTCAAATGTCAATATATCTGAAAACCCAAAGTGAAGGAAAGGACCCAGACAGATGGGAGTTCAATATCAAGTGATCATAAATCTGTTTATAGACCATGATCTCAGGCAGCAGGGCCTAGAGAGAGAGAGAGAGAAAGAGAGGGGAAAGGATGAGCAAGTTATCTCTGCAGTATTCAATCCAGAATCAGGGGAATATAAAGCAGGCAGGTTGGATTGAGATTTTAGATTTAATGACTTGCTGCAGTTATTTCTCTGTCCAAGAGGATTTACAATTTAAGTTGTACTTTAGGCAACAGAGGGTGAAGTGGCTTGCCCAAGATCAGAAAGAAACATCTACGAGGGAAGCAGGATTTGACGCATTGCTTTCCTGGGGTTCTCAATCTGCTGCTTTAACCACTAGGCTATTACCCAGTAAATACCTCTTGGTCACAACAGTCCCCAATGTTTGTTCAAAAAAGAAATCCTTAAAAAATACCATTAAACTGTGAAAAGTTATTCATTCTGAAAAAAAAAAACAAAACAAAAAAACTGGTGGAGAAGTAGAAAAGTATGGAAACACCATTTCAGACAGAAAAGGTCCTCTGGGTCCCACCCTCTCTGCCAAGTGTTCTCTACAGAGTAGAGGGACTTATTCTGTGGAACGGGCCATTGTTATTATCACTTCTCTGTTTCTTCCTATTGGACTCTGACGCGGGCACCATTAAACACAGCTAGCACTTTATATTTAAATTATTTATTGCTCTAATTTATGACTCACCCTTCCAAAGTATACTCAGATTTACAACAATTAAAAAAAAACCCCATAAAACCAACATAGTAAACATCTAATGGTGAAGCACTTAACAGGTGGGCCATGGTTGCTACAAATACATGACTTACTAAAGGAATCCCTTCTCTTAGCTTTTTTTTTTTTTTTTTTTTTTTTAATGTAATTGAAGCCCCAATAATACAACAGTAGAGTCAGCTGGAAACTGGACACTAGTAATTCTTTGGATTCAAGACTTTCCCCATCTACCACGTTGGCCGTGCAGTGCATGAGAGCAGGACTCACAGATGCAGACCACGATAGTGCTTTCAGGTTCACAAGACCTTCATGAAGCTGTATCTACCACAAGCAGCAAATGCTCACACTCTCTCTAGCAGAAATAAGAGTATATGTTGGACAGTGTATCATGTCACAAAAATCAATCTGCTAAGCTGTTTTGTATTCAGCTGATTATTTCCAACACAAATACTTACTTTGGAATAAACTCCTCCTCCTTGTTTACCTCAATCTTTTCCAGAGTTCAAAGCATGTTACGGAAGTCAGATATTCAATGAGTACACAGTGGGTTAGGGTTTACAATGGGTACATACTAGTGCAGCAGTTAATGTAATGCAAGGGGTCAAGCAAAATCTATATATAGTTTGGTGGTCTGTATGTAAGCAGAGCAGTGTAGAGAGTGCATGCACTGTACACAGAGAGCTCAATATTCAGTGGGCTTGTCTAGCTACATTTACGACTTAGCTGGACAAACCCAAGGTTTTGATTTTCTTGCTGGGTAGGTAAAAATAAAATGGCAGTTTGGAGGCATTTCAAGGGCGGGGCGTTAAATTTAGCCAAGGAGCACCAATATTCAGCATGTACCCAGATAATGTTAAATATGGCTTGGTATATTCAGCAAGTTCTCTTTCTTACCGAGTATCGTGGCTAAAGCTACCCAGGTTACTTGCCGCTTGCCACTCCACTGAATATGGAAAGTACAAAATGATAAGCCAGAAATCTACTTCTGCCAAAAAATAAATCCACCTTTACTAATACCAGATGTTAAAGGAGACTGAGCGCCTTGAAAGTCAACTATAAATTTTAATAGTCCGCACTTATCATAAGAAAGTTCAAGGCAGATTACAAAGCATTACATTAATGTAACTGAGTCAGAATAGGATCTGTAGATCAGAAGAGCCGAGGCACGTAAACTGTAATATAATGAACTCCGCTCTGCAATGCCAGCTTTTAACTGCGACTGATATGAGTCTGATGATAATGGAAGGTTCTAAGCTACTAGGTCTGTTGCTGACAGTTTGTAGATTAAACCTTCCCATAGCTAACAAACATTACAAATGCAAGTTGCCTTGAGCTACCAATGAAAAGGCATGAGCTAAACTACACAATAAATAAATAAATCTACGATGATCACCAACATTATGGTTTACAGATGTTATCCCTTCTCCAGAAGCATCATGTTTATATGTGAACTCCACTGGAGGACATTTGCTATATTCGCAGGGTTATAACTGAGGTGTTGAATTCAAAGCATGGAACATTTAAACTTGTTGAAAAATACTGAGAGAGAGATGTCAGACCTCAGTATGTAAGTGGAAATAACACTTTCACTTGCCCCGTGCCTAGGATTGAGCTGAGGCTGAAGAGAGGGCACACCCAGGAGTGGGAGTTGCTTAGGATCCAATAGGATCCTAAAATACTCCCATACTCTTTTGATTTCATTCAAATACTTTAAGTGTCTTGAGAGCTGGAGTAGCTGCTTGGCGTCAGGAGGAAGGGCTGGCAAGCAAATGACATGGCTGCTGAGTTGCTGTTGAAAGCATGTTCAATAGAAACTCATCTCAAGTTCCTCAGGAAGAATTTCCAGTTTCCTGCTGAACGATGAGATCTGTGCCATGAGTTTGTAGGAGATAACCAGACTTTTCACTACTGTATGCAACCAAATATGAATACTGACTCCGCAAGAGGGACGCTGATTTCATATAAGAGATGCCGACATGTAGGTTTAAACAGAAAAACAAGATGAGGAACTTTTGACCAGAAAAACAATACGTGCCCAGGTTATTTGATCTGTGTGTTAACCTAAGGGTTATAGCTTCTTTCCACAAACAATAAAGTAAGCTGCCCTGGGTCAGGGACAATTCAGAGATGCGCAAACAACCCAAATCTTCCCAGAGACGAAAGACAGCATATCCAATGGGCAAGTTTTATCAGACAGGTCAGCTCATAGAAAAGCACTGTTACAACAGGGCCACACTGGTTAAGAGGTTACCGGACCAAGACATAATCCCAGTTGCCATGCAGCAGGAGCAGTAACCCCCCCCCCCCCCCCAATTGGGACAGAGAGGCCAATGGTCTGAAATAAAGAAACACCACCATTCACCCTATACATGAGCTGTTTACATCTGCATGTCTAGGCTGCTAAAAGCAGCAGGAGAGAGACAGAAGCCGACGTCCGAAGCATCAGCATCACTCCTGCCCCTCCCTGCGGCGAAGCAGAAGAGCTCCTTTGTCCTAGAAGTCTGCGCGTAAAAGAGTCCTGCTTGATACCTGCCTGCTCTTCTTCAGGGCTGAGAAAAACCTGCTCAGTCCATCAGGCAACGGGGACCAAAAACATAAGCTCTGTTCAGCAAAGATGGTCTCCAATATCTCCAGCCAGAGACGGCTCCAGAGTGAAACGGAAGGCAATCTCCTGAAGTTATGGGGGTAGTTAGCTAATTATATTTATTAATATACCTAAAGCAAGTTAATATCTCTGATTATATTTATGTTTACTAATGATGCAGAGTTTTTTTCGCAGTATAACCCCGTGCTGTGCTAAGGACGTTAGAGGCATGTTTTTATCTTATTCTAACTGCTAAGCCTAAAATGTCTGAAAATAGAGCAGTCTGATTCTGAGACAAACCGTGTCCTTTCCTAAACTTTTCGGATTTCATATAAGGTGATAAGTGGTAAGTTTCCGTAGCACTGCCAATATCCCCCAGAGAGGGAAGGGGAGCAGGAAGTCTCCTCCCAGCTACGTATACCCTTATATTGCTTACAATTTTAAATTTTAACTGTGTTTGCCCTGTTTACTATGTATGTTCTTAGTTCTATGTATCGCCGTTCAGGCAATTTTCTGTTCCTTGTAAACCGGTTTCATTTGTATTTAATGCAGGAAGATCGGTATATAAAAATCAAAAATAAATAAATAAATAAAAATAAGTTCCAATATGGGATAAGCCCAGGGAAGACCCCAACTCCACAGAATGCCTACTTGCTAGGGAGAGGTTGGTGAAGAACCCCTTAGTGTGTGCAGATTGTTGATGGACTGCGATATTTGGACTGTACTCATTCATTGTTTTCGGTATGGACTGCACTGAGCCAAGTGCACTCGTTATCAGATAATTCATTTTCATCAAAATACCCAGTAAAAGGAGTTACGTTTTGAACGGCACCAAACTGTTGTGCTGAGTTTTTAACTGTATTGGGACCTTGCCAAACAATCTCCCACGCCTCCAGGCCTTGAAAGATTTTCCCTCCCCCATCAGGAAAGAGCACAGGTCGCTCCTCAGTCCCAGTTCCTCCCAATGGAACCCCCCCTGCACCCTACGAGAGGATGGGGCAGCGTTTACATAAAGCAGCAGCCGATTCATTTAGAAGCAGGGCTTTTCTTTTTTTTTTGCAGTGGTTACATGCCCGTACTGAGTTCAGGCACCTTCCCCCCCCCCCCCCCCCCACCTGTATGCAAGTACCAGCACCTTTTCTTCCAGAAAGAAAGCACTGTTTAGAAGTAATATTAAAAGTTACAGTGCAATGGGTCTCATGGCACCACAGTACAAAGGCTGCTTAGATTTTTCCCTCTGAGCCTCTGCTACCTCGCCAACCAACCCTCATGACACCACTGGTTTCAGGGTGAAGGCCAAACCAGAGAGGCAGAGAATTTAGGAATCTTATCAGAACACACTTGATAATACAGGTCTAACGTTTATAGAAAGAACCGAAATGGGACTGCTTTATTGCCGGCTGTCCTCACTGCTGCTGCTTTAAGTTGAAAGTCAACAGCCTGGGCCTTTCTACCTCCCCCAGTGGATAAACATGAATGGTATCTTTCCAGCTCTAAATAAGTCAGTGTCATCCGACTGCTAAACTTTCTTCAGCGCAACTTCGGGCAGATCCTTTCCTTGTTCCTCTTCGGATGCTGGCAACCCTGACCCTGTCAGCTGCACAGCGAGTGAGCGAGAGAGAGAGAGAGAGAGAGAGAGAGACATCTGTTCCACAAACTCAGTGGAACAAGGCCAACAGCTTTGCCGGACGGACTCCTCCCGGCCTGAAACTGGGCCCATCCAATGCCGATCAAGAGGGCAAGATGAAGGGGGAACGGCTTGGCGCAATGGAACAGAGCCCAAGGCGGCCTTTGAGTGATAGCGTTGCACGCTGTCCTGCTGAGATGTGAGAATTAACTGTGCTGGTGACAGCAGGAAAAACAAAAACAACAAAAAACAAACAAAAAAAAAAATCAATACGTAGCTAAATCTGAGAACGTTTTTAAAGTCTGTTTATATTCTATACCCCTTGGGCCCTGAAGAATATTTTAAAAGGCATGAGATAAACATAGGATTATTTTTTTTTTTTTGCATGCAGCAGAATGCTGGTAATTCGGCACCCAGGGAATGCCCTCGCCCTTCCATGCCATCTGCACGCAGGAAAATAAAGAATTACAAAAGGAGGCATGGGTCGGTCAAGGCCTTCTTAATCCCATACATGCCAGCTACTCTCCTAAATGTAAACATCACTCACTCACAGCTTTGCTAGAGAGACAAAGGGAGGCCACCAAGCACCCTGAAGAGCTATTTTTGCAGCCAGTTATTTGTTCAGACTTAGTTCACGCCTTTCTCACTGGTAGCTGAAGGCGAGTTGCATTCAGGTACAGAAGGCGGTTTCCCTGTCCCCGCGGGGCATTATTTACTGGAGGGATCCTCCCGTTCTGCCTCTATGGGAAAAATGTTCAGTGAATGAGGTCCCTAAGGTCGCACCTGAGGCAGCGGAGGGTGAAGTGACTTGCCCGAGGACACAAGGAGCGTCGGTGGGATCCCGGCCCGCTGCTCTGACCACTGGCAGTGCCCATCACCCAACCAAACCCAAGTTACTCTCACAGGCGGGAAAGGCAACTGTGAGATCCAGGAAAAAGAATAGCAATGCCAGAGAGATTTACTGAAGGAGCAAACCTGCGACAATTAAACCCCCAGGTAGCTGGATTCACAGAGGATGAAAAATATCTAACAAAAGTAAAAAAAAAAAACCAAACGAACATGCATTACCTGGGCTGTGCTCTCTGCACCTTGCAGACAACAAAAAAAGACACCAGCAATAGCTTTTAAACATGTAGGACCTCCTTTCTGAGAAGACATGTAATCATGCAAACCTAGTCTTCCTAGCTACAACATGAATCCCGGGAGTGTGGCAATTAATGGACAGCAAGCACAGCACAGATAGCTGGGCCCTGATTCAGCAGCACACTCCTTCCCCCATCTTTAAGATACCTTATCTTCCTTTTGAACTTAATTGTATTTTTTAGTTTTGGGGTTTTTTTTTTTTTATTCCCCTCTGTATTTCAGATTTTGTACGTTCGCCAAACTGCTTTTGATTTGATGTGATTTTATCATGTTTTTATTATTGCGAGGCTTGTTATGCCTTTTATATGGTTTTAGTACTCTGTATTTATTCATGTGTTGTGTGTGTACGGTTGTGACCTGCCCCGGATAGGGGCGGCACATAAATAAAAAAGTTAACCCCAACTCTAAGCAAGCAGGCTGAATGAGACAGGGAGATCGTGCACAGAGCGCTGGATCTGACTCCCACTTTGAGTGTTGAGAGCAGCAGGGGCAGTAAGCGAAGGAGCTCTGGCAGCCACGTGCGGCAGCCGAGGTAAATGACTGAGCCAGCAGCCCACGCCTCACCGATGTCTCCCTTCTCCTGCGGGGGAATTGGTGCATCAGGTCGGGTTCGTCTTTAGCCCCCCTCTCTATTGTTTGTTTCAAACTTTGGAAGAGATTCTGGGGGCGCTTTCAGAGTTCTCTCAGCTCTTTTTTTTTGGCCAGAGGGGTCCTTTCTATGTCCGCACTGCCTGCTCCAAGCAGGCTGGTGTGCCACACGGTACTTTTGTTAACGTAGGTGTGCCTTGTGCTTGAAAAGCCCTGGAAAACACAGAATTTCTTTTTCATGTAAAATGCACAATTCTTAAATCGTGTGTGTGCAGAAGGCAAAGCTGTAACGTCCACCGAGGGCAGCAAATATTCATGCACTGGCCATGGGTTCTGGGGGGGTAAAAGTTTAGATCCCTGGAGAGCGCTGAGCATTATAGTCGGCAGGCCGGAAACACAGACTGAATGAATGGGGCTTGTGGGGGGGGGGGGGGGGGTGTGTTAAGCACAGTAATTTTTCACAGGGCAGCAAAGAAGCTAGCACCGGCCCTGGAGAATCTGGTGGCGAGTCAGGTGACCGAGTTTTGGAGGTCACGAGAGAGGCAAAAAAAAAAAAAAAGAGCCGCCTGGGGCGATGGGCATTAAAAAGTGGTCAAGATGTGGAACGAGGGGCAAATGAAGAAACTTAATGCAGTGTCATGAAGATGGCACCAGAGGATCAGGGAGACACACACACACACACACACACACACACACACAAAAAAAGGCTGTTTATAGAATTATAACAGAAAATAAGTCTGTGCTGTGGATCATGGGACGGAGATCATCATCCGATGCAAGAAATGGGAAGTCTGACTCCAAAACTCCTCGGGGCAATTTCTAAGAATACAGGATTTTTTTTTTTTTTTACCCAGCGGTTTCTTCCTGTTCCTTTGGGCTTTCAGCTTGATCGGAACCAGAGATTTTTCCCTGGTTGTATATACTCTCCTCCCCCCACCCCCCCGCCCAGTGACAGCCCTGGGTCGAGGCATGCACCAGGGATACTTCTGCAGCCTGACAACCAGGGGCCCTGAATCCAGACCCTGGCTTTCACCCTTCAGCGATGGATGACCTGGCTTCCCTCCCTCCCACAGCCCCGGGGGTATCCCCAGAAAGCAGAAGACCTAACCCAGGGGACGAACTGGTAAACACTGCCGGTGAGTCAGCAGGCCCAGCTAATTCTAAGAAATATATCCAGTTCCTACCCATTAAAGTCACTGGAAGGCTGTGGACTACAGTTTTTCCATTGGCACAAAACATTTCCATATGGATATTGTTTTCTAGATGTAACTGCTACTAAAAATAAAATGTTATTATGAGGACGTGATCCTGGGGCTCACCCTTGTGTGCAGCGGATCCTGCTTAGAGTCCGCTGTCCACCAAGGATTGGGTGTGTGACTAAGACACCATGCTGAAGCCCAGGGAGGGTGGGAAGATGGCGACATCCGTTGCAGAGATCCCTACCGGCCACAGAGCTATGCTGGGATAGCCTCTCAGACCTGCACTGGCCGGCGGAGGGTGAGTGAGACGGCATAGAAGAGAGGGGCGGGGGGTGGGTGAAAGAAGAGATGAGGGAAAGGAACGGAAGGGTTGACTGAGAGGCGGGTGAAAGAGGGGAGAGTAGAGAGGAGGGTGAGCGAGAGGGAAAGGATAGTAATATAACAGACAACGGCAGAAAATGGCTCAAACGGTCCCATCCGGTCTGCCTTTCGGGTTGGATAGGATGAGAGGGAGTAGTGAGAAGAGTAGGGTGAGAGAGTGGAGGAGAACGTGGACAGAGCAAGGAGGGGAGGGAGGAATGCAACCGCCCCCAATCCAGAGCAGAGAGCCCACTGGCAAAGTGAGAAGGGGCACAAGCCCCTGTTTGAAATACGCTGTATTTAAAAACTAAACAGCTGTGCAGTTACTTGGTGTTAAGGCTGCAGAGTCTACTACCCAGCAGGGCTGAGCATGTGGGAAAAGTGCACAGCCTTCAGGACGCAACGGATGTGGCGATATTAAATACAAGCAGTCCAAGGACGGCTGAATCTGCTAAATGCATTTCAATGTGTGGTGGAGAAAAAAATGCCTGGGTCTAGGAGCAACAGAAAAAAGAATCTGCAGCGTTCTTAAGACCTGAAGCGACTGATTCATGAATTCAGCACCTGACTGGTTCTAAAGTAACCGAAGCATTCTCTTGCATGTGCTGAGCTTCGCAATTCTCTTGCCTTAAACGTAATGCGTATCAAGTGTGGGTTTGTATCTATTTAGGAAGATCTGCGGCATCTTAATCAACACCTGAACGAAGATTCTGAGGTGCAGGACCTTTCTGAATACGGTCCGGAAGTGTGTGAGCGCGCTGCGACCACAGGACTGAGAAACGTCAGAAGTACCCATGTTTAGTTCTCCGATTAAGCCCCCAACTCAAAGGCGTGTTTCTGTTAATAACCGGAGCCATTAATAAAATGTAATCAGCCATGGAAGGACTTTATTAAAAATTTCTGCATTTGTGGCGTTGCCTAGGTTTTTATGAACGTTCTATCGTAAACCGCACCGAGCGATGACTTAGAGGTGGCGATATAGAAAAGATTTTAAACAAATACATCTTTTGCATTGCAATAATGTAAAATTTGTTATTAGAGATGAACATCAGGAAGGCTGTCACGAGCTTCAGGGCTGAGCACCTGGTCAGCCCAGCACTGCCCAGAATAATACGCACTCACCAAGTTGGATCTAACGACATGAGCGTGCATTTGGAGACTTCCACTGGGGTATTACTCCCAGGAATTAAAAAAAAAAAAAATGCATCTTACTTAACGTAACGAGTACAGATTTCCTCCTCAGATATCTGAGGAGGAAATGCTGGGGTAACATGCTCAGTTTTTCTGGCTTTATTTTTGATGCAATAATTTAAATCACATGTCCCATGAGCATAGCACTCTGCAATTAGTTTGCCTCCTGCAAGTTAATATACAAATATTAAACCATAAACATATTTCATGTCATTTGGTGTAATCATTTTGCGCAGTTAGTGGCTGAACCCCAGCTGGCAGGAGCAGAGCGGAGGAGGGTTTCTAGCGAGTGCTGAGCTGCAGTGGAGGGAAAAGTGTCGCAGACAACCCTTCCTCAGGAAAGCATCGGGACGAGACGCCCGAAGGAAGATCCAAGCAGAGGGAAGCAACGTCCCCCATCTGAATGTCTAAAGATTCAGATTTTCCCTGTGCTGCTATACCTTGGCTAAAATTACAGGAGGATAATTTGGGCAAAGATTAGCATAAAATATGCAGGTCTCAGGAAATATAAACACACAACCGCACAGAGCTTACTGCAAACTACGTGCGGCAGACGTAGGCGGCCCCCCCCGACATGAACAGGCCTCATCCCTGCTGGAAGGCATTTGATGGATTCGATGCGTTGCCAGTGCTGTGATCTGTTTCAGTCTGAATAGCACTTTAGCTGCAAAGACCGCAGCCACAACGGTTAGGACACCTGCATCTCTTTAATCGTTAGTCCAGATCAGCAAAGTGACCTCTGACCTTTGGGAGACTGGGCAGTTTTCTGGATGTTCAACTGCAGGAGAGGAGCCCGGCGACCTCCTCGTGTCATGTCAGAGTGCATCTCAGTTGGAAATAAGTTAGCTTATGAAGTAATTCATATTTGGGTTGTTAATCCAGCTGTGCAGTTTTTTTTTTTGGAGAAAAATCAAGACAGCACACAAATGGACATATTTGCTTTGCTTGACCGCCATTGGTTTCTCTCTCATCGGTATTGTAAGTTGCTAAACTTTCTCTACGCCAACTCACTGGTGAACAATTAAGAAAAAAGAAAAAAAAACTTTGCCCATGCCAGGGCATTCCTCGCCTTTGCGATAAATCAACAGCAGGCCCAGAACTTAAGCTCATTCACGTCATCGCATTTAAGTCAGGAAAGTCCATACAGGTGAATTTTAAATGCCCGATGCGCTTCATCAGTTAGGGGGGACGCGTGAATATGTCGGGCTCGTACGCCACGTGGATTTTAAAAGCCGCCGAGATACGTGCGTTATCTCCCGGAGCGCACGCATCTCGGAAGATTTCATAAAGGGGCGGGGCATGGGTGTTTCGGGGCATGAACCCGAGATGTGCGCGTAAATACTTACACGATCCGGTGCGCGCCGAGGCCCCCCTGCTGTATAACTATTTCTGCGATGGATGACGTGTAAGATAAAAAAAACAAAGAAAAACAGGCAGATCTGTGGGGTTTTAAGGGTCGGGGGGGGGGGGGGGAATGAAGGCTATTAAACTAGGACCTCTCTCAACTGGGCCAACTGGGGATGAACTGGTAAAACTGTGAATAGCATCGGTCTGCGCCCCTTTTACAATCCCCCGATTTACGTGGTAGATGCGGTATTTCCGTGCACGCGGCCAGGCTATTTTATAACACGGGTATCTTATAAAAACGGCCACCTCCCTGGGGGCGGGAGCCAACGCAGGCGCGCAAATGTGCGCACGCCTGCCGCTTTTCCGAGTTACCGTCACAGCGTTTTGGGTGCCAAACGCTCACAATCCTATGGCACAGCTCCCATGCTCTACCTTTGAAAACTGGCCAGCGCACAAAAGCTTGCGCTGAAGGGCGCGATTACACAGGCAAAGCCAAGGACTGTAAAAACTTGATACACTGAGGCATTCAAGGTGAATGGCTCCCAGAAGACTTTCAGTCTGATTCACAGTTTATAAAAGTGTTATTGATAATGTCATCTGGAATTTGGAAAACGGAAACTCATTAGCAATCGCCCAGAATGATTTAACTTTGCTGACTGCACATGGATCCTCCGAAATCTATAGCAGCTGTAAGTCAAAAGATGCTTTGGCTGCTGCTTTGCTGACAGATTGAAAACCCACAAACTGATCGAAAGATGCACCTGAAGAACGTAGAGTGCGGGATGGGCATGGACTCCCCCCCCCCCCCCCCCCCCCGAGATGTCTCGGCCTGAGAAGGTTGATGTCCATTGTTAATGCACTTTTCAGCTGATGAAACTGCTTTTCAAGGGCTTCTCAAGCCTGGGACGATAGTTCACTTTGCCCGCAATTTAATGGCAAACTGCTTGCAGCCATGAATTCAGGGATTAATTTCTGGTTTTGTAAATACCGTAACCGAGACAATATGGACTTCACTGCTGTATATTCAGATTTCTGTTATTTTATGCTACAAATTCCAGCATCCAGACCTTGTTTTCCTAGCACAGAAGCTTAATCCTGATGTCATAATCTGAGAGTGGAGGCGGGACAAAGAAATATTTTAATGGTCTGGACACTTCACTGCTGAAAAATAAGACAGTAGCTTTCAAACCGGCACGCAGGCGCACAAATATCTCTCTGTACGTGTCCAGCCTGTGTGTGCCGCTAGCCGAATAAATAAGGTTTCTAGCACGCAAGTCCGGGTATTTTATAACCGGCGCACATCCACGCCATGAGCATTTTCAGCACTTTGTCTACCAGTTCACCCAATCTAGAGGTAGGTCCTCAAAAGGCCCTTTAAACCCATCAGAAATGACTGGGGTTTTTTTGCTTTTTTAACGTTATACATCCTCCATAGCAGAAGTAAACTTATGTGGCACCAGACCTGGGCATGTGCACGAATTGATGGGCACATCTCTTGGCACCGCCCTGGAACGTCCATGCCCTTGCTCAGACCACACCCAAAACACGCCCCTTTCTGAAACAAGTGAGATGTACCCTGCAGGAGACAGCTGTGTATGTAGGCAGCTTTTAAAATACGGCGCATGCATGTACAGTAAGCCCTACATGCACACACATCTCCTGATTTTGGCGCACATTGGGCTTCTATAAATTCACGTCAGGGACGGTAACTTTCCTACTGGCGAGTGTGCGCCGGCGCATGCCCAGAGATGTTGTCATTTTATAATGTCCGCACACCGCTATGAAAGCTACTGTCCTCGTCAACGTGATTAATAGTTTATGGACTTCTCATCCAGGAACTTGTCCAAACCATGTTTCATCTTACGCATTGCTATTTTCAGAAGCCTCCCTCCAACGCCCCCCCCCAAACTCGATCCGGCTAAAAGTACGTGCATTGCGGAACACGCCGCACATAGTGTTAGCCGCATCGAGGGAGGGTAATCTACTTGAGTAAATGGCTTTCAGACTTGCCTTCCATAGCACATGACAATTCCATAGCACACGTGCTGATCAGTAAAGAGTAAGCTCTCCATCCACCATACATTCTTCAGTAATCAATGACATGTGCAGCGTTGCAACTTGCACACGGTTAAACCATTCCAAAGCGAAACACTAACCGCCACGCAGATCATATTTGGGCTGCCGAAGGCTTCCAGTATAGACTGGAACTGCAGCGCTATGCTGTACCGCTTGTGTAAGTATCATCTTTGACCAAAGATTGAGCGAGGAAAAACAAAATGAACGAGATCTTTCTGACACTGTTGTGCTCTTATTTCGAGGAGCCTAACAGCGTCCATTTTAATCCACATGAACACTGATCCAGTGTAATCTGATATGCTACCGTAGGAATATTTGAAGAATAAAACATATCCACGCCTCCGAGAGTGTGAGTCCACAGCTTTAGGCAAGGAAATCCTGACAAACATAAATGCCCTATAGACAGCTTCAGAGATTAGTCACTGTTAATTACTTTGGGAAAGATCAATAGCCACTAATAAAATACAACCCTGGCAAACAGCGGCATATAACATTCACGTGGCTGAGAGCTGAGACCCAGCTCTCCAGCTGACAGATGCTCTGAACGGGATATTGATTGTTATTAAATATTTTGTGCCTTACAGAGCTGGCCTGCTCTATTATACACCTGAGCTGAGATGACAGAAGTAAATCATGAAATCCCTAGACGGAGTTTCTGTCCAGCCACCTGTTCAGAGTGGGAAGCAGAGTTTCTATTTTTTTTTTTTTTTTAAGTGGGTGGAACGGGTGCTTGCTCATGACTGCTGTGCATGACAAGCCAACACTATGCAAGTCCCCCTCCCTCCTACCTCCACCCCTCTGTGGCACTATCCAGGGACGCTGCGCAGACCTGCACGAGTCCCACCGCTGTTTTACTAAGACCCAGTTCATGACCTGAAATGGAGGTGGACAGCTGTGCCAGATTACGAACGATTTTATTTCAAAGCGTTAGCGAGCCAAACGCTCTAGCAATGGGCCCAGCTCTTCTTGGCCACTCGTGCATTTGCTTTTGAGAAGCTCGTCATTTTTTTAAAATTCAGGCTGGCACGTGCACGAATAAAAGTTCCCTGTAGCACGAAAAAAAACGAAAAAAAAAAAACCAAGTATGCAAATAGCCGATATAAGGGTACAGGAAATTGCTTGATCCGCTGATTGCTTCCCTGCTGCTTCTGTGATGTGGAAAAGCTCAGACTATAAAATCTGCTCAAGACCATTTAAAACAAACAAAATCATATACACAGAAATCAAATTTTAATGTGGATGCAAACCTGCCTCTTTCTCATTTAGAGAAAGATGGAAGAGAAAGAGGGAAAAAAATATATATCTCATACAGTGTGTACGGGCATTGCCAAAAGAAATACGTGCAAGAATAAAAGTTATCACCATCTCTGAAGATCACAACTCAAAAATCAAACTTTTCAATGCGCCTGCGGACTAGTTCAAGACCGCGGATGCCTTTGGTGCTTGAGGTAATGGATATTCTACTCGGGACCCTCCCTTTGGGAGTAGGAAGACACAACTGCATCACTTCCACAGTGCGACCTGCACTGTACAGAAACATAGGGGACAGTCCCTTCTCAGAAGAGCTTACAGTTTAATCGAGGCAAACATAAAAGGGCAAAAAAAGACTTTGAGAATTTCATTTATTAAGAAAAGGGATCAAATCAGTAAGGCTGGGAGATTTAAAAAGCAGCCTCAAGAAGGTGGGTTGTTAGACTGGAGCGTTAATAGCAAGCGGGTACGGTTTCCACCAGTCGGAAGCAGAGCACTAAGGAAGGTAAAACGTCTGCCAGCATCCAATGTGGGGGGGGGGGGGGGGAGGGGAGGGCAGGGCTGAGGAGGTGGAGACCTGCAAGGGGGACGGAGCGGGTGAGCCGTATTCATGCTCCGCTCACCATCTCCTGCTGCCATCGTTATTCCAAAAGAAAAACGTTGCAAGTGTGGCGAGGGGGGGGGGGGGGGGGGGGGGGAGAGAATAGAAGGTGGGAGGGCGTGGCGAGTGCATTTTGACCCTGGTGGGTAAGTTGGAAAGAACATTTTCAAACCCTGAGTATTACTTCCCCTTTTCACTAGAGCTAACTCTCTTTATATTCTCTAAAATGCCAGCAGCTTTCCTAACCGCTCTGTCACACTGGCTGAGGTCATCAGGGGTGAGGAACCCCCACAGGGTCTCTTTCCCGTTCAGTGACTGCCAGCTCTTCACCTTCGAACAGGTATTTGGCCCTTGGATTTCTGTGTCCTAAATGCTAATTTTTAAATTTATTTGGTTACTCACTTTATGGGTTGAAACTTCTGGTGCCCCTACTGCCCCTTCTAGGACTCCACGGTCCTCTCAAGACGGTGCCCTCCACCTTCCCCCCTCCCTCTCTTATTAGACTGGAATCCCCCAGAGAATTCTTCCTTTCCGTATCAAGGACCCTGGCTAGGGAACGCTTCATCAACCAAACGAAGCGCTTTTCTGACTTCAGGTACTGCGTCCTCGCCTCCCCCACCGCGGCGGGGTGAGCTGCTCCGCGTGGCCCCCACCCCTTTCTGCCTCTGCTCCATCACCATCTCTCACCCACCTTCCCCCCTCCCTCTCTTATTAGACTGGAATCCCCCAGAGAATTCTTCCTTTCCGTATCAAGGACCCTGGCTAGGGAACGCTTCATCAACCAAACGAAGCGCTTTTCTGACTTCAGGTACTGTGCGTCCTCGCCTCCCCCACCGCGGCGGGGTGAGCTGCTCCGCGTGGCCCCCACCCCTTTCTGCCTCTGCTCCATCACCATCTCTCACCCACCTTCCCCCCTTCTGGTCCTCCTCTTTTTAGTTCTCTATCTAAAGAAAGTTTTTATCCCCTGCCTTTCCCGGTCTAATTGCTCTTACTGCCTCCCCCTTTCCTGCTCCTGTCCTCCTCTCTCTGTGCTTTTATTTCCTGAACGATATTCTTTTTTCTCCTTCTTTCATCCTCTTGTTAACATGCCTGTAGTAATAATCATTTTCTTTTTTTTCTCTTACGCATATTATTCATTTTTTGATGTATGCATTTTGTATGTGATTTGTGTATGTTTTTATCCTGTATCCAGCCACTAACATTTGGAGTGTGTGGGTTATTAAAGCTCAAAAATAAAGAAAGAAAATGCCCGACACACTAGGTAGGTGTTTCAGAGAATCACACAGCGAATGATACCGACCTTTAATGAAACAGGAAATGTCACTTTCAAGTTATTGTTTAAACTACTTAAATATCTCCCAAGAGAGCTGCCATGTTACTTGAGAATGTCAAGCTCGGCATCACAGAAGCCCCTGATGTCACTTGTGACATTCTTGCCAATATATAGGCTCCAAGGAGAAAGATACTTAAAGGACATCACAAATAACCTGAAAGGGTAAAAAAAAAAATCTATTTTCCATACTGTGAGATGGAGGAATGCTGCCCAGTAAGTGGCGTTTTCTTTCATGTAATGTCCTTGAACTGCAGAACGACCCCATGCTTGGTTGGCACACATGGAATTCCAGGTCAGTCAGATCTGCAAACAATTCCGAAATCTGTCTGAAGTTCTCTTCAGTAGATGAACTCAAAGAGAATCAACAAGAGTGCTAGGAGAGAGAGATGTCCCTGAAGCATCTGGATTAAATAAGTGAGCGGTGATGAGGCATTAGGGGAGAGGGCAATTTATCCCAAGTTAGTTACCCTCCTAAGCTCTTGCAAGATTACGAGACCAAGCCAATTTTAATTCCTAGATGATAAGATTCTTTTCTGGAAAAATGAAGAAAATCTTTTTCATTTAGAAGGCCACCTTTATGGAATTCCATGCCAAATGAAATTTGAAATATTTTAGATTACCCATGGTTTCAGAAACAGAGTAAGGCTTGGCTTTTTAGATTCACTTTTGAATGATAAGAATTTAAGGAGTTGTAATATGTTGCTGTGGATTTATTTGGATTTTATTATGACTTTTGGTTTTAAGTGTAATTTCTTCTTTTTATGTTTTGCTCTTTTTTATTTTTTTGGTTTATAGTTTTGTTATGTATTTTATGTTGTATGTTACTATATATTTTATGTTTACTGTTTTTGTAAACAAGTCTGGACTATTTATGATTGGGCAATATATAAGATGAAAATATAAACAAACAAGCCTTTTCAGTTTAACTGGTTCCTGTTAGCATATTTCAGATCAATCAGGTTAAAAATATTTAGGTAAAAGCAATCATCTTAATTGGTTGATGAGCATGAAAACATGGATTACCTCCAATACAATGGTGATATTGATGGTCACGTGTATCCTTCAATAGCAGTTAGATTTCACATTGCTGTTCGGTCATCCAGCAAGTGCGCCTGCAAATACTAAATTATAGGATATGGAACTGGTACCTCAAGCTACAGGTCTCTGTTATATTTAAATGACCTTCACTGGAATGAGGGAGGTAATAACATTTCCTGAGAAATGAGTCTGCGACCATCCACACATGACAGCATCCTGCACATTATTACATGAATGCCTTATTTGCATCACTTCCAAACCATTGGAATGCAGGCAAGCATCCTTTTATGTAACCCTGAAAGTCTAAATTTGAGTCATTCAATTTAAACATTTTCACATTTAAATTCAAATCAGACAATTTTTTAAAAACTGATTTTATAATGGCAAAATAAATCTCTATGCTGACCTTTCAACCAAAGAGGGTGATTTTGTAGATGTTCTCAAATCACTTGGGCAATCTATCTCTGGTCTAGACATGTAACACTAGAGAAAATGACCTTGATATTATATACCAAAATAAATTAGGACAAAGCTATTATCAGTTATATATATCTATATATATGTGTGTGTATGTTATTTATTTAAACACACACACACCCACCCATATATATACACACACACTCACTCTTCCAAAATGTACTGTGCAAGATTAAAGGTCATTTGAACAAGCATAGACAAATACTGTTGACAGAAAATATAGCACTGCAGAACCTGCTCATTTTCACGCTAATTTTGTGTCTCTAAGAGAAACAAGAACTAATTGTTCAGCCAGTCAAACACACAGACACATACCCTGACCTCTGGGGACCCCAGTCTGTAGTACTGTAGGAGTATATGAAATATAATTAAGAACTAAATAATGCGAACCTGTGGTGTACATATTACAGTAATTAATGGGAGGTGATTAGGTTGCTGATGGGGTAATTGCTTATGCAACAAAAATGAAGGATGAAGTTTATAAATAAGATCCTTCTCAGCTGAGCTGCCCAGCACACCACAGAGTGATTCATTCAGAATAATTGTAGTCCAGTCAGGTCTACAACAAGTCAACACCGCAATCTTCTCTTCCCTCCAAGTACTCAGGGAATGAAAAGGTATCTTTCGTGGAGTCAATACATTGATGGAAATATCAGACTCACTGGGCAAGACCTTGGACTCTTGCAGTCCACAAGTATTTTTACATACAAATGCACATCAGGGACATTTTAAATTGTGTATGTGATATTCTGGTATGTTGTGAAGGGTTCCGGTATGTGGTTTATAACTCAAATGGGTTTCATCTTTCATAAATAAATTTACCTTACGATCATAAGAAATCGCTATACCGGGTCAGACCAAGGGTCCATCGAGCCCAGCATCCTGTTTCCAACAGAGGCCAAACCAGGCCACAAGAACCTGACAATCACCCAAACACTAAGAAGATCCCATGCTACTGATGCAATTGGCTATTCCGTAAGTCAACTTGATTAATAGTTTATGGACTTCTCCTTCAGGAACTTATCCAAAACCATTCTACATGACAACTTTATGTAATACTGCAACTGCGTTTTATAATCTGTGTATTGGTCTCAAAACTGTTTTACCATAGATGCGAGAAGGAAGAAACGGTTTTGAAAAGGAACGTGCAATTGCATTGTGTGGGGCTTCCATAAATGGACTTGAAATAAATGTTTTCTGCTTTGACTAATCCACATCAGTGAGCCTGCAATGATTAAAGAGGCTTTGTAAAAAGGAGACCTTCCTGTTACCTTCATGAGGCTATTCAGTGAATTTATCAATCAACAAAGTCAGTTAGTGCATAGCAACCGTGCTCAGAGTTTAAATGATTCCATGATGGCACGAGCCTTCATTCACAACTACAAGGGGTTTTCCCTCCTACAGACTTATTTTAGTGCAGTCAATGTAGCAACGGTCCCTGGCTGGGAGCCATGCACCAAGGCTCCTTCCAAAACCCTGCCATGGTGGGCCCTAAATCCAGCCACTAGGTGTCACTGTTGCACGACAACTTGCACTCCCTCTGGCCCCCCCGCCCCTGGAGTTTTCAAAAGTCACTTCTACAGCACCCTCAGCCCCGGCCAGCCCAAGGAGAAGTCTGCCCCTGGAACTCAACTGAGATGGCCTGCATGGTAGTGCCCAGCATAGCCCCTCCAAGCTGGCCCTGCATGGAGTAACTCAGCAATAGTGAAGCTAACAGGGATAAAAAAAATTCAGTGGTTTAAAAGGCTGATGCCATTTCCACCTATTATCTGAATTATAAACTTTTACAAAAGAAAAATCACCTTCCAGGTAAAAATCATTTACAGTTAGTAGCTCTAATTAAACTACAAGTTTATCAACTATATATCTACCATTACTAAAAAGTCTGAGAGGCACAGCTTTTATTCTACATCAGATGAGCACAGAGTGGTATGACTTTGTGCTCTGCAAGAGATAATCCATGCACCGCGTTTTTGTAGACTGTGCACAAACAATTCAGTAATATTCTGACTGATGACACCACCTTGATTTTATATTATTACGTAACCACCAGAGCAGCCCTGCCAGTGAACTTTGCACTCTGGCACAAGCTGCGGCCTGAGGAACCAACAAGCAAGAGTCGAGTGTGTGCGATCCAGCTGCAGCTCCTTCAGCCAAGTTCATAGGATCCAGCTGCAGCCGTTTCGCCAATGAGCAACAGAGGGGTCAAAAGAGGTGGACTGAGGGGCAGAAGTGGTAGGAATTGCTTGCTCGCTGAGATCCAAAATTAGTTTCCAGATTGGCAGCAGAGAGCACTGCATGATCATCCAAAGCTCATGGGAACTGCTGAAAAGCAAGCATCAGTTCAGAGAAGGGCTAACAAAACGGGATACTGTGTGCACGCTAAAGCCTACAGAGTGAGACTTGGAGAGCAATTTTCAAAATGCATGTCAATTTCAACGCACATTAGGGTGAGACGTTCTGGGGGTGGAGCCTGGGTGGAGTTAAAAGAACATAAGATGTGCCATGCTGGATCAGACCAAGGTCCATTGAGCCTAGCATCTTATCTGAGCGTGGCCAGTCTGGGTCACAAGTAGCCCAGCAGCTCTGTTTCTTGTTATTTACTCCCAGGGACAAGGATGGCTTTCTCTAGTCTACCTGGCTAAAAATGTTTTATGGATTTTTCCTCCAGGATCTCGTCCAAACCTCTTTTAAACCCCCACCGTGCTCGTCGCTTTAACTGCTGTAATTTTCTGTGCTAACCTGTAAAGATGCCCTTTTGGCTTTCACTGCCTCTTTCATCTCACCATTAACCTTGTTGGCAGTTTAGTCTTCCTTCCACCTATTTTAATACATGGAATTCATTTTGTCTGGGCTTCCAAGATAGCATTTTTAAACAATGCCTATGCTCCAAGCAAACTTTCAACTTTGTCAACTGCTCCTTTTAGTTTCTTTCTAACTAATTTCCTTATTCTACATACATGATTTATTTATAGTCTCAAACTACTTCCCAGTACACAATTATACAAACACAGGAACAGTTCAACCCTCAAACAAATTCCTTTGTGAGATTTAAGCAGACGTTCCCAGCAACAGAACCCATGTCCTGTGTGCATATTTTTCCATGGGCAATTTATGTGCATCAAGTAGCAGATGTAACTGTGTGTGCACAAGTTTCCTGCCATAATTTTCAAAGCAAAGTTATTCATTTAACTTCATATGAGAATTTGGCATAAAATATGCATGTAAACATTATGTGCTGACTTTATCCCAGTGCGCAAACGTGATAAAATTAACCCTTTAAAGTCTTAAAGATGTATATCCTGGAGGCAAGGATGAAGACAAAGAAAGTGAAATGCCTCAGGAGTGGGATTAGCCCAATGATAAAGCGGTGCTGTGTGGGAGTCGCGGGTTCAACGCCTGGGTCAGACTCCTGTGCCTCAGGTTGGCAATGGACAGGGATGCCACAGATACAGCAATCAAGTTCGCTGCAGGAAGAGAGTCTCAACCACTGCCCAACAGTGAGACCTACTGGCCAAGTTCTGAAAGTGTGTGTGCTGCTGCCTGTGGACCCTGGCCAAATTGTGAGCTGCAGAGGCTGGGCAAAAGATGAAGGAGGTATAATAGGGAAAACCAGAGGATACAGAGAAGAGGAAAATAACCTACTAAAATAATTATAAAACAAAGAGGGATATTTTGCAGTGAGAAAGGAAGGTTACAGCCAGAGACTGAGGAGGGTCTGTGGTACTACAATAGGCAGGGGGAAATAGGCAGACTAGGTGGGTCTTGTGGAATTCATCTGCCATCTGTTTCTGTGTGCTACACATCACAAGGGGGGGGTCCATTAACATGGAATTAAAGAATTCATCACAGGGTATTTTCACAGGAGACTGCCACGTTTTAGAGAGAGGACGGCTTCAGATGGAAAAACCGCAGGACACCAATTTCAAAGTTATTATATTCCCACTGGCTGCAGCGTTGACTACAAGGTCCCTTTCCTGTAATTGTTACAGTTTAATAGGGAAAATGTTCAACTAACTGTAACCGAAGCACTTAGGAGAATGACAGCCGCTAGAATATTTGGATCTTTCAGGCAACAGATGGCTAAAAGTAAACAAGCTACGTAAATACACCACATAGTTAGAAGTCACTGTCATGGGATTTGGATAGAGAGGGGACTGTGCTTTTACACTGCCACCCAGCTAGACTGCCACCACTGAAACCTTTCTGAATACGAGGGAGAGTCTGGTCAGGGGATGTTTGCTTTGCCGCTGTAGTGTTTCCCTAAACACGTGCCAACTGTACAGCAGCAGGGAACAGAGAGAGCTGCCAGAAAGGCCTCCCACCCGCGGACCGTATTAGCCATCTGAGAATATTAGAGCCCAAGCAGGCAGGCACTTGGAGAAAAGCAGTAAGAAGTATGTGTGAGTGTGTGAGTGCGTGGGTGAGTGAGAGAGTGTGAGAGTGTGTTCGGGGGGTGATTCAATTTTTTCTTCAAGGTCGAAGCTTCGCACGAAGGACCATTGCCCAATTCCAGCCACTGACCACCAGCTGGACATGCCCCCTAACTTCTTAAATTTCCTGAGGGCCAGGCACCTTAATTTCTTGCAATGGGCGCTTCTATGATTTTATCGAAACTGACATGCCTTCAATAATGAAGACGCTGAGTCCCTTACAGCAAAGACAAAGAGTGCCTTAGGGAAACCAAGCTTCCCTTCTTTTTCAAAGAAAAATACTCCTGTGAAGCTTCGCCCAATCATGCACTTTCCAGAATTGTATTTTCATTTTTTTTCTTTTTCTTTTTTTTTTTTTTTATAGACGCAGGAGTCTCCCTGCCAAGCAGGCTGGGAGTTATTGATCGGGGCTATCATACAGAGAATTCGTTATAGCAAAATTTGCCTGTTACAACAAATATTCAGGCCGATACAATAAGGTGCGGTAGAAAGAGGTGCGTTAGTGCCGGGCGCACCCACATTTGCTGCACGCAGAGTCTGGATCACCTACCGCGCGATACTGTATTTAAATGGCATGCAAATGCAAGCCGCGTCCAACACACCCAGGATACTTATAGGCGCTATACAGCGCCTATAAGTATCCTGGGTGCGCTGGTACCTGTCATTTCAAATGACAGGTACCAGGAAGTGGATCCCAACTTTAAGCAAAAGAAACCCAAAAACCTAAAATCCAACGCCGGGAAAGCCACTCTTCAGATCGCGACTAATCCCATCCCCCAGCCCCCGCTCACCTGCCCTGGCCGTGTCCATGGGTGCTGGTCTCCTGGGCAGCCCCAGTCCTCTCTCCCATCCACCCGGGGGCAGCCGGCGGCGAGAGCGGGAGCAGCCCGGGGCGGATCGCGAGGCGGCTTCCAGCAGCCCTCGCCGGCGATGGTGAATGGGCTCATGCCGTGACCTCTGACGTCCAGCCGGGCGCTGAGGTCACGGCGTGCGTGCGTTCATGCACCTTCGCTGCCATGAGCGCACGCCGTGACCTCGCACGTCCAGCCGGGCGTTTAGGTCCCGGCGTGCGTTCATGCCTAACAGAGTGAAGAATTAACTTCAAAAGCGGCCAAACTTACTCAAATAACTAAAGTCATCATCGTCCAAAGCCTCTGGTGAAGGCATGTTACCTTTTCATGGTTTTCTATTAAAATCTCAACAACGATGTTCTGGAACTTTATGTCCATGATTGCTGCTACGGTCTCTTCCTGTGGCCGCAGGAGTGTTGGACCAAACACCACGCCCAGGTTGGCGACAGTCATCAGGTTCTGTTTGTGGTTACTGGCGACGCTGTGAGGAAAGAGAGAGAGAGAAACAGAAAACCAAAACATGAGCAAGTGAAAACAATGTCCAGCAGGCACAAAAAGAGGTCCGTTGAACCCATGAGTTTTCAGTGCCTGTAAAACTTCTAACATTAAAAGCCCCGTAGAAAAGAGCTCTACGTGGCATTTGACTATAAATCGGCAGAGCTGATGAGCTGTCTCAGACGCCATCTAGATTCTGAAAGTAGCCGAGAAGTACAATCTGCAGCTGGATCCCAGGAAAACATTTTCAATCATGACCATTCCAGATTACTTGAAAGAATGGACTTCCAAGTCTCCCCTGTTTTCTGTTCGACAACCGAACGGCATTTTGCATGGCACTGGGGGCTCCCAGTACAAGATTTAAAAAATATCTCGTCTTGGGAGTAAAAGAACGCCACATGAAAACCTAACCCAGTCAATTATTGAAAAGCTTGGACGCCTTACAAAAATATTATAAAGCCATGCATATACTTTTGTTTTATTTCCAACTGAAAATTGAACATAAAATCCCCGCTGACAGATGCTCAGAAAAAAAAAAAAGTTCTTTATTAAGAAACTACTCCATCAATACGTGACGTACCCTGGTGCCACTATGACATCTCCATTGGTTCAACGTGTCACACTTTATAATTCAAACTGTACTATGGTTTTCAAAAAGGATTTGTTGAAGTTTCTTCCGTAAAGCTACATACTGTTAAAAGCATTAGAAACACACCACAATCAGAAGATTAACCCCCCCCCCCAGAATATTACAGTGTAAAATCGTGATATTTTCAGGTCATTTCGTTTCTTCTTGGGTACTTAAGTCACTCAGCCTTCTTCCAAAACCCACCTGGAAGCGTTACTATAAAAAGTGATTAAAAGCACTCTCTTGTTATCTCACTGCTTAAATACAGGCCCCAATTATACAATCGAGTGATTTCCTTCATATGCAGATAATCCCATGCTGCTCAAATGTTCACAACCTTTTTTTTTTGTCCATGCTGCTTACAACACAATAGGCCCCACATCCATCCTCTCTTGCCCTGCTCCTGAGAGAGGGAAAGAGGCTATTTCTGACACTCAAAACACTCATTTGGAAATCAAACTCATGGAGCAGGTAAATCCATTCATAAAGCTACCAATTGTTCAACAGTTGGCAGAGACTATGTAAAAGTATCAAAACATATTTATCCCTAACAAAAGACAATTATTAGGTAAAGTAGTTCAGTGAAGAATTATAAAAATGTCAGAAGGAACACAGGAAGTCAAAGACAGAGCCATTAATTGTCCCAGAACCTCCAACATTAAGAAACCAGCTTGGGGGCGGATTTTCAGAGCCCTGCTCGCCTAAATCCGCCCGGATTTAGGCGAGCAGGGCCCTGCGCGCCGGTGCACCTATGTTCAATAGGCCTACCGGCGCGCGCAGACCCCGGGACTCGCGTAAGTCCCGGGGTTTTCCGAGGGGGGCGTGTCGGGGGCGGGCCCGATCCGCGTGGCATTTTCGGGGCGGGACGTAGCGTTTCGGGGGCGGGCCTGGGGGCGTGGTTACGGCCTGGGGCGGTCCGGGGGCGTGGCCGCACCCTCCGGACCCGCCCCCAGGTCGCATCCCGGCACGCTAGCGGCCCGCTGGCGCGCGGGGATTTACATCTCCCTCCGTGAGGCGTAAATCCCCCGACAAAGGTAAGGGGGGGGGTTAGACAGGGCCGGGCGGGTGGGTTAGGTAGGGGAAGGGAGGGGAAGGTGAGGGGAGGGCAAAAGAAAGTTCCCTCCGAGGCCGCTCCAATTTCGGAGCGGCCTCGGAGGGAACGGAGGTAGGCTGCGCGGCTCGGCGCGCGCCGGCTATATGGAATCGATAGCCTTGCGCGCGCCGATCCCGGATTTGCGCGGCTACGCGCGTATCTACTAAAATCCTGCGTACTTTTGTTGGCGCCTGATGCGCCAACAAAAGTATGCCAAATCGCGCTATTTGAAAATCTACCCCTTGGTGTTCTCACACACCTCATTACGGTTTCTAGTAAATTAACTAATGAAGTCTTTAACAGCTTAATAAACAAAAGTCCCCATCTTTAAAAAAAAATAAAAACGTGCAAGATATTACAGAACAGCCCTCTTGCTGTTGGACACGGAGGATGTATCCCTGCTGTGACTGTACGAAAGAAACAACCCCTTTTATCATGAACCAGGAAGTCATGTGATTAAGCAACCAACCAGTCACACATGCAGAGAACTGCCGCATCCTACTTAGCCTGAGAGTAGAAGCCAGGAAGCAGCACTCTCTCAGATTCACATTTGCAGGTTGTCAGAGGTGACGAGGGTGATCGTGAAGGCAAGGCAGAGTATTTTACTACTCTGTGATATAGTTTAACATTGCTATCTGTATTCTGCCTAGCGATTCCGAGAACATACATCCTAAATGCATCAAAATTCTAACTTCCAGTTCACATGGCTTCATTCTTCTTCTTGACCGAGAAGTGTAGCTGTTGAATTTAATTATGAAAGGGACTGGCTTCGATGCATGGCTGTTCTCTCTCCCTTCGTATTTGCTGATGTCGTTGCCCAGTTGTCAACACGGTCAAGTTTTCAAATCAAGGCCGCCTGCACGACCCCTTCCTTAGGACGTTTCTTTTTTACCCCTTCGCTAAAAGGTCAAAACGGATCTCCCAAGTGAAACTACCGGTTCCCACCCGTTTCCTCGAGGCGGCATTTTCAAACAAGATTCCAGAATTAGAGCAGAAAACGCCTACTTCAGACCGAGGCGTGCATCGTGTGCCAGGTCAATGCCATTAAATCTCACTGCGTCTATAACCTTGTGTGCTCCTGAAGGAAAGTGGGTGACTTAATGTGCAGATAATGCTAATGGAAAAGTCTTTTCAGATTCAGCCAAAAACTGAATGCTAAATTTCAGATTTAGATTTTTGGAAAGAGGATTAAAAAGGAAGAAAAAAGAAAAGTTATTTAAAGCTTTTATATTCCAATGGCACAATTAAATCCATCTACAGAGTGCCTGAATCCAACTATTTACAAAATTCAGATGTTGCTTTTTTTTATGTTTCAATTTGATTCATATCAGAATGTCACAAACAAAAAGAAAAAGAGAATACTTTGAAAAGCAAATTGATGTAAGCCACTGCCCTGAGCCTTCACTGATGGCAAACATTATCACTTAGGGTGTCACTGTAATAAATTGCTTTGTCACTTACGGTAATTATTTCTGCAAGGCAACTTTACAGGGTTATATGCGGATGACTCAAAACTGAATAATTAATGTGTGGAAGCCAGCCTCTGATCTTCTAGAGCGAGCCATGCAAATGCATCGTGCCACGAAGAAGCAATTTGCGCCGAATGCGAGGAGATCCAGAGGCGCCGAGACTCGGCTCCCTTATTCGCTGGCTTCACTGATAAAACCGGCAGGGGCGCAATTCATTATCCTGCTCTTATCGGGCTCCTAGAACAGGTTTCCCTCCAGCAAAGGCACAAACAGGGATGGCCTCCCTCCACTTTCCCTTGGGCTCTCTTTACACGCTCCTCTCGGCTTCGTGGTTTGCTCTGTTCCCTGCTCCGCCCTCTGATGACATCATAGGGCTTTTTACCATCAGGGCCATCCTTGGAAGGCAGGGGAGCAAACAGGGGCGAGTGCCCTGGGCCAGGCCCTGTAACCGCCATTGTCGCCCCATCCCAAACACTACAATTTCAACCTTCTAGGGGAACTCGCTGAGATCGATCCCCTCTGGGTCCGGTTGCCTCCAAAGCTCAGCCCAGTTTACCAAATTCTGAGAATGGGGGGAGGGGGGGGGTGGAAAACCCTTCATGAGTCAGGCTCGAACTATTTAAATTGTGTGCACAAAGGATGTGGAAGCAGAGAATGCCGGGGGCCTTTCGTCACATCAGAACGGCAAGTGCAGCACCTGCAAAAGCAGAAACACAGCCCCAAGGGATGGACAACTTCAATTTTTAACATGACATCACAACAGCCAAAACCCAGCAGCTCTTTCGGATGAAAAGGCGGGACACCGTGGAATATTTTGAGGGAGAAAGCTGAAAAATAGCCATGAAGAGACGTCCCCATTGGCAGCTCTGCAATGTTTATTGCTATGACCTGCACAGCACAAAACTCTTCTAAGGCATCGCCAATGCAAAGTTCACTCCATTTATTTATGTTATGCTTATCGGGGGGAGGGGCGTGTAATTTCATGCACTTACGATGCAGGGGCTTCTATGCATACCCATGAATTTTCAAAGATTTATGCACATAAATCCGCTTTGAAAATTCTGGCCTCAGACTGCTGGTAAAAAAGTAGTCACAGACTTTAGCCGGGGGGGTTTCATCTGAAAACTACCCTCATAAAGAATTTTATCATAGTTATACTATAACCCACTGCGAGGATTATGGAAATGACAGGATTTAAAAAAACAGATTCTTGTGAAAATTAGCTCCTCTTCCAAGGTGCACAATGGGGTCTATTTGTTAAGCATTTTTCCCCGAAGTCGCAACAAGGGAATACCCTTTAGTACATCAGGTCCATGTGGACTGTGAGGCAGCTCGCCTTGGAGGTGGTTCATCAGTTTGCGCTAGCACAGAACTCAAGATTCAGTCACACCATGGACCAATAGCTGCATTATGATATTCTTCACTTTATCCTCCATTCCTACAAAACATCCCATCAAGGGTTTTCCTGAAGGTAAAAGGCAAGACAATCAACCAAAAATTACTCTTCTCACAGACCGAAAGACAAATCTAGAAATGCAAGTACCTAGGTTTATAACAGATGAACATGTTTGCCTGAAGGGACCTCTTTTTACATAGAAGAGACATCTAGTTGCCAGTGTAGGTGGCAGGGAATCTAGAGATGACGCAGGGAACTAACCTAAAACTCATCCCTCAACCAAAATTCTGAAATGTTAGGATGTACAGATTTGCACTTACTGCTCTCATCCCATCCCAGAGAAAGTTCAGGTCCTTGAGACTAAGATTTCAGGGTAAATCAGAAAGTAAATTCTTCACAAGGTTCCTCAAGGCATTTGAAGCAATAAATTGTTTATACTGTACAAGGCTTACAGAACCGCCTCAGTCATACATCTACTGGCAGTCACTGCTCAGAAAGATCAACTGAAGACAAATTTGAGAAACAGGACTACTCCATGTCAATTAAAACGACATAACTAGAAAGACCCACACCATATAATTTGGATCTCTTGACCCTCACCATAGTTTTCTTCCAACCCACTAGGAAGACAATTTTCAAAGCTGTATACCCACACCTTCGTCCTCTTCAGAAATCACGGAAGAGGAAACTGCTCATCTTCTCTCCTCCGACAAACTCACTACTTATTCCTGGGACTCCATTCCCACCCAGCTCCTCAGTTCTGACTCCCCTGCAAATCAAAACGATGCCAGCTGCAGCAGAGGAAGGCAGTGAAGGGTTGTGACTTCAGCGCCAATCTCCAGGCGGATTAGGAGCCAGCAAACAGGCGTCACTTCTACCCTTTTACAGGGTGGGAGCTCCCTAGCCCTGGCAGTGACACATAGGGAGGGTACTGGCCCGGCATCAGCATGGGCCTGGGCTTCGGTCAAGGTGCTGGCCTAGGCTTTTTTTTTTTTTTTTTTTTTTAAGCATAGGAAGGCTCAGCGGGATCAGTCAGAAGCCTGCTTTTTTTTTTTTTTTTTAATTAGTTTGAGGGAGGGAACATTATTTTGGGGGTTTTTTTGTTTAATGTTATTTTCGGTTTGGCAAATGAACCAAACCAAAAAAATAAAATATTAAACAAACTTAATAAAAACCAAGACGACCCCGAAACGAATAAATGAACTGAAACGAAAGCTTTGCCAATCGTGTGCATGATTATCTGTAATATTTCACGGAGTACATTTTAGCGCAGTAAATACCAGGCTTGATAATAAATTTACTAATAATTTGTCATACAGTACATAATGTTGGAACTGCAGTTCAGTGATATATCACTATAAAGTTAAATAGAAAAATAAGAAGCAGTTGATTGCACTTACAAGAACACTCTCGGGAGCAGGGCATCGGATCTGCTTTTCTAAGCAGAATGTTTCTACAACAGGATTCATTACTGAAAGCCATTAGAATACAAAATACAAAAAAAGATCCTGTACCATCTGAGAGGTGGCAGATAACTGTAGGCAGCCACAGGCACCCCTCCTAGGCAGAGGAGGGGAGGGGAAGGGGGTGAGGCGGTGGTCTCACTCCGAAGGCGTGCCAGGATGAAAGGGATGGCACTTCCTGCAGTCTGGTGCCAAGTTCTCCAGCAGTGGAGGGTCCCATCAAGCCTGCCCCTTTTAAAAAGACACAGGGTGGATCAGAAGCAGTTCTAACGCCACCAGCCGGCAAGCCTCGTGTTCCCTTAAAAGGGGGAGAGGGATGGGTCCAATTAGACACTGCTGCTCAGAATATGCCACCGTGCTGGAGATGGAGGAGGCAGGCACCCGTCTCAGCCCAGCACCCCTAGGTAGCTGCTTATCGGTCTAACAGGAAACGAAGGCTTGGCAGCCCCACTGAAACCAAGGCCAATCTCTCTCTACCACACCTAAGTAAGCCTGCCTTACACTAAAAGTTACCACCACGATTAATGAATGCATTTCTTTTCTGCAGATCCCGATTGCCTTCCATGCAAGTGCCCAATATTTTGTTCTCGGTAATGATTTAATCCTTACTACGATATAGTCTGGCAAAATGGTTTCAAATAACGTGCCGCCGAGTTCAAGCCACCCTTAGTAGTGAAACGTAACGGCCCATGGAAGGTGTTACAGGATGACAACAGTTCCTTTTCTCCATCATGTCCAGCTTTGAAACGCAGGCTCGTTACTACATTCAGTCTAGTGTGGTGGGGGTTCTTGCTGGCTGAAAGAGCCTGGCCACATCCATGTCCCTGTGGCTTCTGTTTGAGAAAAAAAAAACCTGCTCGTGACTCAAATCAAAAAAAAGGTTACATGGCATTTTCAGTTCTTCCACAAAGGAGAATCTGAGTCTGATTACAGTCGCGATAGCACTCACTACAGAAGCAAGACCTTGAGGAAAATAAATACTTCTGCTGTCAAAAAGAAAAACAACAACTATTAGCAGCGTCATCGTTCCTTTTTTCAAAAGAAAGATTTATTCCAAACTTTTAAAAAGAAACAAAAAAAGGCTGACAAGTGTCTAGGTGCAAGATGTTTTTCACCGAGCCTCAATTTTCATAACTAATGACGGTGTCCAATGAGGTCGTGCCTTCTTAGAATGGCAAATGTTCTTGCAGCAAACACGATCAGCAATTCTACACAAACTGCACGTGAAATATTAATTATAAAAAAATGGGACGAGTGGAGACCATGGCTGCAGACAGAGCTACCGCACATCCCCAACCATCTTGCTATAAATATCCTAACTAGGATTAAGCTTGGTAAAGCAGGAGAAATAGAGTCCCCACAAAATAAAACATTAAAATTGTACTCCTTTATACTGTTAAAACAACAGGACTTCGTTACTGTTAATATTATACTGTTAAATTAATAAGACTTTATTATTGTTATGATGTATTGATAATCGGACCCTGTTGCTGCTGTTGTCAAATTATCCCTCGAGTTTCTATGTAAAGCGATGTGATATTCTTTATAGAACGTCGGTATAGAAAAAACAAACAAAAAAATAAATAAAAACATAATATTTTATTGGATGGCTGTTATGGAATACTACATGTATCTTTTTTTTTTTTTTTCTTCCCTTCTCCAGTTCATTACAGTTGAGCTGCTATGTCAATCTCACTGATACAAAAATCATTAAAAAAAAATGTCAAGAGGAATGTATTTTTAAATCTGTGTACTGGAAAAACCAGAACACCACAAACACCTTGTTTTCAGAAAGGGTTCTTATCAAGTACAAGATAATTGACTTGCACAAGGTCGAGCAGCAAGTCTGTCATACAAACATCTCTGAATCACAGTCCAATGGCTGAACTATTTCTCTTTCATAAACTGCATCTAATGAGGGGCTTGTATTTATTTATTTCTTTATTTTTTAACAAAGGCACAAATCATGAGTGAAATATAAACTTGTCCCTGTAAGTTAATTCATCTGTGACCTCGATTCTGAACCTTCGGTTTATTAGTCTCTCCTGTGCTTATGGCTGGCAACACACAATGGGTCGACAAAACGGTCTATTGTCTGGTCCCTTCCCTTCCACATTCGCTCTGGCTAAAGTGTGTGCAATGCTACTTGGTAGGTTTATGTGCAAATGACACTAGAGAACAAAAAAAGCTTTAAAAAACAAACAAAAAAAACATACTGAGCTCAATCACTAAAGTAAAATGCCCTACCATAATCTCAGTGATCATTATTGATCCCATTCCTCAGACTGAAGCAGGCCTTCTAGAAATACATAATCATTGGTGGTTGCCATGGCAGCATTTTGGCAATGAGCACGCAACAAGCCATTACAGAAATGAAGAGAGTTTTTCTGCGCTATGCAGAGCTCCTTCCTCTTCCCACGTCGGGTAGGGCAAGCACGGTTTCAGAACGCAGCAGTGGCAGAGGGCAACGCTGGCACGCGAGCAGAATATGTCTGGGCCCCCAGACAGAAAACCCTTTGAAAATCGAGTGCAACCAATAAAACGTTTAACGGAGAGGAGCACAGCTAAAAGAACATCTGCTGAAAGAATGCGTATCCCGAATCAGTCGATCCATCCGCCCCTTTCTGCCTTTTCTGTAGCACCTATGGAGGAACGAGAGTGGCAGAAGGGACGTTTGGAAGCGAGGCTACGTGTGGCCTCCCCCCCTCCATAGTTGGCAAGTTTGAAAGATGACCAGAAGACCATCAAGTCCAACCTTCTTGCCACTATCAGCTCCCTCTACTGCACACGGTTCATTCCATCATTGTGACATTTCCACGTGCTCTTGACTTTCCCTGCAAACCCTCCGCCCCCCTTCTCTTCCTCTCCCTCCCTAAAACTCTGCCTGGAACCCATTCGATTCAGGTGGAAATAAATCAAGAAAGGTGCCTTAATTCCTCATGACACAAACATTTGGAAAGGGAAAAGATTTACTTTTTTTTTTTTTTCACACCATTGTACTTTGAATGCAAGAATGTAAATAAATAGTTGTTGGAAAGGCAAAAAACAAAAAAACACTTTGTAGTAAAATGGCATGCACGATGCCACTGCAAATAAAAGCCAAACTTAAGGTTTTCCCCTTCGGCTTGAAAGAGGCTGGTGAAAGGATGCAGGACTGAAATGGGATTACTCAGTTATGAGAGAGTTGACTAAAAAATGGAGAACGGGAGAGGTCCTGAGGGAGGGGGCTGAGAAACGAATCCAAAGCGATGTTCACACTATCGTGGAATGTTTTGCAGAAGGCCAAATCGATGTAACTGCTTTTGTTTCAGAGAATGAGCGGCAAGCGACGTTTCAAATGGTTTGAGAGAATTTAAAATAAACACATAAACAGTATATACAAACATACGTGCTATGGATTCTTCTGGAAAAGTCAACCACTAATTAAAATAAGAAAGACGGCCAGCATGGAACGGCTCCAATAAACATCTCTGCAACAGCCATGTCAGCTGAATTTGTGACGCGCTGCTTGCTACAGCAGCCTCGCTGAGAAGAGTTAGCACAGTAACGAAACATATCCTCCTCTCCCCCTACACTCTCCCCCTTTCAAAAAAATAAAAATAAAAACGTGCAACACCAGGTGTGTCGCAGGCAGGCAATTTGCCCCTGCTTGCACGGCAGCAAGGGAGCTACTACCCTTAACAAAAGTCTTGGTGGTAGCCTGCATGGCACGGCAGTTGCTCCTACCCTTAAAATAATAAATTTAAAATGTATTATTTATTTTTATTTATGTATTTATTTATTTTAAAGAAAACTTGCTGGTCAGACTGGATGGACCATTTTGGTCTTCGTCTGCAATCATTCACTGGGAGGTCAAAGAGGTAAATTTTAAGGCCCGCACGGGTCACATGTGCGCGCGTTTTCCGGCTCAGGCGCATGGACGCGGCGATTTTAAAACATTACGCACATATGTACACGCATATTGTTTTTTTAAAACCAGCTAATCTGCGCGTACACGTGTGCATGATTTCTTACTGACGCACGCACGTTCACTCAAACGCCGCTTCGCTCACGCAAGTGGGGGGAATTTTAGTAGTTACGCACGTGGACGCAATTACCTCTTTTCCCGGTTCATCCCGGTAAAGGACAGGACTTCCTAAACCTCCCCCCCCCCCCCCCCCCCAGCCATCCATACCAGAAGTAAGGTTACGCAGGCGAGGACCTCGGCGCAGGCTTGTGTGCGTAAAGATTTTGTACGCAGACTTCATGGTACAGACCCGGCCCTGCCCACGTCTGTGCGTGTACCAAGAGATAGGCGCGGTTTAGAAAATCCTCATGCTGCGCGCCGGAACAAGTCACGCGAATTTCTCCCGGCGTTGGCACGCATAGGGCTTTTAAAAATCGACCAGAAAGGGTTTAGGCTCCTAACGTTTGGAGCTGAGCTAAATTTAACATTTTAGAAAATTTACTGGGGCTAAGGCCCTAAATGTAGGCTCCTAGTTTCATTAGAATCTTAAATTTAAGAGCCTCAAATGTGTGGGGCTAAGGGGGCAGGGAAACAAAGTTAGGAGCTTAGCACAGATTTTCAGAACTAGGCATCTAAATTTAAGAGCCTAAATCTAGGCAAATAAACAGCAGGTCAAAATTTAGGAGCCTAACTTGTTGGCTCCTAAATTTATGTGGATTTTCAGCTGAAAACTTAGGGACCTAATTTAGAGGCCTAAATTTAGGATCTCAGCTCGGCCCCTGTGTTACAGAGGTGCAAAACGGGAAGGAAGCATGGGATAAACTGAGGAAATTGCGGGGCGTTCTCTCCCCGGCTACAGAATTGGTTAAATTAAACGTGAAACGGTTTCTTTAGTAACTGAGGAAAGCCGAGTGTCTCGATGCACCAATTCCAAAAGCCATTCACCTAGGTAAAAGGGCTCTCCGAAAAGGCCCCCCCCCCCCCCTCCCTCAATGTTTGTAGTTCCACGAGGCACTTCCGAGGGCGTGGTTAGGTCAGGGGGCAGGAAAACGATGCAACTGCATTTATCAAACGCCGCGCGTTATTTTCGATGGAAAAAGAAGCACCTGTAGAAAAAAAATAAAGAGAGAGAGCGCGCGGGCTGATATTCATGGGTATTTCCCACCCCTCACTCGAGGGGGAACGGTTTCGAAAGGAAAAGCCTGCATTTCCTCTTCCTTTGAGAACTGCTGCAAAGGCTTCAAATAAAAAGTACTCATGGACTTTGAATCAACGCCCCCTCGCCCCACAAATCAAGATTTTAAGCACCTTGCGACTGATTTATCCATCAGCACAGGGTTCTCTATGGAACCTTTTTTTTACCACCAAGAAGTTGTCTCATGTTTTAATACAAAATATATTTCTAGCTACTTCTTCCCTTAAATGTTTTCCTGTACTACACTTAACCCCAACCCCCCCCCCCCCCCCAGCAAACAAACTCAGAAAAGAACAGTGATACACACTAATGATGTCACAAAAAATAACGATGAAAATAAAACCAAAACTAGCCTCTTTCATTGTAGAACAAGTCTGGTGCACCCGCAGCTGGGTGAGGTCTGGATTACATTCCGGCCCTCCCCCAAACCCTAAAGGGGAAGTAGGAAGGTTTGAGGGAGCTCTGATCACCTGAAATCCAAAGCTGGCCAGGTTACTATAAAACCAGCATCAGGACTGGGCGGGATGACTGCTTCCTCCTGCGCGGAGCTTTCTACGACCCATCCTTTCCTTCCATGCCGGCCGCACAGAAGAACCAGACTCCCTCGGCTTCTGCGTCCATCCAGCAGAAATCGGTGTCAAAGCTGTCCGTCTCGGCATGGCTCGCAGGAAAGGGACGCAAACAGGAACGGTCAACAGAATTCAAGACAACGTAAATAGGTAAAAATAAGAAGACCTTGAGAGTAGAGTCTTCCAGCTTTGAATTAGCTCGACACATTCATCAAAAAGGCAGAGCAATAAACAGAAGCAGATGGCGAACTCGCCCTATTTATAAATAGACTGAGATAAGAGGAGTGCATGGGTGATAAAGGAGGCCTTCCCTCCTTGTGTTGGGAAGACATAGCACTTGTCTGGCATCTGTATGGTGCATCTAAGCAGCAACTTGAACAACAGTGTTGATTGCCTCGAGTACCAAGAAATAACTTTACAAGTTTGCGTCTTGCTACACTCAGGGCTTCCAGTTGAATACATTAATGATAAAAGAATCCTGTGTGTGAGGAGGCTGCAGTAGCATGAACATCTGATGGAAAAGAAAATGCATGAATAGTTAAAAGGAAGGCTGCTTATGGCACTAACATGACACTCAGCTGATTAGGAATATTTACGGTACAGTGTCCCGGTGGCACTGGCAGAGTGGATTGCATCTGAAGCCCTCACTGTAATTCAGATCAGACCTGGATCTCAAGTTACAGCAAAAAACTCGCACCCTAGCTGCGCCTGACATGGACACAGGGAACAATTCCACATGACTGCTAATCCACTTAAAGACAAGGCTCAGCACCATGATCAGAAATGGAGGAGTAAGGCGAGCGAACAAACACGCCTCCCAAGCACAGTGCCTTCTCTCCTAACCTTCGCCTTTCGGGAACACTGAAGTTGTTTTCAGACTCTCTCCGCTGAATGGATTCTGCGGAGCAGACATGGAGGGCATGCAGCTTTCCCCTCGTAAACACCTCTGCAGCTGCACGTGTTGCCATGGAGAAGGCCATGAACACACAAAGCATTAGGGAGGTTACGAGTCCATCCCTACAGCTAGAACAGCGTTAAAGAAGCATAAGGCACTTATCATCCAGTTATCGCAGGAAATAGCACAAATAAACAGTACAGAAACAAATACATAAAAAGCATTGAAGGACAGCTAATAAGTTATTCGGTCATCAATACGAAGGTCTCTCTCTCCTATCTCACATCTCCATGGTAACCTGGTGTTATCTCTCACAACGATGTCTATTTATGTAACCAACTGGACAGATAAAAGCCTGAAATTTTTGGATCAGGTTTGGACAGGGTGCTAATTTAAGTGTTTTCAGGAACTCAGAGCAGAATACAATATCGAACACCACGCAAACCCTGTCTTTTCACAATTGCACAAGGACATCACGAGACATCGAGACTATACCGAGGTGATGCGCTCCTGTACCGTCAACGCAATGTACGCACATCAGAAAAAAAAGTAGATTTTGCGTATGTATACATTTTTAATGGACGGAATATGCGACCCGGAGATGACCCACACCACGATAGGGAAGTGGAATGAAGATTTGTCACTAAACTTAGACCAAGATGACTGGAAAGAAACCGGGGGTTCCACTCTCACGATGTCCCGATGTAACAAAGTTTGAGAATTGTTTCGTTTGTTGCATAGAAAATACGATACCCCAAGTACTTTTCAAGATTTAGTGCCTCCAGCCCCTTGTGTTGAGGAGATGTGGAACTCCTGCTTCTCATTTCCATGCGGGGTGGGCCTGTCCCTTGGTCACTAGTTTTCGGCAGCAGGTGCAGATCTTGATACAGAACACGCTGGGCCATCCCATTCAGCTTACTCTCCCCGTTATGTCTATTGGGTAGGTGGACTGATACTTTTTGGAATAAATCTCTTAGAATCCTTGCTACATGTTGCTTGTATTATGATAAGGGAGTAGATTCCCAGTAATATGCTTATTTGGATATTGGAAAAAGACAGTAGCATACACTGCTATAATGGAAAAAAAAATTATCTCTCCCTTCTTAACAAACAGGAGGCCTATGGCACAATTTGGGAGAGATACTGGCGATGGAGACAACAAAATGCATGAAGCTATTGATATGCATGACTTAGACACAACAGTTGCAGATATATATTTATTTTTACATTACTTTTACATGCATTTATTATAGGATATGAATAATTGTTTTCTAGACTCTGCATTGTACTGTTGTATTGAATCCTAAAATAAAGAGATTTTGCTCCTGCAAACTTTACTGCAGTAGAGATTTCTTCCCCACAATGATGTAACTCAAAGGGTTCATCTGGGTGCCAGGTTCCATTGCTAACCCGATTCTGCAACATAACTTAGCCCTTTCCAACCACACTTGACTCTTGCTGCCTTCCCACACAATCGCCTCCACCAGCCCGGCGCTTGTGACCCCTATATAGCTGGTGATTTAACAGTCTGCTATGCAATATTTTGTTTTTAAGACTGGGGGGGAGAGGGATTCTTTGTTGCATTATCTACTGTCCACAGTTTGTGACTGGTTACAGCACTGTAGCCAAATATGTATGTCATTTACCACCTCTGGGCAGCAGCACAGTTCATATCCAATACATTAAACAGACCTGTCTGCCTAGTCTGAGTCATGGTGGACAGCAGTAGCAGAAGCGATGGGCTGAGCCAGTCCCGCCTCTGCAGCTTTGATTTCCCTAGGAAAAGAAGGAATGAAATCTGGATACGCAGCAACGTAAAACTGGAACTGGTCTATTCTTTAGGAACGTAGAGCCATCTGGCAAATGTTGTCAGCAGTGGCTCTCTTTTCAGACACATTTTCTCTTGCTTTGTTCTTACAAGGAACATAGTTTCACATACACAAATGTAGAACAAGTCTGCATAAGTCGGAGAAGCTTTATTTCAATATCTAGACATTGACCTTGGCAACATTACAGTGGGCAGTGTAATCATCAGCAGTAGGGCTGGAGGCTGCCAACAGGCACTATGTGCTGCTTGCCTCCCTCAAGACACTTAAAACTCAAAAGTTGGCTGATGTTGAAGTGGAAATTTCGGGACTCTGGAACAATTTTTTTCTGCATTCAAAGGCTGTTGGGGTTCTGCAGCTTCAAGCTGGTAAAAGGGAAAGCCAAGCATAAGATCTACTAGGCTGAGCCTCTAAAGCCAGTGTGCGGCCCAACTTCATTGCACTAAGGCCCAAATCCAGAAGCACTGCCATGCAGGATTGGAGCAGTACCTCCACCTTGACGTCAAACCATTTTTAGCTCTGGAGGTAGGACTAACCCTCTTCTTCCATTCCTCTGCGACAAGATTCTGCCTTTTACCACAGCGCTCACTAAGATGGGAGCTAATTCTGGTGCCTGTGCTATCAAATACAGGGGGATAGCTGTCACATAGAGGCAGGCACCAAGAACATCAGGCAGAATACGACCCCATTCCCACTGAGATTCAGTCTCCACTGATATCCTCCTAATTGGCCTTGAGTGTGGGAGGATAAGAGAGAGGAACCTCTGCTTTTTCCCCCCATTGGGGGTGATGTGAATGTTGGCATGGTCTCAATCCCAATGGAGATGGTTGCTGGGTCCTATGTTTGGCCATTGGGAGAAGCAACCACTGGGGGATGTTTAGTACATGGTAACTCGAACAGAAGATATTTTGTCTAGTTCTATTACCTACTTGTACAAATTTACTGATGAAGCAGTTACCAAGTTCATCCACCAGGAACAGAACTGGGGACTTGGAAGGGAAACTGAACAACAGCGGAGGACAGCTTTCTGGCCTGCAATCCTCAAATATGGCCTTGAGTAAAGACAATTTTGCATTGTACAATAAGATGGAACACCTGGAAAACTCATCTAGGGCAAGGACATTGGGTTTTCTCAACTTTCCAAAAACCAGGATACTAGACCCTCAGGAATTTTTCATAAACTATCTAGGGAAGGTATTAAAAATAGAAGATCATAGCTTGGGATATCTAACATGGTCCTATGTACCATCTAGTAGATATATTAGCCCAGGGAAGGGATGTCTAAATATTATAGCACTGGTGGATAGTTTAGATGTGTCAGCCTTCCTAGAGAGTTCTCAAGATGAAATTGCCATGCAAGCCACCTCACTCCTTAGTTTAGAGTTTGATAGAAACTTGGTGCTCAAATTGTTCTTATATATATATATATTTTTATTTTTTTTTCCTTGTGTGGTAAACTGATCTAAATTTTCCCTGATGTGGCAAGATCTTCCCAGCTTAGGAGGAAAGTTGTCTTCCAGTTATGGCAGATGACTGGTGTAGGAGCCACTTTCTCCTCAAATTTCCTTACGAATGTCTTGATGTTTATAAAAGGGATTTTTTTTCACTCCTCCCAATAGTGTTTCTTCAGGATAAAGTTGTAGTAATGTATAGGACCGTATTCCAAGCCTAGCAGGCTAGGTAAGTTAGTTGTAAAAACTTATCATTCTGCTATATTTATAGTGGAATGATGAATCTAGGCCTAAGTTAGCTGGACAAGTAGGTTCTTCCGGTTATTCCCCCATCCTGCCCACAACAAGAAGTTATCCGGCTAAGTGTCGCTGAATAATCTCTCTCTTAATATTTCAATTCTGATGACAATTGGGCTTTAGTACTTATATATATGGTATTATTGTACTGCCATGTTTGATTACCGCTCTTTTTGTGAATGTTTTTCTTCTATCCTTAGCTTCTCTCTTCAAACCCTTCTGCTTTTGGAGGTCTTGTTGTATTCCCCGATTAGGAAGTGTTTTTTGTCTTGAAATTTTCATTTGTAATTTGTGCACTGTAATTGGAAGGCGTTTTCCTTTGTTTAACTGAACCGTGAATTTAATTTGAAATGCAATTTTTAAAAAAAAAACTGAAAAGCTTTCCTTCTTTTTCCAAAAGCAAAGCACATGTTTCCACTCCATGCTAGTATCGGTCTATAATTAACACTGCCTTGCTTTTCTTTCATACAGGGCTTGAATCACTAAGCTTTTAATCGCCACACAGAGAATAGGAAAAACAAAATCCCTGGGGTCAATTTTCAGAAAGTGCTCACTGCCTAAATTATGGACATTTCTTGCAGAACATTTTTCCATCAAAACTTAGGGTTGAAATTTTGCTGGAAAAAAAAGGGGCTTATTTACAAAACTGCATTAGGCTCTGTACCGTTCTTGTACCATTGCAGGGATACGCTAATCAATTCATTAATACTCAATACCATGCAAATTAAATAAGTCAGCTTGCCTCAGAATTCACAAGCCATGTTATTTGATATGAGGTTGTACCTAACGTCCCCCGGGAGCATTGGTTCTGATGGTACCAAGGGGCTGCTCGGCTCTGAGTAAACCCCCCCCAGAAAGTGAAGCAAGAAGACTCTCCTATTTAAACATTAAGTAAAATTAATTTATAAAGCCTAGATGAGGCCCCTCAACCCCTGCCATTCAGACCCCCACAGCATTAACCACCAAAGTCCTGTTTGACTGGTGGTGGGCTCTGGGCCTGGAGGCAGCCATTTTTCTAAATGCTGCTGACCGCCCTATCATGTGATAAGGGCAAAGGCCGGGACCCAGCCAGCCAGCACCATTGTGATTTCTGAGGGACAGGACGGGGACTATAAAGCTTATCGGGAGATGTGGATGGGCAGCTTGGTTGGACCCATATGGTCTTTGTGTGTCATCATGATCAATGTTTCTACGTCACCCATCAAAAAAAAAAAATACTTTTTTCTCCAGAGAATTCTTTCACCATAAAATATTTTATACAGCTGCAAAATTTAAAAAAAAAATCTTTTGCTTTGACTTCTTTTGTTCTAGCTGCTAATGCTTTGAAAACATTCAAGTGAAGCGAGTTTGCAGATCTCTTGAGAGAGGCTTCAAAATTAGGAATTCAATGGCGACCTCATTAAGAAATCTATTTTACGTTTAAATGAGGCAATATTGAGGGAATATTTTAAGGCTCCCACTGCATTGTACTTTTAGTACAGGTTCACAGTAACCCAGTAAATGATGGTAGAGAAAGACTGAAATGTCCCATCCAGTCTGCCCAGCAAGGAGCTCAGTGCAAGCTGAAGCCCTATGCCAGTCCTCCAGGGCTGCAAACCATGATATCCCTAATGAAATATGCATGAGAAAGACTTCCATACAACTGAGGCAGCATGCATGCAAATCTATCGACACATATTAGGGATATCCTAAAGACCTGACCAATTTGTCACCCTCTAGGACCAGTGGTTCCAACCCCTGCCAGGAATCAACAACTAGGTAAAGCCAGAAATGATTGAGACTGACTGCCATGGAAAAGGACTTTTAAAATCTTAGCTGGCATTGTCACTTATGATGCTTTATTACTGTACTGTTATACATTTCTTCCAATTCTAATATTATTCTGAATTTTTACAGTGAGGACAATCAGCATTCTATGTAGCACCTTCAGTACCCCGCTGTTTATTAACTGATCATTTTCCCTATAGCCCAGTCACTGTAATTCGGTAGGAAAGGGATCATTTTCTCTGCAACTAGTCACTCCAATGCCATATCATGCTATTATCTTCCCTGTGGCGGTCTCCGTGCCACTGTACCAAGTTATTTCACCTCCATAGCCTGAAATTATAATCCTGCATTGTACTAATTCGTGCTGCAGCGAAACGAAATATGAGGACAACGGCAGACTCCCACCATACACTGAAAGTGATGCAGAATTGCTTTTCATGAGAGTCCTTTGGCCAATGAAGGAATAATCCCGGGCACCTGGCTGCACGGGCACCTACATTTTGCTTCTTGGCGCCTGCTGTCTGCAAACGGTATAGCTCCTGCAGCTAGGCCGTGGAGAGGAAGAGCTGCCACAGTGAGGCCCAGAGAGTTTGGGAGACAAGGTAAGATGAAGCTCCCAAAAAATAAACAAAAATAAGTATAAGGCAACAGACTAAAGGATAAGAAAAATAATAAAGCAAAAAAAGGTGATAAAACAGAATCAACTGCAAAAACACAAATCATATTTTCCCCTGGCTCCTTAAATTTTTGGCTGGCTCACGAGTTTTCTAAACAATTTGCCACCCATTTATAACTCTATTGTATTTCTACTTGCATGTGTGCATTGGATTCTCTCAGCACAAATCGATTATAGCTATTCCGATTTCTCATGTGAAGAAAGCAAAAAACTGGTAGTGCGATAGTTTACTGGATAAACATTTGAGCAAGGAATATTGGTTACCTTGTAAACCACATTTCTTTGGGAGCAGATCTGAAAACCACTGGCACAAGACTTCCGTTCTGTGACACTTTCCAAGTAAATATTTCATTCCTACCCAAGTCTTACTCTCTACAACAGGGATGGCGAACTCCAGTCCTCGAGGGCCGCGAACAGGCCAGGTTTTCAGGATATGCACAATGAATATGCATGAGATAGATTTGCATCCAATGGAGGCAGGGCATGCAGATCTATCTCATGCATATTCATTGTGGATATCCTGAAAACCTGGCCCTCGAGGACTGGAGTTCGCCATCCCTGCTCTAGAATAAAAAATATATATATATTGACCTTGCACTTCTTTCAAACATATTTCACTGACAATCCTGGTCTCATCTGTAGTTTCCTTTGCGATGGGTGAAATCTCCCTGTATCAAATCTGGAAAGCCATTGAGCCTGAGTTTATTTGAATAAAACTCATATTTTCGAGTGGAATCCCCTCCCCTCACATACACATAACACACCCTTTTCTGGATCCTCCTCAGGTGACCTTCCAACTGGCAGTACCTAAATGAAGACCTCAGTTTGGTAGAGAAGGGTGCAAGACATTTCTTAAATGGGCTCAACAAAGTCAAGAGGCCAATATGTGCACTCGAGATCAATTCATCTGTGGGAGGATGCTATAGGACCGGGGGGACGGACTCCCAGGCTACTGTAGCCCAAAAATAGCATATCCACAGGCCGAGTATTATTCTTGTATCAGGCCTGTCACTCCCCACCAGCTGCACCCAAGGCAAAGATAAAATCGGATATGTAAAGGAGGAAGGCGATAACACTGTTTTTTCATTTTCCTTTTAGATTTGGCAGTCAAATGAAATGTGAGGACAAGAGAGAGGAAGGAGGGAGAGAAAGGGCAAGATGTGGAGAGAGCGGTAGAAAGGGAGGAAGAGGGAGATAAAGGAAAGCGTCAGAGGCTCCAGTGACCCATTGGAAGTTTCCGGACCATTCTAAGCAAAGGTGGTTTTCAGAGCATTGTGCACAAATCAAGCAAATTAACATTTACCCCCCAAAGCAGCAACAGCACCACAAACAGCTGCCACGGGGATGAAATCAGACACAAATAGCAGCGTAATCATTTGCCCAACCTCAAAAATAATTTTATTTTTTTTTAAATGGGCCTAGAAGTAAATCTGAATGTCCGCTTCTACTCTCCCAAGCGGGCAAGCCTTGGGATAATCAAGGCAAGGATTTCTGCATCTCATTTCCCTCTGAGAGACTCTGCTGGAGACAACTCTTCCCTTCCCGTGCCGATCCCCTTGGTCTATCACGACATCCAGAGGGGTTTAAGAGTGCGATCACTAGTTAACATTAGGCCAACGAGCAGTTTAATAAGCTTCATAAGGAATTTCTTTTCATTTTGCCTAGCATGACTAAGGCTATCCTCCACAGATCGATCTGTTCTTTTAACTATATTTCAAGGTCACGTATGATGCACTGCAGCCTCTCCAAGAGAAGGACGTATAGAGAGCTGTAAATATTGGTGCTCGGTGATTTAAAAAATCGATACGTTTTATGACCATGTGGCTCCTGTAAATGTTTGGGGGTTTTGTTTTACATAAAGGTGCAAATCTCGAACACAGGTGTTAATAAAATAGATTTGAAAAGTAGACTCAGGAGGAGACTAGAGTGTGAATTAGAGTGACGAGGCTTTTGAACTGGGACACTGCGATGTTGTCCCCAGCTGGCTGCTCCAGGACCAAACCGTGGGAGGACTTGGTGGTTTATCCAGTGCCTTGCAGGCAGGCTGCCACGAGGCAATAATCATCAACAGAGCGAACAAGTTCATCCCTGAAGAGTAAATCTGAGCCACCTCAGCTGGGAGAAGTGAAGGGGGAAAGCTTCCCATTCTACGCAAAATAATCTATGAGGAAAGAAACGACTTCGGTTTCCAATCTGGTCAGCCTGACAATTTCCACCAGCACGGCAATCCACATCACAATAAAAGCAGAGCAGCAAAAACAGCCTCTCCAGTTCTAAACCTGTAACCTCCCTTCCTCATCCTTCCCCTCCTTTTTATCTTTTTGAGCTCCTGACCTGAATGCATTTCATTAAACCGTTCCTGGAACACCAATTACTCATTTTCCTCAGAAAAATAACAAAAAAAACTCAGAAAATTCGTGAGGAGTTACTGGAATATAAAAAAAAAAAAAAAAAAAAAGGCCGAGCAATCCAAAATCACCACATTTAGCAGTGTCACAGATAAGTGACGAGTGCACAGACTTAGTCACTTTGCAGTGCTATTATGGGTACAATCCCACAGCTCCGCAACGGTCGGCGAACGCAAGCCACGAACCATTTCCTCGACGACGTAGAGAGCATGGGATGAGACGACTTTATCGAGCGTGACCTCCAAACTACTAGAGGGCAAGAGAACGATTCTGCGGATGTAGGCAGCTCCGATCACAGAACAACTCCACATGCTTTACTGACTGGGGGGGGGGGGGGTGGAAGAGGAGAAAAGGTTTTTGATTTTGTTTTTTTTTAACACTGCGGGTAACTTATGCGGCAGCTACGCCTATAACCAATGCCAATCTCCAAAGCAAAGCTATGCGCGTACGCCCACAAACTCAAGTTGCAGAAAGCAATGCCCGCTCTTTGCAGGGTGTAATTCGTGCACGTTATTCTACGCCTATACATTTTTTTGTCATGAAAATTATATGCCTGAATCCAAACTCTACCTCCCAGAACGCCCATTTTCCGTGTGCACAAACGTGTGCGCAAAATCAGGTCACGCACACACTTTTATGCACACAAACTCCAGGCACTTTTTTTTTTTTTTTTTTTAACAGCTTTTGAAAATTCCCCAGTTGTTGCAAGAGGTAGTGGTTTTGAGGGGGGGCGGGGGGAGTGAGTATTTATTATTATACCATGGGATACAAAAAAATCCATTCTGGAAGCACTCTACTACACAAATTCCATTACCTGCAGGATTGAAAAGTGGTAATATCCCGAGAAGAGGGGAAAAAAATGTTTATCTAAAATGTAAGAAAAGTAGTATATGTTTTATAACAAAAACTATGGATTTCTGGCCTAGAAAAGCCCATTTTTTTGTCCACATTTATTAGACTGATACTTTATTTTACTTTATTTTTTACCTGGAAGAAAATGAATTTTCAAAGTGATTGCCAGGCTGCTTGCTGGAACATCTTCAGAAAACTATGCTAAAGCCAGGAAAATTCTTCAGAGGGTTTCAGGACATCAGAACCTGCTACCCAGGATCCTTTGCGCAAAAAAAAAAAAAAGCAGCTCTGGAGAATGAGATAAAGCAGCACGGTACAGCAATCTCGCCAATGCCACGTGATGGATCACCATTTCAATTAACTCACGCTGCTGTGGTGTCTAATTTTTAAAAAATTAAATAGCATATTCAACTGCGAAAGAGACATCCTAGGCTTTACTGCGGTTTTAGCAGTTTTCTTTTGGTTATTTTTCTCCCTGCTCCCTTTGTGAGATAAGGGGAGTGGGGTGGGGTTTGAGGTTTAAACGTGGAGAGGACATGCAGTATAGTTTATGGGTATACTGCAATGCACTCCACAGCTTTTGGATTCTAATTTGCACTGATTATGGTATTATGCTGTTTATTTTATTTTATTTGTATTTATATTCCAAAGTGGATTACATTCAGGTACTGTGGGTATTTTATAATGTTGTATTGTTTTTAATGACCATGTATTGACTATTCAGCCCTTGTGGTGGGGGGGCAGAGCGGAGGGTTTGACCAGGCTGCTTGGTGGTTGGAGTTTTTATATATTGCTTTCAATCAGTCCTGCAAGCCTTGGTCCTTAACAAGACCGGACTATTGAAACTCCCTTCTGTTATGTGTTCCAGCGATACCATGAGAACACTTCAGATGGCGCAGAAGAGCATGGCCGGGATATTAACAGGCACTGATCTCCGCAAACATATCACGCGGGCTTTACAATCTTTATATCGGCTGCCGATCTTGTGCTGCATCAAATATAAGAGTTTGTTATTGGTGCATAAATTATTGTACACCACCCACATATGGATCAACACTATTTTGCTTTTCTGTGTGCCATATCACTCACTTCGGTCATCCGATGTCAGCCTCCTGCAAGCTCCGTATTTTCAAACGATCCATCTTGACAAAGCCAAGGAATGAATCTTGACAGGGGCAGGCCCGACACTATGGAACACACTTCCAGAATACATCAGAACCATTATGCCCATTACCATCTTTAAAAAGTTCTAAAACCGTTTTTTTTTTTTAAGTAGGCTTTTGATGTGGCTGCTGGGATCTAGCTCACAAGGCAAGGAAAGCTGCAGGCTAGTTGTTATTTTACTGGTTAGTTTGGCTTAATCATCCTCAGGAATTTGGCAGAATGTATCAGACAGCAAGGTAAAGGAATCAGTTTTGGTTTTTACCTGTTTGATATACTGTTTTTTGTTTTGTTTTTTTTATTTATGATTGTACCAAGTTCAGAAATGAGCATAATACAATTTTTTAAATACATATTATGCTTTTAAATATATTTATGTATTTAGGTTGTATGTGATTGTGTATTTATGCACTTGATTTTACTTGCATTAATGTATTTGATTATTTACTTTTTTTGTTTGTTTGTTTGTTGTAAACTGCAATGGGAGGTCCTTTGATGAACCAGAATGGCAGTATATAAACTCCAGATTAGACTTCAGTATGGTATTTATTTATTTTATTTCACTTTTTTTTTTTCTATACCGAGCTTCATGGTTGAATACCATATCAGATCGGTTTACATCGAACGAGGGATAGAAACTTGTAACAAAAAACGGAACAATAAGTTATAATCAGAAAGAGAGCAAGAAAGTTACATTGAACAAGGACTATAAACTTGGAGGCTTTACAGCTTGGAAGTAAATAGAGTAAAAAAGGCCCGAGTAGGGCCATAACTTAAAATCAAAAGTCATAAGATAGTTTAATTGCGGAGGTATTGGATAAGAGGCATCTCACAAAGAAGGCATGGTTCCATGGCTCGTGAGTAGGATGGTAGATTATTGTGTGTCTGAAGGATCCAAGAAGGCTAGTCGGAACAGCCAAGTCTTAAGTTTTTTTTTAAAAGTTAGTAGGCATTGTTAGTTAGTTGGTAAGCAGTAAACCTTGGTGTCAGGTAACATGCGATCCTAAATTAGAGTTTTCTCAGATCCATAACCTCCTTCCTGAAGCAACCTCATTTGCAGTTAAATACAAACCTTTTCCATTGGAAAAAAATCAGCAGAATCAGGGGTCATGATTTAAACTCCAGGGATGAAGACTCAGAACCAATGTCAGGAAGTATTTCTTCATGGAGAGGGTGGTGGATGCCTGGAACGCCCTTCCGGAGGAAGTGGTGAAGACCAAAACTGTGAAGGATTTCAAAGGGGCGTGGGATAAACACTGTGGATCCATAAAGCCTGGAGGATAGGAATGAAGAGAAGAGGTATGGGGGTGGCTTGCGGGAATGATGGCTACTACCTGGTGATTAATACCCTTATTCAATAAACATTCACATGGTTAATGAGACTCCAACAATGCTCTATGCTTCATTGGCAAGAGGAAATGTGGAAAAGAGGATTTGCATTCAGGCAACAACCAACATTGCTCTATGCTTCAACGGCAAGAGGAAATGTGGAAAAGGGGATTTTATTCAGGCAACAACCAACAAGGTAGCACAGTCTGGGTAAACAAATAAATGTGGGAGTAGCTTGCTTGTTGCAGTGGTTACTACCCCGAACCAATGTAAGCCTGTTACTTCACTTGGAAAGCATATCCAGCGCAGCGCATTGCTTCAACGGCACGGGAATGAAGAAAAGAGGATTTATATTCAGACAACAACCAACAAGGACTGACTTGCACAGTCTGCGTAAACAAATAAGCATGGGAGTAGCTTGCTTATTGCGGCAGATACTACCCCTAACAAATTAAGCCTGATACTTTCCACGGACTTTACTGTATCGGCCCGTTTGTTTGCCAACTTTCAATGTGAATATAGACTGAGAAGGTCTTATAAATAACATTTATCTTTTAATCTCCCTTCTCAGAAAAAGCCACCACTGATAACATCTTCCAAAAATGGAACTTATCAACGCCATGATGTCAGTACCTGGAACTCGCCTACAACTGGCATTTTGTGCAAACATCAAAAAGATTGAGAAGAATCTTAAAAGGAATGTAAGTATGAAATTTATAAAAAGACATTTTGAGTATCAAACACTGTACAACCGAAAGCAAACATCTATTGTTCAGCATATTTTTTGGTCTTCGAATAGTTTGTTCCCAAAACATTAAGTCCTCTTGAAAACCCTTCCTGTACACAGAGCCTTGACAATGATGCAGAATGCCCCATCTCTGCATCCGGCCAAGACGCTGCAGGTGACCGACTGAGGTTTCGGCTCTACAAAAGGCACAAAAATGATCGAAGCTTTCTTCTTTCCTTCCAGGTGCACAACTACCAGTCACCTAGCGCCTCACTCATTATACGGGCACGTTTACCGACACGGGTACCTCTAGGATTCTGAAAAGCAGCTACAGGCCGCTATATTAATATCAGAGATGTACACGCTGGGGAAAGTTAAAGTTATCAGGAGACACTATGCTGTGGCTGAAGATTAGTACAGTGACTGTCCACTGAAAGTTGTGGAGGGAAAACCTTGAGTCTGCTTCAAGACTAGTTTATTTTTGGGCCCATCTGAACCCCAAATGTACCCCATTGTTAAAAACGGCGCACAACTTTTTTCAACTTGTTAAATTGACACAGATGGTTCTGTGAAATTTTTTCAGTCCCTGCTTTTTTTTTTTTTTCTACACCCCATGGTACATTGTGCTTATTTAAAACAAATTATATTACTGTTAAGAACTGCAGTAAACACAGAAAAGCATCATAAACACTGGTGATTCTTCCAGCTGCATTGAATCAAAGAGTTTTTACATGCAGAATCTAGACAAGTCAGAAAGCCCGGACTAATATTTATACAAGTCGTAAAAAAAAAACAGTTTCTATCTTTTCTTAGGAATTAAATGAGACATTTAAGAGTTTTTCATGCTTGTATCAATATTTATCTTTCAGTCAGTAGCTTTTGCTCTTGAGCTGCCAGACCTGGCAGAATAGGGTGAGAAGTGAAGTACTCCGAGAACTAGGAATGTGCCGAGGTGGTTTAAGAGAACAAAAAAAAAACGTTGTAAACCTACTTGGCCAGATGCTTCACGAGCAGATGCAACATCTGTCTGTTTTTCTCCGGCAGCCTGTGAATCAGGGCGTGGATCTCAGAGATTCGCGACTCCTGGTTCTCCAGTTCTGTAACGAGGGAGGCAGGAAGACAGCAAAGAATTCCATCAGCAGGAGACTGGGTTTCTGCTTCTGCCCATAGCTCGTCAGGACTCAAATGCAGAGCTGTGCAAACCATACCTCGCCATGCTGGCACACAAAGAACGTTGGTCAGACATTAAAAGCTTGCCCGGCTTCAACCACCCATTGATTCTGGAAATGTCTGCCACACACCTAAAATCTTCTACAACCTACCAGCACTCTATTATTTCTATAGCGCTACCAGACGTACGCAGTGCCAGTGCATCCCATTCCCTTCAGGAAAGCATGCATCATCTACGACTGCATTCGAACCTGAAACTAACAGAGGTGCTTCAATCCAACCAACTCCAGAAATTCTGAGCGCTTTCGCAAAGAAAGCTACGCACACAGGGGCTCGGAGACTGTAATATTCCCTAACGTATGTAGTGATTTCCTCTCTCCTCCCCCCACATACGTTATTTCCTATTTCTTGCTCCATTTATTCTATCCTTTTTCATTTCTCTTTGACCTTATCTCTACCTCGTGTTTTCTCCCGTCTACCCTTGTTTGCTATTTGTATTGTTTAGACTCAACTTGAGATGAAGATGCGTGGAAATCAGAGTCAGGCATTTGGGGGGGATTTAAGCGCCATTTCTGCTACCGACTCCCTGTGACCATGGACAAGTAACATCGCCACATGATGCCTCGGGTTACTCAAATAAAACACACAACAGCAGGCCTTGAGTTATGAGCTCTCAGAGAACGAAGACCCAACTGCGAGCGCTCAACTGATCTTGTATGATGTTGTGTACCGTAATATAATTTTATAAGCCATCGTTATCGTTACAGAAGGGTAGCAATTAACACTGTGCTAGTCAGAATGGTCTTGAATACTCAAAGACAGCCCCATAATCTAGCAGATGCCACACTGTGTCTACAAAGGCCTAAGGCTTCATTCACCTTCTTCTATTATTTTCTTTCAGGACACGACCTGTCTGCCATGAGAATCATTAATATTAAATGGCAGAAAGTATGAAATAATGAACCAAGAATGAATGCAGACTGCATGACAACCAGGCCATTTATGCCCTAGCAGCAAATAAATGTTCAAATCATGTCTACCTTCAGTTTGTAACCTGAGAGGAGCCCAGTTTTGACCTTTTTTTTTTAATTAGTAAGTACTCCGATTGCTAGGACATTACCCAAAGCCTTTCAGCACTGCTGTTTTCATTAGAACAATATTCATGGAACAGGAAAGAGACATTAATTGTCCTTAATCCTTTCTCCCTCTTTCTCTCCCTCCACCTCCCAAAAAAAAAACTCTTCCTCAAAGAACACCTTAACATCATCATAGAGAATCTACATAGTAATAGAACGGATGGCAGCAGATAAGAACCATTTGGCACACTTAATGCCCGGTTTCCCTGCCTAAGAATATTTCTGAGCTTTGCTGACGTTTCCTGTTGGTTGACCATGCCTCCTGTTTTTGGAAGCTCGATGAAGCTGTACCACCAATCTGTGCATATGTTGGTTTGCCTTCTCTCCTTTTGTGGCCCTCTAATGTTCTATAAAATTGCGTGCATGTGGTCTCTAAAGCTTAGTCCAGCGATCGGCACAGACTTCCCCTTCTTCTGCCTGCAGCTTCTTCCCTCCTGCCCTTACCACTGACAGTTGTATTTTCTCCTAAGCATGCTTAAATGCTCATGTTTTGATGGCAACTCCCTGTGCCGGTAGGCAATGCCAGGTTATCCACCACACTCTCAGCAAAGATAGGATTCTTCTTACTCCCTCCAACTTCAGATCATCCCTTATCCCTGAACTTCCTTTTTTTTTTTTTTTTTTAAGAAAACACTTCTAGGGACTCAAGCGCACTTCTTAAAGTTTCATCACAAAATACTATTTGTCTTGATTAAACCCTAGATTTATGGATCACATAGAAGTGACCACATACCCATGGTTTACTGCTGCTTAGTATAATACACGCAGGATTTACTCACCAACAAAACCCTTATTGCTCTTGCCCTTGCAACATCTTTGTTTCATCCACTGCTGCGAAACTGGGATCACAGCAACTGGCCATCCTTCTCCACTAGATTCCCGGAAGATTAAAAAGTCCACCAGCGCCCTCTTCTCTCTCACACATTTTCAGGGAAGACTCAGCAGCACATTAAAAGCCTTGAACATTTCTGCTTTTCTATGCAAAATAACGGATGGGAAATCATCTCCCGCGGGACCCCCAGCTGCAGCTAAGTTCTCCAAGAAGCATTGGGAAAAATAAAAACCGAAACCTAGTACCCTCTAAAACTATTTCTTAGCCAAATAAGCAGAGAGTGTCTAAACCTGAAGAACTATGGGTCTATTATCAGAAACCTCTTTCTATTGCCTTCTCTGCAGCTCTCCTCCGGTTCAAAATAAAATGCAACTTTAACAAAGCGCGTCTAGAGACGATCATCATGATTGTTGAAGCAGGGGCTCTTCAGCTACTAATTTCTATAAAGGGCACAGCAGAGAAAACTTACTTGCTGCTTTGATGAAACTTCTTTGAAACTGGTAAGTCATGAGAGGTCCAGGAAGCATTCTGCAAGAGCAGGAGAAACATTTAGATACAAGACGGTCACGGAAACACAGCTGGCACATTATCCTGATCTTTCCAGGCTCTACTCTTATCCACGGATTGCTACGGACCAGTGGCGCCATGGAGAGAGATCTGAAGACTTGACAGAAGGCTTCATTTGTTTTCTGGTATTAAGTTATTCAATTAGGAGATTATTTTTTTTTTTGGTGGGGGAGGGAGGGGGAAGAAGAGGTGCTACCCAGACTCAGCCAGGATTGTAAGTGTTGCACATTTAAAGAGAGTAAAGATTTGGGAGTCGCCAGAGACATGGTGGAAGGACTCGGGTGTGCCGCAATGTCTGCGTGATGGAGCTCTGGAGTAGAGGGGGGAGAGGGAAGGAGGAGGGGAGGAAAGACAGGAAGGCTCCACCACTATTGTGAAGATCCTTGCTGGCCAAAGAACGACGCTGAAGGTTGATCTCTGAGATTTCCCTCCAGCCCTCAAGGGTTTCAATCTTGCCTATGAATGCTGGCTTGGGCAGTAGGGGATTTCTAAAAAAGAGGAAAAAAGGAGGGGCTGGGAGGAGCAAATAGCATAAGAAAATTGCAGATTTTTATCCACTTTGGGACACAATACATTAAGGAGATTCAAATGAATGGATTCAAACAAACAGAAAGCACACAGGATAGAGAAGCACTGAAAAACTGGATGGGAAGAGACCTCCAGGGGTCATCAAGTTCACTTCTCTTGCTTCAGGCAGGACCCGCTAGACCCAAACCATCTCGGACAAAAAGGTTGTCCTCCATGGAGGGGCAGAACAGCTGCTCAACATCCTTACTGTAATTAATCCCCTCTATGGGATATTTGCTGTCACGTCACCCCAGAATAATCATCTTCCAGACTAAGTAAATGCATTTCTTTCAAACTATCTTCACAGTTGACATTAACTAGGCCACTAATCCTTGAAGTGGGCAGCCTTGAAACGTCGATTTACACGCATTAGTTCTTATGTAGCAACGTGAATGGCTTTGAAATTTGTCCTCTTATTGTACGTCTTTACGCCAAAAAAAAGAACTTTGCTCCCCTACCTCAGGTACGTCTTCAGCGCGCTGGTGATGGTCTTTATCTCCCACTCTGCGGTGACATCCGAATCATTTTCTGAAGGCACTCTGGACTCTGAGATTTTCCGAGGAGAAGAGAGAGAGAGAGAGAGAGAGAGACAGGCGGAGGGAAGAAACAAAAGGAACAGAGAAAAGCGGGAGAGAGGAGGGGGCAGGAGAGAGAAAGAGCAGGTGAGGAGGGAAAGATAGGAGGGAGGAAGGGGAAATGAGGGTGAGAGAGGGATGAAAGAAAGAGGGAATGAAGGATGGAGGGACGGGAAGAGAGAACAAGCGAGAGGGAGGAGAGAGGGAAAGAGCGAGAGAGAGGAAGGACAGGAAAGGGAAAGAGAGGAAAGGGTAAAGAGAGAAAACGTTTAAGAGAAAAAAGTGCAACATTAAATAAGAAATAAAATCTGGTCGGTTGCAATGACTCTGCTGCTTTTGTGTACTCAACAAAACAATTATCAGGTCATTACACACAACCTATGAAAAGTAGTTTTCATAACAGAAAGGTTAATTTAACATAGAAACATAGAAACATAGAAATGACGGCAGAAGAAGACCAAATGGCCCATCCAGTCTGCCCAGCAAGCTTCCCTCATTTCTTCTCCCATACTTATCTGTTTCTCTTAGCTCTTGGTTCTAATTCCCTTCCACCCCCGCCATTAATGTAGAGAGCGGTGGAGGAGCTGCATCCAAGTGAAATATCTAGCTTGATTAGTTAGAGGTAGTAGGAGTAGTAACCGCCGCAATAAGCAAGCTACACCCATGCTTATTTGTTTTTACCCAGATTATGTTATACAGCCCTTATTGGTTGTTTATCTTCTCCCCTGCTGTTGAAGCAGGGGAGAGGGAAAGAAATGGAAATGAATCAGGCCCCACTGAGGGAATCCTGTGCTCAGACGCCACGGCAGGGGACTGTCCAGCCACCAAAGCTCATGGGGGCAAACCTTGCGCCCGGTTTTCACAGGGAAAGCACGCGGCCACGTTCCCTTTGAAAACTGCCACAGCCACAGAACGCCTGCTTTTATCTGGGGTGCCAGGTGTAAGTCAGGTGCAACGTGCGGGGGATCTGTGGAAGGAATGGGAGATGGAAATCAAACTACAACAAAGGTCTTGGGAGCGAGGAAGAGCCAGCACAATCAGCTCAAAAGGATGGGCGCAGCCATTGAGTTGTTACCCCAGCTCGTTTTAGGGACTGCCTTCAGCAGCCTGATTGGGAGGATCCTGATCACTGACCCACGGATCCGTCTGGCAGCCATGCTCTCAGCTCCAGCCAAACTTGGTTTTTGGTTTTGTTTTTTTTTAAATATTTTCTCTAATGCTATTTACACATTTACATTCCAAGAATACACTTTGAATGAGAAAAGAAGCATGTGTGATGAGAAAAGAAAAGCAAAATACAAGCAATGCACAAAAGTACCGACCCCCATACACATAGCTTCTTTGCAGCTCCCAAAATATGGCAAGGGAGGAATCAGGGCCTCCGCTGCACCAGCGGAATATTTGCCCCCAGAAAAAATCCCAGCAGCATGGTCTAATAAAAAACTGCACCTTTCACCACTAATTCGTTTCAAAAAAAAAAGCTCAGCGCCAAGGGCAAGCAGGAACAAGAAAATGTTTTCTCTTCATTGATGTCACTTTTACACAAGCCTGGAAATACCCAGGTTTTACAGGCCAAGAATAGCTTCTCTCTAGGTCTAAAATAAAATTTTAGTATCCGGCCCCAGTGTGGCTCCAACGTAAAGGAGATCAGCACGGTCGCCCGTTCGGAGCAAGGCCAGGGTGAGGTTTTAGCATGTCCACAGACGGCTCTCGCTCTTTCCTCTCCAGCCATGACCCTGTCGCACTTCCTCGCCGGTAGATTGTAAATTCTAATGCTTGGGGGAGGGCTCGGGGATGGGGAATGCCTCTCCCGACAGGTTCAAAATCCCAAACAAATGTAGCTGCACCCAGGGGAGTGGTGCGTATAACGATAGACACCCCCGCCCCCTCCGCAAATACACTTCTGAGGGGAACTGTCCCTGAAATGAGTCTCCTAACAGTGCACCCAAACCTTTTACCTGTGAGACCCCAAATATAACAACCCTATTTTATTATTTCACGAACCTGGACAGCAGCATGGGAGCTGCACATAAAGGGTTAAACATAGACAGGTGTAAACATCTGGAAACAATCCAATGCAAACCAATGGAATCTATAGTGACAACCACTGGTTTGACAAGAATATACCCCCATTCGGGGGAATATACCCCCATTCGGGTGGGTTAACCCAGCCACCTGAGAAACCGCGTCTGATCTGGGCTAGGTGTTCTTCGTGGCTCGCTCACCAGCATCTCCTACAAGCCACCCAGATCTTTCACGGAACCTGTTTAAAAAGGATCGATTTTTTTTTTTTTTTTTTTATAAGCGGGATTTAAGAAATTTAAATACATAAACTCGCCTTCATGGGGGAAATTCTGCTGACAGAGTCCCTACCCTCAGTTACTACAGCCGACCTCATCAGGAAGGCAGAAGCACGTGGGCAACCGCCTCAGCGTCCAGGCCTCTGGACTCAACAAACGTGTCCATCTCCGGCTGGGGGAGAACACGCACGATTCCTCAGAGGCCAAACCGTGAGGCTCTGTGACCACAAACTTAAACAATGGTAGGTTGGCAGGGCTCTGGAGGTGCGGCAGGCTCCATTCTGTCTCCCCTTCCCAAAAACCAGCAAAGCACAAGTGCAATAATGATTGAAAAAAAAAAAAAGAAAGAGCAGGTGCCATCTTGGATCCTTCCACAGCTCCAGCCAACGTGGATATTGTCACTTGTGTTAAAAGCAAAGCAACACCATCTGCGAGAACCACTCGCATGCCCTCTCTCTAACAATTAATTACAATTCAGGTTACACGGGAGAGGATATTTTTTAATTCCCTAATCAGGCAAACAAAAACAAAAAAAACCTAACTGCATGCTAAATTCCCTGCATAAGAAAGGCTTTTGAGAACATTTATGGCTCTGCTAATTTTGTTTTAAACATTACGTTAAACTATGCTCCTTGCAAGTCCCGTTTTGATTTCACCACATTCACAGACTCTGCCTCAGCGGCAGTCTGTCCTTAGGCATTTTTAAGTGGCTTCAAGGCGACTGCAACCTCGGCCATGTGAATGGTTCATCAAAGTTCAGCATTTATTCAACCATTTACCGCGTTTAAGGCCTAACAGGTCAATCAACATTTTGGGCCTTAACAACAACTTAAAAAAAAAAAAAAAAAAGCAGTAACAAATCAAGTGAAGGGGAGTCCAAACTTTTGCACATGCCATTTTCATGGTTTTATTATTTTCAATCTGTTAAAATCAGAAATAAGCAAAAATTTTACATTTAAAATTGCAGAAAGATATTGTATTTAACTTTTCTACTATGTAGCGTTGTGTCAGCTTCTGCTCACTTGGAGATTCATTAAAACGTTGTGATGAGACTCATCGTTTACCCAGTAAGGAAAACCCGGACTGGATTACCCCAGGGAGAGCCAGAGGCAAATTCAGACAGCAGGAAACTACATGTCCCAGGCTCTTAGAGCCTCTGACAGACATAGAAAAGGACCCTGCGGCCCATCCAGTCTGCCCAGCAAGCTCCCACAGTTATCAGTCACTCAGACGGCCAAGGTCAGGGCTCTTGTTGGTTACTGTTTGAGTCCAATTTCCTTTCCCCCGCTGCCGTTGAAGCAGAGAGCAATGTTCGAATTGCATCAAAAGTGCAGTATCAGGATTTTTGGTTAAGGGTAGTAACTGCCGCATCAAGCAAGTTACCCCCATGCTTATTTGTTTTCCCAGACTGAAAGTTCAGTGTCCTTGTTGGTTGCTGACTGAACTCAATTCCGCTTTTCCCCCTGCCGAAGCAGGGAGCAATGAGGGGGTTGCATCAACACTATGAAGACTTATTTGTTAAGGGTAGTATCCACCACACCAGCAAGTTACCCCCACGCCTCTTACTTCATTCCCCTCCCCCTTGCCTTTAGAGATCCACAGTGTTTATCCCACAATCTTTCGAAATTTTGCACCATTTTTGTCTTCACCACCTCCTCCGGAAGGGCATTCCAGGCGTCCACCACCCTTCTCCGTGAAGAAATATTTCCTGACATTGATTCTGAGTCGTCGTCCCCGGAGTTTCATTTCGTGACCCCTAGTTCTTTTGGATTCTCTCCAGCAGAAAAAAAGTTTGTTGTTGATTGTTCATCGTTCTCACAAATCCCTTCAAAAGATTTCCATACGGGTTTGATATGGACTGCGTCTTCCCGAAATTGGGTTGAATATCAGCTTGAGAGGCATCATCTGAGAGCATTTGAACGTGATGAGGGCAAGGTAGCGAGTTCTTTTGTGGATAAAGTGAACGAGCATTCCTTGTAGCACTTTTGAGAATACGATTGACAGTTTATAGACTGCGTCTCCCCATAAATTGGGATAATATCAGACTGGAAAGCATTTGAGAGTGCGGAGCACTATGGAATGGGTCTTCTTGACGATGAAATGAATAAAGGTTTCCATAAGTTCCTCTGAGAATGTGAATGACAGCTCCATTAGTTACACCACTATTGGGAACAATTCTGAGACACTATTAAAGAATTCAAGAGGTCTGCGATGATTAGAAAAAGAAATTCGATTCATCAGTGAAAGAACTATTGTCGGACAGTTGTGGATACTTGATGCCTCTGGACTGTGTTCTTTTTGAGTAATTCACAGAACCATCTACATTGCTTTTTTTTTTATAGTGGATTTTACGATGATATTTTTTTATTTTAAAGGGGAATGATGTATAATATGGGAGGTGATAAATATTGTTGTTAAATGATTGTGTGGTAAAATGGAGTTATGAAGAATCTTTGAGTGTAATATAATTTGTAAAGAAATGTGTAAAATACATCCAGTGATTATAGATCCTTTACAGTTATAATTATAGACTGTTCTTTACTGTAGCTGTGTATTTGATAAAAAGAGAACATGAGACCAGGTGCAAGTTTAGGTAGCTTTAGCTGTGGTGCCCTGGCACCTGCAGGAAGGGAGAAACGTTGCCCCAGGGGATAATTACAAGGTGAAACACGGTTCCTCAGCAAATGATGGCAAGGGGGAATATTCATTAAACCAGTCTTTTTTTTGTCACTGTTTGGTGACTTATTTCTCAGAGCTGCCACAGGCGGAGCTCTGTCAAGGTGGACTATTTACTAAGCCTCATGGTTCGCTTCTCCGCCTGGACCACAAAGACGCTGTTGCTGGAGAGTCCTGCAAAGGGGAAACTGCTTACAAAAGTGTGGGATGCCTACAGCCAAGGTTCAGATCTACGCCAGGTGACTACCTCGGGGCAACATAAAATTTGACCAGGATTGCCTAAATTTTTGCATTCAAGTGTAAGGGTCCCTCAGCCACAGCAGCTCATTGAAGTGTTGGAATTGTGTCTGGGCAGCAGGATAGAGGAGAAAGAGAAAAGGCCACCTGTTGTGAGCGTTGGCTCTTTAAAGTCCAGCCAGTCCCGGTGTTGTATTATCTAAGACTGGCAAGTAGCCAAAATAGGCATCGCTGACCCATAGGGAGGCAGAAAGGAAGATAAATACAGTAATAATGGAGATGACCTAAAAGGAATAAAAAAGGTGAAGGCAAAAGGAAAAATATGTATTGTTGTATTTATTTAAAACAATTTATAACCCGCCTTAGTCAATGCTTAAGGCAAAGTATATCCAAAACAAACAAATAAATCATTAAAACGAATACACACAATAAAACGTATACACCAGGGATGGCCAACTCCGGTCCTCAAAATTCACCAACAGACCAGGTTTTCAGGGTCTCCACAATGAATATGAATGAGACAGATTTGTATACAATGGAGGCAGTGCATGCAAATCTCTCTCATGCATATTCATTGTGGATACCAGGCCTGTTTGTGGCTCTCAGGGACCGGAGTTGGCCTCCCCTGTTATGCACAGTCATCTGCTTGCCAGATATCGAGACTAGAAAAGGCAAACGAAGCCAAAGAGGAATTCAAGAGGTTAAGCCTCAGTTTCCAACACCTGCCTGAACAAGTGCTCTTCGGTTGCTTCCAGGAAGTTGTCACGCAAGCTTTCCAGGAGCGCATTCCGCATGATGGTTCCTGGCACTGAGAATGCCCTCCCACGAGTTTTGGATAGATGGACAAGACGTAGCCAGGGGACTTCAAGACCACCAAACGTGCTGCCTGTAATGTACGAATGGGGCTCCAACAGCATGAGACAGCACAGGGCAAGAGTGAGCCGTTACGATGTGATCTACTCGCCTCGAGCTGCAGCCCTTCCGTGCAAAAACTCTGAATGATCTTACATTACAGAATAATCTGCAAAGAATTGGGTCATTGTTTTAAAAAAAAAAAAAAAAATGAAGCTGCCTTCAGGTGCTCCCAACCCAGTTCCCGCTTACACCTTCTCGCCACCCAGTGGCACGGGATCATCCAAAACCCAGCCCCGCTCTCTTCTACGTGCTCTCCCCCAGCAAGTGCCACAACCCCCTCCCCCCGGTCTAATACGCGCTGCCGCGGAGAGCTGCACACCAATAAGCCAACCATCTGCTGCATCTGCCCTGAGTAGCTATCTGACACGAATTCATTAAATATCATGATTTACATTTTCAATTACATTTTCACTTAATTGGTTATTTTATGAAGAGCGAACATAAACATATGTCACCAGGAAAGTACAAGAGGGCGCTGCCACCAAGCCCAAAGGCAGAGTAAACCAGACCATGCTACAAAACCGGCTTGAGTAAATATTCTATTTTCATTTGATTACTTTCCTGACGTTCCCCCTTCTCCAGTTGCTGTCTGTGGCTGCTGGCCAATTTATTCCTCTAGTCGGAAAGGCAGGGGAAACACTTGCTTCACTCCTGATATTTTTTTTGCTGCCTCTGTTGCTGATGAGTTGATAAAATAAAGAGAGAGAGAGAGTGTGTGAGAGAGAGAGAGAGTGTGTGAGAGAGAGAGTGTGTGAGAGAGAGAGAGAGAGAGAGTGTGTGAGAGAGAGAGAGAGAGAGAACACAGTGCTCCCAAGGACTCTCCTCTTCAACCTCCCCCCAGGACAGTTGCCCTGGCTAAGGGGCAAGGGTGCCCCCTTTTCCATAAACCCAGCAATGCAGGTGTCGTACCTGCTGATGCTTGATGCGAATGGAGGGCAATAATCCAAGGCATTTAACATGAAAACGGGCTCTCTCTCTGCCACCCCACCTGCGTGCAGGTAAAAGTACACATGCCCTTCAGAAGACACGGACTGCAGGGACGTGCCCAGGGGAGGGGAGAGGTCGTGGTACTGAACAAAAGGTAGTTTTATATGTGATTCAGGCAGAATAATTAGCCACAGTGAACGTGGACACAATTTCTGCAGCAATTTACCTGGGGCAATGACCAAAGCAAAAGCCCGCATGAGCTTTTGTTTGATTCATGGTGCAAACCCAATGGGTGAAAGTACATTTCAACATACACATTTCAGAATATTTAACTCGCAGTGCGCGCATGAAATAATCATTTCCCCTGCAGGATATATGAGGCCAATGGTCAAAAGGCTTTGTCCTGGCAACTTTTTGCATTACCCGGACAAACCCCAAGTTTAATTTCCCGCCACACCAAGCAGATATATTTTAGCTGGATAAGTCGTTCCCCAGATAAAGAGAGGCAGGGTGGGAAGTGTGAGTGTGTTGGGGGTGGCATTCGTGGAACAGAGGTAAAAGTTATCTAGGGAGTGCCGACATCCAGTGTTCTCCGGATGAACTTCACCATCTATGGGAAAATGTTGTCCACCTTAGCTGGGTAACTGTAGCGGTATAAAACTTTAGCAGAGTATATTCAGCAGCAGCCTTATCGGGATAAGTACTGCTGAATACCCCTGTAAAGCTGCTAGGGTCCTCTGCTCATGCATCTCCGTGCCTGCTCTTCCTACAAGCCTCATGAATGAGTGGATGGGTCCATTAACAATTATTATCCAGGCAGACTTGGGGATCGATAGCTCTTCTGGGAGTAACGGGGCTGGTTGGTTTTTGTTTGTTTTTTTTTTTTTTTTTTTATCTCCCCATGCTGCTGGGTACTTCCAAGTGACCACTGTTCTGACTCAGCTTGGCACTTCTTAGGTTCTTATGAGATTGACTTTCAGCTGGAAGTGTCGGGCTTGGCTCTCGTCACAATCCTCTTTCTTCCGAACCAGACGGTTATCCAGGGTTTAATTCCCAGACTAGCAGTTGGAATCCTCTTCCCGCGCTCCCCCCCCCTCTTCCCCAGGATGAACGCCATGCTCAGCTGCTGGTACAAACTTTTCAGTACCAACGTATGCACTGCAGTACCATGTAAATACCACTGGAGGCGCTATCTTTTCACCGACACCAAGCTTTCACTCCAGGTCAGTCTCTACTTTAAACAGCAAAGCGATATTTCTACAATTTGGCTATGGAAGTGTGCATACCTTACAGGCTACAGTCTAAATGCTATCAGTTCCCACTAAAATATTTTGAACCGATAAATGAATATTTATTCAAACATTTTTGGAGGGCTGTGTGCACACAGGATTGCTTCTTCCCTTACGGAGTGTCCCTAACTCCCTGCTAGTCCCTAGTGATTACCTTCTATCAGTTGCTCTCAATGGGTCCCTCATAAGACTGCTGAAAATTAAAGGGATATAAACGCCCATTGGACAGCTATTTTGAAATGCTGCTATAAACCAGAAAGCAGAGGTTGATCCAACAAGTGGGGACGCTCATTGTGGCAATAAAAATTAATGACAGTAATTACTAATTCGGAATAGTCCCTAGACAAATGGCAAGCTGACCACTAGATGCGGGCAGAATCATGAACCCTCCATTTTTACCATAATGTAGGTGGCATTTGACCCTCTTATTTCAAACATCTGGAAGTCTACCTATCCAGGACTACTACATTATTGCTAAAAGATCAGGTCAGACAAAATTCGAAAACATTTTGGTCTTCATCTGCAATCATTTACTATGTTGCTATCTGTAACTCTCAACGGGAAGGGAGCTCCAAGCAAAAAAATCTTGTTTAAAAAATAAATATAAAGTTACAGGATCAGGAGTACTGGAAAAAAAAAACCTGTCTACGCCTTGGCCCCAATTTTATTAAACTCGATCTTAAATTACTTGCTTGAAAAATTAGCTGCAAAAATTATTTTTCTAGTGAAAATAGGAGATTTATTTATTCATTCATTCTTGTATTCACGACAGCCAGTACAATTTTCAGTCTGGATTACAACTATACAATCATAATTTCAATTTCGAGAGACAAAACATCACATAATGAAAACGAGCTTCATAACCAGTGCTCTCCCGTTTTAGCCTTGGTGCTGCTTTTTCTTCATTGTCTCTGCCTTTTCCCTCATGGCAGTCTCTTGGCCCCCTTTGGTAGCTGCGAATGGGAGAAATGCAAGGAGCTCCCTACAGCTACTGCCTCCAACACGCAGATGTTGCAGTTCCTGGAGACGCATCCCCTGCACGCCTCCCCCACGGGACGACGCAGTGGGATCAAGTTAATAATCCGGCTGCGGAGCTCTGCAGTCCTAGGAACTATTGAGTTTTCCTACCGTGCCGCCGATTTCACAGGCCAACGACCTCCGTTGCCAGGAAGGCAAAAGTTGACTCTGTTTTGACGGAACAATTTAAGGTGATAACATTTCATTTTTCCGAGCAGCTGTCTTAATGCGCTTGTTAAAAGCTCAAGTATCTTTTTTTTTTTTAATTAAACCTATTGTTAAAGCGAACATTCAGCAAATTCTGATCCTTTTTGTAGTCTAGCTGAGGAAGGGGGAAGGGTTGTAAGGTACGGTCAGGCTGGTGAGGTCTAGGGGTGATTTTATGGTTGCATTGTGAGTTTGTTATTGTGTCCCATGTTCGTTTCGTATTTTGCCGCTTCCTGAGCGCTATGCAAAAGGATGACAGGATGCTTAGCTTGATGGACCTTGGTCTGACCATGGCACATCTTATTGTCCTTATCTTATGAAAAATCAGTAAATGAAATGAGAATGCAGGTTTGAGTACCAGACTTATAATTCTAACATACAAAAAAAAAAAAGATGCAATCAACCCCCCAATGCAGGATCTGCAGCTCAGACTACCTACAAGGGATTTCCTACACTTTACACCACGTTCCTATCATTTTTATCCAGGCTACGAATAACAGATAAAATGCTACGATATATTTTAATAGACATTAGAGCTCACCCCGATCGTTAAATTCTCGGCAGTGCTGCCACCTCACACAAATATGCTGATCTACTCTTGCATTTGCCCCACTGCATGCATGGGGGTCGTAGCTCTGATTTCCCTGAAATTAGCACCAGACCTTGATGAAAGCCATGGAGCAAAACCAGAACCGCACGAGTCTTTGGACTGACCAGGATGAGGTGGGCATCTCTAAGTGTTGATAGCGTTCTCATTGTAAGACCACCCCTCCCCACCCACCCACCCACATTATCTGCCGCCAGAGAATGCAATGGCATCATTGTTTACAGATGAAAAATCATCATGATTATACTAGTCAGCAAGCTGGACGGTTCATGTTCATAATTTCTATTTGCAAATCTTCCTTTTTCTGTTTTGGGGTACAGACTATAAACACAGCATGCAATTATATCACTATGCATCTATAATCCTCACATCTACAGCTTCTACACAGGTATGTAGGCATCTTTCCCAGCCAAATTTATCCCACACACAAACCAGGTGCTAACTCCGTAGGCCAGTTGTACCCGTGGGCAATTTTCAAAGGGAAAGTACGCACAGACCTTCCCTTTGAAAATATAGATGAAATCTGCACCTGCGGACTTGGCACCTGGGCTATATTTTGAAAATTGACCCTTACAGATCAACCACTTGCCCAAACACTGCTATAGATATTCAGGGATTCTCTCGATTTTGACAGAGACCCAGATATATTAATGGCCATGCAAATGATGTACTTGTTGTAGACACCAGAAAACCGCAGAATAAAGCATGCGTACAGCTCTGCCAGGCGTATGCGGCACTTTACAGTGACATACAAGAGACAGTATGCTGTCAACGTCCTGTGCAGTTTTTGGCAGAGTGACTTGAACTGTGCTGATGGCTGCAGCCTCTAAAGGCTTTCAGAGGTCTGCTGGAGATTTGCAGAAGACTTGCTGGGGGGCTGAGACAGGTTAGGGGACACCTTGGGATATTCAGGGGGGAGGGGGGGAGGGTGCAACTCTTGCAATCTCTCACGCTTTTAGTGATCTGGAGAGCCAGACAGCATGAACGTCTGAAAGGTGTCTACCAATGCATATCCAGCCCCCCAGCAAGTCTTCTGCAAATCTGCAGCAGAGCTCTGCAAGCCTTGAGAGGGTAGAGCCCCCCCAGCGCCACCCTAGGCTCAGATTACTCTATTTACCAAACAGGACAGGAAATGGACAGCAGATGTACAGTGTGGGCGGAAATGGCCGATTTCTGTGGCAGAGCTGCCTCCTGACGGGTCCAGCGTGGCCAGGGTTTCTCTGTTTCACTGTGAAACGGCTGTCAAACTGGCAAAAGCAGAGGCCCTTTAATACAACTTCTGGAACCGAATGCAGTAAAAACAATGTGGCTGGGAAGCTGGCCAAGTCTGGGTTGGGTTTTTTTTTTTGGGAGGGTGAGGGGGGGTTTCTCATTTTGATTCCAAGTTTCAAGAATGCAAGATAGCAAAAAGCATCGTGCCAAGTCGAATAATCCTCCGTCTCAGGGCCATGTCAAACTTACTGTCCCTGTAGCTCTTTTGCGGAAGCGACGTTATGAACGGCCTCTAATGCACCACAGCCACAAAAAAAAAAAAAAAAGCGAGGCTTCGGGGGGGGGGGGGGGGGGGGTCTCAGGCTCCGCTTCTGTTTGCAGGGGGGGGCCGGAGGGAAGAGGAAGGCAGGAGCGGTCACCGAGCCTTCCTATCTGCAGATTAGCAAGAGGCCAGGCAGGAGCACCTTCTGCTCGCCCCCTTCCCTCCCCCCCCCTCCACTTAAAAATAATAATCATTACTCCTACACTTGGTCTCCCGATGACAAAACTAAAAGAGCAAAATGTTTCCGTGCTTGGACAAAGTGATATGCAACCCTGCATCCTGCCACCCGCTTCTTGAGCTCTCCACACGAGAAACCGTTCTCCCAAGGACCCGCATTGCTTCTTCTCTCCCCAGTCCCAGTCTCCCAGCTGCTCGCACGCGGGGAAGCCAAGCCGATTGGCTCGTGCGGATGGGCGGGAGACGAGGGAGGATCGGAGAGAGAGGAAGCGGGGAACACTTGAGGAATTTAAAAAAAAAAAAAAAAAATGGAACGGCCAAAACAAATTATTGCTCAGCTGTTTTTAATAACTGCGTTGGGGAGCTGCACTCTGAGCAGACTGCTGCTCGCCGCTGCCACGCCACCTGCACGCACAAAACAGCGGGGGAAGACGTCAGGAGGCGGGAAAGTCGTCCTCCGTAGCCGAAAAAGCCCTCCCTCTCTGTGGAGAGGGACTGGTGCTGTCAGAGGCTGAAATAACCGAGGCGCCGCCAGAAGGAAAAACTCTTTCAAAGGCAGAGGGGGGGCTTCTCGCGGCTTCCACCCCAGCTCTGACGTGGCTTTTCCCCGCCCACTGCACGGGCGGCGGGAGGAGTCCACGCGGGAGTTCGCCTTGCGCACCGTCGTGCGCGGCGCAGCGCTCGCGTGACGGAGCACGGCGGTTACGTTCGTGACACGTGCGTGTCAAAAGCCCGAAGGTCGGTGCGATGCCTGCAGGTGGAAGAGATCAAAGTTGGTTACAGGAGGCCCTCAAACCGTTTCTTTTCAAAGAGGCTTCTGCGGCAGTTAACTCGTTCTTGCCCGGCCGTAATGTGGTCGCTGGCAGGAATGAGGCAGTTAATTCAAGCCGATTTAAGTTTAACCAAGACGTCTTGATGCTTTTGATGCAACTGCAGCATTTGCTCTCTTGCTTGGAAGGAGAGGGACGGGGGCTGAAAGGAAAGAGGAATTTGGATTCAGGGACAACCAGCAGGAGCCATGACTGACTTATTTTTTTATTTTTTTACAGTCTGGGGTACTGATGCGCAGACATGAAGGGAAAAAAAAAAAAACCACAGGACCGCGTCTACGGCCAAGTCCATAACCAAAGCGCGTCAAGCAAAACCGACTGATGCATGGCGGGGTAACCTGCACGGCGCGGCAGATACTGCACTGGGAGGCTTGCCGGGCAGACTGGATGGACAGTCGCTCCTCTTCTGCCGTCACGTCTACGTTTGTGTACGTTCATTTTGTGACCAGCCCAAACGTTTTGGAGGGCACGGGCTAGAAATATTTTAAACTAAGGTTCCCCCCTTCCCTCTACCCCACGCATGGTGAGTACAGCAGGAGGCCCAGCCTCGGCAAGGCCATGCTCAAAGTTCCTAGAAACTCAGAAATCTAATTTCCATGCTGGGCTCCGTCTGATGACCTCACTCCTGCGCGAGGACGCCCATCCTGCTTGTCCGCGAACAATCACAATTCTCAGTTGTCATTTTCTTTTTGCAAAGTTTTTTTTTTTTTCTTTAGGGTGAGGGGGGGGGGGAGGAAGGTTTATTTCATCATCGCACCCTTCAGATACAAAAGCAAAGGATATCGGCGAGATTGGCAATCATGCCGAAAATTTAAAAAAAAAAAAAAGTGGATGCTTAACCGCCAAGATGTGGAGCAGCCTGACTGGGGGCGCGTATGCAGATTACTGCACAGTATCACAAGGCAGCTGCTACTCAGCTCTGCCTCCTCCTACCTTCTGCCGCTTTCCAGATGTTCACGTCTCCCAGACGTCACTCTAGTCTAAAGGCTTCACAGTGATTGAGGGCTCAGTGATCAGCACGGCTACTAGCGCGGGCAAAACAAGGTAACCTTGCACATCCAAACGCACGAAAATAAACTTTTGCAGAGGACCTGCGAGCATTAAGGCAAACAGGATCCAGTTCGTTATTCCCTAAGCTTTTGATCCTGGGAGAGCCCCTTCCTTCTGAGGGCAGTCCTGGAAGAGTGAAACTGTGACGGGAGGAGGGGAATAAGGTGAAAAGAGAAGGTTAAGTTCACCAGTTCCAACACAAAAGCAGGAGTTTAGCCTGAAGGCTAATAATTCAGCACCGTGAATTATTCCTTCCCAAAAGGCTCTCATAGAGCTGTGAAATCAGCTCATCAAACAACGGCATGCCAAGACAAGTGCTATCCCATACAGTATCTAAGAATATCTACTTAAACTCGGAGATACATCTGCACATGCCTACGTAAACGCATATAGAAAGAGATGAGAATAAAGTAACTACTCCCATATCCTGAACATATGTATACTGGGCATACACAGTCATTCATTTTCTTCTACTATGCAGCCACTGAGCTATCAAAGTCATATTTCGTTCCACTGGTAAGCTTATCAGCAAGATGCTGCACTGCACAGCCACCATCCTCGAGCTACGAGCAGACAAAAAAGGTGTCGCACGTTCCATCTCTCACCACAGCGGCAGGTCTCAGGCCTTGTGGAGCGTTCTCACTTAATCACACATCAGACCTGGACCTGCTGACCTGGGCACGGAGGCAATTTAAAGCTTTCCCCGTGGGGGGCCCATTCTCTCTGCTCCTGCAGGAAGCTGCCCACTCTCTCCTATCCATGCTGATCCCAGGGGCAAGATGCAAAAGCTGCACCTCCCCTTCATGGGTAGTCACAGGTTATTATCGTTGTTATTAATACTTACAATCTGCATATCCTATACAATTCCTCTCTGTGGAATACATATTTCATACATAATCATAAAAACACTACATAACAAAAATGATTACAAATTTGCCCAAAAGTTTTAAAATTTTACTCAAATTGACTTTTTTTTTTTCTAAAACTTAAATAAATCAACCTCACCTTGCATGGCAAAGAATTCCATAAAATACACCAAGCAACTGAAAAACCTCTGGTACGTGTCTTTTACGATCTAAACTGTCGGAAAGGAGGAAGTCAACAAATTGTTCCCAGAAGAGCGCAAGGGATGCGAGGTAAGATGAGATGACAACACTTCAGATGAACAGCGAGGAGCACCAACCATGGACGGCTTTACGGACAGGTGCAAAGATCTTAAACCACATTTGCTGAGGAGCAGGTAACTAGCACAAAGCCTTCAGGTCTGAGGGAAATCATATCACAAGGCCGTGAACTAGTAATAAGCCTGGCGGCTGCGCTGTGAACCAATCTGCAAGACTCCTGATAACATTTTTGGAAGCTGTAAATAAACTTAAATTACAATGGTCGATAGTATGAACAACGAAATCCTTCCACCACAGTTCTAACATCATTGCCTCCCCATAGGAAGTTTATAAAAAGCTGTTTTAGCTACCGCTTTAATCTGGGCCTTTAAAGTTAATCTTGAATTCGACTGAATTTCAGTTAGTAATGTGTGGTATTAATTATCTCTGCGGCAGGACTTCAGACTTTTGCTTTGCCGTGGTGCGACTATACATCGGAGGGTGCGCATTAGTAAAGCAACCACACAACCATTCATGGCAACATTTAGTTTGTCGATATACAGCTTCCTTAAGATCAGTCCCTGCTCCATGGAGCTTATAATCAAACGAATGTCACGCATGACAAATGAGTCTATGGGAAGTGTGTTTATTGTAGAGAAGTGGTTAGTATTTAAAGGGCGCTTTTTCATTGTGTTTGAATACGGCCGGAGAGGAAGCACAACACACGGACTCAGGAAGTCTGTTCCAGGCATACGGCCCAGCAAGGTGGGACGCGTGGAAACGGGCCCAGATAAGGGCGACTTTGCTCGAGGAACGGAGCTCGTAAGGGAGGGTGTACAGAGAGGAGAAGAGCAGATGGGCAACGAGGAGCTGTTAGAGTGGATGCATTTACACAGGAGGGTAAAGAGAAGCTTGAAACGTACGCGAACGTGATGAGCCAATGCAATGACCTGAGAGGAGGGACTGCATGGTGCTAGGGAGGCTGAAGGGGGGAGAAGACATGCAGCCGAATTCTGGACAGACTGCAGCGGAGAAAGCCGGTTCAGCGGCAGGCCCGGGGGGGGGGGGGGGGGGGGGGGGGGGAGAGCAAGCTGCAGTAAAGTGGGGGAGGGGGAGGTGAGTGTTATGGCAGGATGCTCCGAAAGGAAGGAACAGATTCTAGCCACATTATAGAGGAAGAACAGACACACTTTAGCAGAGTTGGATGTGCGTAGAGGAGAAGAAGAAAGGGGCTGAGGGAACCGGGAGAATGAGAGCGCCATCCACAGGACAGAAAAAGAGGAAACAAGGGAAGCAGGTTTTGGGGGGACGGACGGATGTCAGACAAGCAGGCAGAGATTTGTGGTGAAATTTCTGATGTGGAGGGGTAGATCTGGGAGTCATGGGAGGAGATCAGAGCACCGAAGGAAGAAGCGCACAGGGTCCAGGACAGAGCCTTGAGGCCCCACCGACCAGTAGCGGCAGAGAAAGAACCGCCAGGGGGGATGCGGACAATGGGATGATGCTGCGCTAATCTCAGATACGCTAGCACCAGTCACGCCGAACTACACGAAGTTTGGGATGGTACTTACAGTGTGGATAAATTTCACTTACAGTCACTAGGCAGGTACTGTAAAGGAAATATTTAACCATAGTGCAGACCACTAAAATACTGTAGATTTTGGCAAGCATCCACGGATAACCTACTGACTGCTCCATGTGGAGTGACAGAGCTGCCCGTGGATAACCGTAGGCGCTCACACATTGGGAAACAGCAGACGAGGAAAGTCGTTTGCTTATGGAATCCACCACCTACTCTAGCTTACTGACAAATAAAAATAAACCTTCGCATGTGCAGAGAAAACAGTTCTACTCACAAATTTCAAAAAAGATATTATGGGAGGGTTTGGTTTTTTTTAGAATAGGAGTCAATAATTAGAAATCATTTTCCACCTTATTTTAGTGAGAATACCACTGGGAATGGCTAACTAATTTGCATAGTAATTTCTACATATATGCTGTGGGAAAATAAGAGGGATATGTACGGGGCAGGGAAGTCTGCATCAGGCCTTTATGGATCACTGATTACTTTGCCTGCGAAGAAAAAAAATCAATCATCAAGCAACGCGAGATTAATTGGGCATGGATGTCATGCAGGAGATCAGGAAGCAACATATTAAACCGCCCGAATCATCCATCCGTCACGCATGGGAGAGAAAAGAGCATGTTATCTTCTATTACTACAAAGCCATCCAATTATTCTTTGTAATTAATTTTACATTTTACCTAAAGCCATTTATATTAGAGCAGCAGTACCAGCAAAAATTTACATAACTCAGGTCACAGTTAAAAACAGCCGTGAAGACCCCCTCGCTCTCATTCTGAGTCTTATTTCACTCTTGAGGAGGTGGCGGCATCTAAAGAGGGGGACGCGTGTAGGTCCCAAAAACTCCATGTGCTACATTTGTCTTGGATCATTCTTATCACGGCCCAGCAGACAGGCAGAACATGAGGGCAGAAAGAGGCAACACGGGTCTTCTCCCTCCGGACTTGGTCTCTTGAATTCCTCTATTCTTCTCGTCTCCACTGCCTCCGCGGGGAGGCTATTTTATGAATTCACCACCCTTTCCTGAGGTTATTCCTGGTAAGCCACTGCCCGGGGAAAAAAAAAAAAAAGTTGCAGCTTTCTTCAGGACCAATCCGGCTGAGAGGATGCTCCCCTAAGCCTTCTTTCAGAGTTTCTCCCGTGTAGTTACAGCTGCCCTTATGGAGCTTTGCTGTGCTGTGCTGTCCTCTAGAAAAAAAAACCCTGACATTTGAGGCAATCCTGGTCTTTGAGCTTCCATCTGAATGCACTGTGGGGTCTGTGGTCTGGGGGCTTCCATCCGAAATCAGCGCCACTGAGGGTGCTAGTTGAGGATATCATATGAAAGTTAACTTTGGGATCACAATCAAGGTTAATTTACTCAATGCTCCTGTTGACTGGTATTTCAGCTTATGTATTCAAGTTTATTATTCAAAGTGTTTTTGGGTGGAGATGCGAGATAGTGGCTCAATGGAAACAAACTACCTCGAAACATGATGCCAGTTTACAAGAGACCTTGGGGTGTTTATCAGAGGGAGAGATTAAGCGCTATAAACAGGAACTCGGTTCCATCACTTGTTCATATCTGGATTGCCTTTCAGAAACTGGATGCCAACATAAGTGGCAAAACTTAGGTTTGAGTCTCAGTCTGGGTAGGAGTTAGGGGGTGGATTGGGTGGCACTGGTTGCAGAGATGGTTATTATTGATATTACTACTGGGTTTGAAAATTTAACAAAAGAAAATTAAAGGGAAAAAAAAAAAGGAATCGATGTTACAAGCACGGTGCATCAGGAGAGGATGCCAAAACGTCAGGCCTAGCCTACCGTCTCCCTCCAAAACCCAACCCATACATAAACCCCTCTAACAAGTTCCCACAACACAATGGTGAATTGGTCTCCATTCACCCTTCATCCCCTTCCTAACAGGTCCAGGGGTGATGGGAGCTGGATGAAAGGACCTATTCTAAGGCTTGATCCAAACGAGGAATTTCTCACATTCTCCCCCAGAAGAGCTGCCAACGTTGAAACATAAAACTCAATATAATGAACTGCACTTACCCATCAGAATACTCAACAGCTTCTGCACTCGCGAGTTTACTCCTACTATTCTGTAAAGCCCTTGTTCATTGATCCCTGCGGAAAGAGAAAAGTATTTGGGTTTTTGTTGTTTTTTTTTGCCTGGCAAATTCCTTCTATTACTTTGAGCCTTCATTCACAGGAACAAGGGGGGGGGAGGGGTTAAACCCTAACCCCCATCTTCTCTCTGTAGCCCGGCCGCCGGGCTCACGGACTGTATCTCCCATCAAGCGTCACCCCCTTCCCCCTCACCCCCAGCGAGTCCATGAATGCTGCCCCCTCTGCGGTATCCCACGCTCCAGAAGCGGAAGGCGAGGCCGGGAATCAAACCCCGATATCTTCTGCACGGAAGTAAGCAGAACTGTCACAGAGCCAACAGGCAGGACCCAGAAAGAGTTTTATTTAATCAGAGCAACAATTTATTCTGCTTCTCTTAACAGCTGCTGTAATTAAGGCTTCCTTAAGTTGCACATAAAATTCACAACACTGCAGATGAAATGGACAAAAATAAGCGTTTTGATGTCTGCTGCTGGGCTTTTATTTTTTTTTTATGTGCATATTACAAAACCTTAGTCTATCAGACTGGTGCTGGGAGAGAGATCTTGCAGTCATGCTGATGAACAGATCGGCTGAACAGAGTCTAGCAACCCCCAACGTAGAGTACTTTACCAGGGGTTCACGCTGCTAGAGTGAGTTTCCAGATAGGGCAGACATTTGCAGAACTCCTCTTACAGGGGGGGGTCACTGGGCAGGTTACTGTATTCATTTAAGAAAGGCAAGCTGCAGAGTTATGTGGCTGGAGGATACGGTCAAGGCCACATCCCACAGCTGGGCTTAAAAGAAAAAAAAAAATAATAAGATTTGGACAGGTTTCTGCAAGACGGCAGCGTTAGGGACGAGGTCCGGGGATTGGACCTCTGTCGTGTGACTGGGGAAAGGTCAGGTCCGCACCAGTTTGAAAAATGGCGTCAGCCCCACAATGGAAATGTCTACTTAATTTTGAAAGTTTAGGGGTGCAGGATGGGGGTCGGGAGTGCTTAAGGGTGCAAGGGAGTGGAGCCCCGCTGAACTGCAATCATTTCTTTTTTTTTTTTTACATTTGGGGGATGGAAGGGAAAGGGAGGGAGAGGGAAGGTGGGGGGCACTATACTCTCAAAGAGTTGGTTGCTACATTGGGGTGGAGGGAACTATGGGAGGACCAATTTTCTATGAAAAAGGGGGGTGGGGGATGGTAGTTTATTGAAGATAGGGTTTTGAGAAAGGGGGGGGGCCATCACTGCAAGACCTACTTACAACTTTATTTATTTTTTTAAAACTTTGGGTGCTGGGGCTGCCTCAAATGTCGGTCCCGCATTGAGCTGGGGGTCAGCCCTGACCCCCGGCTCAACCATTTTTTTGCCACCTGCATGGCCTTTCAAATGTAACACGGGAGCCACGGGACCTGTGTGTTAGGGTCCCGGACTCCCACGTTGCATTTCACGAATCCCCAGGAGGTGGGGTTATTTTGTCGAGGCCGACCACTTTCTCGGTTGGCCAAGTTAAATATTAACATGAAACTGACTACTAATTACCTGCTTTGTATGCATTTGCATTATTCATGCTTGCAAATCACATTTATTTATTTATTTATGGATTTATATACCGGGAGTTCCTGTATACAATACATATCACTCCGGTTCACAGTTAAACGGTAATAACTACTGCCGTGTGGCAGTTTACACAGGTAAAGCAGGTCATTGTAATAGGGGAGGGAACCTGGGCAGAGCCATGCAAATTAGCGTACAAGTCGCTGCAACAGTGCTCTGTCGCGTGATATTCGCTGTTTAATGCATCTCCGGGAAACCTGAGCAGGCATCTAGAGGATACAAACAATAGGCTGAGAACCGGGAAGACGGGGTTCAAAATCCCATTGACATTCCTTGTGACCTCGGCCAAGTCACTTTATCTCCTGTTGCCTCAGGTACCTACTTAGATTGTAAGACCTCTGTGGCAGAGAACTACCTATTGCACCAGACTAACTTTCTTTGAGCTTACCAGTAAAGCTCTTTGGGGCGGAGACTTCTTGTACATGCATTACTATTAATACCGTAAGCCGTCTTTGAGCATTATTTGGAAAAGGCCATTAGTATTTTTAGCTCAGAAGCTTATATTTATTTATTTAAAATCTTTTCTATACCGTCGTTAAGCGGGTGCCATCACAACGGTTCACAATAAGGCACAAAAACTATGTTGCATAAAGTGTCTGGAATTCTAACTCTTAAACAGGTGCCACCAAAAATACTGTAACATTATATCATAATAAGTACTATTTGGTGAGTGTTATAAGTTATGTCTAGATTTTCTAACTCTGCTAAAAGTTTGGTGTTGCTTAACTTTAGTTCTTTGTAGTTTAAGATAAAGGTGGAGATTAGAATATAGGAGAGGAGACACACTTTAAGAAGGAAGGAGTGTGTGTGTGTGGGCGTTTGCTTGACCGCAACTAACAGTTCCCTGGGTTCTACTCTTGATTCTCTTTGTGGAATATTTGTGGAATATTTAATGCAAATTCTCAAAACTGCTCAACAAAACTTTTTTTTTTTTTTTTTTAACCGATTCTGAGAGGCACTGGAGTGAAAAAACAAAAAGGGTATTTACCCAGGTTAACAGGTACTTGCCTGGGTAAAATGGCTCGATGGAAAACCGCTCTCCTGAAATACAGCTAAGAAGGATGCACTGGATCCACAGCGCTCGAGTTTTTAGCTGCATTTAAAAAAGAGGAGTTCCTGGGGGAGTGTAAGAGTTGTGGGGGTTGAGGAGAAGGAAAACAGAGCCACATACACTTGAGTTCAAAATGTATGCCCTATAATTTTGCCCTTCCCTCCGCCACCTGCAAAAACAGCGCCAGCAAAGTATGCGGGCAGCGTTCAACGCATGTATTTCGTGCTCGCAAATTTTCAGAGAGGAAGGTGGCGTGGTTTCTTTGAAAATCCATGGGAAGTACGCTAAAAGCATCCATGGAGTTTGCAGGTACACAGACGACCAAAAAAAAAAAAAAAAACAACACACTTGTCCTCTTCCCCCCACCGAATGGGTTACTAAACCAGACAGAAAACATCTGAACGTTTCTTGCAAACGAGCGAAGCTGAACGGGTGGAAGGCACTGCTTCAACAGGCATACTGCGTATATTTTTCTCTCAGCCACAAAGTAATTAAATATCCAAAAGAAACTTAATTTATAATTATGCTGTATTCACGTGCCCCTAAACCTTCCACGAAGGGCCTCAAAAACAAGATTCCCCTCTGTTTAACACTGGCTTTCTGCAACCCGTGGATCTTGAAAGTTACAAGTTATTTTTTTGTTGGAATCAGAGATATTTTTATTTATTCATTTATTTTACTGGCAACCACCCAGATAATAAAAGTAAGCTTATCCACACAATAAATATCATAATTACAAAACTTTGCTCAACGGTCCATTTATAATCTCCATTTCCTTTTATTTCCATGTGGACAGCTGCAGTGTTTATTTATTTATTTATCATGTTACATATTTTAACATGTTTTTAGGAGCACTGTATCCGTCTAATGTTTTCATATATGAATTGTTTTAATTGATGTTTTTCTGCAAAGTTGTGCACCACCTAGAATGCTTAGTTGTATTTCGCGGTAGATAAACCTTTTAAATAAATAAATAAGTGTATTTTAAAATATTTCTAGACCACGCCTTCCAAAGTTAGGGGCGGGTTACAAAAAATACCCCATACATAATTAAAAATCAAACAAACCAGTAAACAGGAAAATACAAACCTACAGCCTAGCTGGATAAAAAAGCAATACTGAGAACGTCAGACTAGGAGGAATACAGAAGCTGTATAAAATTTAAAGCTGGGAGAATGAATCTATGGACTCTTGATCCTGAAACGCTTTCGCTCAGAGCTCCGAGGTCTGATGGAAACGAGCTCCGAGCAGTGGGGCCAGCAATCGAAAAATCCTCTCACGAGCCATGGCTAGTCTCACTTGTCGGTAAGAAGAAACTGGTTGACTCATCTAAGATTTGGCGATGGAACATAAAAATGTAAAATAGAGCTGATCCATGGACTCGTATCAGTACGGCGGCGGAGGTGAACAACAGGTGCTATTTAGAAACGTTTGGTTTCCCCACAGACTATAATCATTTTTGCTGAGCCTTCCAGCACCTCGTATTTTGCCTTCCAGCTCAGTGTGCATCCAATGTTTGAGCTGAACCTACTCTTAAGAGCGGACAACATGGGCAAAGCAGGTGAGAGGCACAACTGAACAAGCAGCTGCACGGCCTTCACGTCTGTCTCACAATCGTGTGCTCTGTTGAATCGCCACAATCATTAGATACCTCGCGTTTCCACGGCATGGATGCACGTCTGGATGATGTTGAAGCCAAGGCTGTCCAGTTGAGCAGCTGAAAAATAAACAAACAAATAAATGAAAAATGTTTCCTATTCCGACGCCTACTTGATAAACGTTAACCTTAGTAGCGGACACACTCAGCTCCACATGCACGAATAGGCTGGGCAGGGTCCCTTCACAACAGGAATCATACAGTTGTGCGCTTGGCACACAAGAATGAAAGTTTCTCCTGAAGTATTTCCCTCTTGTGCACTTTTTCGGAATACTACAGTTAGCGGCTGCAACTCCTCATTGAAGCTGAGAAGCACAAACAGCGAACAGAGCCTTACACAGTATAAATCAGGGTCTGCACGAGTTTTCTCGCTTCTGGGCACTTCAGTCCCTATGCTCCTCCTCAAGTGCAACAGCGCTAGCTAACCCGGCCTTCTGTGAAGCAAAGAACGCCAAACCGGGCAGCAAGATCCATTAGGGTTTCAGACTGAAAACCTCAGACTCATGTCATTGGGGCAGGTTAACTTGTCTCCATGCCGGAAAGGTTGGCACACTGGCACGCTACCCCCCCCCCCCCCCCCCCCCCCCCGGGTTCCACAAACTCATCATGGATAACGCCAACCACGTCAGCGGAACATGGCCAGCACCTTGCATCCTGCGCAGTCAAACAGAATAAAACTGGACTTTCCAAGATAATGTACTGTTCTACATCCCTCTGCACCCGCATGTATCCAAGTCTTCTGCAACGTGCAAGCTGAGACCCTGATTTTATTAGTATGAAATAAATTATTTATTTTGTGCGAATGATGATGCCCCGAAGGCATCCGCTCAGATTCTGAAATAGATCTAGAGCATTCCTACTAATGAAATATAAGGACTCAATTAAACTTGTACTGCTGCATCTTTTTTTTTCCAAATGTAATTTAAATGAGATAATATACAGAAAATGAAAACCTGCTTGAATCCTTAGGAAATTTTTTTATTCCTTCGGCAGCTATTTGTACTCTGAACACAGCCTCCAGCCAGTTATTTGTGGAAGAAAATTAGTTCTCATATTTACAAAGATTTCCATAATATTCACAAGTCATGCCAAAAGGGCAGAGAGGCATCCATAATTCTACCAGCCGTCAAAGTTTTATGAAAGTGCTTTCAAATGCATTAATAGATACGTACTTCATATCTCAGTGCCAGAGAAATTAACAAGGAGAAGAGCCCGCAAAAAAAAAAAAAAAAAAAAAGAAGTTTATACACTTGAACACGACAATGTGTGTAGATCCCAGCATTACATATTATCTTCCCAGCTTTAAACACGACAATATTCACTCTTGGTGTGTCGATAGCACAGCTCCCCATTCCCAGGTCTCCAACAGTACACACACTGCTCGCAATAATGCACCTTCTAATTGCACACTCACGCACACTCAGAACAATGCACACCCCACGCTGCTCCATCCCCCTAGGCCACACTGCGTTTCCCACCACCACGGATACTCGTCTGCCCCCCATTCGTGGGTTCCTTAATCCTGACTGCTGTACTCCCGTTGGCTTCATTCCCTCTATCACAAGCCCCTGTGTCTCTCCATCTCAGTCTTCCATGACAGGTAGCTTATTCTAGATGCTGTTTCTAAATTGTTAGTGGTGTACGGCCCAAAAAAAATTTTTTTTTTTTTTCATTTTTTCTTGTTTCATGTCATTGTGTTTTAGCTCGTGCTAAAATCCATTTAGCGTGTACTAACTCGATTTAGCACAAACAAAAAATTAGTGTGCACTAATCAAAGGGATACAAACGACATCACATCCCAAAATATCATCCCTTGTCCAGTGGAAGACTGAAGAATCACACATTGACCATTTTTACTTTTGCAGAGAAGCTGTAATGAATCAATTGCTGGCCTGAAGCAGTTTGGGAAACGTTTATTTATTTATTTTTACATTGTCTGAGCTAGGGAGGGATCAGATCTTACGGAAGGTCGACTGTGCAGCTTTAAAGAAGGCTGGCTGCCATCCGGACATCGCAAGTCATCCTCCAGGGAAAGACCAGAATCTCCTGAGAATCAACACCGGACACCGAGCACTTCCCATTTACTAACCTCAAAAACTTCAAGCTCACCACTGTCCTTAAGCCAGCACCTGAATATGCACATAAATTGCTCCGAAAAGGCTCTTAGACCCAAGATAAACCTGCGTTAACTTTAGGTGTAACATTTCTGCATGGGGGTGAGCCTCATTGAGGGGCTTAGCGGACTGGATGGGCCACTCTGGTTTTTATCTGCCGTCACTTACCATGATTTCTATGGCGAAGAGAAAGAATAAAAATCCAATTAGATAGAAGGACTCTGCTTAATCTTCGTAGGCAGGTGATTCATTACTTCCTGTGGAGCTCAGGACCACGAGAAAAGGTCAAATTCATTTAGAATTCTGTGACCTTATGAAATCTTTAAGGCTAATATCGAATTAAATAGCCAAGCAGCTTTTACAGTGCTTTGGCTTGGCTGTTACTAAGGACGTTACAGGGACGAAGCCTGAAGCTGAGCGCTGGGTGTCTAAGTTCACCCCTTGCATTCAAAAAGGCTCCTCGTGGTCTCCCCTCGCTGAAACGGAGCCTAAAGCAGCTGACGGGTTTGACACGGGGAGACTGGCCTAAGCCCAGTACTGCCGCTTAAGCTCAGCAGGGAGATCGGAGCACCATACACTGAGCCCCACCCTCACTGACTGGGGGGGGGTGGGGGAGTGGGCACTATAACTGAATGCCCCCCCCTCATCAGGGACTACATCACGAAGGTGCGCTGAACTGCAGGCTCAGTTACCTTGAAGCATGGAAGCCAGGCCCTTTTATCATTATTATTTTTTTTTTTTTTTAACAACGTTTCTGGACTGCCAGTCCTTTCCGAATACTCAGTTTGCGTATAAGAAGCAGAAGGTCTTTTCCCCCCCCCCCCCCGAGTTCTTCGTGCACAGCATTTGCTAAAGCAGCGGCATTAAGCTACCACAGATCCATCCTCTCTTAGGGTAGGCCGCCCATTAACAAATCCCCCCACTCCGCGCGTCCAATTATAGTAACAGAGGAAATGATGAATCCTTTTGACTTGTCAGTGGTCTACTGAAAGGGAAGACTCTTCCTAGCGCTCACAACGAGGCGGCAGCGTGCATCAGGGAGAATGCGAGAGGACCCTTTAACACCATTAACGCGAAGCAGAGCACAGATAAAGCAGCTCACGGGACATCTTGGCAGAGGAGGTGCTGCGTCCCCTTATAGATGACAGCAGAGCCCCCACCAGGGATGGAGTACTCAGAGCCTTCCCTCGAGCACCTCAATAACCGTGCGCTCCTCAGCTACGCCAACAAAACAGGATCAGCACCGGTGCCTCTGTGTGCCTCGCAGTGAGCGCAGGGACACATCCGCAAATAAATTACCCTCACCACGGAGCAGAGAAACGACGCGACCCCAGACAGCACCTCTGGCCTGCACTGGCTGCCGAGACCGAGCTCTGGACAGATGCTTGAAAGCAACTGGACCAACACAAGCCTTTGGGTGGTTGGGTTTTTTTATCCCCTTTATGAACTTAAGGTCTTTACAGCCCACTGTATGACAAACTAGTGCTTCAAACGCCATAACTGACATGCAGGGTCCTCAGCTAATCATTTACAATAAAAACAAAACAAAATAAAAAGTATTACTGTCTTTTGAGACTCAAGTTGCAGCTAAAACTTATTTCTGAATGACAAACGTCGCTGGAGACAGGCAGTTACCACGGAGCTGATGAGGAGGATGATGAATCTCACTCGGGGACCTACAAGCACTTCCCTTTCTCCGGGCCTGGACCGCTCCTTCCAAAACAGCCTCGTTGCCTTTCTGACATGAGCAAAAGCCCACTGGAGCCCTGGTTAACAAAGACCAACAAACCTTTTATTGGGGGGGGGGGGGGGGGGGGTGCTTTGCTCGTTTTAGAGCTCATTTTTGAAACCTAGTTCGGGAACCGTACGCAGCCACCCTGTAGAATTGCTTTCCAACGTAAGAGGTAAGCAAAAGTGGAAGCCAGAAGCCACTCTAAAATTCATTAAGTGCCTTCGATGGCCTCGCGGTGCACCGGCTCTTAACGCCCTCATCCAATTCCATCAGTGCTCTGCAAACACCTCCTGCCGGCTACCGTCCGGAGCTGTGCAGAACAGCAAACCCTTGTTGACTAGAAGAGCGAGAAAGCGATCCCACAGCTGTGATTGTTCTTTTACATGGTCAGTCATATTTTACAGCTGCATGGCTTTGTTCTAAATTGTAAGAATTCATGCCTCGAGACTACAAGAAAGCAATCCAAGAGCCCTTTTGCAACAGAGGGCAGCAGTGCACTCAGCTCCCTGCATTGGGAAATAAAAAGGTTTCTATGCCTCTTTTTCCACAGCAAACTTTACGAGTTTTCGGTGGTCGAAAACTATTCATACAGAGATACATCTCTGAGCATTTTTTTTTTCTGCTTTCCATGGAGCTTTTTCTTTGCGATTAAGGGGGAATCGGTTTACGAGGACCTTCACAGAAGTTATATGGGCAACAATCACAGAATTATCTGAGAGAGGACAAAATGGTTCGGCTTCACTAGCACAGGCTGTCCTAACGGAAGTTTTCTCCGCCTGGGGCTAGGAGTTACGTTTCCAGCAGTAAGAAGGCACAAGGTAAGCCGGTGCCTCTCTCTCTGCACTGGGCGGGATTTCAGCTACAGGGGGACTTGCATGAGAAGACGCTAAACCTGCATGCGTATTTGTTGTGTGCAGAACCCCGTGCCGCGGCGGCAGAAAATTTTGCACACAACTGCAAGCTAAACCGTGCACTCCGCCAAGCTCACCTCTATTACATCAGCCTCCCCCGATAGTGCAAAAGGCCGATATACAATTTAGGAAAAAAGGGGGGTCGGTGCCAACGGGGAAGAGGAGTTTATACCACCCAGGCCGCATCCTAAAGAGGAGGCAGGACAGCCACTGGATTTCAGGTACCAAAGGGCATCTCAGAAGAAGCAAGGGGATCCCGAGAGCGAGTGTACCCTGCGTCAGACTCTCACTACTGACGGAGAGTTATCTAAGTAAAGTTTATTATTGAAACAGCATCCAGCGTTAAACCTGAAGGGCCTAGAACAGACTCTCCCCCCTTGCACTCCACAGCCCCCCCCCTTTTTACAGTGATGCTATGGGAGGGGCCTGCATATATTTTTAATTTTTTTTGTTTTTTAACTCTACAGAATTCTCTTTTCTTTATAAATCCTGTAGTGGCTCCCTCTGTAACACCGGCATGAAAGAACCAGGATAAGTCCTGGCCAGCCGTACGCTTCAGACGGGATTTTGGGTGTGGTTAGATGTTTCATTTAAAATTCTCACGATTTTTTTCAGGCTCCTGGGAAGAGAATTACCTGGGACCGTATAGACACCAAAATGTTTCCCTGCTTGCAAGCTTTACGAAACCCAGGCTGTGCCGATCGATGGGACACACTGCGGGCTAAGCTCCCACCTGGCCTCTCATTCACCGGCTACGAGTCTGGGGGCTCGGAAACGTTAGGACTTGCTTTGCGTGGGCATTTTTGTGAGTGGACGTTCTTTCAGCATTTCTTGAAAGCTTGCTAATTTTATAGGCATTAAAAAAAATAAAATGTATAAAGAAATATTTTCACTGAAACAGAGGGTTAAAACATCTCCGGCTGCAGGAGTTCTTCTCCATTTCCAGTTATTATGAGTGGACCTAGGCTATTAACTTCCTAAGTACCTACTATGGACTAGTTCTCTTTTTTTTTTTAAACCACTTCTACTCTGACTCAGCCATCGGCTTCTCCAGGGTCTGAGATAACATCACCTTGAGCAGATCAACAAAACAGAGGATGTCCTGGAAAAAGGACACAGCGCCCCCACCAGCATAGCCAAGGAATCAATCATGGGCCCCCAGTGGCTGTGCCTGCCGAGAGAAGGGGCTATTGCCGTGTAACTCACACCAGCATCAGGTTACATTACAGCACCAGAGTATTTTTAAAACTTTGGCTCGGACAGCACCAACGCACTGCAGTTGCTCCCAGAAGATGAAGTTAAATGGCGCTATTTATAGCACCTGGGACTCACGGGCTGCGATTCCACCGTCCCTCGTCTGACTGGTGTCTCTGAAAGCTGAACGGCCAAGCCTACCGGAGACCTTGCCAGGAAAGAATGGTTTGGGGTTGGAGTCATTTTTACATTTCTGTTTGGGGGCAGGAGACAATGAAATGGAACGGCGGATACTTTCAGTGATATCCGTCCAATCCAAACTGCCGGTGTGCAAAAAAATAAAAATAAAATCATTTTCACCCAAAGCATTCCCCTTCCACCCGCCCCTCGACAATCTCACAGAGTTCACAGAAATCCCCCGCTGGCAGAGGAGCAGGAACAGAAACCCTCCTCCAGGCTTAACGTTTCAGCAGCTTTCTGCCAAGAGAGGGGGGGGAGAGAGGGGGAGAGAGGGAGGGAGGGGGGAGGGGGGGAGAGCTTCAAAGGGCACACAGCCGTCAGCTTGGCTTCCTCTACGATACACCCAGACCCCATGCAGCAGGCCCCGCCTTCCTCTACGATACACCCAGACCCCATGCAGCAGGCCCCGCCTTCCTCTACGATACACCCAGACCCCATGCAGCAGGCCCCGCCTTCCTCTACGATACACCCAGACTCCATGCAGCAGGCTCCACCTTCCTCTACGATACACCCAGACTCCATGCAGCAGGCTCCACCTTCCTCTACGATACACCCAGACCCCATGCAGCAGGCCCCGCCTTCCTCTACGATACACCCAGACCCCATGCAGCAGGCCCCGCCTTCCTCTACGATACACCCAGACCCCATGCAGCAGGCCCCGCCTTCCTCTACGATACACCCAGACCCCATGCAGCAGGCCCCGCCTTCCTCTACGATACACCCAGACCCCATGCAGCAGGCCCCGCCTTCCTCTACGATACACCCAGACCCCATGCAGCAGGCCCCGCCTTCCTCTACGATACACCCAGACCCCATGCAGCAGGCCCCAAACAGCGATGTCCTGCAACAAGCTCGACAGCACTGTGGCAAAGGGGCAACCCTAGAACCTTTCCGCACTGCCTCCCCACCCCAAGCAGGACTCCTAAATAGCTGCAGCGCACTTCCAGGGAGACCTGTGGGCAGCCTGCGAGTGCGAGCACGCGTGCGCAGGGGGTCACGGCGTCGGCTGCTTCACGCTCAGCACAGACACTTCCACCCACTTCCTGGGTGGGTAACTTTTTCCCCCCCACGGGAAACGACACTCAGAGCTGAAAATGTACCCTCTGCGTGTTATTACACCCCCGTCCCCTCCCCGGAACGGGCATTGATGGCGAGATTCAGGTGGATAATGAATGCACAAGAATCCTCTGACAGGCTATTTTCCTTTCTCCTTCACGTGGGCGCGAGCATTAATTTATCGCCCTGCACGATCCCGAAGCGCTGGAGAGGTGCTGGTGGCCCCGGTCCAGCAGCCGAGCCCGCTCCTCTTCAGGGAGCTAGGGACATCGTCTCATAAAGTAAAAAAGCCTTCCCGGGCAACGGTGCGAGAGCACGGCTAGCGCAAGTCACGAGCGGCTCATCAGGGCGCTCAAGGTACCGCACGAGCAAAGTCCCCTGCGCTGCTGGTGCTCTGGCAACCAGATGCAGAGTTTGTGGAGGGGGGCGGGGCCAGATGTTAAAGAAACCCGTGCAGCGCAATTTAAGGGACGCGGCTCAGATTGACCTGCTTCTCGCCGACTTTGAGGAGTACTGTCCCTTGCAGGGGGGGGGGGGGGGCGTGAGGGGAAAGTACTGCCCCCTCCCCCATTGCCAGGAGGCCCATCCTGCTCCAGAGATCAAGGACAGAGCCCTGTTGTGGCCCCACCCTCGTCACTGTGATTAGCAACCTCAGGGGTGATCCCTGCTGCCTGTAAAAGGGGCAGGAACTGGGAAGCTTTGAAACAAATGAAAGCTTTGAAACGAATGCACGGGGGGGGGGGGGGGGGGGGGGGGGCAGCTGTAAATCAGTGACCACTCCTTAACAAAAGGGAAGTGAAGGTAAAACTAGAACTGCTGCAGGAAGGGCACACGGACAGGCCAGAGGGGCTCTGCGATCTTATTTCGATAAGGCACTATTTCAACGTATTCGTGGTAGCGGGCCATATACAGCAGATCCTTCTGCTGTATATGGCCCTCGCGGTCCGTCAGGGGCTGTCTGGGGCCGGGTGCTCCGCAAAAGCGACGCAGGAGAAGGACCCTTCGCTTTCCCTCTGAAATCTGCCTGGGGAGAAAGCGCTCGTAGAGATGAGCACCCGCTTTTGCCCTGGGAAACACCGCACGGGGCTCTGAGGATGCAGAACTAGGAGCGGCTTATTCCGCTGAGCAAGCCCTGCCGCTGATCCCATCTATTTTTTTCCCCCATGGGTCGATGCACGCATGTTGCGACTTCTACCCACGTGCGGGCTGGGTGCATTTCGGACGGACCCTTTTTAACCAGCTCACAAGCTGACCCGCTATAATCTTTAACACCCGGAGAGCACCGCTGTTCACAGGATCAACCCGTGTGCAAACTCTCGGTGGCATCACTCCCCTGCCCGGGCAGAGAATTCGCACCACGGCCGAGAGAGAAAGAGGCGCGTGCTGCCAGGGCCTACGTCTCAGACTCACGAGGTGGCAGCAGCATTTGGAACGCAAGTCGAGCTCCTCGCCCTGGCCCGTGGCCGAAGCACGGCAGACGCCGCTCCGGGCAGGTCTGCACAGGCCACCTCGAGCGCCAGCTGTGCAAGGGCTCCCCCTGCCGGCCAAAGCTGCTTGGAGATTCAATTTAACAGCTGCCTGAAACCAACTCTCAAAAAAAAAAAACAAAAAAAAAAAACGTTTTCACTTCAAAATTGTACTTACTTCCATCACTTTGGTTGTCCTTATTAGAATTGTAGACCTGAAAGAAAAAAAAAATACAGTTGTTTGTATCATTTGGCCATTTTAAAAAAAACCACTATGTTTGTTTCAGTTCGGCAGCTGCTGATTACGGTGTAACCGGGGTGGTCGGCTTGCCGGGGTTTACCCTGACCAAATATGTCACGTTACATATTTCCGGCCAGGGCTGCCCCAAGGCGTTTTGGAAAACATAACCACACCCTGGAGGGCAGAGGAGGTGGTCTGGCGTGGATGGACAGGTCAAGACCGGCTGTAATGGGGCAATGAAGAAGGACCGAAGCATTGGGGAAGGAGGGCAGGGAAGAGACTGCAGAATGGTGGGAAGAGGGAGGCGACGGAGAAAACCGCAGCAGCAGTTATGGGGCAGGGGAGGGCCAGTGGCCAGAGAGGCAGGGGGGGGGGGGGGGCGAAAAACCGCTGAGCTACAGAAGCCCAAAGCAGCAGTGGGAGAAGGGGAGGAAGGCCTAGTGTGGTGACAGTAACACAGCGATGGGAGGGGGGGGCATGGAGAAGCCCGGAGCACCGCCCTCACCTGCTCCGAGACTCCCAACACCACCCCGCAAGCTGCCGTGAAGTGCACAAGGCGGTCAGCAGAGGGGAGGGCAGGGAGGGAGAGAACCAGCAGCAGCGGTGATGGCCAACAGGACGGGGGGGGGGGGGTGTCAGCCTTTGATGCCCCTTCCGTCCTCCTGCTGCTACGTCAGCACCAGCCCTTGCATACTAGAAACATCCCTATGGGTCGTGTTCAAAAACCTCACGGTCTTCCAGGAGAGATTATGTTAAAATAAAAAATAAAAAATAAAAAAAAAAGTTACAGCTTTGCGCAGATTTTCCACCTGCGCTTTCCTGTTAACGCGCACTGTCATTCTGTTTCATCCACGTGACCGGTATTCCGACACGCTGCGTGCACGCGAGGCTGCGCGAGACAATCGAGGGTAAGGACGGGGAGACACTTCACTGCCTCTAGGGCCGGCACAGCCATTTCGGTTCTGTGACGGGAGGACGCGCATTTCACCTCAAGTTCCAGAGCAAAATGTCTCAACTCCCCTGCATCTTACTACTCAACAAGGCGATGTATCATTAAAAAGAAACCATGGGGGGATTTTTTTTTTACAAAGCACAGTTGTTCCCACAGGCATCCAAAGCAGAGCTAAGCTGACTTGGTTACCTGGCCAGCCATCTGGGTTTCTGAGCTCAGTTATATAACAAACTATACTTTTCTACTTTAAAAAAAAAAAAAAAAAAAAGGAGAGAGAACGAAAGCAAGCAAGGGAAAGTATGCTTAGGTGGAGCTGTCAATGCATCAGGCCTTAATGTTAAGGCTGAAATCTCAACAAGAGATCTAAAGCCAGGCAACACAACATGGTGCATGGCAATTTTAGCCAGACAGACTCAGAGTGGTAATTTACTGTAGTTAAAGGTCAACTGCTCTGTGAAAATCAGACTTTTGTTGGTGTCTAGCACAGTTTAAAGCCCTAAGGCCGGCGTTATAATTTCAATAGATGGCAGCGGAATTCGAAAACATGCAGCAAGCACGGGCAATCGTCATAAAGGAGAGCTGGACACGCATAACCCCGTGTCCTTCCACGGCACGTTATTAGATTCGAGAGAACAAACGCGTTTGCTGTGCGCTGCGTTGTGGGCGAACTGGGTCGGATTCCTGAACCCGGCTTCTGCTTCCCAGGCCAGGTCTATGGTTGCTGCAAAAGCAGCATTCACAGGTTCCCGGGTAGGAGGAGGAGGAGTCTCGACCACTGAACAACAGCGAATCCTACAGGCCAAACCTGGGGTGCACACGTACCTAGAGCTGTGGCATCACCCTTCAGGTCCCCTTGCCACCAACACACGCAGCTATGCTGTAAATAGGCAACCATGAGTAGGAAAATACAACACCGTGCAAGCACGCTCTGAACAAGCCTCCTCTTGACCCCTCGAGTATGATCTTTGAGCACCATGAACTCCTGTTATCACGCAGGTTCAGGAAAACAGCTCTGCCTTTCCATCAATATGCAGAGAAGATGGCAAATACCTCACTGGCGTGCCAGAACACGAGCGGAAAGGACATGGAGCATGCAACTCCTCAAGCCGGCGCCGAATTACTACACTGTGTTAACTATGACAGATCTCAAAAAAGAGAGGAACCAGAGCTTTATTAAATTGTCTCACCCAAGTGTTAAGCAGATCTGTTCCTGCACCGTGATATGTTTGAAAAATGGAAACCTGTCTGAAATGTCCTTTAACAGCATCATTACTCTTCCAGTGATCAGGCTTACTAATGTTAGATGTTAATCCAACGATGCACAAACACCTCCCACCACAAAGGTTTTGAAATGATTGATAGACCTAATTTTGAAAATATTTTTCCCGATATGAATTTCATCTCGCTCTTTGGTTTGGTTTTGTTTTGGTTTTTTTTAATGTGAATTTACTGCTTGTGAAAGATGCCAGAACGGCAACACTGGAAACCAAAGTCCTCCATGTATTTACAGAACAGGTACCGAACGGACAGTGGCAATGAAAACTACCCCCAGCCTGCGCCCTGCTGTGCCAGGCCTTGCTCTGGAGGGACCATCTCCCAGGGTGAGAGGTTGACTATCGCCACGCCCGCGCCATGTTTGGCTTTCTCTGCTGAGATTTCCAACAGTGGTGCCAATGAGTGCCACACCCCGATGGTGGCATTAATGATGTGGGCATGCAATTCATTTCCCTTAGGCCATCTCCTTAAGTTCCTTCTGATTTGAGAAGGATTTGAACCAGTGACTTACAAGAGATAGAACTTTGTTACCCCGTGGCTACTTCCTTGAGCTATCCAATCTCCCAGACTTCAGATGTTCTTTGATTTTTCTTGCTATTCACATATTTATGTATTTTAAGAACAGAGCGACCCTTTGAAAAAAAATGTGTTAAACAGAACATCTAACGATGAATCAATTCCCACAACATAAGCCTCATCTCTTCACCAGTCCACAGATAACAAATGCAGCATGTTTGAAATTAAAATGTTATTTAGGCTGTAGAAATGTGACATTAATGTAAGAGGCCATTTCCCCTTTCAAATTCAGATCTTTAAAATCTCATTATTCACTCATTTGCAAGAAGAGATAAGGGCTGTTCATTTTATTATTCTTTGCTCTCTACTTGGGGGAACTGCTCCTAACCTGGAGGTTCTTTAAACAGGGCAGCAGGAGAAGACACCAGGGCAACATCTGCCCCAGTAGGAGACCCACACGATGAGAAACTGCATTTGATACTTTCTTCTCCCTTCCCAAAAGCAGGAAGAACTGCTGGATTTGGAGGTGTAACCAGAAAAACCAGAGTAGTGAGCACGTGCAACATACCACACAAGTCTTAAAATATGGTTCAGGGTACAAATGAAACAAATCATTTGATCTCAGCTTGCCACCTAGTGGACAGCTGCTCAGCTATCAGAAAGAAAACAAGTCAACAACAGAAATTCATCTTTGACGTACAAGGCGGGGTGTGGCTGAGCGCACCACCCTTTTGTATCCTTGAAAGAAGCTTTTCCTACTCCATAGCTGCTTATCCCGAGGTCATGCGGTTGAACCTTATGGACAGAAGTCCTTTCAACCAAACCGCAAACTCAAGTAAATAGCATCCAAATTTAAGAATATAAGACTTGCCATACTGGGTCACAGACCAAAGGTCCATCAAGCCCAGCATCCTGTTTCCAACAGTGACCAATCCAGGCCATAAGAACCTGGCAGGATCCCAAGGGGTAGAGAGATTCCAAGCTGCTTATCCCAGGGATAAGGAGTGGATTTTCCCAAGCCCATCTTAATTGTTTATGGACTTTTCTTCCAGGAACTTGTCAAAACATTTTTGAATGCAGCTACCTTAACAGTTTTCACCACATCCTCTGGCAATTAATTCCAGAGCTTAATTATGTATTGAGTAAAAAAATATTTTCTATTATTAGTTTTAAATGTATTACCTAATAACTTCATTGTGTGTCCCCTAGTCTTGTACTCGTTGAAAGATTAAACAACTGATTAACGTTTACTCGTTCCATTCCACTCATTATGGGGCAGATTTTAAAACTTATGCGCGGGTGTTGATTTGTTTACGCAACCCGGCGCGAACAAATCTATGCCCGATTTTATTACATGCGTGCGCTGCCGCGCGCATGATATAAAATCCTGGGTCGGCGCGCGCAAGGGGGTGCACACATGTGCGCCTTGCGCACGCCGAGCCCAAGGGGAGCCCAGATGGCTTTCCCTGTTCCCTCCAAGGCCGCTCCGAAATTGGAGTGGCCTTGGATTCGGTCCCCCTCCCTTCCCCAATCTAACCCACCCCCCAAGCCCTACCTAAATTCCCCCCTCCTACCTTATTTTATTTCTTACGTCTGCCTGAAAGCAGGCGTACCTTGCCCGCACCGGCCAGCTGCCGGCGGGCGAACCTCCGGCACGGCCACGCGAAGGAGGCCTCGGGACGGCCGCCATGCCCCAGACCCGCCCCCAAACCATCGCCACGTGTACTTCAACCCTTATTTTCAGAGAAGACCTATTGCAAGTCCATTTTGCAAATCAGTGAGACTGTACTCACATTTACACCTGCTAAAGAGCAGATCTAAATGCTCCACGCAGACATTTGCATGCTTTAAAAAAAAAGAGTGCATCCGTAAATTATTTCCCTGCCCCCAACTCCACCCCAACACTCATGAAAGTGCATGTGAAATCGCTTTTATGCATATAGCGCCCGATGCAGTTTTCAAAAGCTTTTGAAAATTCCCTCATTTTTAACTTAAATTCTTCATTTTTGTAATTCTTAAAGTTATTGTCGTCTCCTCATTTTCCCTTTCTCCTCTTTTGAGTAGTTTGCCTTTCATGAGATAATAGCTGCTCATTTATATCATCACTGCAATCCCAATGGACAGATCCACTTCGTGGGTTCTCATTTAGAAAATAAAGCTGCCAAAAGGGATAAGACTAAATTAAGGAACTGTCATGTCAACAGCCTGCCTGAGTAAATATTCTATGGCAGTTTTGTTCTCACTGTGACCTTCCTTTTATTTACTTCACATGATCCATTTACACTGTAACTCGGGCCTTGTTTTTGTGAGGCCGAAAGACTCTGAAAAAGGTAAAGGCTAAACCAGTGAAGTACAGCAGCCTATAGGCGAATGTTCCTGTATATTGATTACTGTGTTGGGTTATGCAAATCAGGTGTCGCTGGGTTCTCATTCCCACAGGGAAAATTCAAAATCAGTGCGTGATCTTCCGCAAGCTTGAAATCATCATCAGAATACAGTTCCTTAAATTCAAACAGATCAAAAAGAAGATAAGTTCATTGGAAGTGAAGTTTGCAGGTCCAGGTCTTGTCTCGTTGGTCAAAATTGGCTTTTTTTTTTTGCCAACTTTCCCCTTTCTACGAAGGGATGGGGAGGGAGACGTCCTCTTATCTACTTTCTCCCTGCTAATCTTCCCTGACACCAGAACTCACCCCAAGAGGTTAATGACGTCCTTCTGTGTATGCTCTCAAAATTTTATTCTTAAGAGCCTTCAGTGCGGTCACCAAGGGACTGGCTTTAAATCCACAACAGCATCCACGGGGCATGAGCTCAGTGCTCCAACAGCATCGCTCCACCTTCCATAACCTTGAACCGATTCTGGTACTGCAGCTAAAATGATCTTCCCTGGTCGGCGCGTCTCCAACGGTCTCGGAGGATTATGGGCAACAGCAGGTTCCAGATTTTGTGCTGCTTCCAGATAGGGAGGTTTTAATTCTCCTGGTTTTGGCCAGGGCTTAAACGGTTTCAGGCCTCCCAGTGGAGGCGAGTGTGTCAGGATGTTAAAATCAAACCGCTACCTCCTCAGCCCATCCCTTCCCCATGTCCTACAGGGGATTTGCAATCTCGGGCAGAAAGCCAAGGAGGGACCCATAGTCAGCTCATTACTCAGACCTTGCACTCAATCTTAGCCAAAAGATGGAGAAGCGATCTGTAAAATGTTTCCAGCAGCAAGGATGATTGCCAAAGTGAATTTCACTTTCTCCTCAGTTCCCTAATAGAACAATTGCCATTTGCCGCTCGCTAGCTACATAGTAAATACCAGCCTTGTTCTGCTCCACACCGACAGGGGTTCATTATTAAGAAGTATATTTAAGAAATAATTGAATCCTATTTTAGTGCTGCCTCCCTTCTGCAGGCAGAAAAAAAGTTAAGTTTAGTTTAATTTCTTTCTTATACCACTTTTCCAATATATATCAAAGTGGTTTACAATTAAAACTATATCATATAAATAAATCATCTAATTAAATTATGCATGCATAACATTAAAAGACATAATAAAGCAACCATATAAACACAATGAGGGTAATTTTCATAGGAATTACGCTATTCTAGCAACTTTCAAAAGCCATTTACTTGCGTAAAGTGCACTTATATGAGTAAATCCTATGGACAAGTCAATGGCAGATATTGTAGCAATTTTCAAAAGCTGACTTACATGGGTAAAGTGCATTTACATGTGTAAATGTTTTTGAAAATCAAGCCAAAAATTAGTATTTACATGCGACAAATGATACATGATAATCGCTATTTTGATTGATCTTAACACAAAATTACTTATGACATTATCATTTTCAAAGGAGTTACAAGTGCAAAATTAGCATATATGTAACATAAGTAGCTTGTATTTGCATACATGCTATTTTATAAACATCAAAATTACTTATTTTTGGTTTTGCACATATATTTACTTATGCAAAAAAGGGGGAATACAGAAGCATTCCAGGTTGGGATCAAGAGGAGTGCACATAAGTTTCTATTTTATAAGAGATTTATGGGAAAAAGTCAAGCAACTTATTGTGCAATTTTATACCAATGCAACTGGTATCAGACTTGTCTGTGGTCTGGGGGAACTAGGGGAAGTACTAGGAGGATCTCAATGAACTGGAGATGGACTGGGTAAACTGGTGGCAGTGCCAGCAAACTGGTGATTTCCAGTACACACGCATTTCTTAAAAAATATGCCGACTTCCGCGTACAAATCAGGGTTTTATGCGAACAAGTTCAAATCGTTTCGCTCATAAAATAGGCGCGAGGTAGAAAAAGTGCACGCATTCAACGCGTTGCTGATATTCGTGTATAATGGACATACGCAATATTTAATTACCTGCACGGATCAGATACACACAGGTTATAAAATGCTGCAGTAGAGCTCTGCACACATATATGGGGCCATGCGGAGCTGTTTGAAAGTTATCCTCTAAGACCCTACCCTCGTGCACCCACTCGCTAATCATCCTCCCCCTGCCTAACCATCGTCATCATGCTGGCATTTTTTTCTTTAATATCACCCAACCTCATTTCTCTCTTTGCTGTGTGTAAGTAAATGTTGATTTGCAGCCATCAGCCTAACAGCTTTAGATGACTAGCGATTACGTTCAGTTCAGTGCTCACGCATTCACACCCACATCCGGGTGCTCTGATTATATATATTTGTAAACCGTTGTGATGGCAAAACGGAACGATGGTATACAAAACTCAATAAATAAATAAAAATAAAAAATGACAGAATAATAAAGTGAAATAAATTTCTTTTTAACTGGAGGTTTAATCCTCCCAGTTGGGCAAGGGTCGAAATAGTTGTGTGTCCACAATAGTGGAAGGGGACCATTAATTCCATCACCTTGTCCACGTTCTCAGCTGGAAGGCCAAGCAGACACAGTCCTCGGCTTAAAGACTCAGACTATATATTTTATCTTAGCCAACAAAAGGTCGTGAAGCAGTTACAAAATACTGCCAAGAAGCAAGGTTAAAACAGAACTCGACTTTGGTAGCCACTGCAGCAAAGCTAAAGCACACATGCCTAGCATAGGTAGTCCAGGACGTAACAGGCAGCATTCTCAAGTTACCCAAAAGCTCATCCTGCTCCTCTCTTCGCCACAAAACAAACAGCATAAGGAGCACCCTCTTATTCAGGAATTAACACAAGCAGCTCTTGATCCTTTAATTAAACACAGATAAGAGTAAGTCTTGGGTGCTTCACTAGCTTATTCCTGGATCTCATTCACCGCAAAGTGTAAATGAACCAGAACGACAACCGTGAAACAGAAACATTAATAAGCTGTGGTTTTGGAAAGGACCTGAGAATGCAGCAAGGTCATCCATTGGTGTAATCCACATGGTCCATATATGAGAGGGTTTAATCAAACAATGCACAAAATAAAGATAGCAAACAGGCAACAGCTAATTAGGGAACAATCTTTCCTTGCATGAAGGGAGCACCACAGATCTCAACAGCTAGTCCAAAAATGCCATAATCTTCTAGTGCTACTACATGCGACGTCTATAAGATGACTTACAGAGAAAGAAGGGGTCCTGCAAAGCAGTTTCAAAATGAAAACACGGAGTTGTGCCCCTCGAGACTGCAAAAGCTTGTTTGTTCACCCTTTGTGTCTGGGTTTAAGAATCATTAGCTCTAATGTATTTTTCCAATCTCATGTACCAGATAAATACGCAAGCTCCGAAGTGCTAAATGAAATGTTTAGGACTTATTTTTCAGCTGCCTACCCTGTGGTGCCAATTCTCTAGAATCGTAAGACGTGCCATGCCGAGTCAAACCAAAAGTCCATCGATCCCACATCCTGTCCCCCAATAGCAAGTACCTGGCTGATGCTAATGGGGAAGTGAATTTTTAGAGCTCACTCCCAGCAGTAAGGGATGACAATTCCCAAGTCTGCCTGGCTGATCATTATTAACAGATCAGTCCTCCAGAAACTTGTCCAGATCTTCATTAAAACCAGCTAAACTTAACCACATCGTCTGGCAACAAATTCCATAGCTTGATTGTGCATTAAGTGAAAACACTCTCACCAATTTGTTTTAAATCTACTTATTTGTTAGTTTTGTGGTGCGTGGGACTGGTCTTAGCAGTATCTGAAAAGCTAAGTAATTGTTCCCTATTCCACCTCACTCATGGTTTTATAAACCTCTCTCATATCTCCTCCTCACTGAGGAGGCCTAACCTGTGCATCCTCTCTTCATAGGGGAGCTGCTCCATAACTCTTCTCATTTTTGTAGCCCTCCTCTGCAAGTTCCACTAGGTCTTTTTTGAGATGGGGGCAACCAGAACTGCACAAAATACTCAAGGTGTGGTCGCACCGTGGATAGATACAGAGGCATGACGACATTCTCCATCCCTTTCTGAATAATTACTAACATTCTATTTGCTTTTTTGACCAAAAGGCAAAAAGTGACATTGGGTCGGCCAGAGCATACACAATCATCAAAAAGGGTCTTAGATATTTACAATTCAGAAAAGTGAGACGTGCACATGAAAGATCCTTACTGGCTGCCCCAGTGTACACAGGCAAAGTTTTCCGGTATCTCTTTCTAGATCTTCCATGGGGATAACATGGCTACTAATCAATATGCATTAAAATGCAAACAAGTGTTTTAAAATCAAGGAGGTCTGGGTGAGACTGACAACTGGGATTTCTGCTACAGAAAAGAAAGAATTTGTATTTGATCCTCAACAGCAGCTGACACTGCGAAACAGCAGGTAAGGTTTTAAAAAGGAAACACATTTTGTGCATCCTGGTTAAACCGGCTAGTAGGACTTTCCTTCTAGAGAACATCATGGTGATGCAGGCATCTACTGGGGGACTATAAACAGGCTGGAAGCTGGATCCAGGTACTGGTTGGGAGCTGGACTCAGGTGTTGACCAGGAGCTAGATCCACAGAAAGGCTAGTACTGAGGACAGAAACGGACTGGATAGAGGCAGGGGTTGAATACAGGCAGGGATGAATGCAAGGCTGGCACTAAGGACAGGCAGGGGTAAGATGCAGGCAGGGCTTGAACCATGGAGAAGCGCAAGGCCTGGGAAACAGGCAAGGGATTGGACTGGACAGGAAAAGAATGGGCAAGGACAGAACTAGGACATGCAACAGTAAACCAGAAAGGCCAAGAGGGCACGAGACAGGGCAAGGTAACCCTAGTAGGCCCAAAGGCCGCAAGGCAGGACAAGTAGGCCTAGAAGGCCACTGAGCAATGCACAAGAACCTACAAGGCCCCAGAGCAAAGCAGGAGGCCACGACGGACCACAGAGCAAGGCAGGCCACAAGGCAAGACAGGAGGCCAAGGAAGGACACAAAGCAAATCAGGAGGTCAAAGTTGGCCACAAGGCAAGGCAGAAGGCCTGGATAGGCCGCAAGTCAAAATAGAGTAACAACACAAGGCTGGCCAGGTAAATGAGCCAAGATGACTCCATGAAGAGGCAAGGAGGAAAGGTTGGCTTACGTAGGGCTGGAAAGGCTGCATCAAGTGATCAGCGAGGAGGTGGCTACGACAGCTGTGAGCAAGGCTCACTGAAGACCTCTGCTGGTGGGGAGGCTGCATAACAGGTGGAACCATGACAGAAAGATGTGGGGCATTTCCAATATGCAGGTCATTTTACTGCAGTCTAAAGCTTTCTCACACACACACAAAAAAGGACCACCCAGTCAGGGGTTTGGCCTATACAGTGATCAATTAGCAAAAGTAAAAGCTTCAGGTCTACTTTTCTTTTTATCGTTGTGTTATAATTTTTTTGGCAGCTTTTTCTTTTTCTTCAATGAATGCCCTCATTTTCAGTTGCATTTATTTACAATTTCTCTTAGCTAAAGGTGTGCGCTCTCTTGCCAAGGATCCCAAAGCACACAATGTCTCAGCTCTCCCAGACATTCCTCATCGCATCGGGTACCGACTGACCTGAGGCAAGATGCCATCTTTTGACCGCAGAGGTCAGGTTGACCCTTTTAGGGCTGCACATCATTAGACAGCAGGATGGCCTAATTTAGGCTAGTTCATGGAATCCCCTTTCATCGACCATTACTGAACGTACACTTAACAAGTGAGCACACAAGAGGAGCCAAACCCACAGGCAGCCAGGCCCAGGCAACGTGGGCAACTGGCTAGGGTGCCAAATTTTGAAAGCACCAAATATCCAGGCCAAAGAGAAGCCTGCCTCTGCTTGCTTTAGGGTCACGTGCCAGCACAGCTTCAAAGGGGCCCCTGCCGTGGCATTCTGCCTATGAGTGCCAAAATTGTAAATCCAGCCCTGCAGGCAGCCAAATGCAATCTCAATGAAGCAGCCCCTGGGGGCTCACTAGCAGTGCTATAATGCAGCCATGCGGAGAATTTGGGATTGACTCCCAAGTCAGAGCTGTTCGCCCCTGGCCAGCCCCTGTGGCGGAGGGAGTCTCCAACATCACTCAATGGCAGCAAATGATCACTCAGTGTCCCGTTTAGCCAAGTTCTAAACTCAGAGACACAATTGGGGATCCCTGGCTTGGGGCTGTCACTGTGATGACTGGACCAAGTTGGAAGGGGCTATAAAAAGTTATGACTGGAGGCTCCAGGAGCCATAGGTCAATAAAGGCCAATTCCAAACGAGCTGGAAGCCCAAAACAGATCAGGATGACACTGCTGGGTGAAAAAAAAGAACCTATTGCAAAGCCTGACCAGACTCAGGAACAGTCAGAGCGAGCTGTAATCACCCCAAGCTCAGATAGCATTGACTTCACCTTTTTAAAAATGGTGACGAGCTTTTCTCGTTTAGCTTTGGGTTCAGATCATTGTAAGAGTCACCTTGCCAAAGGTTTAGTCTGCGGACATCATGGGTTTTCTGTTTGCTAACAGAGAAGTTGGTCACTTACAGACTGATAGTTGGTCACTTGAAGACTGATAAAACAATACTTTCCCAGCCCATTTTATCATGCGCTGCAACTGCCACTGCACCTTCTCAGAGCCGCAAAACCCAGGGCTGTGGCGACATGAGGTAACTGCCTCAGGCGCAACGCTGAAGGGCGACGCCGGCGCGCCGCTGTTGGTGCCTGCAGTCGGGTTGCCTTGTAATTTCAACTTCAAGCACAACAGTGGCAGACTTTCTGGACAAGCTACCCTCCCGCCCACCCATGCCTCAATCTCCGAGGGGGACCCTCCCTACCTTCAATGTCACCTGAAGCACCAAAATCCTTGCCTGCGATATTGATAAAACCCCAAAGCTCGCACACAAAAGCAGAACTCAACCTGTTAGTCACGGTTTAGCTGTGATGCGTAATATGCAACTGACCAAACTCTTGCACATTCACTTTCTTGAAGACAATATTATATTTCCTATTCCCTGAATTTATTTCATCTTACTAGAGCTGTCAAACCTTTCTTTTTCTATTTTCTATCCTCTGTAAATATTCTCTCCATCCCTCTTCATACAATGTACCAGCCTTTAAATATATTTCTCATTACTCTTACATTTTTTCTGAAGATTAGTTTAATTTAATGGCGTTTTATGACTAGGAAAGCAGGATGCAGCTCCCTTAACAGCTACTCCCAGCACTTCCCTTTGGTTGATGGATAAATGACTCCATGAGAACAGTTAAAGGCTTAACCTCCCTTCATTCCTGGTCTATGATGCTACTGTAGCAGCACTCCAAGCCCAACCCAGATAAAAATGACTTTGAACTCTGGTCCTTCTGCTTTAGCGTGGCAGATCCTAAACCTTGTACAGTACTTACAGGTTCTCTGCCATCCATGGCCTCCATCCAAAATCTTCTGTCCTCCTCTGAAAGAGCCTGCATGGTAATTACGCCAGGTCTGCATGGGAGGAAAATGAAACAAGAAAATATCATGAACAACAAGGAAAATACTACCTCATCATCTCTGCAAGAAGCTTAGCTTTATAGTTAAGTCTTTGGGGAATCGGAGCATTCTGCTGCTTGCGAGGTTTCTCTCTTTTTTGGCATCTGTTTTTAATGTTTAAGACTGAGAGTTCATTTAGGCTATTGTCTGTCATATAATGATTTATTACTGATTTTTTTATGCAATAGTATTTATGTTGTATTACTTATGTTATTTTAATATGTATTTATGGCTTTGGTTTTTCTAAACCACTTTGATGCGTTAAGTGACAGGCGGACTTTCAAATCAATAAAATAATCTAAAGATGGAAGCAAACCTTAAACTAAACTACAAAGTTTACAGGTGGGCTTCGAAACCTAACCAAAAACAAAAGTGTGGACCCTCAGCTTCTAAACAAAATGCCAGGATTGCATAAAATTTTTTATTTTTTTTTTTAAAGATTCATTGCCTGGCATATCATTCCCATACCACCCCTGAACAAAATACGGCCAAAATCAGCCCACTGGTGACAGGCAGCATGCCATACAGAGGAAAGCACTTATGCAGCAAGTGAACACCAAAACAAACCAGTCCATGTCAAATCTACATGGCACTCCCAGCAATCCTGTCTACCCCACTATAATATTCCATCAGCATTCCCTACCAGATCCTGTACAATGCGTCAATGTTCAAGAGATACCACGTACTACTAGCACAGAACTCCAACCACATTCCTCACCAGATACTTTATGGAAGTCTTTCACCAGGGTTATTCACCAGAGATTTTCCTCTGGTCTAACACCCACATATGTCCCATCAGGCACCAAAAGATAGCTCATCATGCCCTCAAGGATCCCACTAGATCACATGACAGGACACCACTCTTAATACACTCAGAGCATTGTTTTCCCTTTCTATCCATCTCTTTTCCTCATTTGCTCTGTTCTCTAGGTTGACAAATTTTGCTGCCCATCAAGACAACAGGCTCTCCTACAATGTAAGTTCCCATTACCTCACCCATGGATGCATTCATATCACATCAAGATGTATTTCCATGAGCATCCTGCCCAAGATCAGCAAGTGGCGAGACCAAGCTTTTAACGGTGGAAAGTTGTTGGCCATCTGCAGAAGAGGAATTAAACAACAACTCCAACCCTGTGCTATACTGCACTACAGACGTACGCAGTCATCCTGGTTTATAACCAGAGACTAGAATACACAGGTACCCAGGTATGCAAAAGTGTCACAGGATTCCTAATCAAGTATTTAAAGCTCTGATACTCAGAGATGGGGCAAACCTCTGCTAGACTCCAGAACAAAACAGTTCACTCTTAATCCTGCTCTTGTTTTTTTTTTTAGCCCAGTTTACTATAAAGAAACTAGCCTTATAACACTGTCCCCTTAAGCCCACCTCAATAACCATCTATCCATATGTCATTCACATGTGTGCTGCAGATAGCAGAGCAGCCAGTGGTCCCCGTCTCAGATTTTCACCTTCCCTCAACACTCCAGCACTTGGAATTCCTTTTCTTTTTAGTTCCTTTAGGGAAAAGGCCAGCTCAGTTCAGCTGAAATGTCAGGGAGGTCAAAGCAACAGCGCGGCGTCATTGATCATCTTTAAAGTTGCCCCTTGTCCCTGGCTAGTGCCTTCGGTCACCAGCTGTCTCCATTTCTTGGCCAGCTTCCTACAGGGAAAGCCCATTCTCCAGTGTTTAATGATGCACCTATTACACAGACATTCACATAACCAGCGTTGTCATAAGCACGTGGAAATCTCTGAACCAAACAAGGAAAAGCAGACATCATGAAATGTTCACAACTCTTTACTACGTACGTTCTTTTCCTATGCCAAGTTTGAAAATTTCAGCAATCTTGTGAGCCACTGAAGCGCTATTTTAATTGGCTCATTTCACAAGCCTTTTATGTTTAGGTGTGTGAATCAGTCGGGCTCCGCATCAACACTGCGTTCATTGTTATTCAGCACACGTAAAGCAGAGTCCAAATACCACTGCCTTTCTACAAAAATGTTATGTGTGATTTTCTTTAACAATGTGATCTCTAGAGATAATGTTTTCTCCCTACCAGTTAGCTCCAGTCATGCTTTTATAGTGCTCCTCCTTGCCGTTACGTGACTTGTCGTGCACAGTGAGAAGCAGTACGCGGCCCCAGAGAAAAAAAAAACCTGTTGCCTCATAGTCTGAGCATCAGAGAGCTCTCGGCTGTGACATCTGGAGATCTAAGTCTGGCACCTTTCTCCATTAATGACCCCGAAAAAGTCAAACAAATTAGAAGCTCTCCTGGCAGGGAGGGAAAGGATGTTTGACTAGGATTTCTCTTGCTTGGATTTGTGCTATCAGAATATAGCGCGTGTCCATTTAAAACAGATGTGTACTTGCACTACCGGCATCACCCCGTTTGGAAGAGGATGGCCCATGAGTGCCCTCAGACTAGGAATATCTGCAAGCACTTGCTAATACCCACATGGATAGCAATGGACATTACTAATCACCCAGAAGTGCTCTATAAACATTAGCAAAGAAAGGCACAACGTCAACAGGGTTCCTGTGGTTTTCTTGTGATAAATCCAAGTACAAAGGCCTACCCTCTTTCCAACAGAGCAGTTTAGAGAGATTTTATTATGGTTTCGATTGCTATTTTGCCAGAAAGTTGCAGCAAAGTCATTTTTATGCAGACTTATGACGCACTGCTGGCAAGCTGGGGAGGATTTTGTTCTAGCAAGTAACAGCGGCCCACACCATTCCACTGCGGTGTTTCTCAGTCCCACCCTGCAGACACACCCATCCTGTCTGGTTTTCGAGATAGCCACCATGACTGTGCAAGAGACGGAGACCCGATGCACGCTCATTACAGATATCCTGGAAGCGAGGACTGGCTAGATGTGCCTCCAGGTCTGGGTCGGGAGACACTGCGCCACTCAACTCGAGGTACTTTGATACGAATTCTGGAGTTTGCCAAAGAGTTGTTTGCTTGTGTGATTTACAAACTTAACTGGCGGAAAAATGCAAACAAGTGAGTGATCTCGAAGCTGCTGCCATCCAGCGAAAACGCTGCAGTAAAGTCGCAGCACATGAAGACTCCACATTTTCATTTGCCAACAGCTGGCACTGCTTACATTTATGTCGAAAAGAGGCTATAGCATCAAATTATCACAATTAGGGGGTCAAATAAAGTTGGGACCGGAGGGAAAAAAATTTGCCGGCTCGCTTACTCAGTTTCTATAGTACAATAGTTAAAACTGTTTGGTCCTTCAAAACTATTTCAAGTCAGGAAATTGTCTAGAAAGGCACGCCTGGATCCCTAAACTTTCCATTTACCCAGTGAACGATGGGGGGCATTGAGCAGCGGTAGCGCGTTCCTCCGTATCAAGTCTGCAAACATTCTGAAGGGACCTCTCAATGGACAGAAGGCGAGATTATCTTATCTACTTGTTTCCTCCTCCGTCTTTCTACAAGAGGGTCTGCCAACAACCAAACACAGTGGTGGCGGTGTGATTAGCTTCCCTCTATGTGCACCCAATGTGGTGTTAATAGGGTAGTTGGAGGTTTTATGAGCGCATCCTTTTCACTTGTTATGAGAGCAGTGGTTCTTTTACGTGACAAACGTCTTATTTTGATAACTGTATGGAAATATTTTTTATTTTGATGATCATAGGATTCTTGCATTTTTTAAATGTTGCTCATTAGTTGAAATCTCAGTTGAAATCCCGCTAGCTGTGCCCTTCATATTTAAATTGTACTATTCAGCTTAAGCCCCTGTCATCTTGAGATGGTCAGAAAGTCCAGATGTATATACATCTGTACATGGGAGTGAAGGGGCCCAATTTTCAAAATACGTTTTTGCACAAGTAAACATGCATTTGTCTATGTAAAAAAAAACTTTGCTTATTGGCCCCTTGGTCTGGAAGAAAACCAGGACTAGCTCCCAACCTTTCCACAATATGGAGGTGGTTAGCAGCACTGTGGTACATTTAGTGATGTGGAAGCTCATCCACTGGGAGATGAACTGAGATCAATTATCTGGTCACAGGGCTTCTTTTTATAATATCTACCAGGAAATTGCCTGCTAAATGTATTCACAAATGTTCATGGAAAGTTTTGTCTGATTTATTAGGGACGACTGGATGGGACAATTGACCTTTTTTTTTTTTCCTGTGATCTATGTTCATATTTATCAGCCACAGCAAAACACATCTTCACTTTTCAAGATACAGAGAGTCATGCAATCTTTGTAGAAGGACCATCTCTACACAACAAGAAACTGGAGGGAATTGTAGGGAATTGGAGGGAATTGTAGAAGGACTTTTCAAGATACAGAGAGTCATGCAATCTTTGGAGAAGGACCATCTCTACACAACAAGAAACTGGAGGGAAGTGGAATAGATGAAAATCCTTTTACAGTAGAAAATGTGTGGGAAGAGCTAAAGAACCTGAAAGTGGACAAAGCCATGGGGCCTGATGGGATTCATCCAAGGATATTGAGGGAGCTCAGAGATGTTCTGGCGGGTCCGCTGTGTGACCTGTTCAATAGATCCCTAGAAACGGGAGTGGTGCCGAGAGACTGGAGAAGAGCGGTGGTGGTCCCGCTTCACAAGAGTGGGAACAGGGAGGAGGCTGGCAACTACAGGCCGGTTAGCCTCACTTCGGTGGTGGGAAAAGTAATGGAGTCTCTGCTGAAAGAGAGAATAGTGAACTATCTACAGTCCGGAGAATTGATGGACCAGAGGCAACATGGATTCACCAGGGGAAGATCCTGTCAGACAAATCTGATTGACTTTTTGACTGGGTAACCAAGGAATTGGACCAAGGAAGAGCGCTCGATGTCATATACTTGGATTTCAGCAAAGCTTTTGATACGGTTCCGCACAGGAGACTGGTGAATAAACGAGAAGCTTGGGAGTGAGTGACAAGGTGGTGACCTGGATTGCAAATTGGTTGACGGACAGAAGACAATGTGTGATGGTAAACGGAACCTTCTCTGAAGAGAGAGCGGTTTTAAGCGGTGTACCGCAAGGATCGGTGTTGGGACCGGTCCTGTTCAATATCTTTGTGAGCGACATTGCGGACGGGATAGAAGGTAAGGTTTGTCTTTTTGCGGATGACACTAAGATCTGCAACAGAGTGGACACGCCGGAAGGAGTGGAGAGAATGAGACGGGATCTAAGGAAACTGGAAGAGTGGTCGAAGATATGGCAGCTGAGATTCAATGCCAAGAAGTGCAAAGTCATGCATATGGGGAGCGGAAATCCGAATGAACTGTATTCGATGGGGGGGGAAAGGCTGACGTGCACGGAGCAGGAGAGGGACCTTGGGGTGATAGTGTCTAATGATATGAAGTCTGCGAAACAATGCGACAAGGCGATAGCAAAAGCCAGAAGAATGCTGGGCTGCATAGAGAGAGGAATATCGAGTAAGAAAAGGGAAGTGATTATTCCCTTGTACAGGTCCTTGGTGAGGCCTCACCTGGAGTACTGTGTTCAGTTCTGGAGACTGTATCTACAAAAAGACAAAGACAAGATGGAAGCGGTACAGAGAAGGGCGACCAGGAAGGTGGAGGATCTTCATCGCATGACGTACGAGGAGAGATTGAAGAATCTAAATATGTACACCCTGGAGGAAAGGAGGAGCAGAGGTGATATGATACAGACTTTCAGATACTTGAAAGGTTTTAATGATCCAAAGGCAACGACAAACCTTTACCATAAGAAAAAAATCAGCAGAACCAGGGGTCACGATTTGAAGCTCCAGGGAGGAAGATTCAGAACCAATGTCAGGAAGTATTTCTTCACGGAGAGGGTGGTGGGTGCCTGGAATGCCCTTCCGGAGGAAGTGGTGAAGACCAGAACTGTGAAGGACTTCAAAGGGGCGTGGGATAAACACTGTGGATCCATAAAGTCAAGAGGCCGCCAATGAAGAGTGGGTGACTCGCCAGAATGATGGCTACTGCCTGGAGACAATACCCTTAGTCAATAAACATACACATGGTTACTGTGACTCCAACATCACTCTAAGATTCAACAGCATGAGGAAATGTGGAAAAAAGGATTTGCACTCACAATGACGGGAGTAGCTGGCTTGTTACGGCGGTTACTACCCCAAACCAAATATCCAGATTACTACCTCCACCTTCCTCTATTCCTGATGCCTTTCAACTAGCTTGATCACTCCATTCTTATACTTCACTTTCAATGCATATCCAGCATAGTTCTCTGCTTCAACAGCAGGGGAAAAGAAAAACTGTTACTTCACACATCCAGCAGAGCTCTCTGCTTAAACGGCAGGGGAGAAGAAAAAAGGGTTCGCACTCACAAAGCGGGGAGTAGCTGGCTTGTTACGGCGGTTACTACCCCAAACCAAATGTACCTGATACTTCACTCTCGACGCATATCCAGCATGGCTCTCTACTTCAACGGCATCGGAGAAAGACTGATACATCACGAATTCCAGCATAGCTCTCTGCTTCAACGGCAGGGGAAAAGAAAAACTGATACTTCACGCATATCCAGCATAACTTCAACGGCAGGGGAGAAGAAAAAAGGATTCACACTCACAAAGCGGGGAGTAGCTGGCTTGTCACGGCGGTTACTACCCCAAACCAAATGTGCCTGATACTTCACTTTCGATGCATATCCAGCATAGCTCTCTGCTTCAACAGCAGGGGAGAAGATAAACAACCAATAAGGGCTGTATAACATAATCTGGGTAAAAACAAATAAGCATGGGTGTAGCTTGCTTATTGCGGCGGTTACTACTCCTACTACCTCTAACTAATCAAGCTAGATATTTCACTTGGATGCAGCTCCTCCACCGCTCTCTACATTAATGGCGGGGGTGGAAGGGAATTAGAACCAAGAGCTAAGAGAAACAGATAAGTATGGGAGAAGAAATGAGGGAAGCTTGCTGGGCAGACTGGATGGGCCATTTGGTCTTCTTCTGCCGTCATTTCTATGTTTCTATGTTTCTATGTAATATGTATGACAAGGTGGAGCCTTTGGTCAAAATAAGTTCATTCACAGTAAAAAAAAAATTGATTCTTTTTCAAATCTCTTCAAGAAAATCAGTTTCTTTTGCTTTAGGAAAAACCACAGGCATGAGGGGAAAAAAAACCAAAAAAAAAAAACCCAAAGGTACGAAGATATCCACCCTCGACAGCAGGAGACCGCCAAAAACTCCAAGAATAAGCGCCAAGCTTCTGCCCCTCCCCCACACGTCACTGCTGGCAGCAAACGGCATCACTCAGAGAAGAGTGAATTCAAAAACAGGAGCTTCAGCACCCTTTCCTCCTCCTCCTCCTGCAAGGCCGAGGCAGAAGCCAAGTTTTCCCTCTTCTTAAATGTCTGGTAACAGATAAGGATGGTAAGAACGCAATCCCAATATGCACCCCCCCCCCCCCCTTCAGAGATACTAGGGTAATAGAAAAGACAAGAGCAGCAATGTTTCATGGGACGAATGAAGCCAGCATGCGACAAAAATCAGATACTCTGCGAGCTAGTGAAAAAATAAATAAATAAAAAAGCCAGTGATTGTGTCTCCCGCTCTTTATGTAGACTTTATATTCTGCATAATCGCTGTGCACTGCAAAGTGGATCACAATAAAATATCGCCACATCCCTACCCTACCTCCAAATAAAATCAGCCCACGGTCCTGCCCAACCGCGAATAAAACCCACCTCTCATTACTACCCCCTCCGCTAAATCTCCAACTCCTGGACCCCCTGCATTCCCCGTTGACGAAGACGTGATCTTCAGATACTACTTCCATACCCACTTCAAATATTTCAGATAGTATCGGCTGAAGACTTCATTTTCTTTGCACAGAAAAAAAAAAAAGCAATGAAAATAAAAGTGTAGAGATTATGGGAGCGCTTATATGAATTAAAAAAAAAAAAAAAAAAAGAACTATTGGACAGCCATTTTCCCAAGCAAGTTACTCCAACTGAAAATTTCCTCTCTCAAAAGTGGTTAAGTGGTTAGCAGTCCATATGGGGTTCACAACGTGCATCTTTTTAATGCATTACAAAGAGGCGTTCCTTCAGGTGAGTTTAGGCTGGAGGGAGGGGAGGAAAGTGGCTCCGCTGCATATTTTCAAAGGTTTGCACGCTATTTTCCCTCCTCTCGGCCACCTGCACAAAACATCTGGTACAAAGACTGCAGCTGGTTTTAATGTGTGCACTGTATATGACTTACCCCAAAAGGGAGAGCTACCATGTGGCTTCCCTTTGAAAGTGTAGGTAAAGTATGGAGTTAAAAATCGCCCGTGTAGTTTACCCTTAGGCAGTCTGTTTGAAAATTGCCCCCCGTAATGACACCCATGCTCAACGAAGAGGTTGAAGGGCAACGTGCAGTTACCATTATGGCATAATCTGCAGCTGCCACAGATGTTGGTCCTGTTGGAGGAGTCACAGTGCGTAGGGGGAGCGGAGGTTATGGCAGATGTAATTTTGCTTTTTCTGGAACAACTCGACATGTGTCTGTAGTATCGCGAGCCAGATTATAGTATAGTACTAGAGCAGAGAGAGAAGAGTGTACTGGGAAATGCAGCTGATTACAGGAAATTAAAAAGTCGAGGAAATTAAAGTTACTGATTCATGAAATGCACAACAAGCCAGCACAGACAGGACCTACCCAATGATTCAGCAGCAGCGCTGCGCACTATCGTACAAGAAATCAGGATTTGATGCCGGATCTCAGCTTCTCCTCGGGCCATCCAGGGATGCCGTGAAGTCAAGCATTCGGCGCCCTAGCCATGAAATCACCGGTCGGTCAGCTCTCTCCAGCACAATGCAGGCATTAAGAAGGGCATTCGCAGCAAATCTGAGAGTCTGAGCTCGTGTACTCAACAAGCCCTGGCTTCTTCTCGTCAAGGTTCCTGCAAAACTCATTTGGAGACTTTACCCCAAGTGACAGGGAGCAGCCCAGTCTCAGGGTGCACGCCTGAAGGGTTCCAGAGCGAGCCATGCCTGGCCGATGACTGCTGCGGCAATGTCTGGTCTGGGAGTGGGGTGAAGGGGTAAGAAAAACAGTAAGGGTGAATACCTCGGGGGTAGTTGCAAGTGGAAGATCATGGCACCATAACCCTACAGAGGGAGACTGTAACTGAGCTGGAAACCCAAAGAGGTAGGACGGCACTGCCAGGCCACAAGACCTGTCACCAGAGGTAATTAATACTGTCCTCAAGTGACTCGCTGACTAGCAGAGGGCTGCCAGACACACAAAAAAAAAAAAAATGGAAATCAAGCGTGTATTGATTTTATAAAACAATTCCATAATACTCAGAGGAGTGGTCTCGGATTATGTCCTTACCATAAGTAGTGCCCAGCAGTTAATGACACCACCAGGGATTCATAAACCATTCCCCTCCTGCCAGAATAATCAGGGTCTTGCCTTAAATAACTAAGGTTTCCATGTCGTTCACTGATACAAAAGCCAGTAGTAGTAAAAGTGCTTCTAGTGAATAAAACTAGGAACTGGTTCAAGGCATGAAGCACTACCCATTGCTACTTCCAGCTCAGTTCTTTCTGCAGTGCTTACCATGCTAGGAGAGCAGAGCTGGAGAAATGAGGAAATGGACAGTAAAAAGATTCTTGGTTTATTCTGCCCCCACTGCCCTCAATTCCACTCTTTTCTTAAAAAAAAAAAAAAAAAAAAAAAAAGGTGCAATTACATGGGCCAGCCCAGTGGCTCAGCAGGAGTGGCCCGCACGGCCAAAAGGAAGACCAGGGTTTGAATTCCTCAGCCGGAATGGGAAAACCAAGACCCAGCACAGACCCACTCATCCTGGGATGGAGAACAGGTTTCTGTCACCCAGAGGGTCCACACTAGCTGGGCTCCAAAGGGAGCTACAGTGTGCGGCTGCTGACCATGAACCATCACCGTGATGGGTCAGCCGAGTTGGAAGTGGGGGTGTAATAACCAGAGAAAACTTCTGGATAGCTGAGAAAGACGACGCACGGAGCTGAGTCCCTTCTGACTGAGCTGGAAGATGAAAGAGGCAGGAAGAAACAGCCGGGCCAAACAACTAAAAAGCAACGCACTCTGCTTGTAACCTCTGCACTGGTATTCTAGTGACGTTCAGAGTCAGGACTTTCAGACTGGTCAGATGCATGGAAACACAGAAATGACGGCAGAAGACGACCAATAGGCCCATCCAGTCTGCCCAGCAAACTTTCATACTTATTTTCTCATACTTATCTGTTACTCCGAAAGCTGCGTTCAGGGTCCTTACTGTAACTTTTTGATTCTAATTTCCTTCCACCCCCGCCATTGATGCAGAGAGCAGTGTTGGAGCTGTATCAAAGTGAAGTATTAGGCTTAAATGTCTGAGGGTAGTAACCGTCGTATCAAGCAAGTTACCCCGATGTTTGTATACTCATACTGCTCAGAACAATACCTGTTTAGATGTTGTCTGGATGTAAATCCTATTTCTTCATTCCCCCCCCCCACCCCCACCGTTGAAGCAGTGTGCTGAGCTGGATATGCTTTCCAATGACTTATCAGGCATAATTTGTTAGGGGTAGTAACCGCCGCAATAAGCAAGCTACTCCCATGCTCATATCTTTACCCAGACTGTGCATTTCTGTCCTTGCTGGTTGTTTTCTGAATGTAAAACCTCTTTTCTTCATTCAATTCTGGAAATCAAATGGCCAGAATGCTCTACCCAGGAAGAGAGTACAGGCTCCCGGGACTTTGAAGAATTTCGCTGGTGGTCTGCACAAGCAGAAACAGTCAGGTGTAAGATGGGGCTAAGACAGGTGGGATATCGGGGGCCAGGCGAGTAGGGAAAAAACAGCAGACGCAGATACTCGGGATAGCTAGCAGAGAACTGGAAGAAGTATTTAAAAAGCTTTTTGGTTTCCGTTCAAATATTTAATCAATTTATTTATAAAGACAAACATACATATGCAAAGAGATCATTAATGACCTCTTGGGAGTTTATGTACCTCACTAAACCGCCCTCCCTGAATACTCATAAAGCCACTTAAGTGAACGTGATTAAGCACATGGTTTTCGGATAAAACTGTGAGCCAGATTCCAAATCCCTGAAAACACTTAGCTCTAATCTTCTGCCACCGCATGCCTGAAGGACATTTCTAATGCTCCTCCAACCCTCGATCAGTTCGTTGCAAACCAAGCAGCTCCGCAATCATCTGCTTTCCGCCCTCCCTTCCTCGGCTCTCTACCAGTCTGGGTTGTTTTCCCACTAGCACTGCTCTTCCCACCTGCCCTTCCCACGCAATCTTTACTCCCAGCTGGGACATTTTTAACAGCCCAAGTGCCTCTTTTTCCTTACAGGCACCGCTACCGCTGGAATAAAAACGCCATAAACCAGCCTCCTAGCAGCAATTATTAAATGTTATTTTAAGGTTATTGCTGCACTCGCCCTTCTGCCACAGCAAACCTATTATGACTATTTCCTTCCACGTTTTAGCTCCCCTTCCTCTACAGCTGCCACATTGTTAATTCTTTTATTGTCCCCCCCCCTCCCTTCCACCCACCCCCACTGCCTTAAGTGATCCTGCTCACCCGTAAACAAATCTGCAATGCTTCCGTTCAGAACACGTATCCCGTGACCACCTAACGTCCACGGGCAGAGTAACGTGCAGGTTTGATGCGTGCCACGAGGACACAAAACAATGCGGGAATGAACGGCGAGGAGAGCCGGTGAGCGGAGCAAAGCGTCCTCGTATTCTTGGGTGTTATTTTTTTATTCTTTCGGAGAGGGGAGGGGGATTAATCTTTCCCTTCTCCCCCTCTTTCACCCCCACCATCCTCCTCTACCTCTCATTTCACTATTGTTATTGTTTTCTTCTTTTGCAACTATGTATAATTTATCTGATTGTTGTTTTGATTCTGGTAAACCGTTGTGATGGCTAAACCGAATGACGGTATATAAAAACGAATAAATAAATAAATACCCTTCTGAAGGCGTGTGGAGATTTCTAGTCTTAGTGTTTGAATGATTATTACAGGACTATGGTTCTCAAAACGCTTTAGGACTAGCACTGAAAAAAGGAACAGGGCAGGATGAAAAAAACCCAAAAAACTACCTGTGTTCACAGAGTCATCTGATCACCATAGGACGGAGGGGGGGGAAGGCGATAAATCGCCAAGATCCTGGAAACCATCTGTGACCGCGGATCATTTACCGGTGTAAAGCACGACGCAAAAAAAAAAAAAAAAGGAAAACCATCCCGTTCAAAGAGCAAGGGAAAGGGGCGCCAATATGACGGGCTTCCCTTTATCACCACATGCGGCGTTTAGAAAATGAAGACGCGGCTATCTGACAGGCAAAGAGGCGGCGGCATTAGGAGAACTGCAGGTGGCTCCACATCTCAGGTGGCAGAGATGTGGAGCCTAAAAAAAAAAAAAAAAAAAACGCAAGGAGGAGCTGGGCCATCCCCTGAGCCGGTGAGGAAAGATCGACAGCCCTGCACCTCTTCTAAAAATATATACTTCCTACCCGCTGAACTAACGAGAAGGGGGGGAGGGGCAGCGTCACCACTGCATGTTTAATGGTGGGTGCAATAAATTCCATATCTGTGCGGGATAAGTAAGTAATGTGGCGAGCGCTATGCCGGCACAGACTGGGGTGTAGTAAATATCCCCCCCCTCCCTCCCCGGCAGCACGTGATATGCACGGAGTATGGAGGCATAATCAGTGAATGCCAACGTAAACCACCTCCTTATTATAAAACGTACAAGACAATGCGCTATGAAGACGGGAGTATCTCAGCACAATCTTTAGGGTGGGTATCAATATGATTCTGGTAAGCAAGGCAGAGCACGATAAAAACCTACACCTACAACTTCCCCCCTCCCCCTCCCCCCATAAAAGGGAAAAAACTAGTGCACTACTGGGCAGAAAATGTCATTTTGATGACAAATTTGTAGGGACCTTGCTGGTGCGCACGAGCCTCCAAAAAGCAGTCATAATAGAAGCAATCAGAATGAAAAGTCAACAGGACGATCAACAGCCCTCGTTAAAAAAAAGTGCTGCGTCAGCATATTGCCAAAGCTGATGTCTTGAAGACTGGTGCTACTGCTGACAATTTCAAACTTGTGCTAATTCAACCCCGCGTTTTATCTCTTGCCATGCGGCCAATATATGCAGCTTATACCACGTATGTATTTTTTTTAACCAGACGAGTGTCTTTCAAAACGTATGAAGGCTTACTATTTTTTTTTTTAATTAGATGCAAGACTTCAAGACATCCTCTTAGTAAATGACATTCCAACAAACTCATGGGCGTGCATCCAAACTAGGCACCCATTTTTTTTTTTAACGTGCGCACGCTCACCTCTCTTGGGTGCCCAATGCCAATGTTAAAATGTAATTCCAAACTTAACCTGTTTACTGTGAACCGACATGATGTCCACGACGAATGCCGGTATATAAAAATGTTTAAATAAATAAATATGTAAATGAGCTGCCACGCTAAAACAGATGCGCTAGGGACAAATTGTGCATCCCTAGCGCGTCCTTGGCATCGGGCGCCCAGGAGACGTGGCTGTGTGCGGGTTACCAAAATGGACGCTCAATTTACGAGCGTCCGTTTTATGCCGTGGCAGCGAATTTACCAGCACAATATACACGGCCTGCAGCATGTACGTTGTGCATCTGTATTGTGCGCCCAGAAAGTTTTTTTTCCCCAGGATGCTGCTTTCTGTGGTTCCTCCTACTTGTATTGAAACGATCCTAGATAGGAGAAACCATGGAAAAGCAGTATTTTTTTGTTTTTAAGAGGACCCCTTGACGTGCAGCAAGACTTTATGCCTGTTCTGAGGCAGGCATAAACTTTGTCGGGTTGAAAAGTGCGTCTCGGGCGCACGGCGATTTTTTGCAGCGCGGGGTAATAGCTAATAGCCTCATCTACATGGCATTTACAAGTGATGAGCGCTATTAGCCATGCCTTTGTTTTGGAGGCGCTGAGCCCCTTACTGCATCAGAAGTTGCGGATGCGTGTCCAAAACATGCAGCCAACCACTCGTTAACCTGTGCGCACTTTATTGCAGCAGCCTCCCATTTTGCCTTATTTCCAACAACTGCTGAGGAGTAAATTTCACAGGCTGAATTTCAGATGATCAAAGTGCCCGGAAGGTGCTGAACTGGTCTTCCTATCAGCAAAGAAACAAACGCCAGATGAAGAAGTAACCTGCAGGCAATTTACTTCCACACACTAAGTGCAGGTGGAAGGGTGCACGTGAATATAAGATTCCTGAATTTTCCAAAGATTTTGGGTGAATTACTGCTGATGACACTGAAAAGATTTTTTGTTTGTTTTGGTTTTTTTTAGCGGTTTTAAAGATCCCAGAAGAGAAAATACCTCCAATAAAGAAAATAAGCTTTCTGGTTCAGAGAGCAGTTAATATGCAAAATGTGGGAGAAATAAAACCTGATTTCCTCAATTTGACCTTGAAAATTCAGAACTGGAAGCTGTAGATAGAGCAGCTCTATTTGTACCATGTTATTCTGAACAGGATTTTGCTCTTATAATGAAGGCCTACTTTAAAAATTTGAATGCTTTATTTCATGGGCAAACTGTTCGACTGTATCCGGATCTAGCAAGACCCACACAGTTGAGACGAAAAGAGTTCTTATCTTTGAAATCCAAAGTAATTGCAACTGGGGCAAAATTTCAGCTTCGCTACCCATGTCATTGTGTGGTAAAGATGTCTAATAATACTCTTGCTTTCTTTATTCCTGACCACCCGAAACAATTCCTAGTTAATAGAAGGCAGGATACTGCCAGAGATTATTAATATCTAGGAGAAAATTATAGCTGCGTCTGTTATCACCCATCTTTTGTTTCTTCTAGAATTATTATTTATAAACTCCTTAAGTATTAGAAAGTACTCTCCCATTTTTTCCTGTGAGGTTAAAGAGTGATGGTAAGGGGGCATGGTTAGAACGCACTCCCTCTGTTATTGCACCGTGCATCTGTGGTTATCCTACCACCCAGAGAACACCTTCCTGTGCAAGTCACACTCTGATACCCAGGCTAAAGCGATACCCGCATTGGAACTCCACTGCTGTAAGACCAGACTGTGTGGAAAAAACTGTGATCTACAGCCACAGTCACCTGTCGGACCACAAATCCTGCATCATGAGAGCAAGATCCCTGGAAAATGGTAGATAAATGCTGCCGCTTCCCGCTCCTCCACCATCCTTTGCAGGTGGCCTGGGATGTACAGCACAGCGCACCCTAACAGCGGCCTCGACACCACTGCTACTGTCCTGCAGCGGACTGCGGAGTCCTTTGTGATTCATGGAGCTGCACTCGAACGACCCCTGGCGTTCTCTTGTGACCTTCCCGCTCCAGGAGAGCTCTGCTTGAGGGACAAATCCAATGCAATTTTATTTACAGCTTTTTTTTTTTTTTAAGGCTAGAGTCAAAAAAAATGAAATGATTGCCAGCGAGCCTCTCCTGCCCCCTCCGCACACTCAGAATGTCCCTATAAATTCTGAAATGTTTAGTAATACGCTGCCTAACTGATGAATCACATTTTCCAGAAAATGCCCCAAGGACCCAAGTTTGGAGCACATGGACTGAAATCTGCTTTAAACAGCCTTGCTTAGCAATGCAACTCGCATAGTTTAACGCTCGAGCTACGTAAAACATTTATATATTTTTAATTGCTTTGGCCTGCCTGGTGGCAAGCGCTGCACACGCTGCCACGCGGAAATTACCAGTTCAATCCCACTGCCAGGACTGGCCGGGAACGCTGCAGAGGCAGCGCTCACAGCCTCTGGGAAGGGAGGGAGTCCCGGTCATTGGTTCAGGGTGACACCGGGTGGCTGGATTTAGAGATCATGGTCCCAGGCTCCCAGAACTGGTTCTGACTGAGCTGAAAGTGAAAGGAGGAACTTCCGGGCCAAAAAAAAAAAAAACCCCAAACATTTTTTAATCTACTTTCATGACTCTCTCTAAGCGTAAAAGGGAAAGTCCGGGTCTAGCCAGCTGAGCCTGTTGCTATCGCGACTAATATCTCAGTACACCGTCCCGACGCAGGGATTGTCGGGGCTCAGCCCTATTGGCGGAGCGAGTGGGGGAGACTCGCTGTCGCCTGGGGAAGTTACACTGTCCCCACCGGATCCTAGACTACCCAACAGCATCCTCACCAAGTACCTCCATTGATGCAAAGGATGGCAGTGCTGCCGTCGGACGGCTCGAGTCGGCTGGGATCGTCGGAGGTAACCCGGACGTACCTGCTGCTTCAGGGTCCCTCAGAGTTTCTGAATTGCGTGGAGGGAGGAGCGGTTGGAGGTGTTGGTTCTTCCACGGGAGAGGAAAAAGGCGGTGGGAGAAGGACCCGAACTTTCCAGCTTGCAGACAGAGGATTTAACCAAACCGGAGGTGGTCACAATGGACTCCTTATGGGAGCTTATGGCAGGTATTGTCGAGACCACTGCGGGAACAAACCTTTCGGGTGGGCAATTTGGAAAAGAAAATGGACTCTGCAGTTCAAGAAAATTGTTTAGCTCTGCGACAGCAGACACAAGTTACGGAGAATATAAAGGCTGGTGTTAAAAAAAAAACAAACTACAAGAGGCCACTGAAGGTCTTGCTGGTGAATATTCAAAGACTTCACGAAGATTGGAGGCAGCTGAAAACTTTGAGACACGAATATAAGATTCCTGAATGTTCCAAAGATTTTGGGTGAATTACCGCTGATGACACTGAAAAGATTTTTTTTTTAAGAGGTTTTAAAGATCCCAGAAGAGAAAATACCTCCAATGAAGAAAATAAGCTTTCTGGTTCGGAGAGCAGTTAATATGCAGAATGTGGGAGAAATAAAACCCGATTTCCTCAATTTGACCTTGAAAATTCAGAACTGGAAGCTGTAGATAGAGCAGCTCTATTTGTAACATGTTATTCTGAACAGGATTTTGCCCTTTTAATGAAGGCCTGCTTTAAAAATGTGAATGCTTTATTGCATGGGCAAACTGTTCGACTGTATCCGGATCTAGCAAGACCCACACAGTTGAGATGAAAAAAAAAAAAAAAGAGTTCTTATCTTTGAAATCCAAAGTAATTGCAACTGGGGCGAAATTTCAGCTTCGCTACCCATGTCGTTGTGTGGTAAAGATGTCTAATAATACTCTTGCTTTCTTTATTCCTGCCCACCCGAAACAATTCCTAGTTAATAGAAGGCAGGATACTGCCAGGGATTATTAATATCTAGGAGAAAATTATAGCTGGGTCTGTTATCACCCATCTTTTGTTTCTTCTAGAATTATTATTTGTAAACTCCTTAAGTATTAGAAAGTACTCTCCCATTTTTTCCTATGAGGTTAAAGAGTGATGGTAAGGGGGCATGGTTAGAACGCACTCCCCTCTGTTATTATGCTGATTTGGAATATATTACCTTAAAAGAATTTCTTGTCACTGCTTTAACCAAAGTGTAATCTTTGTTTAATTATTGTAAAAATTGATAAATAAAAAATTTTAAAAAGTTAAAAATTAAAAAACCCAAAAAACCCCCAAACAGGTGCACAGGACCACATGCACCTTGCGCTCGCAGCAATCTGAAAGCCGTTGTGGATTTTCCCTTTGAAAATTGGTGCAGAGACCGCATGTTAAAAAAAAAAAAAAAAGGCCCCTGTGGACTTTGCATCCATGCAGGAAGCTTGAACATTGCCCCCAATGTGCTACAGAGGTGACCCCCCTCCCTTACTGTCTTCGCCCACGGGTTCTTGCCGAGGCAGTGTGCCCGGGGGGGGGGAGTCTTTCGGGTGGCGCTCACATCTCTTTCCTGTGTTAGGTCTCAGCTGCTGTGCTGCCGCGGCACGAACGGAGGGAAAAAGCCTTTGCCGTCACCCACGCCACCCTCTGCGACTTGCTGTTGCCACGCGGGCCAGCAGCAGCCGAGCGCCGCGCTCGGTGCAGCCCAGCAGGGAGGACCTGCAAAGTGATGCCGCCGGCTCGCCTGCCCCTCCCCCCCCCCCCACTCCATTTAGTCTCTGCTGGCCTTCTCCTCCAGTAACCTCTGCCTCCCTCCAGGCTGGACCTGGCCAGCCAGTCCCGATTTTTTCCCCGATTGTATTTCACAGTCAAGGGGTTAAAAAAAAAAAACTTCCTTCCATTTGCACAGAAGCGAGGCCCGGAATAGAATTAGCCCTGGCGCAGGCTGGGCTCTTCCTAATTCTCCAAGCCTGCGGAAGGCGCGCCCCCCTCCCCCGGCGCTCTCTGCGGTCACAAACCCAGCGTGCACCCTGCAGCAGCCTCCGGACCCCCTGCACCCTCTTCAACCTCCTTCCGGCGGGTGCCCCCAGTCCCCTGTACAGGGGGCGCCATCACGTTTCATCTTAATCCGAAAGGGCACAGTTCTGCCCGTGTTTCCCCAGAATATCCCTCCGGCCCTTCCCAGGGAATGTTTCTCTTGCTGGGCCTGCACCCATGCACTGCGGCTCTGCAATCATGCGACGCAATCCCTGCAGTTTGCATATCCAGTTACACGGGAGGGGGGAGGGGGTGCACGTTGATGCCTGTGAGTACTTTGCACTATAAAGCAAAAAAAAACCACACACATACCTGCTTTAGCGGTGAAAGTTGCCCTGGGGACAAAGTATCCCCCGCCTGCCTTTTCTGTGGACATCTTTTCCCCACAGAAAATAGCGTGCAAGTTTTTGAAAATGTCATCCCTCCCACCTCCTTCTAATGCAGCTCTAGAGCAAGCGAGGCTGAGGAACGCCAGATAAAGGCAGGTAAGTCTTAGAAAGCCCTTTTGCCCGGGCTAACCCGCGTTTTTAAAAGCTGGCCCTCCCCACATGAACCTATCCGAGCAGGATTTTACTGCTCGTCCCGTTATACCAGAAGCCTTCAAAGCAGCATCTCTCAGAAGTCGTCGTGCGAATGCACTGCGGCCGATATTCTCTTTCCTCTTCAGGCTGTGCAGTTTTTACTGGATTCGGCGATGGAGTCGAGTGAGCGACAGACATGGGGGCGCTAGCTGAAGAGAGAGAGTCAGGCTGTGCTCAAGCCTCGGAGAGGTAGATATATAAATACTTTTTTAAAAAATCTATAGTGAGCCAAATCCCATGGCAGTGCCTGCGCCCTCCAGCAGCGAGGGTTTACATCTGCTCGCTGCAACGGATCATGAAATATTTAGTTTTCCTGCCAAAGGCCTCGCTGCTGTGATTGACAATCAATAATTCTAACTGGGCTTCCAAGATCTGCTTTTGCCTTCTGCCCAGCCTCTAATGGCTGGAAAAAGCTCATCGATTACCCTCTCTCTTTGCTATTAATTTACGCGGTCCAATTCTCTAACTCTTGCTGTCACACTTAAAAGTACTTTATCATCGGGAACAATTTCATAACAAGGGTTCCCAATCTGCCAGAGCCAGATTGGCCAATTATTCTGACATTTCTTCCTTACCTGATGACAGCCACAAGACGGTCCAAAAACTCCACAAAGTTCTGAGTAGCTGGACAGAGGTGATCAGCTTCGTCTGTTGAGGGACGATGATCTGGGGCCAAGCTTGGGCACAGTGAAATATCTTCCAGATTTTATAGGGCAAAATTAGAATTACAACCCCTCCCCCGTGATTTCTTACATCGCGCTCTGGGATATATCCAGAATGCCGTAAGTAAGGAACTCTGGACACCGGAAACGCTCAAACTCATTTCTTTGCTAACAACGCCCACAATTCAGGCTCAAAAAAAAAAAAGAGTCAAAACAGGGCACAACAAAGGTTTTTCCAACTGTTTGTAAAGTGAAAATGAAAGGGTTTTGCTTGTCCTTTCTGGTAACAGAAATATGTCTTAGGCAAACTTACAGACAGATACCTGCCGCGGAGTGAGCACAATTTCTGCTGGAATAGCCTAGATGGGCCTTGCTTGACCCGAGAGAAGACCATGAAAACTGAGCGTCCCAACCCGTACAATACTTTTATTTTCAGCACCTAGAGCACTTAGCGCTCCATAAAACTTAATGCAAATCGGCGATTCATAAACAGGCCACTAATCTCCAGATCCCACAATCTCAATACGTTTTTGTACTTCTCCTTCTCTCTCTCCATGAGGGCCAAAATGCCTCGTGCCGAGACAAGGCTCCCAGATACAGAAGTTTAGAAAGCATAAATACAGCGAGATATGCTGGGCTTGTGGGCGTCACAGCCATTCTTAAAAAATAAATAAATAAATAAAATCTGTCCGTATGCATCAAGCAGAAAGAAGAGCAATTAATTATTCACTGCGCCCTACTCACCGATCGACAGCCTCCACATCAAAACAGAACCTCTTCTCTATGGAGTCCGTCTTCCGTCGAATGCAGGACTTGAGGGTAACTGCTTCCTCGTCTCCCTAGAGGATTACGGGACACTGGGTTAGGCACTGAATTCGGAGGCGGAGCTCTATGCAAAAGCGGGCGGAGCTCACACTCCAACAACAAGGTGCAGCCCCGCCTGCCAGGCCGGTGGCTCCGGAGCAGCGCGGAGAGAGACACGGGTTCAGCTCCCGGGTCCGCTCTTCATTCCCCGGGTCGGCCAAAGCTAGGGGGGGTGCTGCGAAAGCAGCGTTCACAGCCCCTGTGGGGCAGGGAAGAGAGACCCAGTCATCGTGCAATGGTGACACCCGGTGGCAGGATTTAGGGACTGCGACTGCAAGGTTCCGAAAGAAGCCCTGGCAGAGGACGGTCGCCTCATCCAATCACCCCAGGTAAAAGTTTGGGGGGGGGGGGGGTGTGTTTATAAAATACCCAAGGTGGTTGCAAATGATGGCTTAAGGCGCCAAATTCCAGCCCTGGTTCTGCTTCAGCTGGAAAGGAGGAGGAAACCGCTGGGTAAAATGTAGCAAATCCCTTTCACAGTAAACACTCCGAAAACTAACTGGAGGCCTGCTGAGACGAATCCAGTGACACCCCCCCCCCCTCCCGTGCGGAGAACGCAGGATGGCCCCAAGCACTGGCATCAGGAAGGGGGGAGAAGAGGCATCAGGCACTCAGGGCACGAGCAACAAAATCAAAATCAAGCATTTGCAGGGGTAAATGAGGGTTTTAGGTGCAGGCGTGAGCATTCCTGTCACAGTAACATGCGCAGGCTTCCCCACCCCGGGACAGGGTAGGGTGGGAGTCTGGACCTGCGAGCACAGGTTAAAAAATTTAAATTAAAAAAAGAATACAAGTACATTTCTGCCTACTAAATAGCGAGAGGGTGGATTTAGGGGCATAATTTCCGCGCGGACATTGGTGTAATTCATCGGCGTGTCTGCGGGCTAACTTGTGTGCAATAATCACAAAATTTCGGCCTAAGGGCCTGATTCACTGGGGAGTTTCTCCGGTTTTGTCTGTGCATAGGGGAAAAGGCCTTGATGAATGTGCAAACGGGTTCCCAGCAAAGCGTGGACCAGGCAGATTTTATCCAGATTCCTTTTTTTTTTTATGCGAAGCTCCAAACAGATTTTGCTGTGATTTATAAAAAATATAATTTTTTATTTTTTTTGGTGGCACATTGCTGCAAAATCCATGGAAAATCAGTGCTAATCCAGGGACCCGTGTTGGGGATTGCATGGATCTGCTAAAGATTTTCCTACTTAACACCCTCCCTTTTTTTTTTTTTAAATAAAAAACATTTTTCAGCTAATTCCATGATTTGATCATTTGCAAATCTCTCCCTCCCCCCCCATTTCCTACTTTTAAGCCCCTGCACCCCAAACGGCTTGCCCAGGTAGCACTGGGGCCCCTCAGCAGTCCCCACACCTCGGTCCCTCGGTGCAGTTGCTTTCTGAGCAGCAGGGACCATCATAACAGCAGCGGCCGCCTATCTCCGTCCCTCCCTCCTCCCGAACAAGACGGAAGCAGTAACAAGACGCGTTTCATTCATGCAAACCCACTCATGTGTCAAACACTCCTCGTTATCCAGGCTGCGTTACTTCCATGCACTCTCCTGCTCATAAAAAAAACAAAAAAATTACCACTAAGAAAGGGGCACGCGTAGGAATGTCCTACATCTTTAGGAGGAGAAATGCACCTGCGCAGACGCCCGCTAGCACTGGACACCACGCGACGGACCCATCCTTCTTGCCACGCGCAAGACCGATTCACTGAGAATTACTGCTGAACGAAGAAAGACGACAAGGTTGGCGAAATGGACCTCTCTATGAATATCCAACAATGCCGAGAGGGAATCGGAAGCAATCCGGGCCAAGCCAGGAAACGCCTGAAAACTCTGTAGAGACATCATAAAGCAATCGGTACAAGGAGCCCCAGGCGGTTACTGGCCCTGAGCTACACCCCCCCCTCCAGCCCAGTCTGAAGGCTTAAAAAGATGCAGTACACAGGAGAAGGGTAAAACATTCAGTGCTGGTGTTTCCGTTTTATTCCAATCCCTTTCGTGAGCCAACAAGGACAGGGAACGTTCTCGGCCAGGTCGTACCTGCACAGGGGACCAGAGCTCAAACCCTGACTAGAGCTCAAACCCTACTTCTCCTTCTGGCACTCAAAGTGCCCACAGGCAGGTCACTAACTCCCACTGGCACACGCACCCACTCGGGCAGTAAGCTCTCTGGGGCAGGGACGGGTTGCACCTCTGGGTAATTTGTTAGGTAGCAGCCTGGTTGAGGGGCTGCCATAAAACAAAAATTCTGCTCAGAAACCTTGGCGACAAGACAAGAGTGAATAAAGAAGTCACCCGAAAAACTAGTTAGTACATAGGGGAAAAGAGAGTGGATTTTTAAGGAAAATAGATAAGGACCATCATACTAAGCACTCCCGGCCCGAAAACCTTCACTGTTTTTTTATTTAATAATCGGTCCAAAGTCCAATATTTTTTTTTTTTTTGCAAATAAAAGAAGAGCAAGCAATTATCTTTGTCTTTTTATCTTTGGTATGAAAATCCCAGCAGCCCTGACATGCGCAGTGTTTCGAGGTAAGACCTCTGCTTCAGGGGATTTTCATACCAAAAGATGAAAATATTGAACTTTGGACGATGATGAAATAAAAAACAATGAAGGTTTTTGGGCCGGGGGTGCTTAGTATGATGGTCCTCATGTATCTCCCTTAAAAATCCACTCTCTTTTCCTGCGTGTACAAGACAACAGCGCCATCTATGACCCTCCCTCAGGGGCACTCACCACCCTGTCTCGGATTCAGTGCGCACTCATAACTGCAATGAGCTGGTATTTTATTTAGAAATGTGTCATATTTACAAGATGTGGCTCATTTAAAATTTTCCCTCAAACATAAATTCATCCCACTTCAGTTTCAAATGCATTTCAAACTCATTTGTCATAAAAGAAAGGAGACATGGATTGTCTCCATAAACCTTCTGCACAACTTGGAGATACAAGGAGGGGAGGGGATGGCCATAAGAACATAAGAAATGCCATAGTGGGTCAGACCAAGGGTCCACCAAGCCCAGTATCCTGTTTCCAACAGTGGCCAATCCAGGTCACAAGTACCTGGCAAGTACCCAAACATTAAACAGATCTCAAACTGCTGTTGCTTATAATTTAATAGCATTTTATGGATTTTTCCTCTAGGAACTTATCCAAACCTTTTTTAAACCCAAGTACACTAACTACATAACCACATCCTCTGGCAATGAATTCCAGAGCTTAACTGTGCACTGAGTGAAAAAGAATTGTCTCCGATTTTTTTTTTTTTTTAAATGAGCTACTTACTAACTTTTTGGCTAGTTTCTTTTACAGCTTTTTGCAGTCCTCCTAAACAGTCTCCCCACTTTCCATTTCATATAAACATTTCCCAGTCTATGCTGCTCCGGGGCTGGAATATTTTTAAGAAGAGTTAGGACTCTGAATGTCTTCAAGCTGGGGGTTATTAATATGTAACAGATGGGGCTGCTGCCTGGTCAGTGAGTGACACTTTAAGAATGTTTAGATCTGGACGGGGAGGGGGTCGGCGGCACAGATTTGTCTACTATTTTTGTGAGCAGATTAGTTTGTGGAACGTGGCACCCACTGACATTAGGCACGTGGCGGGAGAACAGGTGCCGTAAGAGATATTATAGGAGATGTCGTCCCTTATAATAGCACTTTGGAAGGCTTTAGCGCCTTCGGAATCAGGATGGCTGGGGCATGGGGCGGCCAGATGTTTTGAACAGCTGCCTCATAGGCGGCGACTCTGTGGATTACTGCAAAGCTTGGTAAGAAGCCATGGAAGGGAACCGGGAGCTGGAGTTAAGCATCTGAGTCCTGTAAAAAGGGGGAAGGCGACAGCCGGCCAGAGGAGGCGGTGGATGCCAGCGCCGCGACGCGATTTAACCTGCTTGGGAGGACAGGGGTAGGAAGAGGGTTGCGAGGTTGGGTGAAGAGAGAGACAGCGAGGTGGGGAGGAGCTGCCGTTTGGTTTAAGAATGCAGCCCGGTTGCACTGCCGGTTCGACTCCCAGGGTCAGGTCAGCTGGACGCTGAAGGGGCAGCATGCATGGCCCCTTTGGGGGCAGGGAGTCGTGGCCGTATGGGCACTGGGTTCCAGAAGGTGCCCCGATCCACTGCTCCCCAGCAGACCGGTAATAGCCCCCAGTGCTTGCAGGAGCAGGGCCTGTACAGGGCACAAAGGCAACCGCTCCACCTCTTCTGCTAACACAGGCACGATTTCTGGAGCGGGGGAATTAATAACCTCGCACGCGTTTCCATTCCTCGTGCTAGCGCATCAGCCAAGAAAACAGGAAGCTAAGCTGTTGGGTCTTTGTTCTCTCGCCAGCGCGCAACGCACGCTCCGACAACTCTCTAAGAACTGCTGGGTGGAATCTGAATTTCTGCAGCGGATCAGCGAGGCAGGCCCGGGTGGTCAGTAACAGAGTCTGGGGTAAGATGGCGGTCACACATTCGCTGACACTATGAGGGCAACTTGGAAACTTTGTATTTTGGGATAAAGCCCGCGAGCATTTTTTTTTTACCCGTGGACTTTTGCTCCACGTTTGAAAGCCAACGTGGGCGTGGCCTTTCCCTTCAAAGCTGGCGCCACGCGGGTAAGACGCTTTTTGCCCCCAAGTTCACCGCCTACAAAGTTTACCGTTTTAAAGTGAAATGAATGGCAGACCCTTAACGCCCTGGCAGCGGGAGAGAATCTGCCAGAGGTTCGGGCATCGTGCAGAGTTCTGCCTCGTGGACAGGCCGCACCCCGCTACCGGTCCAGCATGGCCGGTCTCCCTTCCAGGGGAGCTACCGTAAACTCCAAGCAGGGTTCGGCGTCGGCCCGCGCTGGGATTTCCGGGGAATCAAGGCTGAACGATTCCCCATGGGAGGGAGAAGCTCACAGCCACAGCTCCTGGCTCATCTTAAAAGCAGAGGACCCGGGGGGCTCCACCACCTGCGTTCGTGGCTCTTTTGTTCACATGGGCTGCTGCTACAGTGGGGGAGGGGTGTGTGGGGAGGACAGACAGCCATGTCTGGGTGCATAAGCTCAGCTGCCTAAAACCCCACAGAGGATCACAATCGTTATCAGCAACATCACTGCTACGCCGCCCATGTTATCGCGATCAGACAGTCAGAGACGCAGAAGATCCTGGCAGATAAGAAGAAGAATGCGATCCACCTGGGCTGCCCATTCACGTCACATAAAAACGAGCACTTTCTTTTTAAAACCTTGAATGCTGTTTTCGCCTTCCACGCCGCACGCAATTACGGTCTCGATTAACTGCCATTCGCTCCTTTAAGGGTGAGAAAAGAGGCGAACCCTCAGACAAGCTTTCTTTTCTCATGAGCAGGCAACAAAAACAGTCACAGGCAAAAAAAAAAAGGCAGTAATTATTTTTAAAAAATGAAAAATACAACTGCCCTACTCGAATGCAGGTCCCAGAAAGCAAAACTCACTACTCGGCAAAGGCTCTGTTTCTACATGGAAAACACAGTTCCAGAAGTGAAAAGAAAGCAAAAGGAGAGCACAAAGCCTATCGACTGACAGGGAAATGAAAGAAAAATGTTTTTTTAATAAAGCGATGCAGAAAGCATAGTCAGTCAGACGTAAGATTTATCCACACGGCAGGTGCACAGCAATGGGTGAATGACCGAAACGTTACCCGGATGATACACACACACCATATATACACACATATACACACACACACACACACACATCGTATATACACACACACACATCGTATATACACACACACACACACACACATCATATATACACACACACACACACACACATCATATATATACACACACACACACACATCGTAAATACACACACACACATCATATATACACACATATATATATACATACACACACATCGTATATACACACACACACACATCATATATACATAGATATATATACATATACACACATCATATATACACACATATATATATACATACACACACATTGTATATACACATATACATACACACACATCATATATACACATATATATATACATACATATACACACATCATATATACACACATATATATATACATACACACACATCGTATGTACACTACCGTACTTACTACTTTCCCTCCTGACTTCTGATCAAACGGTACAAAGGTGATCCTCTTCAATTCCTTTTCATATGTGCAGTAATGCTTCACCCATGAGGTGCCAAAGTGCCCTGCATGACAGATGAGAGAGAGAGAGGGGCTCTGGTCAAGGTCGATCATTGATTCATTTTATTACAGGATTTATGTAACCTGCCAGCTTAGCAGAACCTGTTCCTGGCGGATTGCAGACAAAATAATAACGAAAGCTCCAGGGGAGGAGAAAGTCTCCTTGCAGCTCGCCATATACCCCCCCCCCCCCCCCAATTCAGCAGGAGCCTCACCCAAACTTCCCAAGGTGTCGCCCCTCCCCCACCAGAACATTTACCCTGAAGCCGCTAGCCCTGAAGCTATTTAAGCAGCCTCCCAAAGCCCCACCAAGGACGACGTCAGAACTGGATCGCGTGGTGCGGTGCGCGTGCCGCGGTCGTGCCTGGGCGTCCTTTAAGCGTGCGGCATTTTATAAAGCGCACTCGGCCAGACCCTAGGGGAAGGGAGACGTCGCTCAGTGGCTGAACTCAGAGACCGAACTTTAAAGACCGCAGGGAGAGCTGCAGTTTGTGGCTGCACTGTCTGGGGCCCGGAGGGAGGGAGGGAGGATGTAAAAGTAGGGCCAGTTTCAATTCGGCTGGCAGCCCAAAAGAGCAGGAGGAAACTGCCAGGCTCAAAAAAAATAAAAAAAAACAAACTGAAAAATTAATAAGAACAAATAAAGAAATAAAAGAGCACGGAGCAAGCATTAATGTATTCCCACCGTGCCAGTTACTTTCCAGTCGTTCATTTTGATTTCTTTTTTTTTTTTAGGTTGCATTCTTGCAGCTTCCGAGAGCGGAATCACAAAGGACCTGACAGGAAATGGGATCTGATTGGCTCATGCAGCATGTGATGCCATTGATGACATCAGAGCTGTTGTGCTAAAATGGCTGCCTCCAGCAGTTCAGGAAAAACGAGAGGGTCCTACTTTAAGAAGTTTCAAAACTAGTGACATTAGTAAATATTACTAAAATGCTCGGGGGAAGGGGGATACAAGATTGAAATGCTGAACTGTAATACCGTATGGAACAAATCATTACTTTACTGATTAATCTGCAAGCACATCATGACTGCAGGGTTTAAGAAAACGTTTTCGGTTCAGGCCTCACTCTCCCCTTTCTGTATTTTATATGCTCATTAGGACCTTGGAGCTGCCACCTTAACAAACTTTAAATTTGAACAGAATCAGATGAGGGTTGGAAGGAGCTGTGATCACTTCCCTGTGAAAAATTCAATTTGGCAGCAATTTGCAATCAGCATTGCTCTAGTCCTCGGCCTGTAACAAAATTAAACATTAAGTGGAAAGTGCCGTATTCAGATCCCCCCCGAGACACCTCGGCCTTCTTATTTCCTGGTCTGTTTGACACTTTGCAATGTGAATGCATCTCAAACAGCCCCTGCTCTCTCGTATGCTTTTTTTTCCATGTGTTACAGCGCATGCCAGGGGTGTAAAGCACACATGCCAGCAATCAGTGAGAAAGAAAGGTCAGGGAGCGATATTATTCTATCTTCCGTCACATGCGACGGATCTTTCAAAAGAGAGAAAGTCAGAAGGATGGTTTCTTTCAGTGAAATGCAGTCAGGGGGACAGCTGACAAAATTCTTGTTTACTGACACAGTCAGTGGTGCCTTAGGATCCGACCTTTAACTGGAAATCCTCGCTCAAGAAGGAAAGAGAAATGCACCAGTTCTTCTATTAACCCGGAAACCTGCGAGACGGCCATTCCAGCAGCATCTCCCTCAGTTACACTCCTCCGGTGGGGTTAGGCTGAAAGAAGTTTTGCTAACTTCAAATCTAGCGATCAGCTCAGAATGGCTGGGTCATCACTTTTTTTTTCCCCTCCAATATTTCGTCCGTGTCCAGCTGCAGGAACGTTATTCACACAAATGCATTAAAAGCAAACAGTCAGTCCACTGCTCATGGACGGTGCCGGCTTGGAGCAAAAAGGCGGCAAAACTGGAAGAGTAGATCTTCTACAGTATTTACAGCATTAAAAACCCCTAAACGGTGCTCGAAATGCACCTCGCGCCGCAGCAGTAAATGACATTTGGGAAACGCAGCCACCCTGGTTCCCTGCGGAAGATACTCGGCCAGGACAGCTGCTTAAGCGTTTGCCGAACCCGCCACGCACGCGCACTCACTTTTCTCCTGGATGTAGAGGTAGCCCTCCATGGTGTAAGAGCCGAGGCTCCTGTGTTCATGCGCGGCCTCCTTCATCTTCTCCATCAGAGACTCCACCTCAGATCTGGTGCTCTCAAAACGGTTTCTAGTCTGCAAGGGCAACACAGAGAGAGAGAGAGAGAGAGAGATCCGCATCAGCAAGTCGCACACTCATTTTTGGCAGCTGCGCAGGAACAAAAACTGCACCGCCGCGTTCAGGACAAGGCCCGTAACATGCAGAACAGGAAGCTCGCCTCACGGTTATCGCCATATCCTGCTGTGTGGTAAAAAAACGGTGCTTCGGCCAAGGAAACGTCTCGGTATAAAAAGCGGGCCTGATAGGTGTGTAAGTTTATCCAGACTGAGAAGGGGGCGGTGCCAGGGTTTGGACTTCCACGCATTGCTTGATGGGTTTTTCCCCCCCAAACGTGCGCACGTAAGCTTTCCCTACGCTTTCCTGCGCACAAACCGGCAGCTGTAACCGTGCGTGGGAGCTTTCGGTGGGATAATCTTCAAAGTGAACATGTGCGCCTTAAGTTCACTTTGAAAACGGATGTAACTTACCCACGTGTCTGCTGACTTTTTTTTTTTTTTTTTTTAATGCGGGCCCTTACGAAATAATTCCTGTGCTGTGCAAGGAGGAAGGTGAGGTTTTGCAATATTCTCTGCACCACGGCCCAGCGGGTGAGAAATGCCGGCATTTGGTGTTGCTACGTTAGAGCTGGAGTAGCCACAGCGCTTCTTGAGTGGCACCTCAAGTCCATTGGCGCTCAAGAGGCCTTTTCCCTGGCCCCCGGCACCCACCACCCTGGTGGTTAAGCACATCACCGTATCAGAGTGCAAAACGGTTCCCCACTACTCATCTAAGAGATATTTCTGAGCCTCTGGATGAGGGTTTTGTTTCTACCGCTGTATTTCAAGAGGACTGAGCAAGGTCTTCTGGTTGTGGGAGAACGAGTCACAAGCCTCTCCACTCCACCCAAGCAAACGCTGCGGCCCTGTCCTGCAGTCCCCATTAACACCCCAGGAGGGCACGATAACCACTGGGTGACGAACTGCACCAGAAATGGAAATTACGGTCCAGAATAAAGAGACGGGGTGAATGTCTCCTTCATTAAACCTCCCCTCTAAACATTTGTTTGGAGATTTTTTTTTGTTTTTGCTAAAACCCCTGCAGATCTTGATAAAACAGCCCTGTAAACGTTTGCCTCAGAAACGAAAGACTACGAATTGGAGATTTGTACGCAGCTGCGTGCATAAAGATGCCAAAGGCATCGCCGCAAAGCTGCGTCCGGATTCTGATGAGCGTAGCGTGCCCACGAGGGGGGGCAGACCGGCAGTAAATGGGGTGGCCTTGAAAGCTCTGGGACACGCGTGAGGCAAGGGAGGTGGCTTCCCTCCCTCCCTCCCCCCCACCTTTGAGGATCTGTTTTTAAAGGCATCCCCGCCCCCCTCTGACAGAAACATCACTTAGGAGCAATTGTTTCTTTGGCTGACGACAGCTCGGCTATGCATTACTGGAGCAATTTTTAATGATGCAGGATCAGGGACTTCCACAAACACTGCTGATCCAAAAGCAGCCGCGGGCTTGGCACCCACTTTACCGCAGGTGCAAAGCGCCTCCACCGCGGATCCATCACATCTGCACTTGCCTGCATTTTACAATTTTTTTCCTAAAATAGGAACACTCCCTTCTTCCATTTCTCCACTCCCTGCCTCTGCTTTCCCCTCTATCCTTCCCTCCAGTAAGCTCCCCCACTATCCTTTTTCCCTTCTCACCAACTCTCCTCCTCCCTTTCCCCTTCCTGTCCGCTCCTCTCCCCATGATATCCTCTCTCTATTCTCCCTTCCCCTTTTCTTCCTTGCTTTCTCTCTCCTCCTCTGCTCTTCTCTCTCTTTTACCTTGCTCCTCACTTGCAACCACCAGCAGGAGCAAGCTTTTCTCCATGTGTACTTCTAAGCACACCATTTACATTAGCACACGCTAATTCCTTTCAGAACACATTATTTGCATTTAGTGCATGTTAACTCCAGGAAACATGAGAGACTGCAGCACTGGCAGTAGCTGCCAGGTGGCGCTATTGTCTCTTAGAATAACAGGATGGACAAACACACAAACATGAAAAATGGCTTTTTACATAGACTGATAACCATCTGTAAAGGGACAAGTTAACTTAAATGGGGTAGGAAAATGTTTACAGCAGAGATGACTACGTGTATGTTTTTAAAATATTAGAATCTGGATGAAAGAAGCTAAATTAATAATTATAGTTACTTATTCTTTATGTATCAGAGCATGCAAGCCTCCCCCTTTCTATAAAACCAAGATGCACACTGCATGGTAACCCAGGGAAGCTTCAAGTGAAGCCATAAGCCAAAAAGTGGCAGAAAATTCTCAGTGGTATTAATAAAGAAAGGGACAGAGGGTTTTTCCCCCTCCCACTTACATTCTGTATGCTGATCGTTAGCTCTGTCTTGAAGTCACTGAAGTCTTTGGCCAGTTCATAGCCATGATGATAAAAAGTGAAGAGTCCTTGCAGAAAACCGAGTAGCTGCAGGAGAAGAATAACACCAGTGACTAAGGAGGGGGCAATACTCTATTGAAACATCAATTACAACATAGAATCAGTCTGTGTGTTAAGTTCAACATCTTTACAGAGAAATAGCATAAACCCTAATATTTTGACCCTATAATTGGATTTAAGTTCTTCTTAAGCCACCTGTGAATCAAGCTGGCTTCCCTGTACACCGCTATGAAAGTGACTCCACCTGAGTGAAGTGCTATGTACAATGCACTGGTAGCCATAGGCAGTGGAATGGAGTGGGCTATACATACGGGCTTGCATTGCAATGTTTATGCCGGGTCACAATCACCACTAAGGCCAAAAGGAACTGGTGCGTGGAGACAAGAGGAAGAAACAGAGATGCACGACCCTCCTTTTAAGTAGATTTCTCCTATCCAGTAGCTCTGCACAAAATGTTTTGAAAATAGGGTGTTGGCAGTCCCTGACATTAAATCCAATCTCTTGGGATTTAAGGACACTGTTGCTGATCCTTGCAATATCCTGTGACCAAATTGTTACTTCCCCCCTCATGCAGAGAGTTGTATACTAGGGACGGTATCCTGCCCACAGCATACAAGCTGCATCCGACACTTCTCCTGAACCAGTTTTACATCCACAAATCCTAACAGTGGGCAGGCCATTCTGAAAGGGTAACATAGCCTTCCTCAAATGTTGCTGCAGATGGCTGCCATAGCACACACACTTAGTCACGGTCAGAGAAAGAAAAGCGCACGTACATGACATTTTCAAAATGTACCATCTTGCTCTGCCTCCTACACAGAGAAGGGGTACAAAACACATGAACTCTAAACCTCAAGAAAAAACTTGAAATGAAATAACAGAGTTAGCAAACACATGATACCAATTCAAAATCAGAAATAAAAAAACAGTGGACCAGAGACAGGTGTAGAGGGGACGTTAAGGTGGCAGCATAGAAGTGGCCTTGTTTGTTTGCCCTCCCTGATTTCGAGTTACTTTTGGAAGATTTCTTCGAATATGCCTTCCAAGCGAAAAGGGAAGGTTAGGATTTTTACTCCTCATCCTTCTCCTTCCCCAGGATGGCAAACTATTACTACCTAACTTGGCCACTGCAGCGGAAGCTCAGAGAACCGAAGAGCCCGCTGTGCGGAGCAGCATGGGAGAGTCGCGACTGCCTGCAGGGGAGGTGTCTCTAAGACCCATGCTGAGGTTACCTCCAGCTTACAGAAGCGTGGGTTCCTGCCGGCTTGACTGCTTGCGGTGAGGATGGAAGTGCTGCTGGCTCAGCGTTTTGTTTTTTTTTGCAGAGCTCTCCTGCCTTCTTGTATACAGACGGTCCTGGTCTTGAGGTAGTTTCCTCTCCTTTGGGGAATGATGGGACAACTGCTGGGATTTCTGGCCTCCTGGTTCCACAGATAGGTAACCGTGAAGAAGAAGGCAATGACACAACCGGTGAGCTCTTTAAAATTCCTTCCCATCCGGAGACTGTGACTTTAGATTCTATCTGGGACTTGGTTGTAGGATTTGGGAACAAATTTAGTTAATAAGAAGACTGATCTCCTTTCTACTTCCACTCAGAAAAAAAAGTTCAGGATCTTCAAGATCAGATTTCAGGACTTGAAAACTCTGTTAAAGAATTACAGGCTTTCAATTCGACGATCACAATATGCTCTCTAACCAACTGGAACATCTTGAAAATAAGCCTAGACATCTTAATCTTCATTTATTGAGCTTTCAAGAGGTCCTAGGTTTCTCATTGGATCATCTGCCTTCTGTGAACGTTTGCTATTTTCTTGCTAAGAAGGTTTCTGTTTCTTCAGTGATTCCTGAGGCTCGAGTTCTGAATTTGACTGAATTTTTGGAAACTTCTTCTCCTGAAGCTCCTGATAGATGGTTTCTTTTATTTCTTCTTTGGATCTAAGTAATGTAATGCGAAGCTATTTTCGACATTTTTCTGTATTGCTTCACGGTCAGCCAGTGAGAATATTTCCTGATTTAGCTCGTTACTCAATTGAGAAGGAAAGGTTTCCGTGCTTTTAGACAGCAAACCATTTCATTAGGTTTTTCTTTTAGTCTAAGATACCCTTGTAAATGTGTCATCAACGTTGGAATGAATGCTTTATCTTCTTTTCTCCTGAACAATAAACTATTTTCTTCATTCCTGAAACCCTCCCACTTCTCCCTCAAGGTTTATGGACTCTTAGTGGGCTATATATTTATATATTTTTTCCACTAAATTTAATTTATGCTAATGGCCAATTTTCTTAACTTTTTTCTCTCCCTTAAACATTTTCCAATTCCCCCCCCCCCCTCCTTTTTTTCCCCTTTCTTCCCCTTTTTGTACTGTTATATATTGGATTTGGATATAAATTATTGATATTTCTTCATATTTTCATTGTTTTGCTAATGTAATCCATTGTTTTTCTGAACAAAAGATTTTCTTTTGCTCTGTATATTCTGAAAATTCATAAATTAAAAAAAAACAAACAAACAGTGGACCAAAATGCATTGACAGTTGCCAAATTCACTTCAAAAGTCCATAGTTTCCATGGGAAGGCAATGCCACTATCCAACACAATCATAGTTATAACAAGGTAAGCAACACAAACCAGAGATATCATGATATGTAATTCTCCACATGAATGTCGGTATATAAAGTTAAAAAAAAGTTCAAAATGTTAGCTACAGAAAGACATTAAGAATGCAGAGCAGATTCAAGGAGCAGACGGAGGAGACAGGGCACACCCTGACTAACCTCTCTTATTACGCAGACTTTTTCAAACGCTTGTAAATTTTCAAAGAGAAACACAGGTGGTTTCCCTTTGAAAAAGTGTCCTTAATGCGCACACATCAAAAGCGCCAGCATGGTTTTCTTTCTGAAATTGTTGCCATAAATTACAAAATATATCTTTGCCCACGTCGTGTTTATAAGTCGCAAACCAGACAAGAGCTTCAAAAACTTCACATGGAGAAAGAGCCAATGGAAACTGCATGGCCGAGCAAGTGCTGTTCTTACTGTATAGACATTTGATCTTTTTTTTTCTGTGGGCGGGAGGGGGGGAGTTGCTGACCAGCTATCTGGCAATCAAAAGCACTGAATGATTCTTCAGGTCTTCTGTCAACCTAACCCACTACAGGCTCGTTTTCAAAATGGATTGGAAGGCAAGCCAGGCTAAGGCCTTATTACCATGCAAACTTTACTCCAGCATCTTAGAGAGCATGCTACAATACTATCAACACTTTCTCTCTTCTGTGCTTACAGTAAGACCACTATTTAAAAACAGTGTCCTTGGAGGTTTATAGGACTCTGGGGAGCAGCTCATGGAATCCGTCTTGAAAAGTCTGTACCTGTGAAATGGCAGAAAGAGCAATAGTACTTCATTTCATATTCAGGCACAAAACCAGCAAAAAGACAAACGTCCCCTTGGCAAGTAACTTGCAGAAATACCATATGTTTTCAATCACTGATGCAGCTCCTTTCCAGGGAAGGAAGTGCGCCAGGGGACAGCCCAGAACACAATCAGAAGTAAGGTACTAAACAAAGTGAGTCGATATTTGCAGTAAACAAATAAATTACCTTCATGAGCAGACGAGAGGAGGTTCCAGAATTACACAACACAGAACGCAGGAATGAATTTCTTAACAAACGCAAAAGCAGAACTAATGAAAAATACAGAATGACTTCCGCACATCAAAACACACAGGTTTTAGACTCCCAGTAAACATTCCCTCAAAGAAACTTGAAACACACTCTAGTAGAGTTCCAAGCCTACTTAGATATATTTCATATTCAATGTAGAGAAAGTTAATGAGAACTATGAAACAGTATAGGATTGTCCACATTAATCCTAATCTGTATAAATTTTATGGAATGCAAAAATCGCTTACACAAGAGAAGTTTGTATGAATGTCCAACTCAGATCTGTCTACCTGGCCAACTCTTGGTGGTGGCCTCTTTCAAATCAACAGCTGGTGTCATTTTCTTTTTTCTTCTAACTGTAGCACTTTTTTTTTTTTTTTTTTAAGCCATCATCCCTCTTTTGCTTGAAAGAACAGTCCCACAATGGCCTTTTTCAGCCTAACACCTGGACAACTCAGCACTGGAGCAGGTTTCCATAGAGCCATCTGCTGAACCTATCCCATGAGCATTTCTCAAAGCTGACTCTCTTTGCCCTACAGCTGGAACTGTACATTCGGGACAGTTATCTTCCTCCAAAAATTAGAGCTGGATAGGTCCAGGAACAACTGCTAGATTACTTAATCAAATAGGCTCAAAATGGACCAAAGGCCCATACGCCAACACTAATCATGAGTCATCCACTCCCTTCAATTCATATACACATTAAATACCACTGAAAGTGAAACCTGACAGAATGAAATTCTTAATAAAGAGGGCAATTCTTTTTTCTTTAAAACTGCAGGGAAGCAGGTTCACGGGTACTTTGTATCGTGGACCTGCAAATTCATTTTCAAAGGCCAGCAGGGACGCTGGGACCTTTGTACCCATGTACTTTGCGCCTGTTTTGAAGTACGTGCAAAGCACACATGGGAATTTCAAATAAATCCCAGAGCATACTTTGTTTTTGCCGCCCCCACCTTTATCCATGCAGGGATAAGTAGGTGCACTGTGAAACAGCTTGCGCATTACCACCAGTGCCGAGGCGGGGGCAATCTTCAAAGGGCATTTTTAAGTGCGCAAGTACGGGTTTTATCCACATAAAAACCTTTGAAAACTGTCCTCAAAAAAAAAAAATAGTGTACAAAACCTCCCAATCCATTTGTTTCATTCTGTTCACATCAATGGATCCACACACTGAAAGTTAAAGTCAAATACAGAAAGCCTATCCAGAGTCAATGAGTAAGGCATCAATGCAAACTTATTCTATCTATAGATCAATGCTCTTCATTTCATCTGACAACAAACCACCCAATTACACAGAGCCTGTCACCTGTCATTTCTATTCCAAATCATGCTGAATAAATCTAACCATGCCTTATAAGCAACTTCTTGTGACAGTGAAGTGAAAGGGGGTTTTTTTTCCCCCCCATTTATTTTTCGACAAAGGGGACCAGGTGTCATCGCTACAGATGCTGCTTTTTTATTATTGTCCTGGACCCAGCTTTAACGAGGCCCCAAGCCGCACTTCTGTCAGGCTAAGCAGACGATCAACGGCTTCTCGTCTGTCTGCTTCATGCTTCACTTAAAGGAAGCGGAGCACCTCCTGCGACAGCAAACCACGTTCTTAAACCCGAGCGATGCTCAGAAGGCGCAACAGCTGCCCGCTCATGGAGCAGATGATGAAATCCCATGAAAAGTTATTGATTCATCTCATGATTTATAGGCCGCCCATGCACAGTTACATAATTTACATACGTAAAAATACATAAAAGATTCGAAAAAAGCAATTAAAAGAACAGAACAAAATAATCACATCTGCCTTCTTAAACAAAAAAAGCCTGCAATGCCATTAGGCACCAAAAGCCTGATGAAAAAGTTGTTTTCAAAAGCATTTTTCATAGAAACATAGAAACAGAAATGACGGCAGAAGACCAAACGGCCCATCCAGTCTGCCCAGCAAGCTTCACACATTTTTTTTCTCATACTTATCTGTTTCTCTTAGCTCTTTGGTTCTATTTCCCGTCCGTAAAAGTAGTGGCAGCATTTTTATTTTACATCTCCCCCCAACCCTCACCCATTTAATTTTATTTTTGATAGAATCAGAGAGGTCTATTCCCAAGATGTTTTGTGCCATTTTAAGATAGGAAGGATGAATATAATTTTGGCTACACTTTTTCTTCAGACCCTCAGAGACCGACCAGGTGGCTCCCAGAGAGAAATCTGTAAAAACTTAGGGGAGTGAAAACCAAAGAAAAGGGTGTCGTAGGCCAGACACTTTGAAACACCGCTGTCAATCTGGACCTGGAGAGAACAGTGGAAGGCAGAGGTTCAAAGACCATGGGAGGGGGGAGTAGACAGGTGGCCACAGTCCTGGGACCACGATCCAGAAGTCCTAGATCTCCCTCTGCCAGAGACGTGGGCAGGTCACTTCCACTCCCTCTGCCTCCCAGCTGAAAACAAGGCGTATATCTTGTGCTGCCTTTCCTGGCTAAAATAATGTGCGATGTGACTTTCAAAATAGGTGCAACAGCGCAACAGGCTTGCAGACGGGAAATTAAGATCTGTTAAAAGCATCTCCCCCTTCCTGCAGTCAAATGTTACAGCTCAGACCACTTAAGAAAGATTCAGCTGCTGTGTCTGATGCCTATGTATTTGTTCTGTTCTGTTGTTTTATTGTATTTTATTATTGTTTGGTAAAAATGTTAGTAAATGTTATTTATTCATTTGATTTGATTTATATTCCACTTTTTTACCACTTCACAGCGGATTTCATTCAGGGTGGTTTGCATAAGTAAAACCAGGAAAATAAGAAAACTCAAACATATTATCCGCGACCCTGCTCTCTTCATTAGGATAAACTGCTATCACCGGGAAAGGATCTTTACTCTATTCCTTTTCACTTTACCAGCTGAGTCTGTATTTCTTTGTCCGGCTGCTGCCGGTGAATGGTATTTTCCATGCCTGCCGCCTGTGTGCACCTTTCTCATAGCGAGCCCTAAAAACGTCCCGCCCTGGCTAAAAGCACCCAGGAAATCCAGTGCAAGAGTCAGATGTCACAAAGCCGCGCCCAGGGAATGAAATTCGGCAACGGGAACCATCTCTCCATCTGCACTTACAGGTTCCACGAACTCGAACATCTTCCTTTCCTGGACTTCCTGCACCTTGAGGACGTACTCCAGGGAGACCTCGTAGAAGTGCTGCCGCACCTGGTCCACTTGACTGTCTGCCTGCAATCACACCAAGAGATCACATCACCCACCACCAAACTTGAATTTCAGGTCATTAGATGGATTACTCGCTTAACGACAGATACGTGCTCTGAGCATGCCGTATGGGGTTATCTGTTTCATGAATTAAACGTCCGTGCACCCTTTCAAACTTAAAAATACAAACAAAAAAAGCTGTCTTAAAGTGATTTTTGTGTAGGTGACTGCAAAGCTAATTGAAAGCCCCTGAAAAAAAAACAACAAAGAACCAGGAGGGTACTTGGGAGAAAGTGGGCTGTCAGTCACAGACAAGGCCGGCTCAGGTTGCCCTCCAGCGCTGTCCCTTTCAGCACCAGGAGAAAACGGGGAAATAGCTACCCGGCGCGGGAAGCTGGGGGCCAGCTGTGTCCCCAACCGACACCACCTCCTTCGGGGTCACAAAGCTGCGGTTTCAGGCAGCTCAAGAACTAATCCACTGCATAGCACACAACGGGTTTTTTTGTTTTTTTACACTCAGCCGCTCCCCTCCCTCTCCCGTCACCTTCCGGCACAATCAGAACCACGACTGGGATCTGGCACCCTGAGCCTTCATTTGCATCTGGCATTTTTTTTCTCTTTATTTTATAGGAGTGTGCACTGCAAACATCTTTGCTTATATTTTTTTTGTTTTAAGTATTAAAATAAAAAAACTAGGTGAGTCAGCAGGGTAAAAAGGAGGCTAAATAACGGATCGGATTTCCTAAACACTGGGGAAAAAGGGCCAGTGTGTCGACGTGCGTATCTAATAAAACCCCCTCCTTTATGCGGTACAGCCGGCATTTGCACGCGCCCCTATAAAATCGTGCGCACACGTAGACGCGTTCAGCCGATGTTATATCACGCGTGCATGTGTTATAAAACGGCCGTGTGCCGGCATACGCACGCACACGTGTGCCCACCCGGCTGTTCTGAAAGTTACCATCTTTATATCTGCAAGGACGCTGGACTCGTAGACTGCAAACACCGAGCAGCAGCAACACGCGGGGGTCTCATGAGAGCAGGATGCCAGCTGAGCCACGCTTTCTGCCTCCCGGGCGTGGAACAAAAAGCTCAGCCTCCTAAATTAGGAGTCTAAGCTAGGCGGCTATTTTCAGCCAGAAGGAGCCTAGGTTTTCAGCCTGAAAATTCACTAATTTAGATACCTTTACCTGGCTAAAGTTGGTCCCAGGCGTTGAGGTCAGGGAGGGAACCAGAGCACGTGCATGAGAGCTTTAAATCTCCGTGCACTAAGCACCCACAGAACAAGCAGGGGCAAATCCCGGCAGACACGTTTTGCCCGGGGCAGTTTGGAAAGCGTGCTCGTACTTTCCCCCTGGGATACCGGTGCAAAGCCCATGGGTATAGAAGTTCCTGCGGAATCTGCCTCAATGCGCCCACTTTTGAAAATTGCCCTCTTGGGGGTGGTAAATTCCAAGCAGCCCGCCTAAAGGAGGCAGCAAAAAAAAAAAAAAACCAACACATGGAAGTTACCCCCGATTTTCAAAGCGGACTTACGTGCGTAAAGTCCACTTCCCCCCTCCCAAATTCACCTGCGCGCAACTATTCCTGCTATCGTGCGAGTAAAAAATTTCTGGAGACGATTTAAGTGCGTGGATTTGAAAATCCAAAAGAATTTGGGAACGTCCAAGCCCCTCCCCGACTCCGCCCCCACCTGGAATGCCAGCACCTCAGTCCGGGTAAAGTTACTCACGAGCACGTCAAGTTTATCCACAATTCTGTAAAAAGTCATTTCTGCAGGTAGCACACCTGTGTACTCATGGAAATGGCTTGGACTTTACCCTCCTAAAGTGCCGTGCACCCCTGTGCATGTGACCGGGTACCCCGACACAGCCTCAGCGCAGTACCCAGACGTCCCGTTCACATCGAAGGACGATTTATTTTATTTTTTTTTATCATCTCAGCCACATTTGTTTTGTGTTTTTAAATCTCTTGCTCAGGAGATGCTGTGAGCTTTTGGCCTTTGATGCTTAAGAGCAATATTTCCAAGGGGCAGTGGGGTTCAACAGCTCCCTAACGAGAACGGCTCCCTACTCAATCCATCTCCACTTTCAAACTCTAACCAACATGTTGGCAGCGGCTCTGTGTCCGAAATCAAACAGCAAAGAGGAGAATCGGTCTCTCTACTTCTCCAGGCTTCATTCTAACGTCTGCGGAAAGGCGAAGGCTCCCGAGCAATCCAGAAGAGCAAAACGTAAAAAGCTCCCCCGAAAGATGTTTCCAGATCTGAGGTTCCCTCTCGGAACTGCTCAGCTGGAACGGCAGACGCATTTCTGTCGGGTGATTCTCCGGTGATACGGGGCTCAAGCTTCAAGAGCCTGATACAGGCAGGACACCTCCAGCAGGGGGGGGGGGGGAGGGCACCGAAGCACGCCATGGAGGCGGTGCACGCCAGCCTGGAGAGGGAGGGAAGATGATGGGGAAGAGACCGACAGATAGCAAGCAGCACAGAGGATGCAGCTAGGACAGGGCACGGTGTACTCTCAGGCTACTGAATTACCCAGGCATGCCATCTGGTGGGTGCCAAACAGAACATGGTGAAAGATATTCCCATGCTTAAAAAAAATAATGTTATTGAGCACCAGTTACCTTTGTCACCAGGGATTACATGTGGGGTTTCTGTTTTTGTTTTAACATCATGAATCAGATCGTTGTGAATGGTGTACCCAAAATTTCTGGGTCTTCATATCAATACTGAAAACATGGTTTAATGGTTTATTAAATTTCATATACCGACACATTGGACAAGCCTTCGCATCGGTTTACACATAAAAAATTGTGCGTAACTTCTAGTACAGTACTGGGAAACTTCTTCCAGATCAGCTGTAGTAAGGGGCCAAATATCAACAGGTTTAATTTTCTGCCAACATCCAGGAGACTGCTAGCGCTGTTTTACAGTCTTATACAGTGCGTGTGTCATAAAGCACGATTCTTTCACCCAGGAAAACTCTGCATGACGGGCTCTCATTCTAAAAACGTCAGACTCTAGTGGAATCCATTACACAAGAGGTCATTTGACCAATAAACTGTACCAGATGCCCCAGGGACCAGTAATGTCAAAGGTATTAGGACGGGTGTTCGGTAACCAAACCAGCTGCAGGATGAATCAGCTTCTCTGTGAACAAGCCCCACCTACAGGCAGGATCAACGAGGAAGGGCTTTTACACAGAAGACCCAATGCATTATTATGGCCCCACCATGTAAATCAGCAGCACTAAACTAATGCATGCACAACTAGGTATTGCTACTTCACTACTCGGTCCAGGCCAGCTTAGCAAATTCATGACGCACAGGTTCTGGGTGGGGGCTGTACCTCAAAGCCATCCCCAGGAGCTCCTACACCTTCTGCAGCCGAGCGCCAACAGCAGGAACATGGACGTTTTTGTCTCTCTTGAACACACCAAAGTCAACGGCCAAGTAGGTTTTGTTTCACTTCAGTGTAGTTCATTCAAAAGGTGATTCAGTATTAAAAGAAGAAGGTAAATCTACTGAACTGAAGGACTCAGAAATCAGGTCACTGATTCTCTACAACACAAAAGGGTTAAATTCAGGCCTTCTCCAATTAAACCTGTTTGCACCGTTTGGTTAGGTAATCCTTAAGTGTGTCGCTTTTATTTTTCCCCAAAGTCGAGAGACTCTCTGCCGCCTCCACTCAGCGTGAAACTGCTTCACCAGGGCTATTCTACCCGCCCCCTCCCCTCCAGAGCACTACCCTGGCACCCAGAGTCAGTGCCCAGCCTCAGCCATGGAGGGGCAGCAAACTGTGCCACACAAAGGAAGACAGACAGACGGAAACGACGAGAGCAGGAAGCCTTTAAAAATGGATCATGGGGAAGGCAATTTTCAAAAACCATTTATCTGGGCAAACAGCGATATACCCTGGCAAACTGATCAGTCTGAAGGCTCCCTGCTGTATCCGGCTAAGGGGATTTCCAAAATTACGCATGCACCCTTCCCCCAACCCCACCCCTCAGCCACGCACACAAACAGCAGATACAGAAAAAACGGATGGTTTTAACCCAGGTACTTTTTCTTTGAAAACCAACTACGTTAAAGTGCCTGTGCAGGTCCCAATTCATTTCATTTCCGCATTTATACAAACCCGCCCAAAGTGATAAACAACCATAAAAAAAAAACAGGACCCAGCCGAAGCAGCACACAATGCAAACTCTCTGAAAACTGCCCTGCACAACAAAGCCGTTAAAAAAAGAAAAATAAGAGCTGAGCACTGTGGTTCTTTTCCTCCTCTGCCACCTTTGGCCTTTCGTTTGCATTCGTGCTCGATGCTCCCCGCTGCCAGAATCTCTGAAACATGTTCCATCACGAAGGAACGCAGAGGTCTTGCCAGCAATTAAAAGCTGTGTATTAAGCATCCAATTTGTCTAACACCCTCTCTTTCCCAAGGGAAGAGAACAGACGAGAACCCTCTGCTCTCTTCCATGCCGAGGAGTGACACAACAACCCCCCCTCCCCCTACTCCAGTCCCTGCCTTTTCTGCAGTTTGATGTGGAGGATCCCTTAGAAACACAGCACCTGTACTGGGAGGGAGGGCGGAACAGTGAGGGGAAGGAGGGTCGTCAACGCAGGAGAATGCGTTCCTCTCTCTCTCACCTGCTGTAAGAGTCCATTTATCTGGGTAGATCCACAGGCAGCTAGGCAGGGATATTCCCAGGAAGCCAATAACAAAATCTTCCAATCTGCCAATTCCAGGATGACTAAGATTCTGAGATTTTTCAGAGAGAAAATGGAATTTAATAGCTTGCAAGGAAAGAAGCTGTCAATCCAATACCAAATGAAGGTGATGCCACTGAGTACTATGAGAAGAGATGCTCTAGGGTCCCAGGAAGAGAGAGATTAGCATTTCAAGGAGAAGGATGGAGGGGGAGCTAGCGTTTCTGCAACTGAAGTTGTTCCCCGTGGAGATATCAAGCAAGGGGGGCAGCCTCCAGCGTGTCCTGCTAATGGACCCTTGTGAGAAACCAAGCGCGCCAGTGAGAATCATCATTCAGTCTATCTGTAAAAATCCTTTGGAAAGAAGGCTGCAGGAGAACCCAAATACTACTGAAATTCTGTTGGTCTTGTCTGGAAATATGGCCCAGAGCAACGTACCATGGCGAGGAAAATATTCTACAGACAAGCAACGGGGCCTGGAAGCCCCAACGCCGGCCCTCCAGCAGGCCCTCTACTCAACGCATCAAGGCGACTTTAGAGAAGCTTTTCCCGGGTTTATTTCAAACGTAAGCTTGGTAAAGAACTGACCTGGAAAGCTTTCTCCTGCGGAAAGGCTAAATTCATCCTCCCAGTTTTCACAGGGCACGCACAGGAGGAGGGAAAGCTCTGGAGGGGTTTCCTGTACGGGTTTTCGACTTTGCCACTCAGCACAGATTTTCAGCGCTGACTGACTGAACTGAGCCAGACAACTCCGGCTGCATAAATGGCGGTCCTACATCTGGCTGGACGACTGCACACCTAGACAATTAGGGTCAGCTGAAAATGTGGCTAAAAAAGGTGAGATTATCCGGTTACTTTTACCACTCAGCAGCTTAGTGATGAGCGACCCCCATGTGCGTATATGAGAAATATTCCAGTGTAGGATCAGATGCACGTCACACAGCTCTATCGAAGGAAATAAGTGGACTGGTTCTCGGCAGCCACTCTACTTGAAATAAAATAAAAGCAAGGGAATATCCTGGCTCCTAGGCAGGTTCTGGGATTTGACTGTGGGCTTCAGCAAAAGCTGCAGGAAGATTTGGGAGCTGATGTTTTCTGAACCCCGCTCCTCCCTGCAGGGAAAGGCTGCAGCATCTCCACACGTGCCATCTCACCTTGGATTATTTCTGCATAACGATACCCGACTTCATCTGGGTAATAACGAAACTGCAATCTCATCATCACCCTTGGCTCATGCTACTAGGACGGAATATCAATGCAAGACGCTGCACTGCACAACGTGACAACGCCATTCCCATCCGTCCCGCACGAGGACGGTCAAACCAGCGAGGAACGCGCAAGCTCCTGGATTCAGCACCGTGGCCGACACTGGAACAGTACAAGGAGGTTTCCAGCTCGCAGAGGCTTTCGTACAATTCATACGTAGGCTCAATAAAAAGCCGTCAAGGCCTACGAAGGGTGCCATTTTCTGCAAGACCAACAAGGCTGCTGTAACTCTGTATTTGGGAGCTCCTGGGGGCATCAACTGCAGTTGTGAAAAATCTAGATCTACCCCAGAGAGGGCAGGGAGTGCTCTAGAACGAGGAGAGGACAATACGAGGCTCCAAGGGGGTAGGGACTTGAGAGCAACGTCAGAAAATAGGTCTTCAGTGAAAGGGGTGAAGGATGTATGGCCTGGCCTCCTGGTGGAAACGAAGGTGACAAAAGCAGTAAGTGAACTCAAGAACGCTCAGAAGAAGCACAGATGGTCCCTACTTGGGAAGAGTTTTAAGAAATTAGACAGGCCTCACGGTCAGCATCTGCTGTCAGATTCTCTGTTTCTGTGTGCGCTTGGGAAGAGCTCCCTGCTGAGGAGGGGGCTGACACTCTCACAGGAAGGCAGTCACAGCCCGACCCTCTCACACATCAGTTACACTAATGCAAATACTGAAAGTCCATCAAAGACCGGCAGCAGCGATAAGCAAGGCCTGCCACGCCAAAAAACAAAAAATAACATGCAAAAAAATGCGAGGCTTGGCCCATGCGATCGCTTGAATAAATATAAAATTTTTAAAAATATATACTTTGCGCCTCAAATTCACAGGATACGCTGCCTGCTGCGCTTCCAGGATCTTCCGCAACACTGACCCACAACTCTCCGTTAACCTCAGCCTAAGCTGAAAGGAACTCGCGCTTTTCCAGCAAAGACCGGCATTTAGCGTGCGCTGTTTGCCGTCCAACTGTACGCGAAAAGTTCACCCTTGCTCCACCTCCCTCCACCCCCGCCAAGAAAATCCAGGTGTGCCCAGATGAACAAGGCTTGCCCACACCGAGGATTTTGTGCAACACCTGCAGCAGCCGGCATCAGGACCTTCTACGTATATATTGTAATATTACTGCTAATTAAGTTTTGCTAAACTGCAGGAGCCTGCATCAATCGTCCTTTTATGGAAGGAGGAGCAGACTAGAGCCAGCGTTCAAATCCTGCTTCTCCCAGCGACCATCCTTGTCACCTTGGGCAAGTCCATTTCTTTCCCCACTGTAAGCTCTTGGGGGCAGGGAATTATCGACCCTGAATGCTTATCACCATCGTGCAGCACAATAAAAAATGATCAGCATTATTATTAATTACTGTTTTTGACTGGCCTCTATGCAAAACCTTCCTGGGGATATTCTCCAGCGCCGGTAGATGGCGCCAGCACTCAGCACTGCAGCCGATCCGGGATGCATTTTATAGGCGAAGCTCATGTCTTCTAATTTCCTTGCAGAATTTACTGTCATTTGGGTATTTTGTATTTTCTTCCAGGCATGCTTCGCTTTCACCTCGATTTGTAGACACCCACCCCCACCTCCCCTGCTCCCCAACACACAGGTGACACTGCAGCACGACCTTACCCATCACGCCCAGCAAAATGAGTCCATGCTCACCTCTCGGTGGGATGATTAAACCCACCGAGGATGCCTCACTCCACCGGTAACCCTCCACACCCTCAGTAACCATGGCGATGAATTATAGGCATACTGGCGCTAGGGCTCCCGGAGCAGTGGAGCGCTGCCTCCGGCCCTGTCCAGCAGAGGAATCTGCTAATAAGCAAAACGTTACAATTTCGAGCCGCCCAAGCAGCCGAGGCTCTGGTGAGCACCAACTCCCACCTTCCTTTCACAGCCCTCATGATGCCGCCTATGGTGCCCCTCCGGCCCTGCTGCCGGGCTGGCGCACCGTCTGGGCGCTACGTTGTATGCTTGGTACCAGGGGGGGGGGGGAAGGACGGTGCTGAGTAATAGTCATCCGGAGCAGAGAGGGGAAACGGATTTTGCTGCTCTCTGCTTCTGATGAATGGGAACCACCCCATCACCCAGGCCTAGTGCCAAGGTCCCGTACGCCGCTCCTATTCCTGCCACTCTCTCCATCCTGGGCCCGCTTCCTCGCCCGACGCCGTCCCTGCTCCAGCTCGCTGCCCGGCACCATCCCTTCCTCTCTGCGGCCAGGCCCCGGCTTCCCTCATTGCTCCGCGTGCCACGCTCCCGCTGATTAATCTGCCAGGCTGCACAGTTTATAAGCAACCCAGAGGTTGTTTCACCCCCAAACAATCGTCTCGGGCAACACCAGGTAGCAAACCAAAAGTTTAACTTCCAGACTAAACGCCCATGCGCCCACCAGAGGGGCACCCGGCCTCCAGCTTCCACAGCGTGGCCTCCAGACTAAAACAAACCCACTGATGGATGGGAGAAGGTAAATCCCAGGGAATATGCACCTTCTTGCAACTGTGAACTGACTGCTAAAATGCTCTGCTTAATAATCGGAAACTCCCATCTCATTAAGGCCCTCTGTCTGCGGCAAACCTATTTTATCTTCCTTTGGAGGGTCACAGCGGGCGTGGGCAGGCGAGGACATGCAGGTTCACTTTCATTCCCTCTGGATAAGCCCCGCATGAGCAACCCATCGGCAGCGCTGTGCATCTGCGGCACCCCCCCTCCACCCCCTCATAAGCCAGAGAGTTTGTGCGTCCAAACAGGAGGTCCTGAACCACTTCCTGACCACTGCGCAGGGAGTCCTGGAATCGGGCACCAGGGATATCAAACTGTGAGCGGGTAGGTGGTCCGGGGATTACAGCAGAGAAGAGCTAGGGTTTACCTCGCTCAAACTAAGCAGCAATAATTATCATGTAGACATCTGGCACAAAACCATGTTGTATCTTTACCTTCCCAAACACAAACAAAAGGTATCGACCAAACCAAAATCCAAAAACATGCTCTTCACCAACAAGAACTCAATATTACGTGAAACGGAACCGCATCAGCAAGCCTTAGACGACGTGCTTAGTTGTGATCTAAGCCGTCCGGTCTTTTCTATCATTTGCGGTCCGAGAGAGACCGGCATTGTCAGAAAATTGATGGAGACTCGGCGTCCCGCTTGAAAAGACTTCTTTTTGTGACATTGTGACATTGTCTCCTGATGGAGCAACCTAGGAGTTGCGAAACACGGCCGCTGGTGAGTCAGTTTTTGAGTCTACTCTTGTATAAGAACATGCAACTATAAAAGAAAAGTTGATGGGCATAGATAAATGATTACAGACATCTTAAGCACCGGTTGGTGCATTTTCAAAATCTCTCTCAGACCGCAAATGATAGAAAAGACCGGACGGCTTAGATCACAACTAAGCGCGTCGTCTAAGGCTTGCTGATGCGGTTCCGTTTCACGTAATATTGAGTTCTTGTTGGTGAAGAGCATTTTTTGGATTTTGGTTTGCTCGATACCTTTTGTTTGTGTTTGGCTTCGTCATATACAGGTTCGCAGTGCGGCTCTTTGTTTGTATTTATTGTATCTTTACCTTGACCACCCAGGTTAACTCTCTGGACAGGTTAAAAACATTCTTTAAGAGAGTTATAATTTACGAACTATGGGAGAAAAAAGGCCAATTAAAAACAAAACAAAACTATAAAGCAATATCTTTTGACTGGACTAACTTTAGTTTTATTATTATTTATTTTCATTTGTGTGCCACTTTTCAAGAACTTCAAAGCAGATGGCATTCAGATAATGTACGTATCCATTTCTTGACTAGCTTTGGGGACCCCCGTTCCTTTCACCGGCTTGAAAACAAAATTTTGTTCTGCACGGGGGAAGGGAGAGTGTAGCTCTCGAAACCTAGTCAAGAAATGGACCCTTATTTCCCTGCATTCAAGGGGAACAACGCACCCATCAGCCTGCTTTATTTACCAGCTGGAAACCCGTAAAAATTCACGGCTGGTGTTTTCGCCCAGACTGAATGTCAAATTGTCATCATCTTGGTCAAAAAAAAAACCCACCACCAAAAAGTCACACGCAAACGTGACCGTGATGACGCGGGGTGCACGCGTCACGACCTACGACCTGGCACAACATTTCTCGACGAGAGGTTCGGGGGCTCTTTTCATTAAGTCGGAGGGTGGGAAATGTTGCTTTAATTCGCTGCAAACCCTCCCCTGTACAAGAAAGCATGAATCAAACATCGCTCTGGAAGCAGCCTCACCTCGTGCAGATGAGATTCCTTCTTCTTGGAAGACAAGCTCATGTGCTTCTCTAGAACACTGCAGTACTTTTCAGTTTCTTTGTCGTATTTCTTCTTGGTCTCCTGCAACACAAGAGCACGAGTCCGTTGACAGCAGCGGATTTTGCAGGACGACAGAGAAGGCAGCATTAGTCTGTTACTTTCGCTCTAACCCCAGTCCACCAAACAGAGATTTACTAGGCCAATCCCCCCCCCCCCCCCCCAACCGCTGGAGCCTGCTGCAAAAAAAAAAAAAAAAAGTACCCAGCAAGCAGACCTTTGGCCTTGCCGCCACACAAGGCTCATAATCCACTCTCGGCTCAGAAACCGGCTATAGGCTGGTTGGGGATTTGTAAGGAGGAGCAGCCAAGGAAACGTCAAGGAGACAGTAACTGGAAAGAAGAGGAGCCTTCATCACAATGACTGGGGTAGCCATCTTATTATATCATCTCTGTACTTATATAAAGCTGGATTACTTTAGTTAATCTTTAAAACAAACAACAATGTTAAGCGAACGACTCATGGCAAGCAGCGTTTTTGCTCCTTTTGCGCACGGCCGCCAAAGGATCTGTAAGTGAGACCAAGGTGGAGGGCGCGCCTCCGAGAGCGGGTCGAATTAGCTGTGTGGAAACTGCACTTTGCACCGGGAAATTCCTTCCCTTGCCTGCCTGCCGAAAGGGAAGTTTTACGTAGCCTCATTCTGTGGCCAACCCGCACTATCGGCTCAGAGAGAGTTAACAAAACGTAAACAGAACGATCTCACAGCAGGGAGAGGATTTTCCTTTCACCGCCAGCAGCCCGGAGCTAACACCCATGGAGGGGTGATCGGGCCTGTGCGTCGCGGCAGAGACTAGCCATCCCAGGACACGGCTGTCGACACAACTTGCCACCGACCCTTTTTTGTGTCGGTGGCGAGTTTCCCCTCTATTCCTGGCCTTAGACCACCCAAACTCAGATTTATTAAGCTACATCATTTGGGCGCTCTACGTAGTATTATCATCCTTACCTAGAAAGTATGTGAGCCGTACGTTGTGCTAATATGCATGCAGGGAACATACTGACGGATTTCTATAGACGAAGTAATACGTGTGCCATAGGATACGGAGCAGAAGAATACTGGGGAACCCAAAGAGTGAAATAGAATTTAATACCAGAGGAGGACTCTCAGATGGACTCTCTCCATCTCTGAGGATATAATTGTGCTGTTTCATCAGCATGCAACCTTTTGCCTGCCACATCAGGAGCTCTCTCAGATAAGTGCTTAATTGTGTGTTAGCACTAAAGACAGATATTTTATGAGCATTCTTGTATATGGAAAAAAAACCCTCCGAAAGAGCTTCCTATGGCACGGGACAAGAGGACATTGAGAACACAGATTATCCTTCACTCATTGATACGTGGACACCTTTGTCCAAGGATTATACCCGTCACGCCCAGTTCAGTCACAGGTCATTCAAAGCACTTAATGCAATCCACTGGGTCCTGAAAGAAAATTAACATCTCATTGCACTTTAGATTTTTCTTTCATTTTGTGTGGCCAATTTTGAGTAAAATTTTAGTTTTTAATCATATTTTAAGCAGCATGAGAAGTTTGCAGGAGTTTTGCATGACTTTGACAGGGAAGTGGTGGCAGTGGAGTCTCTGTCAAGAGCACAGTTAAGATCCCCCCTGCAGACGTCAGTAGAGGATGCCACACTGTCCCTATTGTAAAACCCGAAATGGTCACTCGCTGGACGGCAGAAGGGACGGATGAGTCTTCAGTCCAGAGATCAACTTCCCCAGGGGTTGATGCTTGGGCCAGCATTAGCAGGACAGGCCCAGAATGTACGCTAGTTTTTCTCTTCAGCCAAACACATCATTCCCATATCTCTGGCCCTAAACGACGGCCAGAGAGAAGATAAAGCAGGTGTTTTTTTTCTTATTGGCCATTTTTCTATGCATGACACTATCTTCCAGCTATTCTAGGTAACTCCTGGTCTACAGACGTGTCTGTAGTTGCAGGCTTACTGAGCACAGGTCCTGACAGTTTGGGGATTTTCTTGGCATTATTGCCGCATTTGGGTCCTAGAAGCTTCTTGCCCCTTCGCTGTTGCCCTCACCTCTAAACAGAAAGCTACACACCTAGCTTTTCCGAAAATCCGGTGTGGACAAAAGCCTAATCCTGCATTTTCATGCTTGCAAATACTTTCCCAGCTAGTCAAGGAAAAAAAAAAACCAAAACCATCTCTCAAACCCCAAGAGAGTCTACAAATCATCTCTCAAACCCCAAGAGAGTCTACAAATCACCTCTCAAACCCCAAGAGAGTCTACAAAGGGCTGTGGAACGTTTTACTCTACGGGGCTACGCACATGACCTCTTCTCGCCTACATGCGATTCCTGATGGAAGGGTGAAAAGCACCACTTTAGCTCAGGGCTGCCTGCGTGCTGACCACCACACATCCCGGGCACACGTCTCGGAGGGGGAAGGGGCTTCATGGAACGTAAACAGCGAGATGCGAGGGTTGCAACAGCAACTTCAGTTAAGTCTGTCCACCGTGCTTCAGCTCCCCCAGTGGGTCCAGAAATTTAGTTTGGTTTCATTTATTGATTTGTTTAATTGCCTTTCTAACATATAAATCTTGGTGCAACAGTTTATGATTAACACGTGCTAGATAAAAAAAAAAAAAAAAGGACACAGTTTAACGTGTTGGTAGCCGAGTACTGGGCAGAGACAGGGCAAAGTCAACATTTGGAAATCTTAAACATTAACATGATGGCAAGCTTGGCTGTTATTCTGTCTTAAAGAAAGCTGTGATTGCTTGGTGACAGTCGGCCACCTTTGGCTCGCCCGAGCCTTCTTCCCATACGATAGCTAGCCTCGGGCCGGACTTCGGATCCAGGCAAAACTAGGCCCAAAAAATAAAGCAGCACAAAAGAGAAGTCAATCATTCAGTCTGACCACACAATCTTGAAGCTCTGCATCTTTTGCCCCATTTCTGGAAGTAAAAAGAAATGTAAAACGTGAAAACCGGGCCAGGCTAGGCTCAGTGTAAACTTCCGGGACGTTTGCTGGAAGTTCTAAATTTAGAACGTGCTTTGTCACCCAAAAGCCTTTGCTCTCGGCGACTGCAAGGCGGCATCAGTAGAGGAGACTAAAACAGTAACGGAATTAAAAAAAAAAAAGCACGGGATAAACGCGAAGGATCCCCGGAAACCAGCGCATAGCGACGAAGCACCGGAGTAACCAGCACGGAGCAATGGTTCAGCCAGAAACAGCAGCGGTGGGACCGCATCGGGCTTCCAAGAAGGCACCGACTGGGGGGTGATCCAGCGTTAAAACCCAAACTTCGAGGAGCATGGGGGTTTTTACAACAGCCTCACAGTGGCGGCCGGGGGGGGGGGGGGGGGGGCATTATAAAACTCGGCAATGAGACGGAGAAAAGGGCCTGGGTCTCGTAAAGAAGCAAGCTGAAGATGCCAGTGGAGGAGGTGGAGGCCGGCGCTGGAATGTGGGCATTGCTTGGGATCCATACGGAGGGCAGCGGTGGCAAAAGGGTTGAAAGGAGAGGTAAAGGACATGGAAGAGGGAGGAGCTGTTTTTTCAAGACTAATTCTGCTGTAAGCGACATCCTCTTCCCCCTAAAGTCTTCCTGTGTATTGCAACTTTAAGGCAAGACTCTGTTGGCCATGCACAAAAGCCAATTTATTCCTACAGGGCCTACACTCATCCTCTAGTTAAGGAACCGAAGACGCCAAACACCGATTAGTGGCAGGCGTGCGTTATGTAGCTAAGGGACTGAATTAATTGTTACATCCTTTTCACTCAAGTCACTACTCTGCCCGTCAGTCGCTCTTTAGCACATAGGCCATTGGCTATTTATTCGATTTCTTTTTATCCTTTCAAATCTTTGGGAGAGGGCGGGTTTGTGTTTCTCTTTGGAATTCTGACTTTCCTACCCCTGGGGCGGGCAGGAAACTTCCCCACCCCAACCCATTTCTCTGGGCCATAGTGCTACTATCTGCCCCCCCCCCCCCCCTAGTGCTGCCAGGTGTAGCAGAGCGCCGTGAGATAAGCGTGGAGGCTTTCTGAGCGAGCTGCCACAGAGCGCCGTGAGATAAGCGTGGAGGCTTTCTGAGCGAGTCGTCACAGAGCGCCGTGAGATAAGCGTGGAGGCTTTCTGAGCGAGTTGCCACAGAGCGCCGTGAGATAAGCGTGGAGGCTTTCTGAGCGAGTTGCCACAGAGCGCCGTGAGATAAGCGTGGAGGCTTTCTGAGCGAGTTGCCACAGAGCGCCGTGAGATAAGCGTGGAGGCTTTCTGAGCGAGTCGTCACAGAGCGCCGTGAGATAAGCGTGGAGGCTTTCTGAGCGAGTTGCCACAGAGCGCCGTGAGATAAGCGTGGAGGCTTTCTGAGCGAGTTGCCAGGGGATACCATGAAACAGAGTGGGATGACATTTTACAGTAAGAAAGTGGTTCGGATCGACAATGAGCAAGCCCAAGCTACGAGAGCTCTCCGGACCGCTCTCAGCATTCTGCAAATGCACCTCCAGGTTAACACTATAACCTCCCGCTGTCTGCATTACAACTACAGGACACAGGGCAGCCTTTGTTTGTTTAACCCCCAAAATAAATAAATAAATAAAAATCACCAAACGCTGGAAAGGACGCACGTTCGCTCATCTGATGCCCGCCTCCGTTTTCCCAGCGGTGAGAGGACCTACCTTTGCAGCCCCGATCTGCTCCTTCCGGAATTTCTCCAGAGGCGTGATCAGCACCTCGTCGGCATTATCAATCTGGCAAGAGCAAACACACAGACTCAGCAGAAGCCCAAAAACCTTCTCACGTCCCCTCAATTCACTTCCCCTTCTTCTTAGGGTCTCTTCCTTACAGACAGCATGAGGGACACCCCTGCTAACTCTGGCCCTCGTTTCTATCATCTCCTCTCTCTCTTCTGCCCATCTGCTGTTTTTTTTTTGGGGGGGGGGGGGTGGAGTATGAATTTCTAGAGGTTAACAAAGTATTACTGGGCATTCAAGTCTGCCCTTCAGGTCAGTCGCTGTTTAAGTCTTTGCAATGAAACCCAGGGATTGCCAAAATCAGTCATGCCCTGTACCAGCTCTTTTCCCTGTCCTTCCAACCGGACCTTGCACCTAAAAAATTTACGGTTATGCATCAGTGCTTTTTCTGTGCCAGCATCAGAAGTGTTTTGCCCCCCTGACATCAGCAACAGCAAAAACCCGGCTACTTCACGTTTTCCTTCTGTTACCACGTCCCCCACTCTGTGCTCTTCCTGCGTCAATCTGTCCATGTGCTGGATGAGATCATTTCCCACCGCCCCCCCAGCTCCTCTTCCTTCCCCAGCCAAACAGCCAAGGTTCAGCTCCCCTCCTCCTCCCCAGGACACTGCGGAAGCTGCAGCTACACGTCAGCGCGCGTCTCTTCGGCACAAGAGAGGAGAGAGCAGCTGCTTCCTCGGGCTTCCTTTCACCAATGTGCACTTATACACAGAGCACTGATCTACTAACCTTGGGGGAAAAAAATGCACTCCACACATGCACTAATAATATTAAACTTTAACACAAAATCTAAATTCACAAGAACAGCGATTGCTCTTCAAAAAAAAAAAAAAAAAAAAATTTTTTTTTCTCTTCTTTCCCTTTTGCCTTAGGAAGGAAACACAGTAGCCCTGGAGGCTTGCAGTGTTAAACAATTGTTAGTCTTAGCGTGAGATCTTCTCACTGCTTTTCTGACTTTCTGCCAGTTAAATTGTGGGGGGGTTTGTTTTTTTTGAGGAAACAGAAGTTTGTGTATTAACGGGACCATCCCTGCAGGGCTTGGCGGTACGCGTGCGCGTACCGATGACATCATTACGTCAGCCGTCCGAACCTGCCGCTTTCCCTGCTATGCACAAGCTCTGCCCTACCGTTATTTCACGCTACGTCTTTTGCATGCTCGGTTCTACTAAAAACCTAAATGTTATAAATGAAATGAAATAAATAAAGCCCCATGATGTATGGAGTTGGGTGTCTTTGCACTTTTGCACTATACTTTGCCTGAGACGGGTTTAGTGGAAAAGAATTAAGACTTCAAAAAAAAATAAATTATTGAACAACGTAAAGTTTAGTATGTTTTTGTTGTTCTAAATTCTGCTTATCCGGCTAAGTGGAGGCAGTTAGCCATGGCCAGATAATCGGATGAAGTAAGATTTAATCGGCTATCTTTTTTTCTTTTTTTTTCTTTTTTTTTTTTTTAACTCAGCACCGTCTCTTTCTTCCCGGGTTCCTCCACCCCCAATCTAGGCTTGAGATGTACATTCGGCCTGTGCCAAACACACGTTTTAAATCAGTCTACGCGCTTTTTTAACTCCCAGTGCATTAGCATATCTTTATTTTTCTGCATTGGGAGTTAAAAAAAAATTTTAATCTGTGCATTAAAACCGTGCACGGAAATCCAGTGCACGGATCCTTAACGCATAGATTACCGCATTGGCCTGATGGAGGGTTAAAGCCATGGCATCCATACCATGGACTAATGTGCAGAACTGACATATGGTGCCACAGTTACAGGATGGGATTCCTCCTGTTAATCATTATTCCACATACCATCCGCAGTCTCTCGTCTTCCAGATTCCTCAGAACAGCTGCAAATTCCTGGAGAGACTTTGCTGAAACAGAAGAGCGAGAGGAGCGCTCAGCACAGGATGTCAAAAGGCTGCACGCACGGACTCAGACAGACAAACTGCAGGTACCCCCGGGAACACGTACGCTACTCCGGTGCTTTAGCAGAGCTCCGAGCGTTCCCGCACGCTCCTGCAGGAATCCACAGCTTTCTGGCAGTGCGCGGCAATAGGACAGGGAAGAGTCACTTTCTGAAATGCCATGCCAAATTAGTTCGTTGCAAAATCTGAACTTGGTGTCCAGTTTACCCTAAAAGCCCTGGTTAGAATGGTCAGCTCCTTGACCCCCACAATGTAAAAGGACAAGTTGCTTTGCACACGGAGTCTACTTCTCTCTAAAGTTACACACAACACAGCTTGGTGTCCCGGTTCAGTTCTCTTCCTGACCTGAACTGACATTAGGCTTTGCAGTCTCAGCAAACAGAGGCAGAAAATTCACCGAGCCTTAGGACCAAGTCTATTATCATAATTTACACTCTTATCAGTGTTTTTTCAGCCAAAAGCACTATTTGTGCACGGGCAGCTGCAGGAATAGGCAGGACACAGCAAAAGCAGGAGTCACTGAACTATCTTGTCACAGGGCACTACTAGTGCTACTGCAGCACTAAGTGACAAACGCAGCACTGTATAAATACGCATGAGAGAGAATCTCTGCTCCGCGGAGCTCACAGGGAGTGAATAAGAGGGGCTGCAGAGTGTCTGGCTATGAAGGGCTAATCTAGCCCTGCCCATGCCCATCCTGTCCAGGCTTTTGCAAAGGGCCACGCCCACTGCCTAGGCTGCAGGGGCTCCCTAACAGAGGGCTGTATAGGTAAGGGTGTCTATGCAGGCCCACGTCCAGAGGACAGACCGAGCCAGTCCTGGTTTTATACCGACCCCCTTCTCCCCACCCCCACACTGCACGCATGAAGATAGGAGCTCCGATAGCCCCATGAAAACCGAGACCACATCTCCATGCATGAAATGGGGCTGAATCCAGGACTGGTTCAGTGTGTGCCTTTCAGTATGGGGCAGGCACAGCCCACACAGCATCAGGAATAGCCTTCTCCATATGGTGGGGAGATGCAGAAAGCAATCCCAGGCTCCCTTTTAAGCAGTTTGTCACCTCTCTCTCTTAACCCAGAGGAACACCGGCTTCATCTCACCTATTGTGATTTCATCATCTGTTTCCGCATCTCCTATACATCGGAATTTAAATTCATTCAAAGAATCCGCAAACTTCCTCTTTGCAGAAGACAGATCTGGAAAAAAAAAAAAAAAGAAACAGACATCAAATTTAAAAAAAAAAAGCATTCCAAACACTCCACTTCATGAGAGGAACTTATTACGCCTGGATCCCTGGCAAAGCCGCAGATAACAGCTGCTCCGTACACATCAGCATTTCTGAAACCGGCTTCTCGCATTCCCTAAAACCTCCCGGGATGAGCAGACTGGGATTATTACACGCTCACATTTAAGCTGCAGCTTCCACTGCAACTCTCCTGTGACCGTCAAACTCAGGTAATTTGCACAAAAAAGAAATAATTCAGCCGTCATCAAGGATGCGTGCAGACGTCAGTCCATGGTGACAAGCAATTCTGCGCAGACCACACCAGCTGGCTGCACTGCTCGATACCCCCAAGCCCGGATTTTACAAACAGCCACACTAGGGTGGCAAATCTACCGCCCCCAGGCCTCCAATCCCATCCCACTGCACTGCGGGCCTCCACTCCGGTCCAGTTTGATTTCCTGCCACCCCCTCTACCTCCCATCCCACCTCACCCAACCGCTGGTTCCAGCGCTGGCCCTTGCGTTACCACCAAGAAGCAAGAACAGAGTAGCCCTGCGCTCACAGGTCCCGACCTCTCACACGGAAGCCCGGAGGAGGCAGGGACATTTCAGTGCCTGCGAGCGTGGGACAGGGGAATTACTCAGTCCCCGTTGGCTTCCTTGTGATAACGGCAGCAGCAGCACCGGAGCCCGAGCTCTGAGGTTGGTTGATTGGGGGGTGGGGGGGGGGGGGTAGGGGGAAATGGAGCGGCCAACTGGAGAAATGGGGCAGGGAGGGTCTCAGAAAACTGGAGGTCCAGAGGTGGGAGGAAGTGGCACATTTCTCCCCTCCAAGCACTGACAGTTCCCTAGGGATGGAAGAAGGAAAAATCCGTCACTGGGTACTGCCAAGCTATGCTCAGGGGGACAACCACAAAAACTAATCCGTGGCACACAAAGCAGTGGAAAGAGAGGCATCGCATGTGGCCCCCACAGAAAGCCACTAAACCAAGGAGACTGGGGGTCTATACAGAAAAAGGACAAGATATGATGAACATGTGCAGGTCTCTAGGTCAAGGTGTCCCAGATTTGTCCTGGTGACCCCACAGCCATTTGGGTTTTTCCAGATAGCTGCCATGAAGATGCACGAGGTACGTCGGCAGGCAGTGGGACAAAACCGGGACTGGACCAGCCTGTCCCTAAAAAACATCTGGTGCCCGCTGGAAACCCAACGATCAAGCTGAACCATTAATGAGGTGAGAAAACCTGGGGTTTAAATTTCAGTTTTTACTGTTGCTTGGAAGCGCGTCTTTTATTCCTTCTCCTGTGTCTGCCGTGTGCGAGTCGAGTGCCGGCCGCTGACTCCGGCCGCTGACTCCTCCGAGTGCCGGCCGCTGGGAGGTGGCACTGCCTCGATGCAGGCGGGGGAAATGCTGGGGCCTAAGAGCCCGGCTCCAGCATTTGCCTCTAACATCAAAGAGCGCCTTAAAACGCAGCAAGATCAAACATTGGAAAGACATGGGATGAATCATTAACAAACCGCTGAACTCCATACTTTTCCTTTGTTAAAGGGGCAAGGAGTGGGTGAAGTGGAAGAGGATTATAGCGAGCTTGCCCGCACGGTGCCCCTGGGAAGCCGAGCTGCCACTGCCTCAGCACGGGACAACCTCCAGAGAGATTCTGCACATCCGTTTTCCCACACGGAGCTAGAGAGGGGAAGATGTTTGCGGATGCAGAGAGGGGGACAGAGAGGGAGAAGGAGAAAAAAAAAAAAAAAGATACATATATTTACCTGTTACAGTAAATCAAATGGCCCATCCCAGAGTACTAACACTTAATTTTTAATCTCCAAGGTCTCCAAATACCTTAAGCCCTAGCAACAGAGGAAGCCCGGCAATAATATTACTTGCCCTGGCTGTGGCTTCCCTGCAGGGTTTGGCTCTGCCTGTGTTTGCGAGATAGGCCCTGGTAGGCCTCTGGCTCCTGGCCAGCACTTTCGCCAGCCTCCCTTTAACTCCCACGGGCTGGAATGTGCTGCTGGATTCCTCCCAGAGAGCTGAAGACAAGGAACGATGTTATATAGCAAAGCCTGTTTTGGACTGGGCATCTGAGGCACCAGCTGTGTCCAAGATATCATGAAGCCCACAGCGATTAGAAGATGGAAGAAAAAAAAGAAAAAAAAAAAGTAACCGTGAAGCCCGCTACAAGCAAAAGCAGAAGTCCCCATAGGCTGGAACTCAGCTACTAACAAGAAAGCAGCTCCTTATGCCACGAATAATAATTTAGAAGAAATAAGAAAAACGATTTTGTGACCTTGTGTGCACATGAAAGACTCCCTGGTCTTGCAATTCGTTTCAGTTAATCTGCCTGAAAGAACCACATCGTTGCTCACCATGAAACACGAGGGATCGATATTGGTACCGTGTGGCTGCAAATGCCCGGCACTGGTCATAAATGTGCAATTCTACAGATACCGGTACTTAATGGTATAGAAAGCTGACCACTGCTAACTCAGGAGCCTATTTACTAGGCTGCGTTAAAACGGCATGCTAACGAAAGTTATTTCTTCTGGGATTTAATAAATCGCGCCAGGTACCACTATTCAGTAAATTCCATATTCCATGGCTCCCAGGTTGTAAAGGACAACTATCCCCCAGTTACAGTGACATCCCCCCATCCCTGGCTCAAACCCTCCATTAGGTACACTCCCCTCCCCTCAAGAGAAGCCCACCAGTAACCCTACATTTTGCTATAAACTATCCCCAACTTAAACAGCTCAAAAGTCCCCCAGGCCTCACACCCTCTCTGGACCCTCCATTATCTGCTACCAAGAGCCTCTGCTCCCCCCAATCAGGCAATAATGTCCCCCGTCACGTCCCCCCCAGTCGCTCCTGCAGCACTATAGTCAAAAATGGCACCATCTTTACCAAAGCTTCCCTTTGGCCCTCATCTGCTATGTCATTAATATTTCTCTCATGTTGGCCCCAGTTTTTTCTCCAATATTGATAATGCATGTTAATATGGCTTTAACACACATGGTCACATTATCATGGATTAGTAAAGAAGTCCCTTAAGAATTTTAGGGCACCTTCAATTACCCTACATTAGCAGTTAAGTTACAATGAAAAAGTCAAGTGATAACAGAGCAGACAAAGTAAGAAAGTGTGTTAATGGCGCCAAGAGCACCGTCAACTCAACCTAACTTGTGTTAAACTTAACGCAGAATCTATGCTAACAAGGTAGCGAGATCCAAAAGTATGATTAAAAATCTCATTACCTACTAGCACAGCAAATAACATACATTGCAAAATTTAGTGCAGACTTGTTAACACAAACAAAGTCAACCACCATGTGTGGAGATGTATCGCATCAACACAGGTACTTTAATGCCTGTATAGTAACACCTGCGTTAACATGCAACTCACTGACACATCATTAACATCGATCATCAATGCATGCATGAAACACTGCATTAATGCATGTTAACAGCCAATGTTAACACAATTTAGTTTACTGACTCAGGTGTACCTCCTGCAGAGGTCAGTGATTTAATATTATTCTACTACATCAGCCTAGTCTGAGTAAGCTGCATCTGAATTTGGGATCCAGAGTGATGCTCTCTCCTCATTCCATGACTGCACTTCTTGGGGAAAACCACAAAGCAAGGCAGAGCTGCTCACACATATCAAAAACAGTCAAATGAAAGAGAGACAGAAAACGTCAGTCACATGGAACACCGCTGGCATACCGAGCAGCTGAGGGGCTAAATACAGCAATAAAAGCAGAACAACAGACAATGCAAACAAGACCGTCTTATAGTGGGGTAGCGGGAGAGTGGCTTACACAGGACAACAAAAGCATCCGGTTACCTGCCGCTATCACCACAATCTATCAACGTGCTATCGACCATCAAGTGTAGTCCATTACGAAACCGCAGGCACCCAAGACTTTGGGATGCAGCCCGTTATCGTGCCTGGCGCAACAGTGGCTGGCTCTCACGCTGGGAAAAACTACTGTCGAAGAGCATCTCTCAAGGGACGGCCTTACCGAGCAGGTCACCCTGAGTTTGACCTTCTTCGACAGAGGGGATGAAATGGGAAGGTCACCCCTCACGCCTGGCTCCAGCTAAGTCAAGTCATCCAGTGCGGTCAGGACGGTGTGAAAAAGCATCACAGACGTACCACTCTCCCGTCAGCGTACAAGGCAGTGCAGAAAATAGAGGCCCGGTGGCCCTGAAACAGCTCGCGTGACAAGTGCAGAAACCGAGAGTCTCTCTGTCAGTCTTGCCGTCTCTTTCTCCGGTTTGTTTTACTACATATGCTTCATTAGATTTCCCAACTGCATGAGGCTCCATATTGTTTTAAACGATCACTGATTGCACAATTCACAATAAAAATTAAACCATTTTTCAGTTATTTACCCAAACTCTAAAAACAAGTGAAAGGGTATAAAAGAGAAAGCCGGCACCAACACGGATGAGCTTTCTTTTGCACAGACCAGAAATCGTAACCTTGGGTAACAGGATACAGTAATTCACTGATGCTTCTTATGAAATAACTAGCAGTGCCAGTCCCATTACCCCGACATGAAGGAAGACTCCCTGAAGCTCAACGTCAGCCTCTGCCGCCACGGGAACTAACAACCCACATGCAAGGGCACTTTAGAAAGCTGATTTACCAGGTCTGATAAAGCTTCAGAATTTACGAGATGGAGGCCATCCCTCCTCCTCCAGGGTCCTTGAACCTTTCCGCAAGGAGTTTACAAACGAGAAACGTTTGCCAAGAAAAAAAAAAGAGGAAAAAAATCAGACAAGCTAAAGATCGCTTAAATTATAGCCAAGATTAGCCACATGGAGTCAATTAAAGGCTCATCCTGACAGCCTGCCTACTAGACGAGCTCAACACCTGGGCAAGCTGGCACCATCTGTGCCTCATCAACAGTGCTACGGCCGCGCGCCAGCTCTCTCATCAGAGCCTGGGCGAGGCTCTGATCCATCGAAAATCTACAGCAGGTAACAGACAAAAAACAAAGCTATCAACCCACTCTGCTAAAGCAGCATGAGCCATCTCAAACCCCACCAAGGCACGCAGGATCCCGCCAGATTCTGACCAGGAAGAGGTGCTCTCGGAGTTTCTTTCTAACCCGCTATAAATGCAAGAAGTTAGGGACTGTTAAATCACGTCGTAGTTTTAATTTTTACAAGCCAACCTGACTTTCATGGTCCATGGAACAAACAAAATCTGTGTGGCATTTCAATCTATTTGGAATTGCAACCAGAAGACTTCCCGCTACTCCAACCCTCTCAGGCTGTTTGGTGGTCTAAGTTCAGTTCCAAATGGATACGACTTAAAACAAAATCATACCAAACCACGACTGCCATGAGGCACTTAACTAGTAGCACTGCTGGTGGGCCCCTCCAGGGCAGGACTGAGACATTGGCAGGTGGGATGCCTGCACCATTGCTCTGCACACTCAGGGGTTCCAGTGGGGTCAAACACATTTAAAAAAAAAAAAAAAAAAAAGCACCAAATTCAGCATGAAAAACCCACAATAAAATAAAAAAATAAATAAATCAATAAGCAAAAAAAAAAAAAAGACTGGCACTTTTTGATCAATGTGTTGTGAACGGCTATTTTTGATTCTTATCCACAGAGGGACCTGGTTAAACTCGCTGCACAACCCTAGTGAGTTTTCAGCCTTAAAAACGACATTACTCTAAGGTCTCCTCCTAATTTTGTTCTAACATTTTTAGTTCGTTCCTCTAGTTTTACAAACTGTAACGGTTTTTAAATTATCTGAAAACTGCCATTAATTTCAAAGTGGCTGTCTGTCTGTCTGTCACAGGAGCTGTCCAGTCCATGGTGCTGAAAAGCAGTGAAATGCACATTAATCAACCCAGGTAGTTTACTAGTCATTATTCTTTTAAATAAAACGTGCACACCTTTTATTATGATTTAAAAACAAGGGGCAACTGTCAATAACTCACACTGTATGCAAAGCACCCGGGCTCGTTAAGCCAATTCTCAAAAAGGGACATAACCCGCATTGTTCCCCTTTAAAATTGAGCAGATGAGAACCCTGAAACCCTAACTGGCTAAGAAAGCCAGTCTGAGCACCAGTGGCCTAAGGCAAATCTACATTCTACCAAGAGTTTATACAACAGAAACCACCTCTGCGAAGAGGAACGCACAGCAGCAACAGCAAAGGAATACCTGCAATCTTAAGCCCCGAATTTTCCCTTTGAAAAGTAGATCCAAGGTGCGTGGGTACGTTGCACCCCGACAGCTTCAAAATTTCCCCCTGAACAATGATTACCCAGATTAAAATGCGAGATAAGATTGGTCTGGCTAGCTAATGTGTAGTAAACTAACACACACTGTCGCCCATTACTGCTTGGTGAACTGTGAGACATTTTAATGGAAAAATGGATTGCTCTAAAAAAAAAAAATTAAAAAAATAAATAAATAAATAATAATAATAATAATAATAATAAATCTGTCAAAATAACAGGACCAAATTGGAGACAAACCGCGTCACCTTTGTGCAAGGAGTTGGCATAAGGTCTACATGCACGGTAAACTCTTGAGAACACTTCCTGAAGGCAGGTACGGACAAGCAAGCTTGTAACTGGAGTGTAAGGCCCCGGAAATGGCATTCAGCAAACACTCTGTTAATGTGTCAAGGCAAGAAAATCACATCTCTGCTCACTAAACCTTTCTGCTGACTGACTGATCATTAACCCTCAAAGGTGTCTGAAGCAACCCACTCCTGGTTGCTTCATAATGATTCCAGACCAAAAAAAATACTTAACCTACAGTGTCATACAAGTCAACCACCTACCCCTTCCACAAAGCATGTTTTGGGTCGGAGATTTTCCTGGTCAACAAACAAGTGCAAGGGAGACTGCATCCCACTTTCTGCTCCTACAGAAATAAGATATCCTCTGCCCTTGTACGCTTTCTTTACTCTCACCTCCCCCCGCTGATGACCATGCAGGGTGAGCCAAAGATCCAGTCGCATCGCCTTTCCACTGGACTAGGCAATGCCGCTTCAGGTCAGGACCGGCTGGGCGTGTAATCCGAACCACGCATGTCCCACACCATTGTGGCCTCTCGCCCTCGGGCCGTTATCCGTCGCTGCCCAAAGCAGAAGGCACCCCGGCCACAGCACCAGCCTGGCTAAATGACGCTCCGAGGCATCATTTGCAGTCTCGGAAAATGATTTCATGATGTCTTCTTGAAAAGCTTCCGCCTGCCAAACAGGGCTGGGACTTCAGAACAAAACAAAACACCTCTGTGGCCATACCTGAGGGTTTCCTTAGAGCAGGGATTCACAACGCCGGCCCTCCAATGCTGCAAGCCGCATAGGTTTTCAGGATTTTCACAGTGCATATGCACGAGATGCATTTGCATGCAACGGATGTGGCACATATAAATGCTTCTCATGAATATTTAGTGCAGACAACCCAACTGGCTAGTGGCAGTCAAGGAATGGAGTTGCCTACTGGCGTACAACAGATATATCTCTATGGATATGCAGAAAAAGATGAGAGAAGGATGAATTGAACAGACGTGGTAACTGTCCTATCAGCCGAAGGCAGTGGTTCTCAGTACCCGGGACACACCTAGTCAGTCAGGATATTCACAATCAATATGCATGAGGAAGAGTTTGCATGCACTGCCTCCACTATACACAAACCTCTCTCATGCACATTCGTTGTAGGTATCCTGAAAAACCAGACTGGCTAGGTGTGTCCCGAGGAGTGGGTTGAGAACTCCTGGCCTAAGGGACTATTTACAGCTAGAGGCGGGTGTTGGCAGGAACCGTTACAGATATTAGTAGAAACAGACGTCAGGTTATACCTCACTTCAAGGAGTTTTTTATTCTTACGGAGGAGCTTGGCCTCAAATAACTGAGCGGAGATTTCTAGATGGCTCCAAAACAAACTTCCTTAGTAAGACAGAGGTAAAAAGATCTGCTCCAGAGTATGAATTGGTTCATCTTCAACTGGAAAATAATTTATATGTCTCTGTGTACATGTGAATATATTACACACACATGCACTTTTTTTTTTAGGGTTGCCAAATGGATCCAGATTCTCTTGACAAGGTGGATCCAGTTCTGATTTTACCCCATTGCATGCAGGGACTTGTAATCCTGTCGGGTGAATCTGGAGCCAATTGGCAACTTTTTTTTTTTTTTTTTTTACACACACTTTACCTTTGAGCAAGATTGTTTTCCAGTCAAAACTTGTACAGGTTATGTTTCAGATGATTGACTTGCATGATCATGTTTAAGTTGATTTTTCCAAAACTATCATTAATTTGATGGTTTCAGCATGTTGTGCATTTAATTTTTAAAAAAGAGAGAAGACTCATTCTAGCTTTCCAAGTTATGATCTCATTTTTGTGTCATGTGGATTTTGTTTGATTGATATGTTCCATTTGGCAAGTTGATTTTTAATTTGTAATTATTTACTTTTTAGTGATTTCTAGTCTGTTTTGTTATTTTTGTATATTGTTGAATAATTTTGTTTTAGTTTATCCTTTCACTGTGTGTTTCTGACAGTCATTCCTTCTGAAAAAAATATATCCATTAATATAAATAAATTATTTATGTACAGATATGAACAGATCCTTTTGATCCCTATTTAAACCTCAAGTTTTTGTTTCTGTATTGCTGGGTGACTTCAAGATCTCAAAAAAAAAAAAAAATGGCTGTAACCATCGGAACTCAATAGAGAAAGCAGCATCCAAGAGCCGGCTTGCAAGCGCAGCCAGGCTGAAGGATTAATACATAATGCAACCAGACAGGTAAATATTTCAGCATACACAGTCTCTCAAAGGCTTAATTCCATCCTGTCAACTAATCCCCATGTTCCTGCCACTTTAAGCATGGGGAAAAGACGAAGCAAGGTGGAACTAGTGGCTCTAAACGTACTCCTCTGAAACAAGCACACCTGATCCAAAAGGTCTCAGACTGACCTGGCTAGGACCTCAGTCACACGACGCAACATTTCAAAAACTTAAAACTTCACCACCACCTCCTGCATGCAGCACTTTCTAGAACTAAATGGAAAGAGAAGAGCAGCAAAAGATCACTAGGACCATCTGCCCATGCTTGCTTCCTGGTAGGAGACCACAGACCTAACTTGATCTGCAGCTTATATACCAGTTGTAATAGAAAAACCATGCCAAGTGATTTACATATAGACATCAACAGCAAAAATAAAAACAAAACTAGTCAAGCAATGCAATGAAAAGAAAACACAATTCAATAAAAAAACCGCTAAAAACATTTCATGACGTAGAGGTAAAGTTATTCGAGTTAGGTGGTCTTTTAGCTTTTATCGAAAAAATGTCCTCTATTTCCCCGAAGCCCGAGAGGCAGACTGGTCCATAGAACTGGCACGACTACGGGTAACTCGAAGATCAAGCTGTTTAAAAGCGGGGACTTTCAACAGCCGCCTTTCTGCAGAACATAGCGAGCGAGGTGGTATCTGTTTAACAAGCTGAGCTGCAAAGACAGATGGGACCCTCCCCCCGAAAGAGCTTTATACTCAAGGGTGAGCAGCTTAAAAAAACACCTCCTTGCACTTCAGGCAGCCAACATAGCTGTTTTGAGACAAGAGCCGTCTGATCCCTAATAGAACAAGAAGCCATTCATCGCGCCAGCTATGAGAACCCTCTCCTGTCTGGGGCACATCAATACCTCACACCCTCCTATCACGCTCTGCTCTCTAGGGTTTCTGCACCCCTGAAGTGGGAGACTGGGCTTTTTATGTTAGAGCCAACCGTCAACTCTTGGCCACTCCGAGATTTCTATGATTGCTCTTCATTTTTCCACTGCATCTGGTGCTCAACCTGTTTACATCTTAATATCACATGCCAAAAAAAAAAAAAAAGACAAACCTAGCCCCACTGCAATAGCACTTTTGTAAACTGGACCCAGGACGGACTCCAGAGGCACTCCACTGGTAGCCTCCTCATCCCTCTTTTTTGAGTGGCTTCATTTATCAACCATTTCTAACCCATTTCTAACCCAGTTTGCCACCTCAGAACTCACCCCTAGGCTGCATCACAAAAATAGTCCTTTCCTTCATGGGAGAGCCAGAAGGCACCGTGATAAGGTAAAGGACAAGAAAGATCAGTCCCAGGGGCTGCACTGACCAACTCTTATTCCCCACCCCCCCATGTACGCACTTTCAAAATTGGCTCATGCAGCTGCCAAAAAAAAAAAAAAAAAGAAAAGAAGAGTGAGAAAAAAAAAAAAAAAAAAAGCGGCACTTGTGAATTACAAGGGCAAACCTCCAAGCCAACACAAAAGAGTCAAAATACAAAAGCAAAAAAGGTCCAAATGTGAAGCAGAGTGCAACGTCCAAACTGTTCTGGCACATCATTAATTCAGAGACAGGATCTGATTGACAAAAGGGTCCTCTCAAAGATACAAAAGACAGCAGACAAACTTGGATAAATCAAGACCTGTGTTCTAGGGCACAATATTTTCTCACAGAGAGGCGCACAGTAATGCTCCTTATTTCGTTCCTGAAACGTAATACATACATTACTTTTCTTGAGAGCTGCTCCTTTTAGAGATCAGTAAACCTGGAAGCATGCGTGAAGGTCATCTTGAACAGCCCCAAATGGTAGCAGCTTCCACGCAAACCGCAAGGAGGAGGAGATTTTAAGAAAGCAGGGCACGGCCGTTGGAAAGGTTTCATTACAATAAGATGTGAGGCTAGCTCCTCCGAGAACGTGGAAAGGAAATCTTGGGAGAAGACCAGAGGCAGGGGACACAGAGAGCCCAGCAACCGGTGCAACCTCGAGAAGAATTTAGTCGATTGGCAGAGGCCTGTCCTCCCCCTTCCATGCTCCATCCCTACAACTGTGCAGGACCGCAGGACTTTAAGGGCATCGACTGGAGCAGAGCCCCCAAAAGGTCCTCATGCCCTGCAAAACATTTGTAACTGAACTTACAAAAAAAAAGAGAGAGTGAGGTGATTATCTTATGAAATGTTGTAAAAAAAAAATAAAATAAAAGATAATATTTTCACCCCGACCCCACCCGCAGCATAAAATTATTGCACCTTTAAACCTCCACTGCAATGTGCAGTTAATAAATATTTCTGACAAGGTTTTAATAGAAAAAAAAGAATAGCAGGAGATAGAGCAAAATACTTAAGTACAGCAGCAGCAATTCCTCAGCAAATTGAGGTTTCTATGGCAGAATTCTCTCACTTTTGCAGCTCCTCTGCTGGGCACCGAGGCTGACTGCATTAATTCGGGGGGGGCTGGATGGCACCAGTAATAACCTGCTTTACTTCCAACGGAGTCGCCGTGAATTGCCCCGTGCCCAGTGAAGCCAACCCTGTAATTCCTCCCCCCCCCCCCCCCCCCCGTGCACATTTGTGGTGGTTGGCGTCTTATAAACATTAGCCACAAACATTCACATGCCTGCTTCCAGCCTAGGACGTCCACGAGTCACCGGAATGGGGATTTAGCAGATTGCCAAGTGGGCTGGATTTATGGTAATGCACCGCACCGTGGCATCACAGGGACCCTGGTAAGATGCACCGGGCGTAGAAGAGCGACAACGTGGCCCAGCTGCACGTGGGCTTCATCTGCGTTTACAAGAGGAAGGCATTGCCAGTACCTTTTTTTTTTTTAAATTTAGTAGTGTCCTAACTCTAAAGCCCAAAGCAATGTATAATCCAACAAAATAAGCTTGCGTAGCTAGCTGCAATGATAAAACCAATACTCTCGTAATAAAATACACATATGGAACTGCAATCCTATGCAATTATTCTAACAAAAACCATAAATCCAGCCTACTTGGCAATCTGCATTGCGATGTACAAAAACGATTATGCAAATAATCTTATCTTTATAGTTCTGCCAGGTTGGCAGATATGGTCAAATGGGCTCGCTGGCTTTTAGCAGAAAAGAACCCCCCCGGTCAGTACCTTCACCGAGTCAGCATTCAAACTCGGCGGTGTGCAAAGAAGCCAAAATGGCTTTCCTCTCCCACGCAAGGGACTTTTACTGAGTGAGCCGACGCTCTGAAGCTTCCTGAAAATAAAGAAGGGCTTAGAATCGGAACTTGTGATTAGCAACAGTGCTTTCAGCTCTGACGGAGTGAATGCTTCTGGGCACTTTCCAGCCTCTCTGCAGCCAAAAAGTGTAACTCTCTCAGAATTTCTTTGGTCTACCTCAGAACCTTGCAAAATACCAACTTAGAACCACGGTCCATGGAAAACCCTCCCCAAAAGCCTTCTGCTGACTCACATCAATGTAGTTTATCAGCCACCCGGGCTGACGATAAAATACATCAGAGTGAAGAGGGACGAGATGAACTTGGCCTGCCACCAAATACCACAGTTGCAATCAGGCTGTTGAGAGGGAAATTTTGTAGGACATTTTTTTTTAGTGAGGCTAGGTTAGAGAGCCAAACATTGTACAATCCTCTGTTACTCACTCGGCACCCAGCAACATCCACTGCAAACATGTTCAGGCACCATGGAAAAATGTTGCAGTGCATTAACAACCGAGGCCTCACAGGTCCCCTCTGCAGACCCCGGCCGGCTCCCACAATCTAACGTAGTGGGTCACCTGATAAAACCTGGTGCACAACCACAGGTAAAGGCAGCCGCGCCAGAGGTACCTGCAGGAGATCTGCAGAAAGGCGAGAACAGAAGAGAACGTTTTTTGAAAACAGCTGGGATCATCCACTCGCACAAGAACCTTTTGGCAGGAAACAATGTACGGAAGTCAATAAATGAGAATTACACCGATCCCCTACCTTCCCCCCCATAAAAATAAAAGCTACAACGCCTCCAAATCATTGCTTTCCTGGGTTATGTTTCCTGCTAGTTTTTAGTAACTGCTTCCTGTTGGAGAACCAACTGTAACCCATACATAAACTGCAAGTCAACTTTAAGAAGCCCTTTCTATGAATCCTAGAAGCGGATGACTAGAATCGTTTAACACGTAATCACTTGGAAACAATCCCCACCTAAGAACAAGAGAGATGCTGCTGCCCAATGTACAGGAGAGAAGAGAGTCCAGGAATTAAAAACATTTCTTTATAAAACTATTTTCACTAATCGCTGTCAATACCGAATGGTAAGAAAACATTTTTGGAACCTCAGAAGGGAAATCTCATTAACCACAAGTGCAGACTTTAAGCCAGCATTTCCCAAGCCCAAGGCACACCTACATTAATAAATATGTCGTGTGCCGCACCATGGAGCAGGCAATCCGGTCACCCAGTCTCAGTTCCAGATTTCAAAATGAAACGGAGAGAGGGGGGGGTAGAGACACACGTGAGCCCATTACTACAGACTGCTTTTCCTCTATACGCAAGCCTAAGAGAAGGGAGAAGGACCAGGTCTCCGGGATGCGGCCGGCCAGCTGCCAGAATGAGTCAGGGTCAAAGCTCAGTGCACGCTCGGACTTGGCTCGCTCGGGTCTGGACAAACCCAGAAGAGGAAGACGAGGAGGTGCCGCTATCCATTAATTAATCGAGCTCTAGGGCTTGTGGCACAGCTAGGAAGAGGCGACATGCTTCCACGTCTTCTCGGAAAGGTGCTCCTACATTTGTTTAAAGAGCCACAGCTTGTTGCTGTGAGGTGCTGAGAGCAGAGCTCAGGGGTTGGGTCTGGATCTGGGCGTTAGGCAGTGTTGACTTTTGTGGCACGCCTGATCAGGCCAGAATGTACACTGGTTGGGAAAAACTCTGCTTTAGTCTCTCAAAAGAGCTGGGATGCCCACCCTCAGGGCCATCACTTAGGAGGGGAAGGTGGTGCCCTGATAGACGGGGGCGGTGTGGAGATGGTATCTGGGAACAGAGCTATTATCGTTGCCTACTTGGTGGAGCTACAGAGAAGGGATGGAACACCCCCTGCTGTTTCAGCGCGGGGTGTTAAATGCTCTAGCAAGAGCTCTATCCATTTGAAAATCAAAGTCCATGACCATACATGCCCTTAAAGATGCCCATCCTTGTACAGTATCCCAAAAAAAAAAAATCATGCGCGAGACCCCTTTCCTGGCTGGTGTGGAACAGCGTTGCTAGGACTGAAATGAGCAAGCATTCCACAGGCGCCTGGAATCAGAAACTGGAGACCAAAAGGAATTCAGTGAATAAACCAGTAAAGAGCAGCACTGGCTCTGTGCAACAAGCCAAGGAAGAAGATACATTAAAGGCATCTTCACAAAGACTTACTAGATGTTTCTTAACGTATGAATTTAAGACGCATCCAAAGCCCATCCTTAATCCAGGTGTTCACCGTCAGGCGGGGTTAACTGGGTCAGTAACTGATGCTTAAACTCAGATATTTAAGCGCTGCATAAAATCAGACTTTGATGTTTGTCAAATTTCGGTACAATAAGTAATAAACTAAACTAATTCAGGATCCACCAAACCCCTCCCAATGGTCGTTGTCCATATTTTGGGAAGGATTATGGCTTGCAAGCTGGGATCGTGATTTTCTTGCCCATCGTTATTACCAATGAAGTAAAAACGGGTATCCGAAAATGCAGATATTAAAAAGACGGGGAAGGGGGGGGGGTGCAGATGAGGAAGTCCCACTCTGTCTAATCTTTTTTTTGTTTTGTTTGGTGGTGTGTGGTGGTGGGGGAGGGGGGGTGCAGATGAGGAAGTCCCACTCTGTCTAATCTTTTTTTTTTTTGTTTGTTTTGTTTGTTTGGTGGTGTTGGGGGGGACGGGACCACCAGACAGGGTTTGAGTCTCTCACTAAACATAAAAAGGACAAAGTTCTTTCCTAGCCACGTTCAAATCTTTGGCTACGGCAGTGCCAGCATTCTAGGGCCGTTTTCTGGTGAAACGAAAGCCCTCCCCTGTAGCAGCAGGGCCGGTGCTTCCATTACGCAAATTACGCGGTCGCACACAGCGACCAAATTTTGGGGGTGGCAAAATCCCACCGGCGCAAGTTCCGGAAGGCTGCTGTGCCAGATCCAATCCCGTCAAAGAAGGGAGCGGTGTGCTGGAACGGACGCCAACAGGAAAGATGGCGGAGGGAGGGGCATGAGCGAAGGTTCGCCTAGGACACCAAATACCCTTATACCTACCCTGCAGGGCAGTACAGTGCAGCAGTTAAGTACTAACAGGCTCCTGGAGTGCTGGCTCGAGACTTCAAAAGTCTAACGATGAATAAAAACAGTTTTCTAGCACCAGGACAAATGCCCGCCTGGGCAGAACTTTCCTGGCCCCCCTGGTCACAGTCATCCCAATCTTGGCACAATATCCTTTGCAATCTATTAATATTGAGCTCACATTACTTAAAATAAATTGGTCCACTCTCAGTCCAAACCAGACACTTCAAAATACATTTTTCAAGTTTGTTTCTGGAAATAGTACAAAAATTATACCATTTTTTCCAAGTTAAAAATAAGGAAAAAAAGTTTCCTTTTCTATATGGAAAAATGTTATTCTTGGCTTTCAAGAGTCCAGAAACTGAACTTAGAGGAGCAAAGAGAGAGACTGATAAGAAAGAAGAATTATTTTTGTCCTAAAATTTGTTCCTCGCTCTCCTGCTGGCTCCTAAGCCTTATTGGTGTTTACTTTCATAAAGCAAATAAGGCACTGTTCATATGCATAATAGCATGCAAAGTATACAAGTGCATAACACTCCAAAGAGTTTGCCTACACATTTTAATTCTAAAATGTAGGAATGGCAGCTTGAAGCTGGTTTAATCACTCACAAAAGGTTAGCAGGGGTAGGTAGAGTCCATCCTCAGTCTGTCCTATGGGGACCTGGAAGCAGAACTCTACACATGGCTGGCGTCAATATGGAAATGGCAGGCAAAGTTTGAAAAAGCAATATGCCCCTATTCCTTAGGAATAACCCTGCAGGTTTATGTACTTTCTCCAAAAATCCATGGAAACGCCATACTTTACAGTACCCCAATTAATATTCTGTTGATGTAATCATCTACAATAGTTTCTCCAACTAAAAAAAAGTTTTTAATCCTATAGATGTTACTGCACTGTTTCAGGATACTTTACTATACTGAGTTCTTGCGATAAAGCATCAGTCTCTTTTTTTTTTTTTTTCCTTTTCCTCGGCCTAGTAGTTTCCTCCTGCTCCTTTGGGCTTGCAGCTAAGCTCCAACCAGAAACCCAGCCTCTGCTGAGCTGTGGCACCACTGAGTCTCTTTAGTCACAATTACTCAGGGTTTATTAAATACCGTATGTAAACTATGCAGATTCCTGCATTAGAAAAAAAACGTGCATATACCAAAACACGCGTGTATACTTTCGGGGCCGCGGTATTTTATGAATCGTGCAGCTTGCAAATTTGGATATTAGATTTAATTATTTGCTCAAGGCAAGTTACAATTCAGGCATTAGTATTTCCCTGCCCAAGACGACTTAACTCTAAGCTGCACCCGAGGCGACGGAGGGTGAACTGAGTTGTACAAGGTCACAAGGCGCATGTTTATTATTCATTTTTATTTCTATTTAACTTCGTTCATTCATTCATTCATTTATTTTATACTCCGCCTTTTGGGACCCTTCAAAGTAGATTACATTAAGGTACTACTATATTTTTTTTAAAGATGCTTTTTTTTTTTATTTTATTACGTTTTTCCATTTACATCAAAAATGAAAAATAAGAATAATGTTGGTTATGCCGAGATGCTTTTATGTAACTATTGTATTTAATGATTTTTGAAATTTTAAAATGTTTCAGTTTGCTGTGCGTGTGATTTTGTGTGAATTATGAATCTAACAGTGTTATCCGCACAGAACAATAATTTTGGAGGATGCACAATATAAAAATTTTAAATAAAATAAAAAATATAAACTGTGGAAAATGCTAAGCGTTGAGTGATTATTTTGTTGGCTTTGGTGCGCATCAGAAACCAATGTACACCAAAGCATTGCTTCTTGTTTTTTGTTTTTATTGCGCTTAATAAACCATGTAAATAAATAAATAAATAAATGCCATCGGTTTTTCCCTATTTCCAGAAGGCTTACAATGAGGAAGGATAACTTTCCAAACTACTTGCGGAAGAGCGTTTATGTGCATAAGTGGACATGCGGAGATTTACCCTTCACAGATATTATAAACTGTGTGGCGGGAGCTCCAGGGTTTTCTAAAATACCACGTAGTTCTGCACTGAACGTGCACGCGTGCACCTCAGTACACACAAGGATTTACCGTGTTAGGAATGCACAGACTTTCTCTGCTTATTTAAAAAAAAATATGCAAGTAAAATATACATGTATAAAGCCCTGGTTTACATGCAGAGGTAAGTACATTTTAAAATCTGCACGTGTACTTGAAATCACCAGTTTGCCGATAAATCTACCAGTTCACCCAGTCTGTCTGAAGTTATCCTAGACCCCTAGAACTTCACCCTGACCACCCTCTCCCCACACAGTTTACGCAGACTTCCCAACCAAAAATAGCAGACCAGTCCAATTTCACGTACCCAAACCAATTATCAGGTGTAAAACTGTGTGAACAAGTTGGCTAATAGATTTGTATACATTTTTTATAAAAACAGCATGCATGTGAATACAGGCTACTTACGCACATATATGCTAATTTTCCACACGTAACCCCTTTAAAAACGTAGTCATAAATTTGTACCTGAGACAATAGAGAGTGAAGGGTCTTGCCCAAGTTCACAAGGAGTATCAGCAGGATTTGAACCCTGGTTTACCTGGTTCTCAGCCCACTTGCACTAACCATTAGGCTATTCCACTGTGGGAGAAGCAGGATTCAAAGCTTGGCTTCCCTGGTTTACCGCCCACTGCTTTAACCACTAGGCTACTCCTCCAGGCATAACCTTAAGGTGCACCTATTTACACGGTAACGAGTAGAGTCCTGCACGCTACTGAAAATTACCCTCCTCGTGTCTCCCTATTTACGTGTGCTAGCATGACAACCACATCACCGCAATAACTAAAGCCAGACTCTATACTCGATACTGGAATATTCCATGAAAACTTAACGCAACTTGAAAAACATGAGGCTTAATGGGATAGATAAATAATTAACACACACTGCAGTATATGAACACAAGAGGAACAGGAGTTAGGCTGCGAGTGAATATAGGGGAAGCTTCAAATGAGATACAAATAGGACCGCCAATGTTCTGTACATAGAATCATAAGGCGGCATGCCTCAAACCATAACAGTATCTATCCACTCAGTCTTTTCTTTATGGGCGATGCTAACATTTCTGCAGGGGTGAAAATATCATTTTTTAGCTGGGACATCACTAAAAGGCCTGCAGAGACAAGAGGAATTAATGAAGTCATGCATTCCTCTGTGAAACATAGACTTTCTATTCAATGAGGAATATAGATTATGATTGTTATAAAAATTATAAAAGAGAAAAGAAAACAGGGAATGGAAAGAAACTTCAAAATTAAACAAGTATGAAATTTTACAAATGTTACCCATTATGTATTCAAAAAACAAGTCATGGGATTGGAACCAGCCCGTTCACTTCAGCAAACTCTATAATGTAAACCACATGCCGGTAGACGTCGCTTCCTACAAAGCATGACAGGCTCCCAACAAGGGAGTAAGATGATGCAGGCCTCCCCTTTCATCAAATTTGTTTCAATTATGGACAGCTTCATGGGGCCCAAAACTTGAAAAGAGGTGGATGATCGAATGACTCAAAAAAACAAAACAAACAAAAAAAAAACCCAAACAACTCAGTAATGCCACAGTGATGTCCTTATTTAACTTTCTCAAAACGCACTTAAAACTGGCTTGAAACCAGTTACAAAAGCACATTTAGGATGGCAGAGAACAATTGATTTGTTAATGTTAAATTACTTTGAGTTTGAGTTCCATTGGTGAAAAGGGTAATTATGAGAACTGTTGATCCAACCCCCCCCTTACCCGCCCAAATAAAAAAAGGTTCACCCCATCAACTACAGCCAGCCATAGTGATCACATATTGTTTGTCTGCCACTCCCCACCTTCGTCTTGCAAAAAAAGACACAACATTGAATGGTTGTGGTTCTCTTCTCCTTTACAACAACCAGTCAAGGTCTGCTGGTGTCCTAGCAACGACTACAAAGGGCTTGGCCATGAGGATGTAATGCTTTCAATATTTTGCTAAATTCCTTTACCCCTGCAGTTGATTCTCTATGGACACCATATGCAGGAAAAATCTATAGGCCAACCCCCTCCCAAATCCCAACTCATGAGAGAAGAAAACGGCAAGCTTCTCTTTCAGCTGCAAACCAGCAAAAGGTTTGTTTTGGGAAGGCGGGATGGGGTTTGCTAGGAGTGGACCTTGCCCAAACCAGAGAGTCAAACTGAATTAACCTCAATAGAGGAGCCTGCATCAAACGCTCAATTAAAATTAAGCTATTAGGGCAAAGGACCAGTCAATTTCTGCAGAAAATCTGCAAATAATTAAGGGAAAGATCTTTTTTCAGGCCAGTTTAAACTGAGACTTTCAAATGAAATTTCCATAGAAGAAATACTGACACAGCAAAAAAAAAGCTGCATTTGTAGTATGAGAGTGAAGATTTTAAGAGGCAGGGAAACAAGATATTTTCTTTATTCATTGTGATCTTCCAACTATTAATTAAAAAACAAAAATCTGTTCAAGTACGTATTGCTCCCTTTATTTTCACCTTATCTCCTATCTAGATAACATTAGCCAAAGCTTGCCCAAGGTGTGATGGGCCTTGGTAAATGGAATGGGGCTCTTAGAAAGGTTCTGTGGGGGCATGAATTTGGCCTCTACTTTTGAGGTTGAGTGATGTATCATCAGGGCAGAGGTTTGTTAAAGGGAAGGTATATCGGTAAGTGGTGTTCTGCGGGAGAACCTCTAGAGGGGTGAATACATAAGGAGGTCTCTTCCCTCTTTGCCTGGAAGCATTGGTTGCGTTGATGTGAAACTAGGGTGGGGGGAGTCTCTCTCTCTCTCGCTCTCTTTCCTTGCAGCACTGGCCAGTTCCAGCAGGCCCATAGCTCCAAGAGATGCAGAACAGACTCCTGGGCGGGGTTATGGAGCCACCTGGGAGGAATCGTGGATTCCATCCGGTGACCAGCAAGAAGGCGTAAAAAGGATCTGTGAGTACTGGATGCTATCTTTCTTGAAAAGGATGGCCTAAGGGTTAAGTCCCGATGCTCATGAGAGGAAGTGTGTTTTGTTGTTGATACTAATGCTGTAACAAACCTGTGTTTTTATGAGTTTTACTCCGACTGCTGGGATCCCCAGATTTGTAAAATAAAAAAAAGGTTTTGTTTGACGATACCCTTTGCTGGCAGACCCTCCTTTTTCCCATGGCGTGGGTTTGATAGAGGCCACCATCAGTTTTGTAAAGAGGCGTTTGGTAGAGCCTTCTCTGTCCCGTAAGGTATATTCAGCCCTCACCTCTGAGCCAATCTGCTTCATCACTTTTGGTTTTGAACCCACAAAGAGACTGGTGCTCAGCTTACAAGGGATTCAGACCCTTACATTGGTTTATGTTTTTCCTGGATGAGTTCCTGTTTCCATGTCCCCTCTCCCCCCCCCCCCCCCCCCCCCAAATACAATCACAACTCAAGTAGCATCCCTGGAAGAGGAGGCACTGAGGGAGGGAGTTTTAAGGATAAATGGACATAAAGTATTCTTGAATAGTTCATTCCAAATTATTCTGTATCAGGAGCTCCCACTCTTTAATAAAAAAAAGAGATGAGTTGAAATATGCGCGAGGCATTTTAATATGAATGAGAAAAGTGTAATGGGAATTTATCCGGGAAGTTCTTGAAATAAATGATGGAACTATACTGAATTTCTTGAAAATCTGGACATGTTTAATGTATGGAAATATTTGTAAGTTAACTCTTGAGGAGAAATTACCCAGATCTGATTTTGTCCATGGTGACAAATATCATTTCTATGCATAATTCTTGAATGCTGACTGTCTGAAGCCAGGCAAAAATCTAATTACACTCCTAAATTAAAAAACTGATGGAGGGAGAAGAATGGTCTCCAATATGTACATTAATGCAAAGAATACTTATCGGACAACTAGACCAACCTTATCATGCCCAAAACCAACAACAATACCACTTTAGGAAACTAAACAGAGCACTACCTGAACGTTCCACACCTTTCCATAAATGCAGCCATAAATGCATACATTGTATACGTTTACTTATAGGCAAGCCTTAGAACCTGCACAGCACCAGGTGCGACTTGTGATTCTATTCTGAACCCCATAATCCACACACAGACGCCATGAGATCCAACGAATGCAACACCAGCCATAGGGCCACGTGACTACGCAGTGCACGTCTGCTGAAGAGGAGCAGCAAGCTCACAAAGTTTTTGGCACATGGACATTTTCCCCCCTTTCTAGAAGCTGCAAGTTGAGCCATTTCAAAACTGTGCAAGCACAAATGACTTGTGAGCGTTTTGCACGAAACCTAAATCTGGCCTTGGGATTTACCTGGGTAACTAAGCAGTTATTTAGGTAAATTCCTAAAGCTTAAAAATGCACACACCCCCTCCCCTTCCCCATGTATCACTGCTTGCTGCATGAATTTTCCCGGTACTATACGGTACAATCCCATGCCGTGTTTCATGCACGGGTCACTTTGAACAAATCTACGGCAGCAGCAATGCATAGCATACCGCAGATAGTGTGTGGGGCAGACTGGTAACCCGCCCTGCATTCATGGAACTTGATGCTAGATGTCACCGGCCAAGCTGCTGTATGAAATCATCCAAATTACCAAGACCACACACCTAATCATCTAGATCAGGAAACCTCAACAGGGAAAGAGGATCCAGCTCCTGTCTCAGGATTCCCAGTAGCCACCATGTTAGCAGGGACACGCTCAGACCCAACCTGTCTCAGTCTGCTGACATTTGCAGTCCAGATTTTTCTTTTTTAAAAGGAAAAATTTCAAGATACAATTTCCCTAACACGACTGGTAAGGGAATTACTAGTATTAAAAATACAGAACTGGTTCAGGCTTCAGGACCTATTGGAAGCTGGGAAGGGATCAAACAGTTTAAAGATTCAATGTTTTGACCCTAGTCCTGCCTTTTAGATGTTAGGCCTGATGATATTTTCATTGAAGATTTCAAAGTCTACATCCATCAACATGACCCAACAATATTAGGCAAAAAATACAAGTGTGAACGTGTAGGCAGTCCATCAAATGAAATGTATCACATTCCACCCTTCACACGCCCTGCACTTAGAACGTGCATTACATGGTTCATTTTTGTTTTCCTACTGAAATCTTTTTCATGGGATGAGGCAAACGAAAAGGAAAAGAAATGGAGGATTTTCCCTTCTAAGGTTAACAAAAGGTCGTCATCACGTTGCGAGAAAAGTTCCAGGGTTCACTTCCTATGAATTCCTCCACTGATGATGTGTTAATTTTCCTCCATCCTAAAAGAGCAACAGAAGTAAAGATGTGGATGTTTGCTTTCTTTAGTTTTTCGTCTCCCAGGAGAAATCTTATAAAAATAAGCTGAAGAAAGGCTGTTCCAGCAGAGACTGTGAAACTCGAGCCCTCTAAAATCATAGGACAATAATAAATCTCTATCACCCGGGTAATAAAATCTTCTGCGAGACCAGCACTGTGATTGCTCGGCATGCCTTGCTATTAAATTACGAAACTGTCAGATGTTATTCCTTTCTTACAAGTATGAGAGCCTGTTTATGACAAAAATCATAGAGTTACAAGTGAAAATTCCATAACAATGAAGGTCAACAAACAAGCTGTAGGTGAAAAATTAAATATCCAAAGTTAACATATCTTGTATGTTAGAGGAACCTCACTGCATTATTCCAAACACAAAACAAAAAAAGACTACGAAATTCTTCACTGGCGACTTGCTCAAGGTCATGGATATGGGATTAGAATACGTGTCACAAGATTTCAGAGCTCTGTGCTCACCTCTAAGTAGTCCAAAACCACCACACCAATATTTCACACCATGAACAAGGTAGCTGTTACTTCTGGTTGGAAGGAACACCAATTTATAACCAGCAAGAGGTCTGGAAACCATTAAAAGGACAACTCCAGTTCTAAAATTAAATTAGGCTCATCGCCCACCAAGACTAAACAAATCTCCCAGCTGGAAAGTAAGTTTCAGATGCAAGCATTTATTGAGTTATACTAAGGGCTTCTGTTCTTAGATGTTAATACTTTGTAGATTTAGGTGTTTATTTTCCACTTGAATTAAATACATAGATTTGTGGAGCTGAGGAGTTGTCGGTGTGTAAAAGGAACAAACTCAGTTAAGGAACAAGGCAGACAAGAGGAGGGGTTTTTCTGTGTTTATCTAATAGACTTTTTTGTGCAAAGGTGGTTTTTTAGTTAAAACCAAAAAAAATTCACAAGCCCTAGTTATAATGCCTTAAAAAATGACCTGTTTCAAGTCTGAAGATGCATCCATCATCATGTGCTGGGAGCAGTGAAGCAATAACACTGGTCTACAGCCAAAATGCTTCCGAAATGAATGTAGCTGAATGGACATAATGCTTTAAAATTTGTTGACTGGCTTTAGTTTTCAGTGATGCAGAGCATAACACCGATAGTATGTAGTACCAGCTAGTAACCTGCCCTGCATTCATAGTACTGATACTAGAAGTCATCAGCCACGCTGCTGTATGAAATCATCAAAGACCACACACGCCTAATCATCTAGATCTACTGGGTCTGTAATATGCAACCTTTGACTTGGGAATTGCAGAGGATAAGGGAGTTAAGAAGGCAAAAAATTATGCAACCACAAATACACGAAAAGACCTAAGTTTACAATTTATGATTAAAACTCCATGCAATACACAAATGTAAACTATAACAACTTAAATATCATGGAAACAGTAGCCAATCAGGTGATTTAATTGTCATATTTGAATTTAGCACATCAACATCAACTATTCATGCTCTCAGTAACATGGCAAATCACTGTCCGGTTGTGCTACTGGGCACGAGGTAATTGTGTCATATACAGCAGGAAGAGACCATTTTAAGATTCGTGCACGTCTGAAGCTATGGCACTTGAAATGTACTATCCATTCATACAGGCACATCAATTCAATTGTAGAAGCTGTTTAATTTAATTCTGAAACAAGAGGTCAAATCACTTCAAAAAAGGCCTTAGCTCTAGGGTAGGTTTTCGGCGGTGGCTGGATGACAGCAGACATTATTCTACAAGCCACATCAACACTGCTCTGTGCCAATAGCGTCCTGGCCAATCACTTGCCCGGGGTGAGACGGACCAGAAGTAAGGAATATTCTGTGAGTAAATAATCACAGGGACAGGCAAACTGTAAGGGAGTCCAGAAGTGACATGCATCATTTGTGAAAAACAGAACAAAAACAACCTTCTCTCCTTTCAAGCCATGTAATCATAGCACTTCTTCAATACCATTAGCTCAGAGATAGACGAGCCCATTTTGGGAAAGAATTGCTCATATGAACAGACGACTGGCAGCAGATATTTGCAGGCCAAGTTGCTATCACTGAAAATGATAATTTACAAAGCCATTGATAAATAGCGATTTACCTGGGAAAACTGGCCATCTGATAAACACCCTTCCTCACTCTGACTAAAAGTACATTGTGGGACAGATAATATCCACACACATATCTAGCTGAGACTGTTTGTATCCCAGTCAATAAATCAATCCAGATTCACCAGGGAGAGAATATGGAATTTTATTGTGCTACGCTATAATTCACAATGAACTGCAACTCCACGAGAGATGGCTTAGACTTGGTTAGTTCACAGCTACCAATCACTCTGGATTTAGGAAATGCCTGTGTCACCGGTACCAGAATAAGAAGCAACCCACACCTGCATTACAAAACTAACTGCCCAGCATAAAAAGTAATAAACTGGCCCAGGCCTTACGTGTGCATCCAGGAAGGAGCGTGCAGTGTCTGGCAGCCTTTCGGCAGCGGTCCGACTGTCTGGTCCAAGATCCACTCTGGGGCTGGCAGCACTTGCTGCTAACTACCTCCGCAGCTTAACTGGAAACAGTTCCACAATGTCCATAAACATTTCTTACCAGTCCTGGGAAGGCAGTGGGCTTTCTGCAAGGAACGGCTGGCAGACACAGCTTTGCAGGCTAGTCTTGCTTGCAACACAGTGCAGACGGGCACGGACCACTTGAGATGTACTAACGTGACATTCAGAAACCCTGAAGCCACACAGACCAGGATTTTAACAAAGGTCCAGCAGGAAAGATCCTGTCCTCTCTCTACAGTCTGTCGTGTCTCCTGGGTCAGATGTGAATGCCCACTGTCTCCCAAAAATGAGCATTGATTGGCTACGCCGCCGTTCACGGGTTCATCATTGGTGGATGATTAAAACTGGTTTTCTCCCTAGCAGCTGATTCACGTGATGGTGGATGTGTCGAACAGTATGTGCTGCTTAACTGGAAACAATGTCTGAGAAGGCCACTGCAGCCTCAACAAGCTGGTGTCCAGCTAGCCATGTCAGCTAGTTTAAACAATGCCCTGTTCATGAAACAATAGCGGTTTTTATCTCATACACTGCTGAAACAGCCATTTTTAGTTTCGACCATTTTGTTCAAGGACACAAAGTTCCTACAAGGGTGATCTGGGTTAGGCCCTACAACGCACAGTTTTCCCGTTGCGCATGCATTTTTAGCTGGACTGCAAAGAGGCATCCCTCGGGACAGGTTTAGGTCAGGGGATGCAAACAACAGATTGGACTAAGGGCTGGTTGAGGGTTCAGGTCTTCCACTTCCCTGGCTGGGCAGAGCCAAAGGCGCTAAGAAGGCAGCATTCATAGCATTTGGGGCGTAGAGCGTCATAGTCGGTGTGCAACGGTGACACCTAGTGGCCGAGTTCAGGGCCTTACGACTGCACGTTCTGGAAGGAGTCCTGAATCGCCCGGACCAGGCCCATCACTCCAACAATCAGATATAAAATAGGGCAGGAAAACTCCCCGAGTATTTGTGAATGAAGGCTCCTGGTGCCAGATCCCAGCCTCGATTCCAACTGAGCTGAAGGAAAACAATAAAAGAGAATGGACCAATAACACTGCTTGGAAGGTCATCCTAAGGCTGCAATTGCATTTTACGACTTTCCATCTTGGGTTCATAAACTTTTTACAGCTCCCCCCCCCCCGCAGATGATTTCTGACATATGAATCAATTCTGCAAGCAGTAAAACTAAAAACAAATCATACCCGAAGCAAAATTGAAAAGCAATCCAATCAGGCACCACAATGCTCACCGCCAAGACATTATTCGAGTCGTTTTAAAACGAGATGTGCAGGGCAATATTTACACTGGCTGCAGTACCGCAAACAAGTGCCAAAATGATACCTGAGGCCTCCGAGACAATATTTCTTTTATTACCCTGCTGGCACCAGACGATGTTTTCAAGATCTCAGCGAAGCCGCTAAAGTTATACCCTCACCTGCCCGGGAGGTTTACCGGACTTGAGGGTTCCTCGCAGCAGAAGGGATCAAATCCCAGGAGCCCTCGTCCTCTGGAAGATAAATCACTCAACCTTCATTCCCCAGGGCCGAGCACCAGCTGCTTATGTTGCAAGGGATCCAATTGCGGGTTCCACACCCTGTCCACACCATGAACGGGGGCCAGCCCATTAATTCAGCGCCAGCACCATACACTAAGGTAGTAAAGACTCGTTTACGTCCAATGCTCCCCCCCCCCCCTTTCCCTTTGGTCATCTGGAGCTGTGCATGACCCCAGCATGGAAAGTAAAGAGCTCCCAACTGTGGAGGACCAAATCACATTGGTGGGGGGGGGGGGGGGGGGGGGAGTTCCTGCGCTTCTTAAGGCCTCTTTAAAACCTTATGAAGGTGGCGTTGTGTACAGAATCCCATCCCCTAGAGGTACACAGGTACCCTCACAGAGATCCTAAAGGAGGAGAAGGAGAAGGGGGTAGCGGAAGGCGAGGCAGGCGTGTTGCAGGCTTCTTCCAAGCTGGAGAGGAAGGAGAAGAAACATGGGCCTTCCCTCTGCAGGTGGAGAAGAGAACAAGGAGTCCCTTGTCCTGGGTTCAAGGAGTTACTGTTTGATGGTCCGGAGAAGTCTGTGGGATCATCAGGCCAAAGGAGGCCTTCAAGGGCTTGGAAGTTTTCTTTGAGACCTGGGATTTTTTGGGTTCGAGTGACTTTACTCTTCCTGATTTTTGTACTAAATTTCCCTACCTTTTTTTTTGTTACCTGCCATTAGATACTACAACAATAAACTCTTGCCTTTAAAGGACCCTCATGCTTGGTGTGGCTATGGTTTTATTTTAATTAATCAGGTTAACTATCTCTAGGGGTCTAGGAATGGAATTGCTCCTCCCCCCGCCCTCAAACTGGAAGAATTCCCAAGCTTGCAGCAAGTTTGCCTGAAGCCAGCAATGCTCAAAGACAGCCCCTAGTGCACATACAGGGAAGACCCTGAAACGGTAGAGAGTTATTGTTCAGTCAGGGGAAAATACCTCTTCCTAGGCAGCCAATAAGATCCAGAGCCAAGACAAACCATAGTTCATTGACACCAGGTGACCAGGGTTCTCTCTGCTGCCAATGATAATGATGGAAGCGGCTCTTTGAGAAACACAGACGACATCCAGTGATAAGGGCAACACGGTGTGCTCATGACTGCTTGCATGCCATGCGTCACGCTTGAGTTGCGCTCTCCTCCCTCTCTTGCCCTGCTACTTTTCTTCATGCCTGGCCCATACATGCTGGAATTCTGTCACAATTTTAGCTCATTCTACCTACACCGAAAGTCTCTTCCAGGCATCCACCACCCTCTCAGCAAAAAAATGTGCTACCTCACATTTTGTGCAGTAGCAAAACAAACAGTGATTTATTTATTTATTCTGAGCTGAAGAAGAGTGTATTAGCTCTCGAAAACCTGTCAAGAAATGTATTGTTAGACCAATGAAAAGGTATCACCTTCATTACTGTGCATTTTTTTTTTTAAATTTGCTAACCTGTTTATTCATTAAGTCATAAGAGTTACTCATGTTGCTCCATTTCTAACACTGAAGACAGCCTGCTGACATCGCTGTGCTGCTGGTCATAGTCAAGAATGGGGCTGTTGCACACGGACCAAAAGAGGGACCTTGGAGTAATGGTGTCTAGCGATCTGAAGACGGCGAAGCAATGTGACAGGGCGATAGCTAAAGCCAGAAGAATGCTGAGCTGCATAGAGAGAGGAATAACCAGTAAGAAAAAGGAGGTGGTAATGCCCTTGTACAGGTCCTTGGTGAGGCCTCACCTGGAGTACTGTGTTCAGTTCTGGAGACCGTATCTCTGAAGGGACAGAGACAGGATGGAGGCTGTCCAAACTAGAGCGACCAAAATGGACGGGGGTCTCCAATAAATGACATGAGGAGAGGCTGAATGATCTGAATATGTACACCCTGGAGGAGAGAAGGTGCAGGGGAGATACGATACAGACCTTTAGATACCTGAAAGGTTTTAATGATTCGCATTCGATAAACCTTCTCCACTGGAAAGAAATCAGTAGAACTAGGGGTCACGAAATGAAACACCGGGGAGGACGACTAAGAACAAAAGTCAGGAAATATTTCTTCACGGAGAGGGTGGTGGATGCCTGGAATGTCCTTCCAGAGGAGGCGGTGAAGACAAAAACGGTGAAAGAGTTCAAAGGGGCGTGGGATAAACACTGTGGATCCCTAAAGGCTAGAGGATGGAAGTGAGGAAAAGAACACATGGGGGTAACTCACTGGTGTGGTGGTTACTACCCTTAACCAATAAACCTTCATACTGTTGTTGCAACTCATTATTGCTCTCTGCTTTAGCAGCAGGGGGAAAAGAGGTAAAGGGGAATTCGTTTCAGACAGCAACCGACAAGATCATGAATTTTACAGTCTGGGAAAACAATTAAGCTTGGGGGTAACTTGCTGATGCAGCTGTTGCTACCCTTAACCAACAAGCCTTATGCTTGTGATGTAACTCCAACATTGCTCTCTGCTTCAACGGCAAGAGATATCAGGGACCTGGACTCAGACAGAAACCAGCAAGGGCCCTGACTTTATCGGTTTGGGAAATAAGTATGGGGGGTAACTTGCAAGACACGGCAGTTGCCACTCCCTGGTGATACCATCATGAGTGAGACCTGTATGGCGCGGTCGGTACTGCCGTGGCTTGCTGGGCAGACTGGATGGACCATTTGGTCCTTTTCTGCCGCCATTTCTATTTCTATGTTAAGAAGCTGGATATTTTCTCTGAGTCCATTCACAACCTGCTTACGTCTAAAGGTCTTTGCCAAGCCAAAGGTACAAGGGCATTTTCATGCAGCTGGGCAATAAGGTGCCTTACGCCTTGAACATCCCCTATGAACGATAGAATAATTCACTCCTACAAAAAGATTCTTTGAATTCTCTTGCACTCTTAAGAAGAGGAGAGGGATTGAGTCTCCTGTCCTGGTGTCTTCTGTGCCCCCCCCCCCCCAGGGGACGGTCGGGATCTCAAGTCACGTGCAAGTCACAAAAGAGAGGGCCGATAGCAAAAGGACAGAAACTTACCAAAAAACCAAATGCCCTCCGTAAATCCTCAGATCCGCCTCCTATGCACACAGGGCCCGCAGTCCTTTAGCTGCTCCCGGATCTACTTCTGTACAGGCAGGCAAAAGCCCAGCGGTACGGGGGAACAGCCGTGCATACAAAGATGACCTGCTCGAGTATTTATCATGCTGGCTATAGCTTATTTGCCTCTTTTTGGGGGCAGTTTTGCTTGTTTTATTATTATGTACCTTGTTTGACTGTGAATAAATAAATATATTTAATATAAACAGCTATGCAAGCTCTAGCAGGCTAGGGGGCTAACTGTGGGAAGGACAGAAAAAGAAATAATTTCTGCTGATTATTAACTTCAAATATGCATTTTATTGCTGCTATAAAAAGGTATCCACTGCCAAGTATTCTACAGAGGAAAAAAAAAAAGCACATTACTACGTGAAAATCCTGTCAATTAGGAAATCGCAGAGGTAATAAAAAAAGTGTCCTGAAATGAAAGACATTACTTGGAAATGTCAGACAATTTTCTTTATAAATCGTGGCTGCACCATACTTGACAACGTCCAGCTCCGGATGGGCAGAAGATATCCGTGCATCACTTGTCTGCCGTCCTCACTAGTAGCCGACTGTTGACAATGAATGCCGAATTGTCCAAGGAGTACTTACTCAGGATTGGCAGAAGAGAAATGAATCCCATAAACTACAGTTCATAACACAGGTGACAGAAGACCGCTTCTCACAACTAGTGCTGCTAACCAGCGCAGTGCATGCTGGGAGCTCTCTCTACACACCTTGGGATCAAATTTCCTTACGCGAATGACAGCCTCCTCGTAAACGTTTTCTGATCCAACAGTTTTTCCTCCAGAAAATTCTGATTCTTTACAAAATGTGTCTAACTTTCCTGCAGCTCGAAGACAAGAAGAAAGGCTGAGCAGATGAATCGTTTGGCGTCCATTTGAAAGGCACTAATCCCTGCTTACTAACACACACACACACACACACACACGCAAGAGCACCACAAATTCTGGATGGACGTCAGTAAAGGCAGACCTGGACCAGAACTTATTGAGATGCCATACATGTAGCTGTTATTCTCTAGTTAAATATTTAGAAGCCAATTCAAAGTATCTGCACAATGAAGACTCTTCACATTTTTCATTGACCATGAAGTTAGCAAGTAACACATTTAAGACTAATCAGAGAAAATTCTTTTTCACTCAACACACAATAAAGCTCTGGAATTTGTTGCCAGAGGAGGTGGTTAGTGCAGTTAGTGTTGCTGGGTTCAAAAAAGGTTTGGATAAGTTCTTGGAGGAGAAGTCCATTAATGGCTATTGAACAATTATTCTTAGGGAATAGCCACTGCTATTAATTGCATCAGTAGCATAGGATCTTCTTAGTGTTTGGATAATTGCTGGGTTCTTGTGGCCTGGTTTTGGCATCTGTTGGAAATAGGATGCTGGGCTTGATGGACCCTTGGTCTGACCCAGCATGGCAATTTCTTATGTTCTTATGGCCTTTTTGACACAAAGCCAAGTCTCTATAAACCTGAAATAAAAAATCAAAACATGCCTTGTCTTAAAAAAAAAAAAAGAAAAACTTGATACTCAAAGAGTGCAGAGTGCTCAAATTTAGGAGCTTTAGGCTCCTGTGTGCAGTAAGTTCAGTCACCCAAATAAATACAGACGCCTAATTAACTTTAGGTGCCAACTTGAAGTTCCTAAAGTTAGATCTAGTATAGGGATACTTGGCTTTGCTAAATGTCTAATTTAAAATTTAGAGATTTATATTCCACTTCTTACAAGACCAACCTGAACAAAGCAGATCATAATTTTGAAAAGTTAATAATTAAAAGCATTAAAAGCCTTACCCAATAAACATAAAAATCTACCCACTTAAAGCAAACAAATGCTATTCAAACCCATTTTAAACAAAGCACGGTTCTTTTACCGAATTCCAGCCTAGCAGAAGCCAAGTTTTCAGACTTTTATGGAATTTAATTTAATCCTCTGGCTCCTTCATCTTCAAAAGGGAAGCAGATCGACAACTAGGGCGCCATACTTGGAAAAAGCACGGTCTCTCGTATTTTCGTAATGCATTTCCTTCACAGCAGGAATCTGTAGTCCTACCAGAAATAGATCACAGAGTTCGTACAGGCCAATAACCAGACCCCATCTTATTACACAGTCCTTGAAACGTCAAGGCCAAGATCTTATAGTAAATTGAACCCAGAATACCATGAGCAGCCATTATAACAAAATTTAAATACAGGAGTAGCTCTCTTCCATCTTCTGTGGCCTGTAATTAACCTGGCAGCCATATTCTGCACATACACACACAATGAAAAACACACACACACTGTATATCTGGCCCTGCTAACACGTAACCACAATATTATTTTTCATAGTGTAAATCTTTGGTGCCAAGAGTCAGCTGAGGTTATTTACAAGGAGATAAAAGAATTGTTAAAAGAAACCATTTATCGTTCCCCAACCAAAGGCCCTGCGTTTCGCTAATAATGGCTTCCTCAGGGGGAGATCACAAGAAAATGGAGGACTCAAAACATCTAAAAATGTAAAATAATACAGGCTATGCTTGTTAGAGCCACATTTTTATACAAGTATCAGAGAACAATTAACAGAAGTACCAATAAGATACAGTATTTTTCAAATCTAGCAAAAACATGAGCTGGCGTGTTTCCCCTTAAGTGCTGACAAACTCTGTAATCACATCAAACATATAGGGGCAGATTTTTAATATTACGCGCGTAGGATACATTTGTGTGCGAATCCCGGCGTGCACAAATGAACACCTGATTTTATAACATGCGCGCGCTACCCGGCGTGCACAAATGTACACCTGATTTTATAACATGCGCGCGCTACCCGGCGTGCACAAATGTACACCTGATTTTATAACATGCGCGTGCTACCGTGCACATGTTATAAAATCCAGGGTCGGCCAGCGCGCGCACAGGGGTGCACACTTGTGCACGCCGAACCCTAGGGGAGCCCCAATGGCTTTTACAGTTCCCTCCAAGGCCGCTCCGAAATCGGAGCGGCCTTGGAGGGAACTTTTTTTTTGGTACCCCCACCTAAATCCCCCCCTACCTTATTTCGTTGAGTTACACCTGCCGGCTCGCCATCCCCCCGGCACAGGCCGCTGTGCAGGAGGATGCTGGCCCACCCCCGGACCGCCGCCACACCGCCCATTTTTTTTTTAAAGCCCCGGGTCATACGTGCGTCCCGGGGCTTAGGCTCGGTGCGCGCAGGGGCAGGTTTTCGGGGGTTACGCGCGTAACCCTTTGAAAATCTACCCCATAGAATCTAAAAATAAAAATGCAAATTAAAACTGAATTGTGACCTTCCCCTGAGGAAGCCATTACTGGCGAAACGAAGGGCCTTTTAAATCATCATAATAGATGCAATTACAAATAAACTCCATTTTGTACTTCTTTTGCTACATAAAATATCCATTTATATACACACACATGATATCAAGATCCTGCACCTGTATCAGAACAAATATGAAACTGCAGTTTCCAAAAATGACCAAGAGAGGGATGGATTATGGTCAGTCAAATTTCTGACCACTGAAAAACACTTTATCAGTTCAAGTATCTAAAGTTTCCTGCTGTAACAGGGGTGACCAACTCTGGTTCCCGAGAGCCCCAAACAGGCCCAAGTTCTCAGGATATCCACAATCAATAAGCATGAGATAGATCTGCATACAATGGAGGCAGCGCATGCAGAACTATCACGTCTATAATTTTAAATGTATTTATTATTATTTAACTTTTTTTATACCAGCATTCGTCGTAACATCATAATCGGTTTACATGTAACTTGTAAGAAATAGGGAAAATTACATTGAACAGGGCGAAGGCAAACTTGGAGGGGGGGTGAAGAAGGAAGTTATCAAAACACTGGAAGAATCAAACATTGCAGATTACATTATCTTCTTATAAATTCAAAAGTTCTTTGCACAATGCATGGAAGATACAGACGGCAGAGCACAGTGGGTCAAGGAGAATACATCCCACGCTAGCTGTCATGCACCAAAGACATGGTCGGATTTTGTAAATATAGGCAAACAGACCCAAATAATCATGTATAGGGTTAACATCCCCCCAACACGCACAATTCCCTTTAAAAAAAAAGTCTTCAGGAATGTGTCTTTTTTGCTCATCATCTTTTGATTTAAACAAAACAATATGCAGTAGGTAATGCCTTCTGAATAATTACAAGTATTGCCGCTCACAATACCCAAACAAGCTAAATTAGAAGAGAGCAGAAGCAGATTACAAAGGATTCAAACTCGGAGATAGAAATGAGCAAATGACTCCCAGGGGAAAAAGACTATTTATGGGCTAAAATCCTACCCATGCCACATCTATCAAACCTTTAAACGACAGTTACAGCTAGAAAAGCTGAAGTGAGATGCCTGGGTTTCTACTTTTACTGCCTGTAGATAAATTTACCCAGCAGGCTTCTGAAAAAATGCAGCCAGGCAGGATTATGGATGCAGCCTGACTGTATTAGGTTTTTTAACTGAAAAGAAAAAAAAAAAAAAAAGAATGTTTTTTTCCCCCCCCCATTATGCTTGTATTTAGTGCAGTCATTATCAGATACCACTCGGCACTTACAGGAATTGTAAGACGCGAGGACACTTTCCATTAATCTCCGCTTAAAGCTCTACTGGACTGGTGGCAACAGGATCCCACAGGAGGCGTTTTAAGGGAATGAGACTCTTCCTTTACTGCACCCTTGCCTCCAATCTGACAACCTACAAAACCGTTGAGCACCACAGGAAAACCAAAATCCGATGCACACCCTACAATAAATACAATGGAACCATCCACATCAGAGGCTACTTCAGACCTGAGACTTATTTAACGTTTTTTTTATAGGCCAACATTCGTTGGGAACATCACATCGGTCTACATGGAACATGAATGCAGCGAAAAAGGCTTTACAGGGAACAGATAAGTTCCTAATAAGCCTATCAGGAATCAGGGCAACTTTCAAAACATTTATACGGGTAAATGCAGTAAAATGGTTTAGCTCAAAGTGGTCTCCTCAGAGAGGCTAGAAGCACATATGGCTTCTAGCCACGGGATAAAAAGGACCTTCCTATGGGCATGTTCAGGTTGGGGGAGAAGAGCAAACTAGCACGTGCATGCTTGAACAATTGAGATTACGCAGAATATAAGTTATTTCAAAATAAATAAACACATGCATGCTATTCTGACCCTGTCTGCTGCCGAGCTGCAAAGCGGGTGGACGCACTTACCGAGGGTTTCCCTGCGCTCATTAATTTTTGAAGAGAAGCAACAAGAGCAGTCTCGCTCTCTTTGAAAATCTGCGTAAAGTCCACACGTCAAAGTGCTCACGCTGTTTGCAACGACATGGGCTATATCCTGGAAATTATCCCTTAAAAGCAGCAATCCATTAGAGACAACCCCAGAGGTGGTTATAACAGAACACAACTCCTTAATGGGACAGTGCCGACACCCTTAGAAAGAGAGAAAACCCTTTCGGAGCAATTGTCCTCTGTGTGGTTCAGCTTCTGACTGCCTACAGGTTCCTATAGGAGAAATACTCAGGTGCAGAGCTTACTCTCTGAAGAAACAATCTCTTAAAAAAAAAAATTAAAATGGTTCTTCCCAAGGGGATATCACGTTATAAAGTTATAAATTCCTTAGTATAATTTGTGAGCAATAGCCTCCGATGTTTGCCAGAAATTCCTGGTCTTGGACACCTTCAAATTTAAAACCAGCTGACAAAACCTTTTCAGTGGTGTGAATCCTGGGAAGGTTAGGCCGAACAACCATAGTTTACTATCACCTTTGCTCTCCCAAGGTGACGAAGGTCTCTCCCAGGCCTGAATATTTCTTCCCTGCTCTCCTAAAGTCTTTCCAAACTGCAATGCTTTAACCTGTTACTTTACCAAGCCATTGTAGACGAGGGGTCCCAAAAAGCAGCCCCACAAAACTAACCCCCCTGGATAGCGTCCCCAGAATCGAAAGCAGTATCTTTTTCCAAAACTAAGCAACACTCATAGGTTCAGTTGTCGCTTCCTGAAGATACCCAAGTGTACATTCTGCCACTACTCTCTAATGACAAAGTCATAAGGACGCAAAACGCTGGTAAAAGCCAATTACCTACACGGGTCTCAGTTCCACATTTCTGTTATGAAGGGACATCTCAGCTGGGAAATCATTTGCATTTTGAAACAGGCAACAAGACAGACAGCACAAAGTTATCACAAAGCCTACACATGCATGAATAACGCTGGGACCATTAGGAAAGAGTTGGAAACACAGTCACCAAACAATGGCATGACAAATCATAGCTTAGTTTAAAATAAATGAATTAAAAGGAGAATATTTTCTTAAATGCAAGGTTTTTACAAAACATGAGTAGGAATCACTCATTGTTAGTACATATTCAACAGACTGATCACTGCTATAAGGTACACGGAAATGCACTGAGAACCAGGGAAGCCAGGGTTCAAATCCTTTTCTCCTACTCATACTCCATGTAACCTTGGGCAAGTCACTTCACCTTCCATTACTTCAGTTTTCTCTGGGGACCTCATGTACCTGCATTGTAACTTGCCTTGAACACGCTTTTCTGAAGTCAATTAATTAAATCCAAATCCATTTAATCTTGTAGACAACGGAGCTGACTCTGGGACAGACATTTGATGTGAAGTAAGACTAGCGATATCCAACAGGATATCATCCCTGCAAGTTAATTGGTTCAGGACATTTAGAAAGGAAGAGTACCTGCCACAGAACCAGATGTCTGCCAACCAAAAGCAACTTTGCTTAGGTTCAGGGGTTGTTGTGATCACAGCCAAAGGTGACATAGCTGTAGATACTAGGTCTTGTTACAGTACAGTCATCACAGCACACGAAGGCCATAAAAGGAGTAGTTTATTCGGCGTGAAACTGGCGGCGATAAGGAATCTTACCTTTCGCTGCCAGCGATGTGTCCGCAGCGTCGGCCCCCGGTGCTGCCCTGACTCCTCCTCTTCCAGGGCCGACTCCGCCCTGAGATAGCTATCGCACGCAGAAAGGGACTTTCCGCGTGTGAAAAGTCCCTTTTCACGTGCGATAACATTAGAGAATGGCCCCCTTAGATCGCAAAATAAAGAACTACTAAATGTACCTACAACTCTGAGTACCCATCTAACACAAATAAGAGACCGAATGTTTTCTATAGCGAGTCCTAAATTATGGAACTCTCTACCAGAGGCAGTACGTCTGATAACAGAAAAAGTTTCAAATGCGAACTAAAGACATGGTTCTTCAAAAATGCATATAATCTAACTTAGATGATCAATATGTAGATATGCAGATAACTTCACTATAAAAAAATCATAGATATTGTTAATGGAATGAGCATAAGGTGTTTTATGATAACTTACTGGCAAATACGTGAATGTCACTGAAGTTGAACACATATATAACAAACTGCTGTCCTAACTCCTAATTAACTTGTATCTGATGTAGTGTCGACCATGAACACGGATTTGTTGATGTTTAGACCTAGACTATGAATGTTGACCTAGACTATGAATGATGCTTTTGTAACAAACCTGCAACCGATCCAAGATGGTTGATGGCAACAAACACAAGGAGTTGAATCGGTATAAAAATGGAATTTATGTAAGCAGTATTACTTTAAAACTGGATAGTAAGGCAGCACATTTTTTTATTTCCAATAAATTATTTTTTTGCATTAATCTCAGGCCAAGCTACTTACTGAAGAACAAGTGCAAGAGATCAAAGTAAAATCATATTTCCAGCTGGATTTAAAACCTACTCAAAAGGTTTTAGGACTTTTCGTTTCTATTCTTGTTTTAAAGTACATTTAACATGCAGATGCCAGAACAAAGAGCGGGGAGTAATGGTGCCCGAGATGCAATTAAAAACAGTTCATTGCTCAGAATGAATGAGTCAACAACATCTGAAATGGGGGGGGGGGGGGGGGCGGGGGGTTTGCCATCCATTTTTGTGGGTGGCAGCTTTCATGAGTGACACACAAGAGATGAATAATTCAAACAAACCTTCGTATAAATAGATACGAGTTTACTGAGATGGTGAGGGAAGGAAGGAAAGAGAGCTCTGAGTGTTCCTCCTCTCATCGGTCTATAAATAGAAGCAAATCTTATTGCAAAGAAAAGCCCTATTGCTTGTGACAAAATGCAGAGTCCAAAAACAAAAGGAAGAGAGGACGTTCTAGACAAGGGGGATTTCTCCTCACCTGCCGAGGATATACGGTGTCTGAATTGGGGGGCGAGGGGATGATACATTAAAGAAAGCAGGAAGACCAAGTCAGAACACAATATTCTGCGCCGTGATCTTCCACCTTCCAGTGCAACCAGCAAGAGCATAATCCCGTCCGTCATCAGGATTCAAGAGAAATACAATACTACAGGCAGGCAAAAAAAAAAAATCAATCCATTTTTAATGCAGTCTACATCATTGTTTTAAGACTTTTTTTCTTTACTAATAACCTGACTGGCATGCTGGCTCTGACCTAGGTCCTCCCAGCAATGGCCAGTCCAGATCACTTGGCAGTAGCCGGCAAACCCTAAAGGGAAAATCCATTTCCTGTTGCTCGTCCCCAGGTGGCAATCCTCAGGTCTACCTGGTTAATAATGGTTAAAGGCCAGGACCTCCAGAAAACCCCCAGGCTGTACTCCCATTCCACAATAACACGTGATTTATAATCAGTAGAAGGGTTTTCTTGTACCTGGTGCTGGGCATGAAATTTCTCCATTTATATCCGGATGAGCTCCTTGAAGTTGGGCAAATAAGAACATAAGAACATGCCATACTGGGTCAGACCAAAAGCCCCCCCAACTGTTTCCAACAGTGGCCAATCCAAGTCATAAGTACCTGGCAAGTACCCAAACATTAGATAGATCTCAAGCTACTATTGCTTATTAATTACCATAATAGCAGTTTACGGATTTATCCTTTAGGAACTTATCCAAACCTTTTTTAAACCCAGTTACTCTAACTGCTGTAACCACATCCTCTGGCAATGAATTCCAGAGCTTAACAATATATGCTGAGTCAGGAGAATGGTGCCTTGTTCATAGGTTTATTAACTTAATGAAGTCTGCTCTGTATTATATCAACTGCCCATTTTGTCTCGTTTCTCATCATTTCCTGAAAGGGATGGCCTCAGCCACTACATTTTTCATTTTACCATTCTTTGAGTCAAGCAGGCTTCCCGGAAGGAAAAAAAACCCAACAAAAATAAAACAAGTTGTTTCGGAAAATAAAATAGGTCAAGTCTACAAGTAGCTGCTCTATTAGAGCAAAAATGGAAAAAATAAGCCAGTCATGTAACCAGCTGTACTCTTCCTAGGGTGCACAAAATCTCTTCTTCAGCAACAGAAAATAATGTATCTGTTCAGAAGTGTAGATGATAAATACACACACTCACCAGTAGTAAAAACCTGTCCTAGGACAGGGAAATACCGTGAAGTGTAGGTAGTGTGTGGTAGTAGAGAGTGAGCACTGAACTCAGACGTACTGTGTGGGTCTGGAGAGGGGATTGGGCAATTGAGTGAGCTCAGTTTCCATATGTGGTAATAGACAGTGGATTAGACAATACAGAGAGAGAGAGGGGTGAGCTGAGAATACGGGGGCAGACCTCAATACACAGAGAGAGGTGGCTGGGACTGGAGAGTACAAGGGAGGAAGGGAGGAAGGAGGTGGAACTCAAGTTACATAACAGCGATGCAGGGACAGGGCAACTTTCTTCTTCATTAGAGATAGATATACTCCATAATTGTCATACTTGTGAACAAATTTCTGGGTCTCCGGGCCACCGCTATTTCCGCAGTGCTGGAGCCAGAAAGAGAGCGCGAGAACTATAAGAAGGCAAACACGATGACTATATATGCACCACAGTAAGAGCACACTTTCAGCTCAGGGTAGGTGGGTTGGGCGGTCTATTGTTATAAGTATTGAAGAACTGTGGTTTGGTGGTATATTTAAAGGTATTAAATGAAAGTTTACCACAAGCCTCTTAGGGGTTTTTTTGCTGCGCCTCTGGATGTATTTTTTTAATATGCACAGAGTTAATTTACAGGATTACTGCCTTCATCTACACTCGCAAGTCCCCGCTAGATTTGTGAAAATGTAGTCCTAAATGAAGAAATGTAAGAAATTGATGGGCTCAATTTACCTAGCACTTTGCAAATGAATCCACCAAGCAAGCTCATGAGATTAGGGTGCCCAAGCATCAACAGCACAAAAATCCTTATTCCTAGAGATTCTACAAACATGGCACGTCGCCAACACAACACCAGAAATATCAGAGAAACAACTGAAGGCAGTCAACGGGTTCCCACCTCATGAATGATTTCTTTACAGGAAGGGGGTCATTTTGTAAAAGGCCACATAAATCTGCAGGCTGTTACGCCCCGCGTGTTACATCCCCAAATCTGCGGGCTGTTACGCCCCGCGTGTTACATCCCTAAATCTGCTTTGTTAACTGCCCCACACAATTGCCACCTATTTGCTGCAGGTAGTTCTGCCATGAAAAATCTACAGGCGTGCTTCCTAAAATCATAAAAAAGCAAGAGCGTACACGATAACACCTCCCAGACCCTCTCCCATATGCGCACGGACAGGACTTATGTGCACACTCGTACCTACGTATGGGGTGAGCAATTTTATAAAAGGACCGTTCCACAGGGAAAGCAGTGCTTTACCCATAGCAATGCTTTTTAGAATTACCCCCTATGGTTAAAAAAGAAATATATATATTTATGCACAGGAAGCACAGCTCACAAGCAGATTTCTAAAACTAGATTAACTTAAATTATCCATAGGAAAAGGTGCAAATTAAAGAAAACCGTGATAAGGCTGTGCTCTAAAGAGAGCTTTGAACTCCTGCATCTTCACCCAGGCGATGGAAATTACCTATTGTTCTACAGGTTCTACTATTTCATGCCATGAATCTGTTAGTCTGCAAAGTGCCAACAGCCTCTCTGTTGCTTCTGCTCCTACAAGCTAAGACAAACCTTTTGCAACTCTTTTCAGGTTATCTGCGATGGCACCTGATGTTAGCATCTTCTGTGGGATACTTACCCTAAATATTGGGCAGTGTTATTTTGTAACATAAGAAAATTTGTAAATAAATAACCAAGCGCGCCAAGTGATGCCACTGATGTCATGATAAAGCAGAACAAGAAGAGGAAGAGGAGAACCAGAAAAGAATCCAAAGGGATAAGAGAGAATCCAGAAAAACTGGTTTTTAATCAAAGTGCCACTAGGCAGGTTGAGTATTTTGTTACCGGCTCTGCGGCACTTGACACCTTAGAGGATCATGCAGAGAGCCTTCATAAATCACTCAACTAAATTACCCCCCTCAATACCCGCACCTGGCCTGCAGAGTTGATGGAACCCATGCAATATTCCCCAAAAATACCAGCTTTCAGTCACTACAAACTAATTTCCCCTGTATCCTGTATTCCCAGCCTGCCTGCTTCTGCCGAGAGTAGCGCTAGGAGGACCACACAAAGCTTGATCATGGGGAAAAAAAGCGCAAGACACCTAAAAAGCAATGGCCTCTGTCGGAGACGGGATGCTGGGCTTTACGGACATTTAAATCTGGCCTACCTGTCCTCCATATTTTACATATAAAGGGCAATAGTCACTTAGGCTGAAACTTGCCCTCGCTCAATCCAGCTAAAGACAAATGGATTTTCAAAGCGATCTCATACACAAGTTCACCTTAAAACATCTTCCTTAAGTGACCCAGACATGCTCATAACGCTCCATAGGGCCGACGTAACAAGACCCGCGGTGAAATCCGTGCTAGTTGTCTGCGTACATTTTATTTATTTTTTTTTTTTTTTTAGTGTGCAGAGCAACAGCAGGCGCCTCCGCGGGATGTACTAAAGCGATGTCAGGCAAATGAGATATGTTCAGAAAATCCATGCAAAATAAATATCTGTGCAGATATACGCGCTACAACGCACGCTGAAGGCCCTATGCAATAAACCGCGCATAAACCCGCATTAATGTGGCGACCCATGATTGATTCTCGGTTGAAAGCCTTCCCCTTTCATAAGACGGCAGTGAGTTAGTGGTCCAGGAGTGGGGCTGAAGGTGGATAGAGCAATGTCTAACCCCTTCATGATCTGTCACCGACCGCCTGGGAGCCATAATGGCGGATGCTGGCCAGCGAGGGAAATGCAGCAGAGATTTGAAAGGGGGTTACAAAAACATTCAGCATTTCTGATAAATGCCTGTTCCCTCTCCGACCTCTCTTCTGCCGCTTAATTCTTCAACCTCCAGAAAGGCGCTTACACCTTAACTCCTGTCCTGCCGCAGGCGCTAAAAAAGCCCACACTAACACCAGCACAACTCCCTGCATTGCCCATGAATAGTTATTTGGCGTTAGCATGGACTCGCACTAAACCAACCGCTACTTTTTAAGCAGGTTTGTACATGTGGTTTTTTTCTGCGCTAGCCTCATTACATACACACGTAAGATTAGTGTTGAAAAACACCACATGATTCCAAGGGCACAAACCCGCAGCAGGTCTGCCGCAGCTTATTACATTAGACCCCATGCATAAGAGATCCACTTGCTCCAAGCCGGGCATAAACTTGTGCGTGTTAACAGATGACCAGACTTGAAAATACAAAAAAAACAACACACGATACTGGAACACCTACTCAAAGTCTATGCAAAAGTATGCATGCAACCTGGTGACCCACACACTTACAAGCAGTGCCCCCGGGATCATTTTAAAGAGCCATTTACACACGTAACACCGGCTTTTATGGGCAGAAATGCTTTTGAAAAAAAAATCAGGCCCACAATGTGCGTCACTGATAAAAAGGGTGTAGCACTGCTGCGGGAGTTTATACAAAAGCTGAAATTCGCTACATACTGGGGCTCTGCAGTAGTTTCGTGCGGGTACTACGCAGCCCGACCCTCCCTCTATGACTATGTTATCCTCAACCTTGGCAGAGGGCCCAGTGACTGCGGTCCATGTCAACCTCCCTCCTTCCACCAACCAGGCAAGAAAGTCAGTACGGACCCACATATATGCAGTTTGTAAGTCTACTAATTTTACCGTCAAACGCTCCGCATGTCCTAGCCTGATTAAGCCAGCGATGATCTTTTCCTGTCACAATCCCAAGAAGTCATCTAAAAAATATCTCTGCTTAAATATCTCACATGCTAGCTGAACGCAAGGAGGGGACTCTGGAACTTAAGAGTATTCTCTAGATTAATTTTAAGTTTGGCAAAAAATCAAAAAAAATAAAACCAACCTTTCTGATGTAACTGCCTCCACATTAATCTGCTCAGTAGCAACCATGACATAAGAAGGACCTGAAAACATCTGATACCAGTTAAGGGCCTTGCAGGATTACTATGCTGCTCAGATTTCACAGCGCTACGCCAATCTTCTAATGATATGGCAGCACAATGAGGTATATTTATCTGCCCAGCTATGACAGCAGTCTGTTACATTTGTATCTCGTCATCACCCAAGTCTTAAACATTATAATTAGATTAAAATTAGCAAAAAATGTCTGGTTACAGGACTCATTGGTGGCACTGTTCTTTTAAGGAGCTACAAAAGGGCTGGTCCTATTCAAAGCTGCACTAAGGCTTGGGTTTTCTTTTTTTAACCCCTAAAGGCTAGGCTTATAGGGATTTGTAATGCTTAAAAATTAACCAAGGCTGTGTAGCTAAGGTATTTGGTTGTACGTTACAATCTGCCATATTAATTCTTATGGTAACCATTGGTAAGAATCTTGCAGGGGTCTCCCTACTCAGTAACTCTACTGCCTTTGGGTCTTCAGCTTGTATGGAACACTACAGCACGACCTTTTACCTATTTTCTTATTTATTTTAAATATTTCTATTCCACCTATAGTGTCTACGTCATGCTAGGCGGATTACAAGAGTGTACATAAAACAAGTAGAATAAAACAAAACATCACAATCAGCAAATATTAAAATGTCTAAAAAAAAACTCAACCTTACAAAAATGCCTCTAGATAAGACAACTTTCGCTATCTTTCAAAACTGTTTAAAATCGGTTATTCCTTGAACCTCGACAGTTAAACCATTCCACAGCACAATGTCCCCAATAGATAGTGCCCATCGCCTCGTATCTGGGAAATATATGACCTTCGCTGATGGCATCTCAAGATACTTCCTTTTGCCTGAACTCAACATAACTACAGTACCTGAATGTAATCCACTTGGAAAATGCTGAAAAGCAGAATATTAAATAAATAAAATAAATTGTTAGGGACATGATCTTTACAGAGAACAATTAGAACAGATAGCTTACGAAGTTGCTCCAATTTAAACATGGGGTTAAGATCTTAAACTTAACCCTCTGCTCCACAGGAAACCAGTAAAGTGGTTAACAATGGAGTTACTTATTCTCACCGCGGGGCATTCAAAACCATCCTGGCCGCTGAATTTTGTAGACTCTGTAAAGTTCACATCCTATTTTTTGGAATCCCCAAATAAGCAGTTTCTATGGTCCAAGGTTGTCAAAATAAGAGCTTGGACTATGGTACACAAGTCAGACTGTCCAAGTTGTTTCAATTTGAAATACCCAGATGATAAAATAGAAGTTATTTGCTTTCTATAAGTCAATAAAGGGTCAAAATAAAACGCCAAGTTCCAAACCTGCTCAGGGAACTCAGTATTGACCCCCCTCAATCAAAATACTAGGAATACTTCCGGCCGAGCTTTCTGTGAGAGCCAAAAGGCCTCAGTTTTTTTTTATAGGCTGAGGATTAAGATGTTTTCCTTTAACCAGTCACTAACTGCTGATGGGCAGGAGGAAAATCAAAGTGAACGCAAGCTGCAAATCTGATGTGTCCTCCAAATATAGCTGAATATCACCAGCCAAGACCTTAAAAAAAAAAAAAAAGGGTGTTAAAAGAATCAAGCAGTTTGCATAACGACTGAAGATAAATATTAAAAAGGGGCAGGCAGCAGAACAGATCCTTGCGTTACACCCATCTCTATAGACCCTACCAGCTGTTCTTGGATGACGAGGGAAGAGCCACACAAGGCTACCACTTGTTCATGATGGCGCACCTCAGAGGGGTTTCCACTGAAGGTGGCACAACTCAAGCATTTCTTTTTAATCTGCCATATTGCCTCTCTCTTTTATAAGCCCGTTAGAAATGCTTTGTCTAGCTCATGCTGCCCCTTTATTGCCGATGTTCTGGTTTTATAGAATCTCAAAGGTGAACGAAAACTCATCAACAGATCAGTGAACCACACTTTGGGCAGATAAAAGTAATTAAGAAACTGGAAGTGAATCACTGCTCAGAACTCTGCATTTAATACATCGCAGTAAACTATGCAGTATTTGGTAAACTTCCTACCTTGCAGCCATTCCATAACTATCATTCTACGCAAGAAATAATAAATTATTTTATTTAGCCAATGCAAATTCATTTATTTTATTTATTTAAGAGTTTTTATATACCGCGGCTCGTTAGCAAACATCACCTCGTTTCATAAAGCCAAGCAATGGCCCTCCTCATCAGCTATTAATCCAGCTCTCAGTTTGCAGTGGGGATGCCCACTCTACAATGTGCAACACGCATGTACACAATGAATCGGCTCCGAGACCGTAGCACAAGGCTGGCCTTTCTCAGTCTTGAACCTGCTTAATGGAGGCCATTCTCATCTTGTTAGTTCAGAGTCAGCAAGTTGATGTGCAGGGGAATTTAACACAGCCCCATTCAGGTTGCAACGGTTAGCTGGGGCACACAATACCAGGACTGAGTCCTTGACCCACTCTCTCACCTCTGGCATGGATCTTTTAAGAGAGAAGGAGGGGGGGTGGCAGGTTTAGCCTCCAGGGCCCAAGGTGCTTTGCTGGTGAATACTTAAGAACATCCTTGACAAAAGGTAAGGTGTTCCAAAAAATACCTTTACTGAAAAATTGCACAATTTAAAAAACAAGTGGCAATTTACAATCCTGGGCATGAGAAATCCAAACATAGGTACTGAGATATCAAGGTGGTTACTGATCCTTGCTGACACATCCTCCTGGGAATCCCCTCATTCTTCTGTCTGGTGTTTAAGGATTCCCTTGCTTCCAATGACCCTTGCTGGTAGCTGAATTTCCAATATTTGAATCTCTCTTGCACACCTTTCTCCCTCTGCCCTCCTGGATGACTGCAACAAAGCACTGAATGAGTAGCTCTCTCCTATTCTCCTTCCATACCGAACGGTTATCTGTTGACCAGCATCCGTCACCAGCTTCTCATTGTTCCTGCGTAGACCTTCATTCACCATGAAATTGAATCAGAGTCTCTTTTCCCCTATGGAAAGGAAGGCCCTGGTTGAGAGATTTATTCCCCACCCCCCACGGCTGGAATAGTTACTTAAAGTACAGAATCTGTCCGGGTGCCCTCTATACTCACTATAGGACTATGAAGCAGCTCCTTTCCAGATTCCACACTCTTCCAAAAGAGTCTCCTGATGCCCAATCCTTCTGGCAAGAATGATCTAAGTCAAGCCAGGACACACCACTGAGGCCACTTCTAGAGGGAAGTCCTAGGAAATGGTTTAGTCCAAGACAGTACACACTGCCACACTCAATATGTCCTCCACTGGGAAGAGCACAGACCCTAGTGCAGGGCTCACAGGCCCCTTTATACTAATAGTAAATGGAAGGCCACATCTGTTGCCATTAAATGTGTGACTAGACACCTGCTGAGAATTAAGCCACAGCATTTTCCACCAATGCAAAATTTAGGCGGTATAAGGTTTAGTTATTTAAACTAAAAAGCTAAAAGTAGTTCAGCACAGAGGTGTGACTTGATCCAAATAAGGATATTTAGATCTGCAGAAGAGCGAGTGATTAGAAAAGGAGAGAGCCAAAAAAACAGACACTCAAACAAAAACACCACCTCTGGCTCCTAAGCATTTTGGCTGGCACCCAGATTTTGTAAAAAAGTGTGCGTGTGCGCACCCCATCTAATACAACAGCAACAGCAGCAACAAACCGGACTCAAACGTTTAAAAAAGCTCCAGGACCTGGAATACAGTTCTCCCTAAATACAGTTGGGTAGAAAGGGGTAGTCATACAGCGGACTAATCTAATTCTAACCAGCCACTCCGTATACCAAACCAGGCACCCTTGTAGGAAAGAACTAGGGGGCAGAAAACACCCTACGGAAAAATATTCCACCCCATGATCTATGAAGCAACTCCCAAAAGTAAGGAAACGATGACAACAAAAGCACACAAAAGGTATTCAGAAAAGGCTCAACTAGCAAAAACCCTAATGGCTCAGAGTCAAAGTACCGGCTAGCACTGTGTACCAACGCAGGCACGTGGCGTGGCGTGGCTCCCCCCCAAAACAAGGTCTGTGTCAAGGGTAGGAACCTTTTGACATAACACAACTATTTTTTGCAACAACTGCAGCTGACTGCACTTGATCCCATGGAAGTGTACGTTTCACCTTCGCAGCTTAGCAGGCTCTAGCACCCCAAAATAAGCAACAGAAAGCTACATGGTCTCTTCCAGTAATTAACAGAAATTAGTTTGCACAATACTCCCTCCATACTTTGTCGTTTATACAGCGCATTCAACTGTGCATTCAACAGGCCTCACGAAAGGAAACAAAATACAGACTGAAATGAGCTGCACAGCCCACAACATAGCTCTTCATGGATCCGATCCAGAAGCCTTAGATCGTTGGGCAAGCCGATCCAAGACTACCAAACCAGGCTACATAGACACAACTGTATTTCAGCCACCGGAATGCGTGCCAACAACAAGAGTCAATGGCCCATTCCTCTCCACCAATGTGTCACATACTCCAAACCCCTACACAAAATATCCCATCTGAACAGGAGGCTGGAGGTCCATAGAGTGAGGTGACCCAGCAGGAAATCATGACTGGATCAACGGCGGCAAGTCAGAAATGCACCTTCAAAGCTTGGTCTTTGATTTCGGGGAGGGGAGAAAGAGGGAGGCAGGGGTTAAGGCAGCTGCTGGAAAACAATGCATCCCTCTCTGCTGCTACTCATTTTACCAATAAAAAGGACTGCACCCCATCTGAAGAAACCCCCCCCCCCCCCCCCCGCCTCAGGGGCCCTGGGAGAGAAGGGCACCGCATGCACCGGGGCTGTAATCTCTTTGTTTATGACACCCGGTGTCTTTTCCTTTTTATGCTTTGTTCTCTAATTACAGCTCTGCCTAATCGAAGCACTAATAGGCTGTCTGCACTCATAACACTGCATTAAGTTTAAGGTATTAATTAAAGTTTGACAACTCCGCAAAATACCGTAGAAAGGAATACACAGGCTTTCACAGCTCTGCAAGTGGATTATTTGCAGACAGCAACACCTTTCATCATAACCAACATTAGAATTACTAATGAACGTTTATAGACCACATAACTGCAGGGGGTGGGGAGGGGTCTGCACGGAAAACATTTTCAGTTCGGTTCGGTTCCCCGTTCCACGCTTTTCGTTCAGTTTGAATCAGAAGCTCATTCATTTCCATTAAAGTCAATAGGGAAATCAATGCATCCTATTTCTGACTCTAACACTGGGGGTTTTCCCATTTCAGTTTTAAGAAGCTTGCAGGCAGAGACATTAGCAGCAAAGTCAAGAGTACCCCCCAGGACAGCATGTAGCATAAACACCCCTCGGCACCAAAAGGAGGGGCAATGAGGCACAAATATCGTCCCGTAGCTAAAAACAGGCAAGGTTATGCATTTGGGCTGCAAACAAAACCCAAGGGAGTGGAACAGTACAGGAGGTGAAGTTGTTCTGTGCACAAAGCAGGCGCCGGATCTGGGGGCAATCAGATCTGATGATCTTAAGGTGACCAGAGGTAGATAAGGAGATGCAAAAGCCAGGAGGCGGCTGGAGGGCATAGGAGAAGAATAACCAGTAGGAAAAAGACACAGAGGATGCTGAACCTTGGGAAGGAGAAGTATTTCAGCAGGAAGGGAAAATGGTCAGAGGAGGTGAGCCTTGCAGTCTGTGGTCAGACCCTGTGTCTACCCGAGCAGGAGCGCCCCCCGCTCATGCCTGGCATTGGTCTGGCGTTAACGCTGAAACTTCAGAGGGAGGAAATCTCTGGGTCCCTGCGGTGAGTTTAGGACCGGTGTTACCAGCAGGTCTAAAGCACGTGCTGCGCTCCAGAAGCTGGACCGCGCCACCCTTGAACCTGCTGGGCGCAGGGGTCAAGTCCACTGCTTCCTGACCCACGGTGGACCTGTTTCGCTGGGCTGCATTACAAAGGGTGGACTCCTAGCTGCACCGAAGGTCAAGAACACCCAGCATCTCACCACCTCCCAGAAAAGCCGGAGGAGAATCTGAGGGAACACAAATCTAGCTTGGATCTTTGGGAACCGCACCATAAGAGAGAGACAGACGTACACGGCGAGACTGGCAAGGAGCCAATGTAAAAAAGAAATTCTGGCATATTATCCTTTTCCTGAAACGAGATGAGATGAGAAAGATACGCCAGGAGGGAGAAATGGCCTCGGAGAGCCCAGTTTCATCACAGGATCTCCTGTGGCTCTCTGCGGCCCCTGGTGCAGTGGACAGCGCGTACGCCACACCACACACAATCCCGTTTCCTCCGATTCCGCCTACGGAAGGAGAAGCACACAGCAGAGAAAGCCACAGCTGGGCTACATTATTGTCCACAGCACAGGAAACGCCACTGCAGCGATGTGGACGACAGGAGCTCCGAAATTACTTAACCCTTTCCTTCGCCGAGATCTCGAAGGAAGGAAAGGGGGCAGGGGATGGCGGAAGAAGAAGAAGGAAGCAGAGATTTCGGCGAAGGTGCGAAAGTTCAGGTCCCTGGACTCAGCCGCCAGTGGAAGAAATATGTTAAGCGGTGGGGGGGGGGGGGGGGGGGGATACCAAGTGCCACTGCAGGGCTGAAAAGCTGTCACAGGACTTTCCCGTACGCAGGATCAAAGCTTCATTCAGTTTCTGCCGCTGACCTTGGCCTACAATACAATCAACGCATCTTTCTGGCCAAGTCTGGCACTTAGCCGGACACCGGGGTTTCAAAATCCCGCTGGCCTAAGCAGTCCAAGGGCAGAGCCGCGTCATCCAGCTAAGTTAGCCAGATGACATCAACGGTTTTCAGCCGCAGAAGTCTTAGGACACTCACCGAATATCCCGGCTGACAGTGGCTGAGTACCCACTTCTAGGCGAACAGGCTGACAGTACATCCACAGGGAGCTGCAGCAAAGTATCTGAAAAACACATTTACATTTACATCTCCGGTTCTTGCTGGGTCAGCAAGGAGATCATCCCATCCAGGACTGGGCCAGCCTGCTCTAAAATCGGACCCCAGGACGAGAGGGTCAAGCGCTCAAGCTCCTTCTGAATACGCGCACGAGATTCTGGAGGAGAGGCCTATCAACAATTATTAGCCAGGAAGACCTGTGGATCACCATCTCTTACTGCTGAGAACGAGCCACCGTGAATGCACTTTCCTATTAGGCTCTGTTGGATACTTTCAGGTGGCCCAGGTAGCTACATACATTTTAATTTTGAAATAATAAACCTGTACTTGAAAAAAAAAACAAAAAACCAACAAGTATCTCAAAACCAAAACTCCTTGGGCTGCTGTTAGATGTGCGCCACATGTCCTGGGACTTTCTAATGCTTATATACTGTAAATACTGATCCACGTACAGCGCAACCTCTCTCATGCTCAAGCTGCAGGGAAAATGGCTTGCGCTTCCCAGGACGTCACCAGGCAATCTCTCGGGCTAACGTAGCACAGAAAGCAACAACCTGAGTTAGTGCTCCCGTGGTCATTACACGGTACCACAGAAAGTCCCGGGACGGGGACACACACACACACCTGAGAGTATTTCAGGGTCCCCTGGGTAATGACTGGTTTCAGCTCTCTCTTCTGACATGCAAAGCCCCAGGGTCAAAGCCCGACCCCACGCTTCTGCCACTGTAACTTTCCAAGCCTGCAAAACGCACCTTCACCGACACTCAAGAGTAACGAAGGAACAGTCATCATTCCAGCGTTTGGACGAGATCTGAGTGAGGGACAACCGGTGAGGGGTTTAAGGCGTTTTCTGAGTGGAATGGAACTGCACTGCGTTATTCCACACAGTGAAGTGCAGCGCTCTCGGAGCAGTATTGCTCCAGGAAGGAAAAAAAAAGACAGTCTTTGGAGCTTGAGACCTGAGACCACAGAAGTCCCGTCCTCAGCAATGACTGGAGCGTTGAAAGAAGGAAGATTTCATACCTAGAGTGTGTTGCAGGGTGCGAATTCCCACAATAGAGGTCAACAAGAAAGATCCAGTAGAGACTTAAATGAGCATCCAATTAGAGACAATTAGCAGATCTTAGTGACTGAAGGTGTTGCAATTCTTGTGAATGAGACAATAAAGTAACAGCCCATGAGGCTCCAGCAGCTGACTCAAACCTAAATGGCTTTATTCAACTCATTTTTAAAAAGGCTCATCAAGCTCTTGTAACAAAGGACCTACGTTGAAACCTTGGTGACTGGAACTACTGTTCACAAGCTTCAACGTTGCAGTTTCAACCAGTTTTCGGCTCATGCAAGTACAAATTCTGTTCGTACTGTGTCAGCCTTTGATGGACTTGGCCATTTCATTCATCCTCCTGGGAACCACAGCCCACCCGTGTTACATAACCAGCAGCGTGTCAGGGAGAATGCAGCCACCGGCCACCATGCCCCGTCTCTAAAGAAGGCCTCACCATCAGAGAATTGGCATCTTCGTTAATCTTCTTCTATGTGCAAGGCTCATTTTGATTACTGCAAGGAAAAGGCTGGCCTCGGAGTGGAGGAGGATCTTTAGGCAAGGTAGGGATAATGCACTTTTTTTTCTATAGCTTGCATTCCATTATTTATTTTCGTTTATTTACTTATTCCATGCCTTCGCATGGGTAAGCTCTAGGCGAGTTACTTTCAGGTACTGTAGGTATCTCCCTGTCCTCAGAGGGCTCGCAATTTAAGGGCCTGATTTACTAAGCTCTTCTCCCATTCTTGGGCCAATGCAATATCAAGTGCGGAAAAAATGTGCATCCAAAGTGGGCACACAGTTTTTCAACGTGCATGCAACCTCCTCCCCTGGGCACCCAGTGCCATAGGCAAATGAGCAGGTGCACTAAAACGGACTCGCTAGGGAGAAATTGTGTGTCCCTAGCACGTCCATGGCATCAGGCACTCGGGAGCTGTGGCTGCGCGCAACTTAGGAAAACGGACGCGCAATTTTACGAGCATCCTTTTTCCTATCCCGACTGCCGTCAAGGTTTTTTGTTTTTTTTTTCATTCTGCTTCCTGTGGCTCCTCCTACTTAGTATCAGGAGGCTGGCGTTAATTCTTGGTTGTAAAAACATGTGCGTCAGGCACACGGTGATTTTTTTTTTGCATCGGGAGCAATAGTTAATGGCCTCATCTAAATTGCATTTATATGTGATGAAAATAAAATGGCTAGATGCCTGGGTCTTTTTCGAATCTTTATTGGAGTCGGGACTGCCTGACTCCAATAAAGATTCGAAAAAGACCCAGGCATCTATCCTTTTTGTTTTCCTAACAGCTTTTTTAGATCGCCTACCCTTTTGTTTCTTGGGTCCATCCCATTTATATGTGATGAGTGCTATTAGCTTAGCGTGCATTTTGGATGCCCCCTAATCCCTTTTTTGCATTGAGCGTTAGCCTAGCGTGTCCAAAACACCTGTGCAATCACGGGCTAACCTGTGCGCGAGCCGGAGAGCACGATATTGCATCAGCCCCTCTGCGTCTATGGGAAAAATGCGTTTATAGCTGAGGCAATGGAGGGTGAACTGAATTGCTCAAGATAACAAGGAGCATGACCCCTGGCTTCCCTGGTTCTCAGTCCACGCCATTCCTTACACCCCCTTCTGCAAGAAGAATAAAATGCATGGAACGGTCAGAGGCATCGCAGTAATGTGACATCTCCAGAAGCAGCTATCAGTCAAAGCAAGTAACAAGGGTGGGACCTTGCAGGACCTTTGGGATCGGATTCACATCTATGCCTCAGACCCATAGAAGGCAGACGTGAAAGGGAAAACCCTGGATCTCATCGACCCATTTGACTTTTCCTCGCGCCAGAGGTTTTCAGTGAGTCGCGGGCTGCCTGCTTGGTAAAAGCAGATTCGTACTCCTGCTGACACCTGTAAGACCCACCCAATTCGCCCTTTCTGCGAAGGTACTACTGACCCTGCTTGATCACCAGCTATGCTGGAATGGATTTTGGAAGGTACTGGTTCCATCTCCCACTGCCCCAAATATTCTAGTGTAACCCATCTGACGTGCTCACTACTGCTGCCTGGAACCTGCTGTACTAGAAAAGGCTTGGATTAGGAACATTGACTGAGGGCCCATCTAGTCTGGCCACCTGATTTTTGTACATAGTTAAGTCCTTCAGTCTCAGCCTGCAGAGCCCAGACCATGATGGCTGCCTTACTCTGGAGCCTGTTCAGCTTCTCTACGTCCTTTCTAGGATACGGTATTCTACATGAGGCTTCATCAATGACCTGGACAGAGGCACTCTTGCACTCCCAACCACCCAGCAGCACCGTCTCCCCAGCCTGCACGCCTCAAATTTAATAAAACGAACGCGCACACATTAAAATGCGACCCCTGGACATTTCTGACTTCTTCACTCCCTACATTTGCTTGCCTGCATGGAGCAGGGCTGGCCAACTCTGGTCCTCAATAGCCCCAAACAGATCAGGTTTTCAGGATATCAACAATGAATATGCAGGAGGTAAATCTGTAGGATGTGCCTCCACTGTATGTAAATCTGTCTCATGCATATTCAAACGCCCATATCCTGAAAACCAGGCCCGTTTGTGGCTCTTGAGGACCAGATTTGGTCATCCCTGGTATAGAGCAAAGAATGTATTTTCAAATCGTATTTGCATTTCCATCTGTTGGGGGGGGTTTTTGGTTTGTTTTTTTTTAAATCTCTCACTCTGATCGGCCACAAAGGGTCCGCTTCCTGTGAGCATTCTTCTGAAATATGAAAAAGAAAAAAAAAAAAGTTACAAAAGCTGAAACATCTGGCCAGTTATTTCTGGCTCCTCACGGACTGATAAAATCTTCGCAGAAAAGACCGGAGAGACTGTGACAGAGGATCCGCTCCCTGCCACAGAAACAAGAAGAGTGACTGGAAGCAGGACGTGGATGGCATCATGCTGGGGCTGCTTTAGCTGGAAAATTAAAAGGGAATTTTTCTTTTAGGACATCTAAGACTTCCTCATTTACAAATACGTGTTTAAAAGCTTCATTATGTAACCCACAAGAACTGCCTCTTCCCCTGGGCTGGGCTACTCCTGGGAAATGGGGTAACAATGCACATACAGAAACCACACCAAATACGCCAGATGCAAGCTGACAAATTACTGGCAAGGTTAGATGTGACTACTCTGAAACACACATTTGCTGGCAGCATCGAAAAAAAAAACGCAACATTGCTGGCTTGGTGCCCCATTCATGCTTAAAAAAATAGAGCGGGCAGTGTAGTGGTGAGAGCATGTGGCTGGGACCTTGGATACCCACCCTCATCCACCATTCGCTGCCTGACCTCTAACAAGTCACTCCATTGTGGACAGTAAGCTCTTTAGGGAAGGGACCTCATCGTCATACAACAACCCCCATGTAGACTTATGGCCCTCATACAACAACAGCAGATGATTTATACGCGTCTTGAACTCGCAGACATAAGGTAAGCACATGAGAAAATAAGTACCAACTGAAATGTGTCCTTCACGCTGGGAAGGAGCTCTTCACGGCCCTGTTTGGATGACGCTGCTCTCTGGAGAGGGCAGAGAGAGGAGGGCGAGAGGTCACGGCCACCAGATGCTCAAAACTACAGACCCCACAGCGACTTCCAAACCCTTTCAAAAGTCAGCGCTTTTCCGGGCCCCAGCGAAATAAACTGTGCAGGCCTGCTGCTTGTTATTCTTTGGGATTTATTATCCACCTTTCGGAATAAGGCATTCACCCAAGGCAGGGGTCAGCGTCTTGAACAAATACAACAACAACTTGTACGTAATGAGTAGAGGTAGCTGCAAGAGGCGCTCTAAACTTGAATAAAATAGACAACATAATATATCAAATTTCAAGAAAAATAAAAAAAATTGTTGAAACAATTTCAAAAACAAAAGTAAAGTTTTATTCTTAAGTACAAAAACTTCATCATCGCTGTGGTTAAACCAGAAGAAAAAAAAAATCTGTGCATTTTTCTCAAATCAGGTGTACACACATGCTCTATATACCCTGCACATACACACAATGCTGTATGCACAATACAGGTAGATATCCCCTGCTGCTGGTGCACAGAACCCTGCATACACACAGTGCTCTGTGTACCCTATAGGTAGATGTCCCCTGCTGCTGGTGCACAGAACCGTGCACACACACAGTGCTCTGTGTACCCTATAGGTAGATGTCCCCTGCTGCTGGTGCACAGAACCGTGCACACACACAGTGCTCTTTGTACCCTATAGGTAGATGTCCCCTGCTCAAGAGGAAGGGTGAAGAGAACCAATCTTTTGTTTTTCCACCAAGAGAGTTCAGAAAGCAGTTGCAGCTGTGGGAAGGGGGCAGGCCAGATGACTGGGCCAATCAGGATAGTTCAGAGGAGGGGCCTAGGTCCTATAAAAAGGGAACCTCGTGAGACCAGCTTGACTCTCCCTGGGGAGGTGAAGGCTGCAAGGTCTCCCTGTGGAAAAGCTCATGAAGCAGTAAAGTCTGGTCGGACCAGGAATCCCGATTCCCGACCCTCTAAAGAAAAGACAAAGGTTTGACGACATTTATTTTCCCCAATGATTCTCTCCTGCTTTTCACGGTTATAAAACACAGATAAATTCTTAGGAAAAATTAAAAAAAAAAAAACAAAAAAAAACAAAACCTGAACACAAAAGGGCACTAGTAACATGTAATGCAGTAACCTGCAACAGTGAGCGACTTTCAGCTAAGGGTTCTGCTACATTTCATGACCAACTTCAGCCTTCACACGAAGAAATGCCACCAAATCTCACACACCCAGCAGCTCAGGAATCAGGGGTCTCAGAGGGGCCTGGCCCTTTCATAGGAAGACGACGTCTGTGATGTTAGTCCTGCAACTCTGACTGAGCGAGTTACTTTCTCCGAGTAGCAGCTACAGAGGCGTCCCATCATTCCCCCCCACTGCCACCACCTCTTCTCCCCTCCTGAACCCACTCCCATCCTGACCAATCAATCATCGCTGCTCCACCCAATGCAGCACAGAAAGAGAGCGTCAAACCACCAGCAGTCAACAGATTTCTTGGCGTTCACGAACCACAAAGGAGCTGTTTTATTCTTAAAATACAGATACCGCAGGTGGTCCTTAATGCCCCATGGTTAGCGATTCCCAAGAAAGCTGGTCCTAAAAATGTACTAGGTCGACAAGAAAGGTTACCAAGTTCGAACTTGTTTGTTGACCTTCCTTTCCACCCACTGCATTACGCTCACAAAGAGACCACATTAAGTCGTTCACGAGCACGCTCCAGGGTAACCAAAATGGAATTTCCTAAAACAGGAGTCTCAGCACATCCCCTCTCTCTCTCTCCCCACTGAAACAAGCTTAAAAACCACTATGGCCTCAATAAATGTGCAGGCATCAGCCCTCGATGGCCCTCTCAGTCTAACAGTGGCGCAGGCTCAAGGTTACTGTGGGACAACCTTTTTCTGCTTTTCTAGTCGCAAGTTGCTAAGGAGAAGAAGTCAAATGTGAGGTTTATTGATTTTGTTCTTGGCACACTGGGTGAGTCGCATTATACCGAAAACTGGGGCTCTAGGAAAAACTCATTTGGACATCACGTGCAACCTTCTTGTGTTAGGCGGGCTATAAATCCAAATAAATGTAAATTTAAATGTAGCCAAGTAAGTCATTTAGATGGATAACTATTACATCATCCATCTAAATGGCTTTTGAATATGGACCTCTATATGGCCAAGACTCCTACATGAACAATTTATGACAGAAAGGTAGCCCCTTCATCACCCAAAAATGATTTGTTGTATTAAATCTATTTTACATTTTTTTTTATAGCAAAAAGTGCCTACTCAGCAAAGGATATTTAATTTATTTACATGCCTAATCACCAAAACGCATCAGGCAAAATACAAGGCTCAGCGAATATTACATACAATTAACTAACAATAAAAAGTCATACAATCATAAAATATCAATTTAAAACACCAAATAAAACCATATAGCAAGATAATTACAATAATCATAAAATCCAGCATCCTATAATCAGTCCCACAATGAAGTTAATTAAAAGCTCCTTTAAATAACCGTGCCTTAGCTGCGTTCTAAAATACCAAGTAAACCTGAAATGATCGAAGCTTGAAAAGGTAAATGCTTCCAACGGTGAGAACCGATGCAGCTAAATGCCTTGTCCCACGCTGATTTGAGTGTTTTCCATAATTAGCCACAGTTTGAGACCACAGTGAAAGTGGACACTAGAAAACAGTCCAGGCCACTCCGAGTCTAAACCCTTAGCCTTGCAACATAATAGGGGGCATTCGCTACTCCAGTGCAATTTAGACAGGATCCAGTTATCACTTTGGGTTCAACGGAGAACAGCACCAGCCCGCAGAATTCAGGGCAGCCATTATTATCCCAGCCTGCCGACTACAGCTTTCCTGGGGTCACTCAGCCAGCGCAAGGACGGCCACTGGACAAAGGCCCAACATCCCAGCAGGCTCTGCAGCTTTCCAAGAGACCCAGAAGTGGTTTTCAGCCTGGCAACTCAAAAAAAAAAGGTGGCAGCTGAAGCGTCCCATGGATTAGAAGCATGCTCCCTGAAAATGAGAAAAAAACAACGTATTCTTCCTGTAACATGGGGACCTGGCACGTGCGATGGATCGTCTGCTCCCACCTCTGCTGACAGAGCTCCAAGTCCTTTTGCATCCCCACCAGGAGCCCAGAGAATAAGCCAAACAATGCCAAAGCGCAACTGAGGGCACAGCACGAAGCAAGTCCCAAAAGTTGCAGAGAAGTGAGAAATAGAAAAGGTTTTACCTTCTCCTAGGTATCATCATCATCATCCATCCTAAGAGAGCAGGCCACCCTGTCTCATTACCCTGCCTAGAAAGCTGCAGAGTCTGCTTTTCTCTCTCATGCTTGAGTTGTAGTAACTGAACCTTTACTAATAGGTGCTGGGCTGTCCTCCATCCAGCACCAAAGAGCAAAGCTATAGCTCAGGGTTAAGTGCCCGAGCCTGCTGGGACAACTCCCACCCGAAGGGAAGTTACAATACCACAAACTGTCCAACCCTGCTGAGAGCAACACTAAGGTTTCCATCCACTTCTGCTGCACAGAAATGCAGAAAAAAAAAGTGTAGAGCTGCTGCCAGCAAACCATCATCATCATCACCTCCTTCCCTCCCACCCACTGCAATGACACAGCAGCCGTGGCATGAATTCCACTCAAGCAGCCCCTGCAGTGCAGAGGAAGGGGCCCCCTTGCAGCCGTTCCCCAGAACTTCTGCAGTGAGCTCCTTCCCCGCTCCGCCCCTTCCAATCTGCACCAGGAGCCAGCAGAGCATCGCAGGCTTCCTGACCCAGTGAGGGGTACATGAAGCTTTACACCTCCATCCATGAGGTAAACCACGGTAAAGATCGCGGGGTCCACATCATCAAATAAAGTGACACACACACACACACACATGAAGCAAAGGCTCAGCGCTCCAGGCCGCACCACGAGAACACCACATGTATTGCGAAAGGGCCGCCGAGCTACCCGGCCGAATGATGAAAGCCGGAAAAGCCATCCCACATCCTCAAAAACAGCAAAGCGCTTCCTCCTGTCCAGTGCATCCTATGCAAGAGTCCCAGCTGGTAGCAGGCAGTCAGTCCCCGCAGGAGTCAGACTGTGCTGCGTGGCGACGCTAGGAAGGGTGCGTGGCTGTGGCTTCCCAGACGTCTGCAACTGCTCACCAGCCTCTACCACCCACCGAAGGCAATAAATAAGCCTTTCCATTTCAACTGTGCTCACTTCCAGTTCCTCCCTACACCCTGATCTCTTCCAGGAAATCAGAGGTCAGGCTGGGGATAACAACAGGGCCTGGAAGGGTTTAAGTCAGATCCCACCCTTACTGGGGGCCAGCTGTAGGTGGGAATCCCAGCAGCGAGCCATCCAAAGCTTCAGAAGCAATTTTTAAATCATCCGCACTGGGACAAAGACCGCGGCAAGCTTTTCGCCAATTCCCCGAGGGAACGCACCCACGTACTGTGGCTTTGCAACCTGCTGTGCACCTGCGAGTATGAAAAATGAAGTCTACGCGCACATTTATCCCCCAGGATCATCTCCTCTCAGCGCGGCTGGCACGTCGTGGAACACCCCATGCTGAGGGAGGGCAAGTTCCCGACGGCAGATTAAAAACGAGAGGAAATCGCTCGGTACCTGCATACATAGAAAATTCACCTGTGGCAGAGGAGGGGATTTGGACCCAGGACCACTCCTTGCCGGCCCCCATTGCCACCCTCCACGTGGCAGCTGCCAGAGCCGCACTGCCGTGAACATTTTCACACGGCCGGGCCATCTCATCAGTACGGCTGGGCTTTCAGGGGGGCAAGTTTTCCACTCCATTTTCAGAGCCAAAAAAAGTGCACGCATTAAGCATCCCCACGGAGTTGCACTTCCTTTTTCCAGCCCAGTGCCAAGGTCCTGTGACCCAGAGCGTCGGGGTATTTACTCTAGGGTCCCTTATTGCTCATGGGGAGGGATCCGCTCTGGAGGGAGAGGGAGATATATATATATATATATAGATATACCAACAGGGGCAAAATACTCTGCCATCTCCTCCCCCCCCCCCCCCCCCCCGGCATCAGATGATCCGGCTCCTTCAGCTTTAATGCTGCTCGCCGCACACCAAATCCACTCTACACCACAGAACACAGCAGCGTCAACTGCAGAGCTGAGTCACGGCAGAGCCATGAAGCAAGCAAGAGGAAAAAATAAAGCAAAAAGGAGAGAAAGAGCTTGCATTAAACCGGGCTGAATAATAATAATAATAATAATAATAATATACTGATGCACCTGGAAATCAAAGGGTTTCTTCCGTTTTCCATGCAGTCCACTGAGTGACCTCAATTCCTAGGCTCATAATCTCTTCCTCACCCCAACAATGAATGCAGCAGCTAACGGGGGAAGAGAATGAGGCAGAGGAGGAAACAGAAAAGTAAACAGCTCTCCCCAGCCCTTATTCAAAGAGTGGTAACCTCCTATCTGGGTCTGCAGAAAACGCTCCCTTTCAGCTCCCGCTCGCCAGCGGGCAGAGACCAAGATCCCGGTTCAAGCATCAGCGCCTCCTCTTGGTTGCCCCCAGGGCACACAGGTCTGTGCCCAGTTACCCCGATGCACTGGGAGCTCCGGTTTTAGCATGGCTGGTCTGTACCTTAAAATTAAAAAAAAGTGTCATCATCTCCCATTCGCCTCAGCTTCCCACATTCAGCAGCACTGCACAAAGGTTTCTGCAGAGCTTCAAACTGCAAAGCAGGCTGCAATCGAGTTTGGGATTAAATGCTTTGTAAAAAAAAAAAAAAAAAATCCAAACTTCGGTTAACCTACTTGCCAAGCTGGCACTGGACCCGCAAAAAAATAAAACGAGCTTCTGGCTCTCTACCCAAGGCAAGACATAGCCTCAGAGTAACGCAGCCTCTTCTGGCAGATAAGTTCCTCCTCAGCCCACCTATTCTGCCTCCTGTGTCTGTCGCTGCAGCCCTCCAACCCACACAAGCCGCCTCCTCAGGTAATCTGTCTTCAAATTCAGCATCCTTAGAAATAAAACGTGGTTTTCCCTCAATCAAACAGCAAATGATCTCCCGATAAACCAAGCTATCCCTGCACTGCAGAAGGCCCATGTTCGACAGTAGCACTGAATTTTACCACAAACTCTGCCATGTGCTCACAGGCCAGAACATCCTGTCTAGCTCCTGTTTTGAGCCCTGCTGCTTCTCTTAAAGGGAAAAAAAAAAAACCAAAAACAAAACTAAAATGACTTTGCCAAGCACACAAAAGGGTTTTTAATTACTGCAAGACTGCCCTGCTCTTGCTGCTAACAAGCAAGCAGACAGCTACAGGCCTTGTCTCTTGCTGGTGCATTATTTAAAAAAAAAAAACAAACAAAAAAAAAACAAAAACAAACACCACCATATCAAGCAAACAAAATAGACAGACGTAAGCTGCCCAAGTCAGGAAAAAAAAAAAAAAAAGGCCTGGAAAATCCAGATTCCAAAATCAGATTAGTGCATCTGTAGTAACTCAAGCCAAGATCAGTTCAGCAAACTTCTATCTGGAGAGGCTTTTTTACTGACTGGTTACATGCAACACTGCCAACAGCCTCTGAAGAGGGCCCACGGCTGTGATACAGCGCCAGGTATGCAACACAGGCAGAGGCGTCTTATCATCATCCAATGATGTATCTGGCTAACCTCCGGAGCTTTAACAATTCCTCCCCTCTGGCTACTTTTGTATGTGCAAAGCGGTAAAAAGGTCACCGGCCAAAAATGTAAAGAGGGGAGAGGCCGGAGGAGGCTTAGGGCTGTCAGCACGGATTTTCAGGCCTCATCAGCTAAAATTTAACCTCTCAACCCCCGGCTGCAGGAGATTTAGCAGAGTTTCCAGCCATAAAACCACCGGGTTATCTTATCCAACCGGAGGGTTTGGCAAATGCCCCACAAGGTTAACTCCACTGCTCCCTACACACGAGTCGTAGAAATGCTTTGCTGGACAGGGGGCATTTCTGAACATCTTTAAAAAAAATGGCTTCGGCGTAACAGAACACAAGGGAGCCTCAGTCCGCACGGACAGGGGTGGCCAAGTCCTGCTTGCATCTGCCTTACATGACTTGTTTACCCCGAAGGTACTAGCAAGCAAAGGCCAGGGCCATGAAAAAAAAGAGTAGAAAAAAATAAGAGAGTTAACAAATAAATCATTGAGTCAGGCGGGCTGGGCAGAGCCAGAGGAGACGTCCTTCCAGTAATTACGGCTGGTGCTGGCCCGCCTTCTGGGGGAGAAGAGGGATGCAAGAATCACTGATCCTGCTAAGCCCAACTCTTTGATACTGTTGGCTTACGAGCACGAGCCATTGGGGGGGGGGGGGGGGGTCCCATGGTGTGGGAGGGATATTTTGAGAATCCTACGGGCAGCAAACACTCCCCCTCCGTGGATGCCCCCAATCCCAGAGCATGAGGAGACCCCAGAGGAAGAGTTGATGTCCTAACGAGGTCATTTCGGTCATCTTAACCGGGACAAGAAATCGCGCTTTTGGGGGGGGGGGGGATGAGCACAAAAACCGTCGGCAGAGAAATGGAGTAGCGTTACTATAACGCCCAATGTTTGCACTTCTGCTGGGGGTAGCCTGCACGGAGCGGCAGTTGCTAATATCCTTAAAAAAAAACAAAAAACCCTGAGTAGACTGGATGGACCATTTTAGTATTTATCTGTCGTCATTCACTATGTTTCTATATTATTTATTTGTTTTTATATACCGACATTCACCCAAGGGTATCCCAACGGTTTACATAATATCTAGTGAGATAGTGTGATAACAGGTCATACTATCTTGACTCTGTAAAATTACAGTGAAGTAAGGTTTTGTGACGTATAACATTGTAAAATAAAAGCGGGCGGACGTATCACAAGATTTGCTCCAATATAAATCCCACTCCAGATTCATCAACAAAAACCATCCCAATATTTTTAAAAGAGCAAGACATCAGAGCGCAAAAAAAAAAAAAAAAGGTAATTTCTGTCCAAGAGCAAATCTCGGATCCCCCTTACCCAAAAAAAAAAAAGGTAATTCAGCACTGCAATACGTATCGCCATCACTTGTCAGTAGAGGAATCCTGACAAGATGCTTTTAACTACCGGGGTTTGTTTTTTTCTAGTTTAGAAAATATTGCATCAATACGTCTTATGCAATACAAATTCTGGCAGAGGCAAAGATGCCCCGAGGCATCCTCCATGTCATCATGACCTCGGAGGATCCACAGCAAGGGGTCCAACGCGGTGGTTACGGCGCTAACTTCCGGGGGCACGCGTCCTGCGCTGAATGACCTCGACTCCCTGCTACAAATCAGTTTCCCAGAGTTAAACTAGGTCACAGCAATGTGGCAGCAGCGGCAGCTCCATCCCCGCCTTCCTGGATCTACGAACACGTTTTATCCGCGAGCCAGGGAGCAGAAAGGCATCGCCAAGCCTTGCACCCTAGAGCTGGCACTGAGATTCGTTTCTTCCTCCTCTCCCCCTCAAATGCCCTTTTCATCTGCCAAGGATTTCTTTTTCTCTCTCTTATCCTCTCTTCTGGTTCCACCATCAGGACAAAGGTTAAAACTAGTAAGGAACTGAGGGGGTGGGGAAATCAAGGACTGTAAATTGATCCTGCAAAAAGAAAAAGTTTTGCTGAAATCTGCTATCCAGGCAAAAAAAGTGCTAAATCATTAAACAAGCGACGATAAGCTGCTAACGTTCCGCAGAACTGAAGTGAAAATAAAAGTGAGTTATTCCAGGAACTTGGGCCTTCGAGCTGCCAAGCAGAGGGCGTAGCACGGTTAAGCGCACACTAGCTCCGGATCCATATCAAGAAGCAGCCATCGGAAACCTCACCCTATCCCAATTTACTTTCTATGGACCAGTAATTGCTCACCCCACCACCACCCAAAAAAACCCCACAATTTGAACCTCATTGATTTATTGCTGGTATGTTAAACTCGAATAGAGCACAAGGTAATATCAGAAGTGCTGAACAAATACCATAATTGCAGCTCATGTGACTGAAAGCAGCTTATGAGTGTTTGCAGAGCAGGCCAGATACGGCTCATCACACGTCAGATGCGGCCATCGTGCTGCTTCACCAACAGGGTTGAGATGGGTGAGACCCAGGCTCCTATCGCTCTAGCTCTCTACTCAGCTCAGATATTAAGACTTTGGTGAAACTTTTACAAACGAGGTTAGAGGGTATTATTTATTTATTTATTTTAATTTTTATATACCGAAGTTCTTGTGAGAATTACAAATCACTCCAGTTTACAAAAAACGATGAACTGCCCAACAGAGAAAGGGGGGCTTTACATGGAACCATAGAACAGATGGAACAATATAACTGGATGACAAACGGGATTCATAAAAAGAATACTTGTCGTCAACAAATACTAGGAAGATTTTCAACGTCGCTGCCTTGAGTAAGCAAGATCATCTGGTGGGCGTGATAGTGGCTCTGGACCCTGAAAAGGCATCCGAATGTCTCCAATGGCAATTTTATTTAAGGTACGGGAAAAGGTGAGTCTGCCGGCGGAGTTTAGGGAATGGATTAAGGCATTATATGCACATCCTAGGGCCAAAGTGCTGACGAATGGATACTGTTCGGATTTTTTCCCCATTGCTAGGGGCACAAGGCAAGGGTGTCCCCTCTCTCCCTTGCTATCTGACCTAGCGATAGAAATACCGGAACAGAAGATACGAGACAGTCCTGAAGGGACGGGATTTCAGGTGGAAGATGTAAAATGTGTAATATCCCTTTCTCTTTCCCTTGACCAACCCAAGAGTATCTTGGCCTAAGTTGCTGACAATAGCTCAGAATATAGTAGGCTACCTGGGTACAAAATAAGTCATGCTTATTCCTCTTAGGATCACTGAAGGAAAGAGATATCAAAGTGGGTTTTTTTGCCTTTAAGAAGGCGACAGAGGGTTTTCAATATCTGGACATACGGGTTCTGCATAATGTGGTAGACAAATATAGACTTAAGACACCGGTTATTAACAAAATTAGAAGGGACCTGGAGGGATGGGACAATCACTTTTTCTCTTGGGCAGTCAGGAACGACATCCTGAAAATGAATATACTGCCCATGTTAATGTATTTCTTCCAACATATCCTTTGTTATTTACTGGAGGGGTTTTTCGCAATGCTTAATGGAATCATGAACAAATTTATCTGGGCATCATAGGCCGGCGCATATAAAACTGCGGACTCTGAGGCGGGAGGAACGGCACTCCCAGATCTACAGAGTTACTATTGGCTTGTGGTCTTACAGGGGGGGCCATGGTTTGGCTTCACAGAGAGCCAACGGGGCCCTGGTACCCTTTGGAAGTTAAGTTGGGGGGTTGGGATTGGACCTGCCAATGTTGTTACAGCTGGAGTTGTTAATTGGCGCAAGGGGGGTGGGTGCAAGTCCGCACATTACAGATACTCTGAAAATCTGGAGGGCCACGGGTAAACGGTTGGGAAGGCCTGTGCAATCCCTTTCGGCGCTAACCCCACTACTCGGCAATCTCACATTAGCAACATCAGTGATGTACAGGGATGCAGCTGAATGGCGGGAAATGGGTTTAAAATTTGGGGGCAATTATGGGAAGAGGTGGATCGCACCACAGCCTTGGGTCTTCCCAAAGGACCCTCCATGCTTCCAGTGGGGTGCAAGTCTGTCTTAAAGGCCCCCCGTGGCCCCTGCGGTATGTGAGCAGCCTCCAGCCTAGGGCAGTAACAAGGGAAACAAACTCAGAGGAGGGCGACATGATGCTTCCCAGAATCCCCCACACACACACTCTCCAAAACCTCTCTAGCCAGCTCCGTATTTGGTTCTCTCCCATCCCAAATGCAGAATGAAAGCAATTTTCAAACTGACCACTGAAGTGCAAAGTCAGGACTTGTGGACCTTGTACCTAACTTTCCATAACGTCCCCTCCGAGAACCCTCGAGTGCTATGAAAGAGCTACAGACGTTTGCAGCTAAAGTAACGCTCAGAGACCTGAAAAGTACGGTCCCTGTACGTTATTTGCCCAAGCCCCACCAAAGCATCTCCCAGGAATGCCTCTCCCCTACGGGACGCTTCCATCCAGTTAAAAGGGAAGGCAAGTTACAGAGCTTAAATTTTACCCACCTAGACAGCTTTGAAAATTCTCCTCTAGGCAGACGCGCTCCCCTCAGAGAGAGAGGGGAAGGCTGCACGATCCATGAAGCAGGCACAAAAATACCAAGCAGGTAAAAAGAAAAAAAAAGATTCCCTCGGGGGTGCGTTCATAGGGTCTTAAGTCTCCTTATAAACAAAACACAAGTGCAGACATTCCACACTATTATTATTATTATTATTATTATCACACGGGACAGATTTAGTAGTTTTGCTCTAGGGAAAAAGATCCCTTCAGATCTGCCCAGTATCATCAGCGCTAGCGAGACCCGCGTGTGGTGGGCGGAAGGCCATCCCCTCCACAGGAGACCACGCAGACGTTTTGGCTTCTGGATCACTTCCCCTCTCCTGAACTCCCCAGCTCTGAACAGAAACAAAAAGGGGAGAGAGAGAGAGAATATTAGCAAACCCTCTCTCCACAGCTGAATACCAAAGATAAAGAAAGAGAGAACTCTGCCTTCACAGGGGCGCGGAGAGAGAGATGACCTGGCGCAGGCTCTCAGGAGTCCCTTGTTTAATAGTTTTAGAAGAGCAAGAAAGAGTTTCTCACCGGGTGAGCTGGTAAGAAGCCCCCTGGGAAGGCACTGCTGGCAAATCACTGGAGAGAGCGCAATTACAGTAATTACAGCGGCTGTAACGAGGCAGGGTGGATCACACCAGCCTGGGAGAGAGAGCTAACAGAAAGGCACTGACGGGCCTGCCCCATGCCTCTGTGGACAGCCATGTAGAAAGCCCTGGGTCGCCCACGCTGGCCAGCGTTCAGGATACTGCAGAAGCAGGGGGCGCAGTGACAGAGCCATCGCACAATGGTGACACCTAGTGTCCAGATTTAGGGACCGTCAATTATGCATCTGTACAGTGCTGTGTACGTCCAGGATACACGATGCGAATCATAATCCGTGTAGGCGTGCCAAGGTCCGTCTGCAACGACTGGATTCATCTAAGTGGAGAGGGAGATTTCAGATGAGGGGGGAAAGATTCTTGGGACATTGATAATGAAAGCTCTTGATGGCAGATCACAGCCCTGGTTCCCACTGAGCTGGAAGTCAAAAGCAGGAGGAAACTACTAGATTAAAAAAAAAGAAAAGAAAAACCATGAAGGGATTGACAGAAGTAAAAGAAAAAGGTTCAGTGTTTCTGCTAAAGCCGCCTCAGGTCTCATTTTATTCATCTTTTAAACCACCTTTCGGGGATACCTCATTCCATCCAAGGCAATACCTTGCACAGCAGCATCTCCGCAGATCCCCATCCCAAGCTGTACCCCTGAACATTTCGCCCTTGTAATCTGGGCACGAGAGAGAGAGAGGACGCGTCAGGTTCTCACGCGCCCGTCGCCATTCAGAACAGCTTTATGCAGGCTCCCTCCCCAGCCAGAGCTCTCGCAGCAAACGAAAAGGCTGCCAAGCAGACTCAGTTATTTCACTTATTACAGCATTTTCATGCAAACCCCCCCCCACAAATTGCTGGGCATCGTCTCTCAGAGTAGAGGGAGCTGTGGACAAATTCACAGCCAAACCTCCCAGCACAGCCTGGGACTCTGCTTCCAGCCTGCTCCTCTCTTCAGCACGAGGAAGTGAGAGCAGGGAACGGAAATCCAACGTGCCCCCGTTCCCAGAACCTCATCGTGAAACCCACTTTGTCTACGTCCGACTTGCGAAAGCCGAGCAGACGCTTCCTGTTATGGATTTCGGGCGCCTACAGGCGGTCCCCCCCGTCCCGCACAGCCCAACAGCAAAGGGGATCGGAGTCCCACATCTGGCCCGTGTCATCACGAAGCCGCAGAGCGTGATAATCGCAGGACATCCGAGAACAGAAAAACGCTTCAAAAACAAACATTCAACCAAGATTGGACACCTGGACTGCCTGAACACTGCAAGACATCTTATTTTTGGCCATGTCGCCTCACGCCGTGGAAGTGATCAACCGTGTGAAAACGGACGCGGCTGGATGCCTTCCAAATAAGGCCAGGGGTGCCTCTCACTCCAGGCAAGCCTGAGGCCAAAGGAACGGTCATGGCCCCATCACTCAGGTCTGCACAAAGTAGAAAGGATCCCAGCCTTTAACCTGCAAGATCGTTTGTTGACTTACGGTGCGCACTTCACAGCAAACGTTATACGGCCTTACCGACTACCCTTCAAAGTCTACCAGAGGTTTCACTATAAACCTCAGTTTTACGAAATCTGAGCCCTTACAATCTTTTCAGGAGAGCCTATCAGGAGCAAAGGCTGATACTGACAATGCTCTGTTGCTATTTTTTTTCATACACATGCGGCCAAGAATTTCTCAGCTCTGTTTGACTACAGAAAGACATTGTGTACAAATACCATTCGTTGGCAGCTCCTTGCTGACATGTCACTTAACTATGCAGCACCTCCACTTATGTAGCTGCAACGGGCCGGACAAGAGAGACAGAAGGGCAGGCCCACAGCCCGCCGTGGGAAACCAGCACCACACGGTCAGACTGGATCCGGTCTCCTGTCCCCAATAAACATGCCATAATAGCTCTATACCGTAGGCCTCAGTTTGGAGAACACGGTTTGGGTAAATGGATGCTGACAGCAGTATTATTCGATGTTGTCAGATTGCAAGGACCTACGAGAGGGCCTAGCAAAGCTAGGGGATTGGGCATCTAAATGGCAGATGAAATTCAGTGTGGCCAAGTGCAACGTGATGCATTAAGGCAAGACTAATCCAGACCAGGGGTACCCGATGCTGGGTTCCATATTAGGCCTCCCAGGAAAAAGGATCTCGCCATCACTTGGACAATTCTTTGCCATCCGTAGCCCAGTGCAAGGTGGCGGTCAAACAAGCAAACAATGTCAGGTATTACTAGGAAAGGAATGGAAAACAAGGTTTAATGCTTTTATTGGACTAATTCAATAACATTTCTTGACTTCCTTTTGGGAGCTACACTCCCTTCATCAGGTTATTAAACACCAAAACTCTTTTTGACCTTATGAAGGGAGCGTTGTTGACCTTTATTTCCAAGTACACTAGAAACTGCCCTTGGGGAGCCCTTCATCCAGCCATAGCATTTTCAGGTCACCTCTCAAAGCTTGCCGCAGTGTGGTCTCCTGCAGAACAGAACCAAAAATCCTAGAACACCTGAAGACAGAGGCATGACCTCCAGAATCTTCTGAAGCTACGCCCGCCAGCTTTGTGCTACACAGACTATAAGCAGGAGAACCAACAGCTGCCATGCCAAACTGGGCGAGCTGGTAGCATCCAAGGCTGGATTTCCTTTTAGGCAACACAGGAACCTGACTCAGGATGCCTTGTGTGCAGAGGGCACCATGTGCCCTCAGCACGTGAAAGGAGATGGTGGCAGCGGTGGTACTGATTTATCATGGAATATGATTGGAAGGGATCCACCTCCCCTCCGCATCTCACCCCGATGCCATAGCTCGGAAAGCACCACCTGAGGTAAACCTGGCTACCAGTTGGAGCTCATTCTGCCTGCACTTGATGAAGACAGCGTAGCTCTCCAAAGCTAATTGCAAACATATTAACTTAGTCCATTCTTTGTCTTGCATATGGCTAATATGACGCAATAACTACAAGTCTATTTCTAGTTTTGTTAACCATGCAATGGTTTGTCATGTGCTAAGTACATCTCAGTTATTCTCCCATCAACCTTATACTGGGGATTGCAACTTACAGTGCCTCAGTTGTTTTACTGGGGTCTCCAGGAGTTAGTCCTATAAAAAAAAGGGCTCACTTAAAGCTTTGCTCGTTGAGTTTTATTTTTACATGCTCAGCACAAAAAAGCAAAACTTCCAAATCTTAGCAGTGGAAGGGGCCAGAGGAAGGGCAGGAAAGAATCACAGCTTCCAAAGAAGCTCCTTCTCAAAACAGGAACGCAGAGGCTCCTCTCCTGCCAGAGCGCGGGCAGATGAAAGGGGAAAGTCAATAAATACCTGTGGGCAGCTTCACCTGAGCTCAAGAAAGGGAAAGATAACAAGAGTGAAGTGAGAGGGGAAAAAAAAAACCAAAAAGAGACCACATTTAGGAAGAAAAAGTAAAACGTCAGCATGCCTGCACATTTACATGCACCAGAATTGTGCAAAGCAGTGTGCAAGATCCTCCAGGCGATACCCTACTCTTCAACTAACCCTGCACATTTCAGCCTCGTTTTTGAGCTTTATATTCCCTCCAGGAGGGCAAAAACGAACATCCAGAAAACCACAAATCTCCGCTTTCAGCACTGCACTCTGGAACTAAACCATTCAAGCAACCAAAAATTTAAGACTCAACTGCTGGGATCTGATTAGTGCAATATTTTAAAATGGGGGGAAAAAAGTCATAAAATGTGAATGTTGTATGTAGTAACGAGTAGGTCATGTTCTTTTAATTTTAAGCCAGAGGCTGATCACGTGCATCTTTCGCCAGTTTCCAGGGATGCGCATGTATCCTGCCTACAGGAATCCAAAACGGAGATCTTTTTTTTTTCCCCGGAGCTTCGGCTTGGAGGTAGCCGCCATAATCTTCTTTTTTCAAGAGAGACACTCGAACTGATTTTGCAGCTCCTCTGTGCCTAACGCAACGAGTGCCATGCCCGACGTCCGCAGGCCAGCACCAGTCCATCACGAGCCTGGTGCATTTCCATCTCACTTACAGATGCAGCACAGGAGCCAGCGGGTAGCACCTGCCAAGCTCCTGCGCCGTTAAAACAGAAGGACATTGTGGTCGAGTTCAAAGCAACCTCAGGTTACAAACGGTGGGTATTCAGCAGGCCAGGCGGATTGATGAATGACAGCACTCCCACAGCGAGTTAACCCACAACTCTTCAGAATAATCCCTAAAGTCAATGTAAAGTTTACTGAAGCTACTATTAGCCTAGGAGGAGCAGGGTTCAAATCCCACTGCTGCTCCTTGTGACTCAGGTACAAACGTAGACTGTGAGCCCTCTGGGGATCGGGAAATGCCTGCATTACCCAAATGTAAAGTAGGATTAAAGTGAAAAACAAGAGATAATAATAAAACTGCTAAAGACAACATGAGTGACTGGATTTAGCTACATTTTCCAAAACTATTCTCCATCTGATTCTGAGAAAGTGAAAGTCTGGGTTGGATTTCTGAGCCAGGGAGAGGCAGAAAATGGGAGTTGGGGATGCTACAGAGACCCCTTGGGAAGGGGAGGAAGGGAATCCCCGCCTGAGCTAGGCCAAGCATGCATTTTAGACTCCCCATGCATTAACATACCATTTGCTTACTGCATGGGGAGTTTAATGTTGTGGGTCCTGGGTTAAGAAACCGGGCACCGAACATCAGCGTCGCAGTCCCAACGCAGGGCTTGATACATCAGTCTCAGGGGGTTTCACAACTCTCTCACCGTGTCTTGGTCACAAGTTGGCAACGTGGCCCGCAGAAGAATTCACGAGTGTCTAATGGGAGCGGCAGCGTGAACGCTTCTGCTACGGCCGCTGGGACTGAACGGACATCACTGGCTTATCTCACTCAGGCCACCTGAGCTGGGATTCCAAGCTGTGGCCTAGCGTGAAAGGCTCTGTAATGTGCTGTCCGCTGTCCTGCAGTCTGATTCCCCTGTTGGGTTTTCTGCATCCCAAGCAGACTGGGGCCGGGGATACTGCCATTCACAGCCCCCAATGGGAAGGAGTCGTGAGCAACTGATTCAGATCCCATGATGCAGGGTCACAGAGGCTTCACTGAGCAGACTATTTATTTATTTATTGTTTTTGTTATACCGAGTTTCATGATAGGCATCACATCAACCCGGTTTACAAATATCAAGGAGTGTAAAGCATAACGTAACAAACAATATTTTCAATAAGAACCTTGAACTTTAAATACAGTGAATCAGAAAAAGGGAGAGGGAAAGTTACAAAAAACAAGGAAAATAAACTTGGGATGGAAGGGGAGAAATTGAACAGCACAATATTTACATTTCAGCCTATTGATACATTAGAATAGCAAGTGAAAAAATAAGACTATGAAACGGTACATAGGTAATCAAATGAATAATATGACAGTTGTGAATGGTAATAGTATGATAAATATTCAGCAGGAATTAGTGAGAGAGGGTTTGAGGTTGGTTGATTCGTGTTTACATTCCATTATTGCATACGAGTTAGTGCTAGTGAGAGGAGGTTTTATTCAAGGCTTGGAAATGCTTTTTTGAAAAGCCAAGTTTTTAGTCTTTTCCTAAATGTTAAAGAGCATGGCTCCTGTCTCAAATCAGGTGGGATAGAGTTCCAGAGAGCTGGACCTGCTGATGAGAAGGCTCTGAGACTCAAGGATTTATGTTGGTAGGTTTTGGCCTTTGGAATTTGGAGTGACTCTTTGTAGTGTTCCCTGATAGGCCTGGCGGAGGTGAATTTTTTAAGTGGTATTTGTAGGTCAAGACTAGCAGGGAAAGTCCCCTAAAATAGGGGGAAAAATCTCTGGGAACCTCATGGCACCAGGATCCCAGCACTGATTCTGACTGAGCTGAAAGTGAATGGAGAAACTAACAGACCATTAACAAAAAAACATCCGTAAGACTGTGACCATTCCTCTGAGCTATCCAGTCAAGGTGGGCCACTGAGCCAAGGAAGTCCCTCTGTTCCAGACGGCCAAAAAATAAAATAATAAATCAGTTCCTATACACCCAGCAGCCCATGCCACCAGCTGTCACTGTCACAGATCACAAATTGCCCAAATAAAATCCCAAGAAAATACAGTCTTGATATAACATATCAAAAGGTACATCAGTATCACCAAATAGTGCTTTTTCCCACTTAAATAAACTCGTATAGAAAAGTTCAAGCAAAGCATCCAAGCGTGCATTTGTGGATAAATAAGATGGATCAGGTGTGTATTGAGCAGGCGGACACTACAGACGCCAGACTAAGAGCACCTTCTTTACAGAAGAGAATAAATCATATTCTACACAGAGAAACCGGTTCGAATAGGAGGGGGAGGCGAAAAAAATGGCTATGTCAACTTTGATTTGAGGCTAGTCTAGAAAAAAAAGAACATTTCCATGGAAATTAGAGGGAAAACACCTGGGAAGGGCCAGTCCCACGTTAAAGGAATTCTGCCCAGAGAAGAAAGGGGAAAATTCAGCAGCAGATCCTCAAGGAGGACAGCAAAACCCCCCGGCAGGGGAGCGATGCCGATCCATCTTATTTATCCACAAATGCACACTTGGATGTTTTTGCATCGCTCCCCTGCCCCGGACAATAAAAGCTGCGGCTCGTGATTTGCACATCAAAAGGACTTCCCTAACCCCAAAAATGTGGCGAAGCGCTGGCGGGAGGGAGCAAAGCTTCACTGACAGCGCCCCACGGGGGATGAGCCGAGCCGCTCATGCACGCGGTACAGCGATCGGCGGAGCCCGGTCCTACAGCGAGGCAGCCACCCGCACCGAGAGAGAGAGAGAAGGGTTTCGCTTCCCCTCTGCGGAGCGCATCGCCCGGGGGGGGGGGGGGGGGTGCCCAGCGCCGGCTACCGGTGGCATCACCGAGGTCCTGAAATACTAAGCAGGAGCGGATGGAGCAGGAAGCGAAGCCGCTCGCTCTCTCTCGGTATTCCCGTTACACTGCCAGCCCCGGGCACGGCCTGCCGCCGCTTCCGGCGCCGCGATCGGTGCGGAGGAGGACCACCACGGGGGGGGGGGACTTACTTTTCAGGGCGGCGATCAGCGACTTCCCGTCCTTGATCAGCTCTTTGATGAACTTGTTGGTCTTCTCCAGCTCCAGCTCGTGCGATTTCAGCTTCTCCCGGAACTGCGGGCTGTCCAAGCAGCAATCACTGAATTCCAGGGCGGGCAATCCCATGGCTTTTAAAACATAAAATAAAATCGCGCGCGCACCAATGCAGCAGCAACAACAACAACAACAAACCCCCCCAAAAAAAAATAATTAAAAAGAAAAGCCAATCCTCGAGCCGCTCCTCTTCAGAGGGCTTGGGTGGCAATGCATGGATGGGAAGGACGGCCCTCGCGGCTCACACCTCCCGGGGGCAGGTTTGGCACTGCGGCCATCGGAAGGTGGGGCGGGGAAGCCGCAGCTCTCAGCGGGCGGCCCGGCTCCGACGCTGCTGCTGCTGCTCCGCCTCCGTCCAGCGCGCGCCTAAAGTTTTCCCAGCGCTCGTGCGTGGGTTCAGGAGGGGGGGGGGGGGGGGGGCAGAGCAGCCCCGGGAAAGGCCGATGAGCTAATCGGGGCTGCGTCGGCGCTCGCCCCCCTCTCATTGGTGCGCTTCGGTCGGCTAGGGGTTTTTCTCGCCCCGCCCCGATCCCCGACTCTGCCAGTCAGAGCCAGGCTGGGAGGTGGGCGGAGCCTTCAGCGGGACAAGGCAGGGGGCTGGGGGGTTGAGACCACCGGAGTGGCAGTAGGCCCTGTGGGGGGAGGAGCTTCCAGTGGAGTCACCGCCCCTTTTAAAGAGCACTTTGCTCCCTTTCTTTTACTGTTATTCGTTACTATTTTTGTAATTTCCCCCCTTTTTATGTTAATCGCCTAACGTTAAGACTTTGCCACTGCAGTTATCCGGCTCGCTCTCAGCTGTGCGAGCAGCACATACTGATCTCATTGCATTCTTAGAGAGGGAGTTACTGCAGTGAAAGAGTATCAAGTGCTTAGAACAGCAGGGTTCAAATCTTGGGCAAGGCACTTCACTTCATTATCTCGGGTACAAGATTGGAAGCTCTCTAGCTCTACAGAACTGCCTCTCCGCCTGAAACTCGTCTTGAACTGCCACGGAAAACATATGAGCTAAATAGAGCAAGCAATTTCCCATACCCACGAAATGCAAAAAAAATTCAACCCTTAGTAAAGCAGGCCCTTGGTTCAGTTTTTTATTTAAGTGATTGTATGTTCTTGGTTCAGTTTTTCTGTTCCTTTCTTCAGTGCCTGTGCAAACACAATATAGTGTGCTCAGGCCAGCACACGGGGTAGCACGCTATTGGACACGCTAAAATAACCCCCGATGCAATACAAGGATTAGCGCAGCCAAAACGCGTGTCCAATCAAGCCCATAGCTAATAACGCTCATCACATGCAAATTCCATGTATACGAGGCTATTAGCCATTACCCCCACAATGCCAAAAATTGCTGCGCAGCCAAGGCTCCCATTTTAACGCCTGCCCAGGAGCTGGCATTAAAACATGCTTCGCTCAAGGGCTCACCAAAAAAAAATCCTTTCTGTGACTCCTCCTATTAGTATTATTATTATTATTATTTAAGGCTTTTATATACCGACTTTCTTGATACAGATCAAATCAATTCGGTTTACATCGAACGAAGCAGAACTATAACCAACCATACAACAAGAGACAATTTGAAGGAGCATAAAAGTTACATTCTAACAAGGTTGCCTTAACTATTAGTATCGTTGTGATACTACGGTAGTTAGGAAAATGGGTACTTATATTAAGCACCCGTTTTCCTGGGCATGCGATTAAATATGCTAATGCAGTGCCACGTTAAAAAGGTCACACTAGGGGAAACCGTGTCCATGGCGTGTCTTTCCTATCAGGTGTGCAGGAGATATGTGCAGGTTAGGAAAACGGGCGCTCAGTACAAGTGTCCGTTATAGCCTGCGGCAGCCGATTGACCATTACAATATACACGGCCTGGAGCGGGTACATTGTGCGCCCAGAATGGGTTTTTTTTTTCAGGCAAGCCTTTTTTATTTTGCATGGTGCTGCTTTCGGTGGTTCCTCCTACTCAGTATCATCGCAGAACAGTAGTTTTTGCTTTTTAAGTTGAGCCCTTGATGCCCAGCAAGACTTTATGCCCTGCTCCAGGAAGTCGTAAAATTTTCCACGTTAAAAATTGCACGTCGCACGCATGGCGATTTTTTTAAATTGGGGGGTAATAGCTAATGGCCTCATCTCCATGGCATTTACGTGTGATGAACGCTATCAGCTACGCGCTTGTTTGGACGCGCTAATCCCATTACTGCGGAGAGCTATTCTAGCGCATCAAGTAGTGCATGGACCCCAAAGATAGGCAATTAGATGGGGTTTAATTGAAGACAGGGACTGCTTTATCTAATTAGACAGAGCTGCAATAAATCAAGGCCTCTGCTCTACAAAGGATCCACATAAGAAAAGAAGGAAATGGAGTGGGGGGGAGATGAAGTTAGCAAGTAGCACATTTAAGACTAATCAGAGAAAATTCTTTTTCACTCAACGCACAATAAAGCTCTGGAATTTGTTGCCAGAGGATGTGGTTAGTGCAGTTAGTGTAGCTGGGTTGAAAAAAGGTTTGGATAAGTTCTTGGAGGAGAAGTCCATTAACGGCTATTAATCAAGTTTACTTAGGGAATAGCCACTGCTATTAACTGCATCAGTAGCATGGGATCCTCTTGGTGTTTGGGTACTTGCCAGGTTCTTGTGGCCTGGTTTGGCCTCTGTTGGAAACAAGATGCTGGGCTTGATGGACCCTTAGTCTGACCCAGCATGGCAATTTCTTATGTTCTTATGAAGGGATTCCAGGTAGGACTAGTTTCTCCTTCCACCATAATGACTTCTTGGCACTCTACTTTCTACCTTATACAAAAATCTTTCTTTCGTGGGGCGGTGGTGTCAGACCAATAGTCAACTTGCCTTCTTACTCTACCTACAAGAACCTTTATGAAACCCAATCTTGACAAAATATCTATATTTCAGTGACTTCTTAGAACAGTAGCCTTCCTTTATGAAAAGTTGCCCTGCTGGTGGTAGCACATTTTGAAAGGGACCCATTACTCTCTTTGGGGCTGATGCACTACAGCTTCCCACCCGGTTGGACAAGCGTTTTGGACATGCTAGAATAACTCCCGATGCAACAACGGGATTAGCACGTCTGAAACGCGCGTCCAAACCAGTGTGTAGCTAATAGCGCTCATCACATTTAAGTACAATGTAAATGAGGCTATTACCTATTACTCCCGATGCAAAAAAAAAAAAAAAAAATCACCGTGTGCCTGAGGCGCACGATTTAACACGCAGAACCTAACACCAGCTCCGGGGCTGGCATTAAGTCATCGTGCACTCCAAGCCGCCACAAAAAAAAAAAAAAGCCAAATATCCTGCTTTTCTGTGGTTCCTCCTACTCAGTATCATCCCGAACTACAGGAAGCAGCATTTAAAAAAAAAAAAAATCTTGGTAGCGGTCAGATTAGGAAAACGGCTGTGCATGGGTTAGGAAAGCAGATGCTCGTTAACTGGGCATCCGTTTTCCTAACCGGCGCACAGCTACATCTCCTGGACACCCAATGCCATGGAAGCACTATTTATCCCTAGCGCATCCTTTTTAGTGCGGCAGCTCATTTTCCTATTGCATCGGGGCGCCCAGGAGAGGGGGGAGGTGTGCCCGGTTTGGTCGCACGTTGTTTCAAGCTTGAAATTGCATCGGGCCCCTTTATCTTTTAATAATGTACTTTGGGGCTGGTGCCGGGGCGGCCTCCCCCGGTCGAGAGAACAAACGACGTGAGCTGAAAATCAAATCCAAGTCCTCTGCCTGACAGCGCGCGGCGTTCCCGCTGAGTCACCGGGCCGGCACGGGTTGCAGCTCTTCCCTGACGTTAGCCAATGCTATTAGTCACAGCCTCGCTGCCCACCTACAGGATTGCTGAAGCTCGAGATGTGCGAATCCCAAATGTTCCCACTCAGAAGCAAGATTGTGCTTCCTCGTCTCAGAGCCCCTGGGGGGTGTAAAAGTAGCTGCCATGTTGAGGCCTCTGAGCAGCCCAGTCAAATATAAATAAAAGATAAGCCACGAAGGAAAGTCCCTGCTCCAGAACCTTTAAAGCTGCTCGTTCAGTGATTTGGGAAGGGGGGGGGGGGGAGTTTATTATTTTTCAGATAGAAAAATACCTTCTTCTAGTCACAATAGACTTCAGTGGATATTAATCAGGATATTGTCATTTAAATCCATGCACATCAGCATTTAAAAGCTTGCAGAGGGAGATTTTGGGGGAAGAATAGATGTCTACAGGAAGCCTCCTTCATTAGGAGCTGGGAACTTTGCATGCCTCCGGAAACAGCTGATCTGAGGAACCCGAGCATGAGGCTGTCTCTCGGGAGGGGGAGTTCTAACATCTGCTCAACTCACAGCTGGACAAAGCCCACAAGATGCATTTTTCAACCTTGACGCGCGGGTTAAATCCTTAAGGTTGGAAAGGTGCGATAGCTAGCTTCCTTTTCTCAGTGCTTGCAAAGAGCTAGAAAAACAAGGCAAAGACCTAATCACTGCTGGTACTGTTGCAAGGGAACAATGGGCCAGCGCACACAGTCCCGGCCTCTTGCTCAGCACCTGCAGAAAACACAACAGAAGGCTTGCATCTGCTTGGAGTCTGATTTGTATATAATCAGCTTCATCATTTTCCGAAAGCAATCGTATAACTAAACTGAGCACCCTTGGTATGGACCCTAAAGGGACTGACTGGTTGGGTGTGATGATAGCAAAGGGTTGTGATAAACGGAGTTCAGCTTGTGCAGAGGGATGGTGCTTGTGGTGTGCCTCGGGGATCAATCCTTGCATAAAGTCCTTTTCAACATTTCCGCAAGCAACATTGCAGAGGAATTGTCTTTTGATACCAAAATCTACAACAGGGTAGGAAGATGTGGGAAACATGAGGAGGGAGCTAGTGAAACTGCAAGAATAGTCTAAAGTCTGGCCACTAAGATTTAATGCTAAAAAATGAAGGGTTATGCATTTAAGTTGCACGAACGCAAATGAGAGGTACAGTAGAGAGGGTGAAATTCTTCTAAGCATGAATTGACAAAGCAGATTGACAAAATAAAAAGTAGCAAATCACCTGGACCAGATAGTTTACATCCCAGAGTTCTGAAAGAAATAAAGCATGAAATTACAGATCTATTACTAGCAATGTGTAACCTATCATTTAAATTGTACATTGTACCTGAAGATTGGAAGGTGGCAAATGCGATGCAGACATTTAAAAATGGCTTCCGGGGTGATCTGGAAAACTATAGACCGGTGAGCCTGACTTCAGTGCCAGGAAAATCACAGAAGATATAGAAAGGCATAGTTTAATGGGGCACAGCCAGCGGGGATTTTTACTCAAAGGAAATCTTGCCCCACACATCTGCTACTTTGTTTGAAGGGGGTTAATCAGCTTTGAACTGGCTAACCACCTAAAAAGGGCAGAATATACATTTTAAAATGTAATTAATATAAACCACCACCCCCTCCCCAGTCTCGGGGGGCTTGGTATTCAGAACCCAGAAATGGGGACACGGTTCTCCAGGGCCGAGAGCTGGGGGCAGGGTGGCTCCAAGCAAATGAAATACTCTCCGGTCTCTAACTGGGCTCCAAAGAAAAGATCCTTTAGTTCAGAGCCTTCAGTGACCGACAAGCAGATGCAGGGAGGAGGACAACGCAAATGCAGTCACAGTTCAGAGGAAGCTTTAGTTCCCTCTTCAGAAACTTCCTTTGTGAAGATGGTTTCTCTCTCACTTCTCCCTCCCGCGTTCCCCGTTGCATTTTCTTCCACTCCTGCACCAGACGGATGGTTACTCACTGGGCCTTCTGTGCAGCCACAGGAAAGCCCATCAGAAGGGTCTTCAAGAGGCCCCAGACCCGAGGCCGGAGCGCTCTGGCTCGGAGGAGGGTCCCACTCCAGCAGAGTCCAGGGGTGGCCTGCGGCTTCTCTCACCCTGCTCCTTGGGCACCCAAGGGTGTACGTGGAAAACCCCCAGCCTCACACGCACCTGGCTGCTCCCGTCTGGGAAATGATCCGATTTTCTTTTTGTATATTTTCCGCTCTTCGCCACTTCAAAGCGGATTACATTCAGTGCAGTCTCAAACAGCCCCTGACTCAGGAGGGCCAGGGCTCTTTAACTGTCTCCCCTCAGTACCAGGCCCTTGAGGGGATGTACCCTGCTGGTCTGTCAGAGAGGTGACCCCGGGCTCTGGAAGATCCTCCTCCTGCCCCCCTGCCCACTATAGCAGCAGATGTTTATTTCCTGAACACACTCAAGCTTCTCTACACCTCTCCGCCGCACAGGGGCCACATTCAATTCCCCGGGTACTTGTCCCACCCCCCTCCTTCCTATCCCTCTCTTCTCCAAGCTGCCCCATTCAGCCCCTTAAACACCGCCTCCGTCCCTGGCTGCTCCCGCTCACCCTCGGGCTCAGCAGCTGCAGGGCGACGTCACCGACAGACAGCGCCCGCCCGCCGTGCACTAAGCCTGCGCGCGCTCGGTTACCGCAGCTCTCTGGCCCCCCGCTCCTTCCACTTATGTGCAGGGCTGAGCTGCCAAAAGCCTGCAGGGTGACGTCACTGACAGACAGCGCCCGCCCGCCGTGCACTAAGCCTGCGCGCGCTCGGTTACCGCAGCTCTCTGGCCCCCCGCTCCTTCCACTTATGTGCAGGGCTGCGCTGCCAAAAGCCTGCAGGGTGACGTCACCGACAGACAGCGCCCGCCCGCCATGCACTAAGCCTGCGCGCGCTCGGTTACCGCAGCTCTCTGCTCTCTGGCCCCCGGCTCCTTCCACTTATGTGCAGGGCTGCGCTGCCAAAAGCCTGCAGGGTGACGTCACTTTCAGACAGCGCCCGCCCGCCATGCACTAAGCCTGCGCGCGCTCGGTTACCGCAGCTCTCTGCTCTCTGGCCCCCGCTCCTTCCACTTATGTGCAGGGCTGCGCTGCCAAAAGCCTGCAGGGTGACGTCACTGACAGACAGCGCCCGCCCGCCATGCACTAAGCCTGCGCGCGCTCGGTTACCGCAGCTCTCTGGCCCCCCGCTCCTTCCACTTATGTGCAGGGCTGCGCTGCCAAAAGCCTGCAGGGTGACGTCACCGACAGACAGCGCCCGCCCGCCATGCACTAAGCCTGCGCGCGCTCGGTTACCGCAGCTCTCTGGCCCCCCGCTCCTTCCACTTATGTGCAGGGCTGCGCTGCCAAAAGCCTGCAGGGTGACGTCACCGACAGACAGCGCCCGCCCGCCATGCACTAAGCCTGGCGCGCTCGGTTACCGCAGCTCTCTGGCCCCCCGCTCCTTCCACTTATGTGCAGGGCTGAGCTGCCAAAAGCCTGCAGGGTGACGTCACCGACAGACAGCGCCCGCCCGCCGTGCACTAAGCCTGCGCGCGCTCGGTTACCGCAGCTCTCTGCTCTCTGGCCCCCGCTCCTTCCACTTATGTGCAGGGCTGCGCTGCCAAAAGCCTGCAGGGTGACGTCACTGACAGACAGCGCCCGCCCGCCATGCACTAAGCCTGCGCGCGCTCGGTTACCGCAGCTCTCTGGCCCCCCGCTCCTTCCACTTATGTGCAGGGCTGCGCTGCCAAAAGCCTGCAGGGTGACGTCACCGACAGACAGCGCCCGCCCGCCATGCACTAAGCCTGCGCGCGCTCGGTTACCGCAGCTCTCTGGCCCCCCGCTCCTTCCACTTATGTGCAGGGCTGCGCTGCCAAAAGCCTGCAGGGTGACGTCACCGACAGACAGCGCCCGCCCGCCATGCACTAAGCCTGGCGCGCTCGGTTACCGCAGCTCTCTGGCCCCCCGCTCCTTCCACTTATGTGCAGGGCTGAGCTGCCAAAAGCCTGCAGGGTGACGTCACCGACAGACAGCGCCCGCCCGCCATGTACTAAGCCTGCGCGCGCTCGGTTACCGCAGCTCTCTGGCCCCCCGCTCCTTCCACTTATGTGCAGGGCTGAGCTGCCAAAAGCCTGCAGGGTGACGTCACTGACAGACAGCGCCCGCCCGCCATGCACTAAGCCTGGCGCGCTCGGTTACCGCAGCTCTCTGGCCCCCCGCTCCTTCCACTTATGTGCAGGGCTGCGCTGCCAAAAGCCTGCAGCTTGGCCGGGAACCCGCTGCTCCTGTTCCGATTACTCAGCACCCGCTGCTCTCGCTGTCAAACTCTGCCTTCCATCCAGCGCACGGATACAAAAGCCTCTCACGGATTTCTCTTTCCAGCCTCCCTTCCCAGCCACATGTTTGTTTGTTTTTTTTGTGTTTAAAAAAAAAAAACATTTTGGAAAAAGAAAACATCCTTGGACCGGCCAGGGCTCGGTTACTGCATGCCTAGTAGCCAGATTTGGGATGCTCGCGCACCCCGGTGGAAGACAGAGCCTTACTCTGCGACCCCTGGCAAAAACATTTGTGACTGCAAGGGCTAGGCTAGATAGAAAAGGAGAAACCCCACACACATATATATTATTGCTGTCTTGGGACAAGGAAGGAATAAAAGAAAAAGAAAATCCTTCAATGAGTTTACATAGCAGGTTTGCCATTCTCCCTTCTCACCACCTCTCTAACTCACTGTCAGAACCATTCGGACAATGTCTAAGCCGCCTCCATATAGGTTGTCGGCTGCCATAAAGCAGCGCTCTCTCGCCCGGGCCCAGAACATGATATGCATTTGTGGCAAGAGTGCAAGCCATGTTATGCCTACTTTTGGAGGGCAGTGGTCCCTGCTCCACTAAAGTAACCCTGTCCTCAATGTCTTGTCTAAATTGTAAGCTCCACAGGACGGGGACTGTCTCTTCTGTGTGTGTGTGTGCACAGCCCTGCACACTCCTTGTAGCACTACATAGAAATGGGTAACAGAAGTATTATAGTGCTCCAGTGCTGTCTGTGAGAGGCGCCGTGCGCAGTTGGAGATTTCAGCATTGTTACCGACTGTGCCAGGACCTGTACCCACCGAAGCCTCATCACCCATGTAGGCTGCTACGAGGAGGAGGAGGGTGATTAGGCCACAGCTGGGGGGCAGACACCCAGGAATGCACAATAGCATTGCTGACTCCCTTCCGTAAGTCTGGTTCGCAGTTTTGGGTTGGGGTTTCTTTTTTTCATTCCTTACCCCATGCTACATAAGTCGTGGCACGAAAGTGAAGCGTGAGGGGGGCGGGGTGAAGAATAGTTGGCACAGAGAACCGGAAAATATTTGCGTAATAGCATGGGAAAAGAAAGCCAGAAATTCCTTGCTAAGTTTCTGATCCTGTTTCGGAGGGCTGAAGAATAGGCTGTTGGTACGCCGTCCCGCAGATTGCTGGGCGAATTATCCCACGGTGCGGCACCGGGCCGGAAGGTGTATTCTGCTGCCAACTGATGGCTGTGGGGACCATTTATTTCTAAGCCCTCTGCTTAGGCATGGGCCGTATCAGTGTGACCCCAATGGGGGTTGGGTAGCAGGGCGATAACCCCCTCCACACCCCCTAATGCCGAGATTCTCAGACTCACCCGAAAGACCAAGAAGAAGCCATCCTCAGCTTACCTTTTTTAACACAATAAACTTGATTGTTAAAAATATAAATTTCACATTTCGACCTTAAACTTCAGCCATAATCCAGGTCTCCCCCATTGACCCGCGTTTTATTGGGGCCTGGTCAGAAATCCGTCTCTTCGCCCACCCGTTTCTTTTTACTGCCTCCTCTTTGTGAGATTTACAATTTGCTTTTCACTTCCTGGTTGCATCCTATGAGGCAATGACAGCCAAAAGTGGATGGGCCTCTGCGTGACCACAAGGATTGCACATCAGTAATTCCCCTCTTGCCGCTGCTCCATGGCCCTCTGTCTTCGTGTCTAGAAGGAAACATCCCTGCAGCGCCCGTCAAGCGACTCGAAAACGAAAGCAGAACTAGAGAAAGAGACTTCCTCCTACCTATTCCTGGCAGGCAGGAGCACTGCCGGCTGGGTGAGAGCCAAGCCACTGAGATCTGGCAGCCCCGTCCCCGCAGCTTCCCCCAGAACAAACTCACTTTGCGCCAAAACCGTTGCCATCTTCAGTTTCATGCCGATTTCGGTAACTGCTGTCCCACTAGAAGACCCATTTTCCAGCCAGTCCCTTCTCAGAAGCTGCTCACTGCAAGGGGGACGGGACCTTCATGTCGGACGTCTTCTACGTTACTGCCGGGGGAGACCTAGCAGTCAGTAAATGGTCCAGTAAAGCCCGGGCTCACATTGGAGAGGAGGCGTCTCCTGGTGCTTAGAGCAATGGATGGTGAACCAGGGTTCAGATCCTGCCGCTGCTGCTCCATGTGTCACTTCTCTCTCCGTTACCTCAGGTAGAAACGTAAGGCTTTAAGCTTTTTATCCCAGAGAACAAGAGAAAAGCCTTCGTAAATCAGGCCCTCTGGGGACAGAGGAAACCCTAGCAGTACCTGAATGTAATACGCTCTGAAGAGCCTGAAAGCAGACTATAAGCAAGCAAAGGATTTTTGTGTGCCCTTACTTCTAAGTGGATTGGGGAAGGGGGTTCAAAGAAAGGTGGCACCGAGGTAGCGGTTGCATCACCTACAGCTCCTTTGTTGACGCGTCATTCTACAGATTCAAGCAGACCAACCCGGCAGCAGCTTCAAACTTTGTATTGTGGAAAGAAGGAGCTTAAATAGTGAAAGTGGCCCTGGAGGACGGGCGAGTCACTGTCCAGCCATGACTGAACCCCTCCTTTGCAGAGGACATTTAGTTTCAGAAAGGGCCTTGCCCGACAGTGCTTACTGTTCAAGGACTCCCCCGTGCCTGGCCAGGTCCTGGTTCTCAGGCTTTGGAGACTCCCCGCTCTGTGTTCGGCGCAAGGCCCATAGGAGACAACTTTTCAGAATGAGTTGGGGGGGTGCTAAACTGAACATAAATTATCCCTCCCTGGTCACAGTGAAGGAGTTCACCCAATATTGGCGGTGCTCAAGCATCCACTGCACCCCCATTGCTGGCATCTGTGGTTTGACCCTAGGTAGTGCACCAAGTGATTCTGGGGAGTCCCCCCCCTTTATAAATTATATTTATTTTCAAAATCACACATTTTCAAAGAAATAATGTTTATTTTTGCTGATTTGTTTTTTCAGGGGGAAAATGGCTAATTACAATGAAATGGAAGAGGCTGTGGTGTCCAAGGCTTTTGACTCCCACTGGACAGGCACAGGCCGTAGCTGCTAAATCGGGAACTTCCTGCTAATTTGTACTCAGGCCACAGCCCGAGGAATGAAAAGCTGCTCTGATTTATGCTGAAGGAAAAACCCCAGACCACAGGAGCTCTTGCGCAAGGGCTGCTGTGCAGTGCAGCCAGGGAGCCAGGGGCGTGCAGACTTTCACTCGGAGCTCACAGCACCTGGGAGAGGCACGAAGACAATTGGGGCTTTGAAACCAAAAGCTCCAGTAACTGGAGACTTGGGAAACCTGAAAGGGTGGTAAAAGTTTATACGGAAACCAAACTCCGCTGAAGAAAACAGATTAGAAGTGCAGGGCTATCTTAAACGTTTTTGTTTGCTTTTTGTGTATAGTGCTCCCAAGCTATTCACCTGAGGGTGGAATCTTTGAAAAGTAAAATATATCTATATTAATATCTATATCTATATATAATATATTAAAAAAAAATCATCCCAGCAGCCCTCTGCCCCTAGCCAGGTACAGCATCCCCCAGTCTGTTAAATACAGGCGTGCAGGTAGTGTGACAATAAAACTGATATGTCGTCATATACAATAGTCGACAACCGATAAGGGCCTTTCGGCCCACCCAATCTGCCTATTTGTGTCTGCCCATTGACCCTACTACTTGGCCTCTGGTCATCTCCCTTCTTGCTCTTGGTATCTGTCCCAAGAATAACTTGAATTCCATCACCAGTTTGGTTACCAGATCGTCTCGTCTACCAGGAGGAGAATCCTGCATCACCCCCTTCAGTAAATTGAAAATATCTTCCATGAGACTTTCAACCCCTGCCTCAAAGAAAGCATTCCCTGCCTCAGGTTGCGCTCCTGTGTCCCTTCAAAGCCAAGTACTGAATTCAGCACATTCCCTACAATTTTCAGCTCCTTTTTATTGAATTGTTGGTCTAAGGCCAAGGAGGAACGGGTATTAAACCAATGACCCTGGAGGGAAGATACCAAGAACATTCATAAGAGCGACAGGCAACACAAATATGTATTTATTTATTTAGCTTTATATACTGGGGTTCTGGAGCAATCACATCAGTTTACAACAATAAAATATTACAAAATTTAAATACAGCATAAAACACATAATTGATAATACATCTTTAGCATTTAAAATAAATAACCTCTTAAAACATAAAATAAAATATAGAAGCATAAAACAATAAAAAAAAGTTCACTAAAGTCCAGCGATAACCATTACTGTCCAGCTAAAAAAGCTCTCTCTCTTCTCCAAACGCTTGCCAACAAAGTTATGCATTACTCTCATTCCTATCTTCAAACGCCTGCCTAAAGAACCATGCTTTGAGATTCTTTTTAAAAGATGGAAAATTGGTTTCGGTGATTGGTGCTACCTTAACTTACACCTGTAAGATGTCATAAAAGTGTCTCTCCCTGGACACTGGTAGATGAGGTCATAGGAAGTAAGGGTGTAGCGGGGTGTCTGACACTCCCTCATGGGAGGTAGGGATGTACATTCGTGTAAAACGAAACTGCAGACTGCGACGAATAAGGCTGATACTGAGCTTAATTCATTCAAATCAGGGGCCCCCGAAGCCAGCAGATCCCCACCAGACCGGATAAATAGGGGATCCAGGCCCCGGCATTTTTTTGGGTGGGAGGCTCCAGGAGGCCTCATTTTCAGTTGTTTTCATTTTTTTCTCACGAATGAAAACAAATCATACAATCCACGAACCGAAATTCTTGGGGAAAAAAAAAATCCTCCCGACCACGAACCGAAAACACATTTTTTTTAGTCCTGCACATCCCTTAATGGGAGGAGGTGTCTTTCGACTGTAGCTCAGAGCTCAGTGCCGGTCAGTACAGTGCTTGCCTTCCCATCTCCTGTCCTGAGAAGGGAGCCGATGGATCCAAGGGGGGTGGTTTCCAGGGTTTTAGGACGAGGGAGATTTATTTTGGGGACGCCCAAGAGTGGACCAGTGAGATCTTCCGAGGAACCAGAGAAGAGGTCTGCAGGAAGCAGGGAGTCTGAGAGAGATTTATTCGGTGTTTTGGACAAGGAAAGTTTTTTTTATTTTGGGAGGAGTGAGCACGGAGAAAGTCCCACAGAGCGGCTGGAAAGCATCATCAGGAGGAGTCTGCAGTTTTCCTGCTGGGAAGAAGTCATGTGCAGCTCTATAAGTGACTGTATCTGTGACTTTCCTCTGGCTCTTTCCTCCTGCATTCAAGTGCACTATCCCGACGTGTTCCCTCTGTGACCTTTTCCATCTGCAATCAAGTATTTGGTAAAAAAGGATTTATTTTTGAACGGCAGCTGACGTGCGCAGTGCGTTTCTATTACTGTGAGATGCAGGCAGCTTAAGAGCCTTTCCCCCCACTGTTGGAGGAAGATCCTGGGAGCACGAGTCAGACGTGGCCCCAGCGCCCCACAGAGGGCCCCCCCTGAGCCCTGCTAGCCAAAGCAAACTAGGACAGGGGCTACATACGTCTCCCGCAGCAGCCAAGACGGGGAATGCTCAGGAAGTTCCTGAGCGCTGGAGCAGAGGGAACATCCTGATTGATAGTAGGATTTAAAGGCAGCTCTGACGTGAAAAACAGTCCTCACTGGCACTCCAGAGTCTTCTGCTTTTTCCTGGCTTCCCGCCCTGTTCCTGGTTCCCTGTGCTGACTTCCCAGCTTCCCAAATTCACCATGGACTGGGCTGTCTCTGAAGAGCTCTGCTGCAGATGCTGGCGATATCCTTGCAAGCTCTGATCGGACGCACGTCCCCTTATGCACTCTATCGGTTGCCCATGGCCCAACCAGAGCCTGACTCTTGACCCACCTCGAGCATGGAGGGACTTTGGTAATAGCCAAGCATTTAATTCACGTGGCGAGGCTGGATTTTTTTTTTTTTTTTTTACAACAGTCTCACTAACCTTGGTGGCTGTGAGGATTATTATAACATTTAAGTGAACACGGAAGGTGACCCGGCTGTTTGCCTGGGTCTTGTTCTTGTTGGAGACAGAGTTAGGGATGGCAGGGCCTGAGTGGCCTGCTAGCCAAGGTGGTGGAGGATGTCACTGTAGTAGGTTTTATGCCTGCCTGTGACAGGTGTGGAGGCCAGTGGCAGGGTGGGGGGACATCAGAGCTCAGATAGGAGACATGAAGGAAGGGGAGTTGATGAGGGGTTGCATATAGGAGTTTGTGCGCTTTTCTATCTAAAGTAAATGAATCTCACTTGGGCGGACCATGTTGGTCTTTGTCTGCCGATATCTGCAATGTTACTATGTTCTCTGTGACCTGAGATACGTAGGGTCTATGCCCTCTGCATAGACCCTACGTATCTTTGCAGAGGGCTCTGCACCCATAATAATACAAACAATTTACGTCTGACACCGGCTGTGCTTAACGCTGCTGACATACTTCAACCTTCCAGGAGGTAGAGAAACTATTACCGCTAATTGTTTTATGATTCATACTGCCAGGGATTGACATAAGAAAGATCAACAGTTACATCAACGGTTGAGATGCCAATGCTGAGAGGACTCACCAACCTCAGCGAGCTGTGCGCTCCATGCAGCTTGCAATATTTCTAAAGTACACACAATAAATAACAATATTCCCCCCTTAACTATTCCACTACCGTGGCTTTACTGTGAAAGCAGCTCCCCACAAGTCTCCAGCATCTCTTGGAAGAGGCACGCTCACGAGAGGCTAGCCTACGGAGCCCCACTGGTGCTGACATCGCCAATGACATTAAGTCCCGTAGGAGCCAATCAGATCCCAGGCCAGGGAGGACGACTTTTAGCACTGGCATGGACACGGATAGTCCCCTGGGGGTTCAAGGGAACTGGTGGTGAGGGCAGGGAGGGATAGCTACTCAAAGGACTTAGCATCAGCATTCTTTTATTCAATGTCACTTTGGAAAAATACTGCGCAGTATACCGAAGGTGTAGCTTTATATAAGGGGGGAAGATCTGAAAGGCGGAAGAAGGTGAGGTCACCTCTCTCATTACAATGCACACAAGGAAGGGAAATCACGGGGGGGGGGGGGGGGGGAAATCGACCATACTCTGGCCAAAGAAGTGAGAAGAGAGGAAATCACTCCTGAGAGAGAGCGAACCGCTCCACAAATGAGTGAGAGTCCTCCTCTGTCACACAGGCTGCAGCTTTTGAATTAGGGCACTCCTCTGCCCGCTCACCGTCACTGCTCTTACAACGGGACACGGAGTGACCTGGTCCATGAACACAACCCAAAATGAATAATGCCAAGGTAAAGAGAACTCATTTCATTTTAATTTTAAACCTTTATGTGCTGCCTTTATGAATCGTCAAAGTCAATATATCCTCAGAAGTGAAACACAATTAATTCAAGCAGGAGTCCAAGGCGAGCAGAAGGCAGAGGCGCGTGCGAGACGCCTAATAATGAGCAAGGATCAGAGCGCTGACTTGCCCTCTCCGTCCCCTTTTCATAAGCACTCGCAGAGTCCTGCAGCACCTTTCTGCCAAGTGCCACGCGGTATTTAATATTTCAGGCAATGGCGAGAAAGCCTTCCCCCACGTTTATGCAAGATATTAAGAACATAAGAAATTGCCATACTGGGTCAGACCGAGGGTCCATCAAGCCCAGCATCCTCTTTCCAACAGAGGCCAAACCAGGCCACAAGAACCTGGCAATTGCCCGAACACTATTTCTACTGCAGAGGACACTGGGCAGGCCCCCTGCTGGATTTCAGCCACTAAAAAAGGGGATTAGAGCCCTTCTGCCTGTGAACATTTCCCTGGGCTGTTTAATGCCCGGTAAGTAGAGAGGTCATCGCGCTATCGTCGGCCAACGTCCCTCTTACACTTTGGGGCATTGGTTCTGTACTGGCTCAGAGGAGACCGCCTGCTAATGTGTGACCCCTGCTCGGCCACTGGAGGTGAACTGGCAGCGTAAGAAAAATTCTGCCGTGGGTGTGTGTGAAAGCTCCCTGAGAGGGGGAATGCAAACGCTGGGGTAGAAAAACCTCCTCCCAGCAAGCACGCAGTAGAGGGTTTGGGGGGGTGGAGCTTTGAGAGCTGGAGAAACTGGAAGTTGGGAGCTGATGCTCCCATGGGCACTCTGAGGAGTCTGGAAGAATTTGGGGGGGGGGGGGGGGGGGGGGAATTGTAGCAAGTGAGCAGGAGCTGTGATGGGGCCCAGAAGAAAGGCAAGAGGAGTGGGGGAAACTGCGCCTGCAGGAAGGGGAAGGAGCTGGAGCTGACCAGACCCACCGCCTCTCGCTTCTAAGCCCTTACAGGGACCACGGACGGGCTCCCGACTCCTCGCCCTCTCCTGCTGCCAAGTACAGAGACGGCAAAGGCTGCGGCAGCACGAGGAGGTCTGAGGAGCACATCGGACTGTTAGAACAGGGAAGCCCAACTGCTTTTCCCTGTTTTATGGAGGATGCATATTGAGCATGTCTCTTCCGCAGCAGCCGCGGCTTTCAAAAACCAGAGTGGCCCTTTTATGTTCTTACCACAAAAAAAAAAAAGAGAAAGAATGAGAACAGCTTGACAAGATGCAGCTGGTAATGCTTTCCATTTACATCGTCAGGGCAATCTATGGAGAAATAAAGCAGCGGTTAATGAGTCCTCGTGTTTTATTCTTTTAAAATAGTCTGTGCCTGCTTAAGTTCCAAACCATCATTCATAGCCAAGCAACATGTCAAAGAGCAAATCACAATCAGAGCTGCTTTTCAAATGATTAAAAAGTATACATTATAATTTCTTAGGCAGTCATTAAATTCTTCCCAGACAGAGGGCCTGCATCAGCGAGGTTTTCCATGAACCATAAATCAGCGCTTAGTGGACGAAGATACATTGGCGTCAACGGATGGATCTCTTCCTTCAACCAAACTGCATGTGTTACCTATTATCCAAGAGTATTTCATTCCTTGACCAAACCCCTCCCCCAAAGATAGCCTGCGAATCGTATCTTGGGGAAAAGTTCATTGGCCCAGCTTGGGCACACGGTCGGTGATCACGACGCGAGTGACATCTGCAGGCTGTTTCTTTCGCGAAGGTGATACTGGATTACGAACTTTCAGGAAAGGACAGGTTAAGGGTCAGGAGCAGAGGCTGAAGACCTGCCCGCTGCTGAGGCCGCTCACGAGCTTTCAAATCTGCGCCGCTAAAAATAACTAGGCAGAACCAGCAAACCCCAGCGAGAGCCCCCACGATGCAGTGAGTGTTACGTTTGGTGGTCCATGGCATGGTCCCATACGCCAGACCCGGCTGCTCTTCTTTTGAGGCATAGACACCGCCAACAGAGGAACACCGAGGAGCCTGTCACGCCACGCCTATACGCTGCCATCTGTCTGCTCAGTCCCCGGCCCTCACTACTCATGCATGCATGCATGATGGGAAAAGCCCCCGTGACGCCCTGTGATGACATCACAGGTCCTCCCTATTTAAGGCTTCCTGAGATGATCCTCAATGCCTCAGCAATGGGTCTCCTGCTTTCTGTAGTGTGTGTTGCTCCTGCGGTCCTGACTGTTCCTGTGTTCTTGCCCAGCCCGTCTTCTTGTCCCAGACTCATCCAGCGTCTTCTGCATGTCTTTGGCCTGACCATCTGGTACTGACCCCTTGCCTTGGACCTGACCATGCTCACCTGCCACCTGCACCTGACTGCTGGTCTGCCACCTGCCCCAACCTTGGCCTGTCTTAGGCTTCCCCTGCCTGCTGTCTGTCCTGATCCCAGCAATGCTCTCGGACTCTTGCTCTATTGACTGCCCTAGGGATCCACCTAAGTCCTGCTGGCCTCCAGAACCCAAGGGCTCAACCTGCAGGGGAGGCGACTGGTTTAGGTGAAGCTCCAGTCTCTCCTGCTTCAGGGTGCATTTTCCAGCTATTGGTGTAGGTTCGCCTCCAAGGCAGTGTCAACCATGCCACAGCACCAAGGAGTTACTTCCACGCCACTCAACACAGTGAGCTGCGTGCGGGTCACAGGATGTGCAAAACCAGTACAGAACGCCACCAGCAGCACAGCGGCCAGAAGACCTTACTTTTTGCTGGCTCCCTCTTGCACAGAGTATGGGCTTTTTGTTCCCTTTGCTGCTGACTTCACTGCCTCCTTTCGTTTGCTTCATCCACCCCAGTGTAATCCAGGCACTGTCTGTTTCTTCCTAACACCAACTCTGGCAAAGTTCAGTCATTCTCAGTTTGTGATGAAGTGCCATTTGCAATTAATTCTGTGGGTTTAAGGCTTTTTAATAATTATCAGTTATTTATCCCCACTTAACTGCCTAACAAAGGAGCTTCAGCTGATGTATATAATATTAAACAAAACACATTATACAGAATAAGCATAAAACATAACGCAACTAACAATCTTAAAACTAAAGGCAAAAATTATATTTCAAATAAATAAAACTTAAAAATGAATAACTAACCATATATGAAACTGATACTACTGAAGCATGGACTCAACACTGCACAATAATAACTTGGGGGGGGGGGGTCACCTGCCAGCTCCCCCATCTCCCTCTCGCACTAGCGGCCGAGGGAGCCGACGTGAGGCACTTTAAGACAAGCCTGAAGACGTAGTCACCGGCAACCAGCAGAGCCTTTCTTGCAAAATGTCTTTGCCTTTATAGCCCAAAATGCTCCTTTACAATCATTCCAAAAAATGTAACACAAAACAGCGACTGGGTGAGCAGCAAACTCTGCCGCCCTTTCCACTTGTGAAGTATTGACGAAATTGCATTATTTCCCCTCCCCCCCCCCCCCCCCACGGGGTGCCCGTGTATTTTCAGATGCAGGTACAGCCTTATGCAGAGGGAGTGCATCGCGGCGAAGGCCGCACCAGACCGTCAGGGGCAGGAGATGGGTGCCTGCCCGCAGAGATAAAGAGCCACACCCATTCCACTATCAAGAGATGACACGAGTTAAAGAAGTTCTGCTCTGAGTTTATTAAAAAATAAAAGTGAAAAACAGAGAAACCTGCAGAGAAATGACGGCAGAAGAGGAGCAAATGGTCCACCCGCTCTGCCCAGCAAACAGACCAAAGAGGCTTTGTGATTGCCTTGAGTACTTATTAGATGCAAAGGATGGTGGAGAACAGAACATCTGGAAGATTACATATGGAGGGCCTGTCTGATCTCTAGTCAGGTTGACTCTTTTCAAATTCATTTTTGGGCTGCTGCAGGCTCATCAGGTGAGGTCTGGGGTGCCGTGTCCGGCTCCCCTCTGAGTAGCCCTCGCACTGCAGCGGGGCTCCTTCGGCAGGGCTGGATTTAATATTATACTGCCCACAGGCAGAATACTGGGGGGGGGGGGGACGATTTCACCCCCCAGAAAGGAAAGAGCAACGGGGACTAGCACAGGGTTTGGGGCGCCTTCCGAATCTGGTGCCCTCGGCCCTTGCCTATCTACTAAATCCAGCCCCGTCCTTCGGTTGCGGGGGCAAAGGTCAGAGCCTCCTTGTGGAGCGTGGTAGAGACGTGGCCATGGTGCACTGCCTGGGATTCCCTCCCTCTGGGGAGGGTGGGTGTTTGCACAGGACTCCTGGCCCGGGAGCAGCCGGATGCGAAACGCTCAGCCCTCGGATCGGTTCCCACGTGCGACTCGTAAAGCCTGCTAACGTTTTCCGCTTAGAGGGGGAGGGGTAAAATGAGCTAATCTGGTTACCGGAGAGCGCGACGGAGATAAACAGCGAGAGAGGAAAGCGGCGAGCAGTCCGGGGTGGTGACATTAGAAGATGGGCAAGATCTGGAAAACTGGGCAAAGCCAACAGGAAAACCAAGCAACATAGCCTGCCCCGCGTAAAGAAAAGTCACATTCACCGCGTTTGCAGCAGAGCAGTGGCGAGGACCAAACTGTGCCAGAAGCTGTGGCCGGAGGACAGAGGGTGCACACCTTGCACCAGAGTAAAAGACACAAAACGGCAAGAGCTAAGAGGCCAAGCTCAGTCAGAACTAGCGTCTCTTGGGCCTTTCGTTTGCGGTTTATAGCTCCTCTCAGCTCACTTAGCCCAGCACCTGCAGCCCCCACGCACCAAGGCAACTTCTGGAATCCTGCGATCCCAGACCCTAAATCCGGCCACCAGGTGTCGCTGTTGTTCCATAGCCGAGACTCCCCTGTCTCCCTCTCCAGGGGCTGTGAAATGCAGCCACCCCCCCCCCCGCCAGCTGACACAGGGAGCAAAACTCGGGGTTTTCTGCCCAGCGCAGCCACTGAGCCGGCGCAGAGAAAATCTTCTCTCTAAGAGTCATGTTCATGAAATGTGTTTTGTGTACGAAGTATTGAAAGCACCGGAAGAAGGAACAAGAGCGCATTCTTCTCCTGGCAACGTCCATGCACCAGGCTCCTACTGGAAGAATGCAAAATGGTTGATGGAGGAGGGGGCGGGACCCTTTATTCCAAGTCATGAAATACAATTTCTGTGCGTAACCTCAGCACAAAACCAGCGCTCTGAAGGGAAGATAATAAACCTCCTTCAACGTCTTTTACTCGAGAAAGTGAATCCAGTGACTGCCAGAGTGGATAAAACCTCTTTCAGTTCTGGCTGTAGAGTGAACCCTTCTGGTGGGGGTGGGGGGAAGCGGCTGGGATGCCCACAGAAAGCAGACACAGAGTTTGGGGTTTTTTTTCCTTCCCTTTTGTCCCGCCGTTGCCAGAGGTGAACGGCTCGCGATTGGCAGCGCATTGTGCGAACGACCCTTCGTGACCCCCCCATTCGCACAAAGAGCAGCACAGGCTGAAGACAAAAAAAAAAAGAAAAAAAGAAAAAAAAATGGGGGAGTGCTGGAAGCTTCCGTGGCAGGAAAGAAGGCCCTGGAAGAAACGGCTCCGAGCGAAAGCCTGGAGGGAGCGGGAGCGCGCGCGGGACAGGAGACGGAACGGCGACGGGTTTACTGCAGTTATTCAGCAGTTCCCAGGCCCCTGCAGGGAGGGTCTCGGCTCATGCTTTCCCCCCCCCCCCCCTCACAGCGACGGGGAGGAAAACCTCATGTTCACTGCAGCAAAATAACGACCTGGGGGAGGAGGGATAAACAGAGCGAGGCATTTCGATAAAGGAAACGGAAATGAATCGGTGCGAGACAGGCTGCGGCCCGGTGAATTGTACCCGCCCCCTCCAGATCTGAAGGCTGGGAGGGACACTGTGGGCCCTTATTAAATTATTTCATAAAAAGACGCAGGGTCCGACCATGTGCTAGAACCCTTCGGTAAGAAACTGGCAGTGACGGAAGTTCCTCAGCAAGAAATGAAGAGCGATGAGATCTCACCCCTCAGCATAAGTTGCTTAGACTCCTCCAGGGAGCTCAAGGGTCAAACTGCTTTATCAACTGAGCTCTCCAAGGGATATTTGTTATACAAAGGTATTGCTCACCGACTTATCAAAAGGAACTCTTAACAAGGGACAACAAATATTTATCACACAAAACAAGATATATAGGCACATCCAGGGGAGGGGGAGGGAAGTGAAACAGGCTGGCGTTATAACTCAAAGCTTCTCCCCCTTGCTAAGATGTTCACCTCTTTTACTGGTGCCCAACTTCCGACTTTTGGAACCTATTCAGTAAAGATTTTCCTCTGCTCACTAAACCATGTTTAGGCCCCAGCCTAGACAATCATCCGCTTAAAACAATTCAGGCTTTGTACAGGGAGCACTTTGTGCTGACCCAAGGGATTTCTCTAACTTAAGCCCCATGTCCGAAGGCCTGGCAGAATTCTGGCCGTCCTCGTTTCTTACATCTCCGAGCATGGCGCTCGACAAACATCGCTCTTAGGGTGACACCCAGTGGTCGACGGAACAGCAGCTGCAGAAAATGACTCATTTTTGTTCTTCAGGCCTACAGTTTTTATTTTATATTCCGCCTTTCATGACCCTTCAAAGTGGATTACATGCAGGTACTGTAGGTACTTCTGACCTTCATAATGGAATGAGATAAGATACTGGAAGCTGCGCATCAAGGATTCCTAATGAGACCTGGATAAAGTTAAGGGCGCAGGATGACCTTGCAGGGATGGAAAAAGCTTCCCCTGCTGTTACTTATTGAATATTAAACTTTTGGGTTCCAGCTACAGAGTTCTTCCTCAGTAGGGTGGACTGTCCTGTATTTTGGGAGTCAATACCGCAGGCATTTCCTTTGTCCTTCAAAACATGTATTTGTTTATTTCAGAAACTAAGAAATTGTTTGGTATCTTTGAGGATATTTGCTAAAAAGCAATAGCTTTGACTTTATTTTTTATCAAACAAACTCTCAAGGGAAGGTATCAGAAAAAGTGCTCACAGTCTCTTGCCCTATACAGGGCTACAACCCTTCTCATGTATCGGCACTACTAAATCACGTCATCTACCATTTCCCCTGAGAGCGTTCAGTTTTTTTGTTTTTACTTTTATCCCTTTTTACTTTTCAATTATAGAATATAACACCCAATAAAATTTATTCTTAAAAATAACACCCATCCGTTAAGTGAATTTATGTGATGAAATTACTTATCTCTTTGTTTGTGTTCTCATTATTTGTTATACCAGTATTTATATTGCGCTTGCTGTCAGCTGTCCTCCCGCTTGCCCGACATTGACAATGTTTCGGCGCAACAAATGCGCCTGCTTCAGGGGCTTACTGCTCAATACCTAAAAAGACAAGTTTATATTTAATATGCTAAAGTTCTTAAATTTATTTCTCTTTTAAATGATAATGCTAACAATGGTACTCACTCTTCAGCTTCGCGCTATCTCACCCGATCCTTCACAGCATTCAAATATGGCGCCTAGACGCTTTCACTATCTCCTTACCGGAAGTTTGTGTTTATATCCTGTTATTGATTAAAGCACCTATCAAATGGATTTTACAGATATACCGACCAATCTACCTCCTTGTTGAGACCAGCTGGCGCTACCGTATTCAACTTAAAAATCCACTTTTGCTCGCGCTGTAATAAACGCAGGTTTAAATCCCCTCCTCTTTCATCCGGTTCCATTACCTCCAGTACCGTACACTTTAAACTTAAAAAATTGTGAGATTGTTCTAAACAGTGTTGTACCAATGAGGCTTCTAATTTATTTCGTTTAAGGGCACTTTTATGTTCTATTAAACGAGTTTTCAACTGTCTAGTCGTTTTGCCTACGTATAATAAACCACAAAGGCACCAAATAGCGTACAGAGTTTGTTTGATAAAAAATAAAGTCAAAGTTATTGCTTTTTAGCAAATATCCTCAAAGATACCAAACAATTTCTTAGTTTATTAAGAATTTGAGGAAGTGAGCCATTGTTATAAATTAATTATATTAGATTCGGAGGAATATAAGATTTTTTGGCCGGTAGTAAGTAAAAGATGGCTACTCAATGGGAAGACACATTCAGTTTCTCGCAAACACATTTACAAGAGATTTTATCAGCACCATCAGTGTTTATGCCTGGAAATCAGGGAGAAAGTTGGGAAAATTTGGTCCGTTTAAATAAAAGGATGGCAAGAACAAACTTACATTATGGGACATTGATCGAGTATTGTAGAGTTCAACGAATCCCTAGGGGATTGCGTATAATGAAGGAACCCAAATTATATGTAGAATTTGAAGATTTTCTGGTAAAATGGAACCAGATCCTTAACAAATGTTCTCTTGACCTTATGCTTTTGGTCATAGAAAGAGCTAAAATGTTAATGGAAACCTTACAGATAGAACATGAACAGTTGTTGGAGAAAATTAAAAAACAAAATTTAGATAATTTTGATGCTAAATTAAAAGAGTTTCAGGAAACCATAAATGAATTCACAGAAGAGGTCAAGCAAGGCAAAACCAGTAAATTTGTTAGGGATGAACAAGATTATAAAAAGGGTTCTATATATTACTGGATGAATCCACAATTGAAGAGAACTTATAATCAGAGAAAAACATTTGAATCTAGTTCAGAAGATTCATCTGGGGAAGAACCTACACGTGGTCAAAAAACCTCCACTACTAGTGGTCCCACTACTACCCTTTTTCCAGAGGCAAGACAGGATCGCAAAGTCAGGTTTCAACAACATACTCAAGATCCTCCTACGGGACAGAGACAGCAAAAGAGGTGGACACGGTCGAAAGGCAGATTAGAGAATCAACAGAGATCAGAGAATCCACAGTGATTAATTTATCGTCGCGTCCCTTATCACGTACACAGGTTCAAGTGTTAGAAAGAGGGTTAACATTTGTACCAACGGTGCAATATGATCACTTCGAAATCAGTAAATTCTTTCAAAAATTCTTAAGAAATTTGCGGTTGAGATTATTTTTTGATAAAAAAACACCAGGGGAGGAGAGAGATAGATCGGTGGTATTTCCAAAATCGAACTGGTGTCCTCCAGGCAATATTGACCCGGTCATACATACTTTTGCAAAACTGGTACAAAAAGACATTGAGAGAATTCAGAAGGATTCTAAATTGAGGTCTTTTAATTTAACTAGACAAGAAAGCATAGCACTTCAAGAAATAAGAGAAGATCCATCGTTAGTGGTAAAAAGTGCAGATAAAGGAGGAGCGGTGGTAATAATGAACCAAGATTCTTATAGGGCAGAGGCATTAAAACAATTAGCGGATGGGCATTTTTACAAGAAGTTAGATGCCAACCCTACATTGCAGTTAAAAGAACACATTGATAATCTTTTGGAAGATGCATTAGCACAAGGATGGATCACCACAAGAAAATTCCGTTTTTTAAAAGTTGAACACCCTAGGGTGCCAACTTTTTATCACCTTCCAAAAATTCATAAAAATCTTAAGAACCCTCCGGGACATCCCATTATTTCATCGCGAGGTTCACTGTTAGAACCGCTTTCCCAATATGTGGACACATTCTTGCGTCCTTTGATACCCTCTTTGCCATCGTATGTGCGTGACTCGGGTGAATTAATACAATTTTTGAAAACTTTGAGTATCCCTTTTGAAGAAGTATCTCTCGCCACAATTGACATCGTGTCCCTTTACACGAATATACCCCAAGATGGGGCCCTGCAAGTGATTCATTCGAAATTAGCCACACAATCTTCTGAGATTCACCCACCAGTTACTTTCATAGTTGACCTAGCTGGTCTAGCTTTGAAAAAAAAAATTTTCGTATTTGATAACATCTATTACCAACAGGTGGGTGGCACAGCGATGGGCGCCACGATGGCGCCCAGTGTCGCTAGCCTCTATGTGGGACATTTTGAATTGCAGTGGCTGTCAGTTTCTCCTTATCAAAATAATATTTTGGTATGGCGTCGATTTATCGATGACATCTTCATAGTGTGGAGAGGCACTGAAGTTCTATTCAAAGAGTTTATCCAATGGTTAAATACTCGTGAACAGGCATTACAGTTTACTTACATTTTTCATAAAAGTACAGTCTCATTTTTGGATATAAACATCTCAATAAAGGCAAATAAATTTTTCTTTACGATCTATCAAAAGCCTACAGATCGTAACACACTATTAGAGTATTCGAGTTGTCATCCACTACCATTGAAAAACAGTATTCCTTTTGGCCAATTTTTGAGGCTGAGGAAACTTTGTTCAACAACAGGAGAATATAAATTAAGAGCTAAGGAGATGAGCCAAAATTTTTAGATCGAGGCTATCCTTTAAAAGTTATAAAACAAGCCTGTAAAAGAGCACGATGGAACCATAGGGAAATTTTATTACAACCCCAACAAAAAAGCAATTCACAACGCCTTACTTGTGTACTACCATATTCTCTGGGGGTGAATGAGGTGGCGCGTAGTATCAGACGCCACTGGAATGTCCTACAGGTACATTCAGTTTTTGAGTCGCGACCTATGGTCGCTTTCAAGAGAGGGACAAACATAAAGGATCGAGTAGTTAGATCGCATTTCAAGAGCTCTTCTAGAAATGAAATAAGTCGCGAGGGACATTCCGCTTGCGGATCCTGTACGATGTGCCCACTAGCTCATTCAAACATCAGTATACCCCTAGAAAAATTGAAGAGATTTAAACCAATAAGAAAATCCACTTGCAATTCTATTTTTGTGGTGTACGCTATTTGGTGCCCTTGTGGTTTATTATACGTAGGCAAAACGACTAGACAGTTGAAAACTCGTTTAATAGAACATAAAAGTGCCCTTAAATGAAATAAATTAGAAGCCCCATTGGTACAACACTGTTTAGAACAATCTCACAATTTTTTAAGTTTAAAGTGTACGGTACTGGAGGTAATGGAACCGGATGAAAGAGGAGGGGATTTAAACCTGCGTTTATTACAGCGCGAGCAAAAGTGGATTTTTAAGTTGAATACGGTAGCGCCAGCTGGTCTCAACAAGGAGGTAGATTGGTCGGTATATCTGTAAAATCCATTTGATAGGTGCTTTAATCAATAACAGGATATAAACACAAACTTCCGGTAAGGAGATAGTGAAAGCGTCTAGGCGCCATATTTGAATGCTGTGAAGGATCGGGTGAGATAGCGCGAAGCTGAAGAGTGAGTACCATTGTTAGCATTATCATTTAAAAGAGAAATAAATTTAAGAACTTTAGCATATTAAATATAAACTTGTCTTTTTAGGTATTGAGCAGTAAGCCCCTGAAGCAGGCGCATTTGTTGCGCCGAAACATTGTCAATGTCGGGCAAGCGGGAGGACAGCAGACAGCTGACAGCAAGCGCAATATAAATACTGGTATAACAAATAATGAGAACACAACAAAGAGATAAGTAATTTCATCACATAAATTCACTTAACGGATGGGTGTTAGTTTTAAGAATAAATTTTATTGGGTGTTATATTCTATAATTGAAAAGTAAAAAGGGATAAAAGTAAAAACAAAAAAACTGAACGCTCTCAGGGGAAATGGTAGATGACGTGATTTAGTAGTGCCGATACATGAGAAGGGTTGTAGCCCTGTATAGGGCAAGAGCCTGTGAGACTGTGAGCACTTTTTCTGATACCTTCCCTTGAGAGTTTGTTTGATAAAAAATAAAGTCAAAGCTATTGCTTTTTAGCAAATATCCTCAAAGATACCAAACAATTTCTTAGTTTATTAAGAATTTGAGGAAGTGAGCCATTGTTATAAATTAATTATATTTGTTTATTTCAGTACATTTTGGTGACAGATGAACGTGTGGCCCTCCTCATTTCTCTCTAGCATGGTCTCCTCCTGGACTTCCAGCTCTGATTAGGGCTGCCAGCCGGCTCCAGATTTTCAGGATAGGTTGATCCAGTCCTGGTTTTACCCCATGGCGTGCTGGGACTTTTATTCTGATTTACCTATTGCATTCCCTCAGAAATCAAGCAGAGGAGTAAAGCAGGACTGGATCAACCTGCCCTGAAAATCTGGAGCCAGTTGGCAACCCTAGCTCCGATGGATTTTATAACTTTATTGCTTCTGCTGCACCTTATCAAAGAGATCATTCTTTTTTTTTTTTTTTGAAGTGGAGGAAGGGAATTCTCTGCCTTAATCAGGTTGATATAGGGAGGGTAATTTTCGGCGGCCTGTGGCAGGGCTAAGGTTTTCGTATACAAAGTACCCACAGACTTTAGGACAAATAATGCAGATAAGTATGCTTTGAAAAATCCTTGGTGTGCATGGAACCGGCGAGGACATACACACGCGCATTTCCGCCTGCACCCGGGCAGCTCTAAGTGTGTGACTGCAGATCTACGCGCCGCGTGCTTTCTAAAAATCGAAAAAAAAAACGTTACTGGAAATGTATTTATTTTATTTACCTTGATTAATTATTAATCGGTTTTCCCATCCCCAACTCTGCCCCTCTGGAACTCCTCTTTGTAGCGCGCGTAAAAGTAGGCACCCACCCAACAGATGTCACGTACTTTTATGTGGCCTGGGCCCGGACTGATTTTCAAAACGTCACTACACACATACAACAGGTGTAGGTGACATGTGGCGTAAGCATTTTGAAAATCAAGGCCTAAAACATATTCTGAAACTTTTCCTCTCAATTACTTTTCCTGAAATAACGCTGAGGCATTGTGTGTGTGTGTGTTTATCTATCTTTACTCTGACTTTAAAGTTACGAAAATAAAATCCCATGGTTTTCCATTGATTTTTTTGTTTGTAATGTTTTATTGATTTTGTCTGATGTATTCATTATCTCCTTTGCCTTATTTCTTTCACGTGAATGATTTAAAGCTTATAAAAAAACATTCCTGAGACTCATTTCAAATCTTTAGAGCCATGTTGGGCGCAGAGATGGGATTTAAGGTCGGATTTTTGCTATTGGCAGCGTGTGGATCTCTGCTATGAGTGGCCTGCGAGGCTTGGAGCATGGTGAGGATAACAGAAGCCAAAGACGCACGGGGGCTGGCGTATTATTGGCTCCCATCCACAGAGCGCCATTCCCATTTTAGCCACTAGGTGGCGCTGCAAGTATTCGTCCTAATGAAGTAGTAATTATGTGGACGAGGGCCGACGCAATATGGTGCGCTCAGCCGAGGGCACTCTTAATGAGCAGTTAGACGCGTGAAAAACAGGCGCTAATCAATCCCCTGGTGCAATAGGGGGATCAGCACCTATTTAACATGCGTCTAACGTGGAGTGAATGAGTAATAGGCTCATTCGCATGCATTTGCACGCACATTTATCGCTCAGGTATTAACGCCTGCCCGGAGCAGGCGTTAATAGCTGAGCGCATTGAAAAGAAGAGCAGAAAAAAAAAACTGCTTTTCTGTACTTCTTTTTTTAAAGTTAAAAAAAAATAATAATTAAAACGGAGCACCCGCAGCCCCCCCCCAGCAGCTGAATTTACCTGCGGGGGTGGAAGGACATGCAGGGATTTAATTCTGAGATCCTCGGGCACACTTTCGCTTAGGTAGTTTGCACCTATTTCCAAGCAGATGAAACGTATGCAGGATCCAAAGGCCCGAGTTTTTGAAAATGTGATTGCAGATCCGCAGGTACCAAAGCTGATTCTCTGCCAGGTCGCACCAAGCTGCCCAGCTGGGACTCTTTTGAACCCGCTTCCTCTCCCCCAGTGCAGCTGGACTGGGAGGTGGAACGGCCTCAACCTTCAATCATGAGGGCGATTTTTAAAGAGCTTTGGGATCTGCCCTCCCTTCGTATTGAGGTTAGATCAAGGTTTCATGCATTACCAATGATTCTGGAGTGCATCTCATTACTTATATTTTTATGGCGTGCAAACATTAAAGAGAAGAGAGAGAAGGGGGCGGGGGTCAGTGCTCCCTGAAGGGCTGGGAACCCCTGCTCTAGAATAAAGAATCCCGGATTTCTCTGCTGTCACTCAGTGATGCATCCTCCAGCACAGTCCCACCAGGGGGCGCTGCGTCACCGCGCTACAGGAGAAGCCTCCCTTCCTCTTTACCATTGATAGGAGTGAAATCAGACTCCAGCTGCCCGTTGACCTGCAAGGTACTACACCGCAAGCATTACGGATCACAATTTCCCCAGATTAGTGCTCTACCTCAGGGCTACTTAAAGCCTCCCTTGGGCCTCCCCCTCCCCCCAGCCAAGATATCCACAATGAAGCTGCACGAGATAAATTTGCATACGCTAGGTCTCCAGGATTTTCAGATTTATCTGGTGCATCTTCACTGTGGATATCCTGAAAACCCAGCTGGCTGTGGGGGGAGGTCCCTGAGGACAATGTTTGAGAAGCCCTTCTCTACCGTCAAACATAAGAGCTGGGACAAAAGCTTTTTTAATGCCAGCCCAATCAGGTATTAGGTTTGGTGCAGGGGGGGGGGGAGGGGAGATGAGGAGCAGAGATGAAGAGCGGTTTTTTTTAACACGAGCCCTGATGTCCTGGCTCAAGAATGATTTGGGAGTGAGCGTTGACCTCAGCACAGATCCACAGCTGAATGAACTGTGTAACATCAGAAGAGGCCATGACGCACTTAAAATGGGGCACTAAAAATAGCCGAGAATGTTTTCTATGATTTGGTTCTGGGAACTGAATTGTCTCACACCAGGAAACTAAACTACAGGGCCGGCCCAGTGGCCGCACAGAGAGCCTGCATTTGATTGCCCCAGTCAGGGCTGGGCTGGGCGGGGAGGAAGACACCCGGTGGCCGGATTGAGGGCCCGTGATGATTGCACAGTTCTGGAAGGCCCTGGCATTGATTGGGAGTCGGGAGGCGGATTATAAAAAAGGGCAAGAAAGCACCGGTGAGTTGCAAATGGAGGGTCCTGGAGACATATTCTAGCCCGGATTCTGACTAAACTGGAGGATACTGCCTGCCTCCAAAAAAAAGCAGAGTTGCTTACCTGTAACAGGTGTTCTCCGAGGACAAGCGGGATGCTAGTCCTCACAGGTCGGCGACATCATCCGATGAAGCCCGGCGAAGAGAACTTGTGTCAAAATTTCTAGAACTTTGGCCGAGCCTCTCTGAGCATGCTCAAGCATGCATTATACCACACATGCACGCAGGATCCCTTCAGTCATAACATAGAATCAAGAAGAAAAGAATAAAGAAGGAGTAAGGGCATCCCAACAGAGAGGTTCAAATAAAAGCAAAAATAGTCCATGAGCCTATAAATGAAGTATCACCTGAGCTAAAGGATTCGAAATTATCCCTAACAACTGAAAAGCAGGTTGTTAATACAAACAAAAAAAATGCACTTTGAAATGTCTGTATGCCAATGCCAGAACCCTAAGAAGTAAGATGGGAGAGTATGATAGCAGTGAATGATGAGATTGACATAATTGGCATCATAGAGACTTGGTGGAAGGAGGATAACCAATGAGACAGTACTATATCAGGGTACAAATTATATCGCAATGATAGGGAGGATTAACTTGGTGGAGGTGTGACACTATGTCCGTGAAGGAATAGAATCCAACAGGATAAAGATCGTACAAGAGACTAAAGGCTCAGTAGAATCTGTGTGGGTAGAAATCCCATGTGTGTTGGATAAGAGTATAGTGATAGGAGTATACTACCGTCCACCTGGACAAAATGGTCAGAAACATAGAAACATAGAAATGACGGCAGAAGAAGACCAATCGGCCCATCCAGTCTGCCCAGCAAGCTTCACACTTCTTTTTTTCTCATACTTATCTGTTTCTCTTGGCTCCTAATAACCTTTGGTTCTATTTCCCTTCCACCCACACCATTAATGCAGAGAGCAGTGATGGAGCTGCATCCAAGTGAAATATCAAGCTTGATTAGTTAGGGGTAGTAACCGCCGCAATAAGCGAGCTACACCCATACTTATTTGTTTACCCAGACTATGTTATTCAGCCCTTATTGGTTGTTTTTCTTCTCCCCTGCCGTTGAAGCAGAGAGCTATGCTGGATATGTATTGAAAGTGAAGAATGCATTGAAAGCCACATTATCTATCAACAAATATTGAATAAGCCTAATAATTGGTAATACCTATAGCTTATGAACTCTTCGTTAATTTTACATACTCTTGCCCACCCCTGGTTTTGTTTTTTGTTTTTTAATTTTGAGATGGCAGCCCTCCACCCTTCCGCTCCGTGAAGGTGGAACACCAACCACTGGCCACTGGCATCCCGCTCCGTGAATGCCTCTGTGGCTACTGCCGCTCCGTGCAGTGTTTTGCTGCCTCCTCTTTATACACTTCCTCTAGACCTGATGGATCCACAGTGTTTATCCCACGCCCCTTTGGAGTCCTTCACAGTTTTGGACTTCACCACTTCCTCCGGAAGGGCATTCCAGGCATCCACCACTCTCTCCGTGAAGAAATATTTCCTGACATTGGTTCTTAGTCTTCCTCCCTGGAGCCTCAGCTCATGACCTCTGGTTCTGCTGATTTTTTTCTGACGGAAAAGGTTTGTTGTTGTCTTTGGATCGTTAAAGTTTTTCAAGTATCTGAAGGTCTGAATCATATCACCCTTGCTGCTCCTTTCCTCCAGGGAGTACATATTTAGATTCTTCAATCTCTCTTCGTATGACATCCGATGAAGACCCTCCACCTTTCTGGTCACTCTTCTCTTTACCACTTCCATCTTGTCTCTGTCTCTTTGTAGATATGGTCTCCAGAACTGAACACAGTACTCCAGGTGAGGCCTCACCAAGGACCTGTACAAGGGGATAATCACTTCCCTTTTCTTACTCAATATTCCTCTCTCTATGCAGCCCAGCATAGAGAGAGGAATATCGAGACAGATGATGAATATCCAGACAGATGATGAAATGCCAAGAGACATCAGGGAAGCTAACCAATTTGACAGTGCAGTAATAATGGGAGATTTCAATTACCAAGGAAAGGAACAGTTAATTCTTGTCACAACGAGTACAAAATCTATCAAGAAGACGTTATGCAATTCAATTTTTTCTTTCAATGTGCAATCTAGTTTTTACTTTTAAAGGACCATCATAACACCCGTGGGCATATTGAGTCATTTGCCATCATTAGTGCATCAGTGCAATGCAGCTCATTACCTGCAGGTGTCACTGTTGGACAATTTGTTCAGCATTTTGGCAGCTCCTTATCTTTTACTGTTGGGTTTTTACATCCTCCTAATCCTTATGGATGAGCAAATGCAGGGCTTGCTGCCTCCCTGTTCCCTGGGGAGTTCTCTTCTTGCTGCATAAAGGTTTTTGCCTGTTTAAGAGTTGAAAAACAAGGTCATCACCGTAAAATAAATGTAGAGCTGGACACATCTACGGTTGAGTGGGTCATGAGTGTCATCTTTTCCTGCCAGTTATCATTCCAAGGCAGCATTCAATATCTCCAGATTCTCTTAGTTTCTTTTATTAGATATATATTTGTTCTAAGGTGTCACAATGACTTTGGAAGAGTCACATTGACTAGCAGAAGGTGTTGAATTGACTTGTGAAAGATGCTGGATTGATGCCTGAATGTCACCCGCTTGATTTTTTTTTTGCAAGGTGTCAGGCTGATTCCCGAAAGCTGCTGGAGTGTGCCATGGAAGGAGCTGTACTCAGTCATAAACAGTGTCGGACTGGCTCAAGAAAGATGTTGTACGGGCTCCTGAGAGGTGCTGGCTTGCCCTGGGACTCAGCACAGGCAGCGACAGCGCAAGCTCGCCCTTCCCCAGACCGTCCCGTCAATGTGTGCCTCCAACCTGCTCCGGAGGAAATCTGGAGGAATGAGTGGGCAAAGTCGGCCTCAATCAGTAGCACAAGTACAAACTGAGAGCCCTCAAACGACTATTTTGGAAAGGCTGCCCCCAGAGCAAGGGGGCAGGAGATCCACCTTGAAAAGTCCTGGTAGCAGCTGCAAGGTGGTCGGGCCCCTGTGCAGCGAGTCTGGGGCCCCAGTCTCAGTGTGCTTTGTCCCTCTGCTAAGACCGCCAGCAGGGGTCACAAATTAGCAGCAGTTCTGATGTCTTTCTTTAAATATCTGGATATTTAGCCATCAGAAACTGGACCAGGTCCACTCCTGAACTGTTTTAGGAAGATAACGAGATTAAGTGATAACACCCCATACTCCCCCCCAACCACCACCACCACGCTGTTAGCTTGGCTCTCCCTCGCTAAATGTCAGGGATTTGTGGGGAGTTTTAACTCTGGGGGAAAAAAAATAAGGCAAAAGTGCAGCCGAGCCTCCAAGTCAGTGTTTGCATGGAACAGCTTTGAACGAGTTGCCTTTTGTTCAGCAATTTCATATCCTGTAACTTCTGGAAGAGTGGGGGGGAAAGAAGATCCACAGAAAGAAAGTCCCAGAAGCACAAATTCTGCAACGGAGAATTGCAAGGCGGCCGTTCCTGGGTTCTCAAACTTCAGCCCTTCTGATTAAGAGCCCTACAGCTGTTTTGGCAGAAGGTTTTGCATTCCTGCTTTTTTTTTTTTCCCCCTCCCTTTATGAAGCAACAGAAAAATTAAATCCTTGGAAGGAAAAATGTACAGTTTAAAAATCATGCAAACAAACTGTCCTGCAAGCTTTTCCCTGAAACCGAAATCTGTCCTTTTGTGATTAAAAGAATGGCAGCACCCCCTGCTCTATTTCTTCCATCCCTTGCCACTAAAAGCCACGCGACATATCTGGGGGATCCTGATCAGCTGCGTTCATGTGTGGGTCAGACGTGCCCTGGTGGCAGACCTGGACCATCCCCGTAGAGAAACAAGGCCGGGGAGGGGTCCCCGAATATCTCCAGGCGCTAGGGAGCAGGAATCTGGTAGACAGGAGGCCAAGGTTTCAGCCTTTCCTGGGTGCAGGCAGGAGCCCCCCTCCAAACCCCACAGCCACGGTGTAGGAGTCACCGTTCCCACAAGCCCCGGAGGTTGGCAAACTGCCCCGTCCGTGCCCTGTCCTTTCACCTGGGATCGAATCCAGCCCCCAAAATAGCTGCGGTGCACAGTTTGAGAAATAACCACATGACCCAGACAAAACAAGCTTATCCTCCTTATTTTCTTAGTTGTTCTGTCCTGGTGCCAGAGGAGGGATCTGCGCTGCGGTGGGACCTTGACCTGGGGGCTGCGGACCTGCAGCTTTGTACGGAGGAGGGTCTGCAGCTCTAAGCGAGAGACTAAAAAACTTTGCTTGTATCATTTGCTTTTTTTTTTTTTTACCATTTTTAGGATTTCAGTTTTTGTTCTCTTTTGCTTTTTGGATTCCCCTTTTTTCAACACCCTCAGCCACACAGAGAGAGAGAGAGGGAGAGAGGCTGTGGAAAGAGACAATAAGACCACACCAGGACTGACCTCTTCATCACCAGGACGCCAGCCGCTGGAAACTTGTTTCCCTGTCTGCAGGAACTCCCTTCCTTTCTGAAGCAGCCAAGCTGCAGTTTGCAGTATTTCTGCCAGGATCGGTCTGAAACCCACAGAAACCGAGGTAAGCTCTGGTAGGGGCCAGGAGGCCTCGCAGCCTGTGCGGGTTTCATAACTAAACTTTTCCCCCAAGCTCCCGTCTTGCAGGGCCTGATCGAGGCCAGCCTCGTACTGGAGAATGTCCCATTCCAGGGTGCCTGCCGCTATTGAAGCCTCATCAGGTCCTCCCTCTAGACCCGTTTGCACGTCCATTTCTATCCATCTACGGGCAGCCTTCGGATCCCTTGCTGCAGTATATTCTGCTCTTCAAGGAACACTTGTTGGGTAGATTAACTCCTCTAACATTAGAACTAACGCTGAAAAAAGGGGAAGGTGTTTAAGCTTTCTGCAATCTATTTATACGATAAAGTAGGCTGCATACTTTTCCTGTTCCTTGAGGCCAGTAACCCTATCTTAATGTGCCAGGGCTGGGATGATCATCATTATTTCAGAGGTTTGATGGGTAACATTTGCATGCAGTAATTATTAGCTGTGAGGTCTTGCTTTCCAACGATAGCACAGATACCCCCAAATAATAATAATTCTACCACTAATATATCAGCATCTCTTACCCCAGACATACACGAATCAGGATTTAATTTGAGCTACTGCCAAACTCCTGGGGGCTCATTCCATTTTGGACTTTTTTGAGTCGCGGTTGAATCTGTGCTACACCCAACACAGTTCCCACAGCCATTTTTTTTACCCGACATCTTGAGCTTAGGGCAAGAGCAGATGCGCACTGGAGACTCAGTTGACGCTTCACTATGGTAAGGTCTCTGCCAAGAGTCATCAGGTTAGGTCACGGGAAGTCTTCTTTCCCCAAACCGAATCGAAAATGCAAACCAAGACAAGAACTGAAACACCCAAAATAGAGAATTTGGATTTTGATCGGAGTTGGTTCAGATTCTGGTTGGAAACACAAACTACTCCAAATTAAGTCCAAAACAGCTTCTAAACTTGGTTACCAAGCCATTATAGTTACCCTGGGAAAGACGATCATACATCATAGTGCAAATATGATATATTATATGTTATATTTTTTCTTTAAGGATCACCTATCACATCACACACCAGCTGCCATTATATTAAAGAAAGAGTTTTCAATGATCAAATAATATCTGATATCTTGCCATACATCCTGTGACTACCAAGGGAAAATACGTAATGCTTTCATCTGTAGATGTACCATAAGGCACACCCAGGGGTCTGGGAAAACGGGGGCCATATCCCACCCCCTTAAATATAGAAAGGAAGGGGCTAGGACAGACACTATGGTAGCACTCTAATTTCTGATCCTGCTTCTAATTCTGAACCTCTTGGCCTGGGTACGGCAAGAAGGGTAGACCCTTCCTCCAAAATAGTATCCAGCACACATCTCCTTGCTCTCTTGTGCTCTCAGACAGCCATTGCCTCACAGGAGGAAAGCAGCTACTCCCTGCATGGCTTTAGATGAGGGAAGCGCCGTTCTGTGAGGGGGGAACATGCTGCGAGCACATGTTGCAGTGTCACGCGTATTTGAATGTCGAGCACTAGCTAGCTCTGAGACTTTGCCATCCTGCCTATGGCAGTGACACTGCCCATAACCCTCCTGCTCTAACGTTTTGGTGAAGTAAGACCCGTACAGTGTGTTTGAAGTCTGCACACCTGAAATTGCTGTCAAGCAATATCTGATTCTGGCTCAGTAAGGTTACTTTTAAGGTGTTCTCCGGTACTAAAACCCGTAGAAGATGATGATTTTGAAATGTCAGCTGCCGACAGCAGCTCAGGAGCACAACTGGAGTTTTGCACAGTATTTTCAGCCTCATGGCGTACAGGGTTCAATTCAAATCTTGTCTACAACTTTTTGTCAACTGCATATCAGGAGACTTTGGGCCTCTACTGGGCTATGATGCCTTGAGTTTTCATTTGCAACTAACTGAGTCCCCTATTTTACAACTCCCCTCACCCTGATATCTATTTTAGCCATTCTAATGACAGAGGTCCACAGACAGCAGCTCCCTCCAGAACCCAGAACATGTGCATCCTAAATCCGGCCAGAACCCAGAACATGTGCATCCTAAATCCGGCCAGAACCCAGAACATGTGCATCCTAAATCCGGCCAGTAAGCATCACCACTGAGTAATGGTTGAGTCCGTCCCGTCCCCCCCCCTCCCTCCCAGGGGCTGTGAACTCCACTTCTGCAGCATTCCCAGCCTCAGCTGGGCCCCCAGAGAGTGAAAGACCCTATCCCGGAATCAAACCTAGGACTTCTACATGCCAGGGTGCAGCGCTGCTACTGAGTTACCGGGCTCATACTAAGGGACATTAGAACTACAGTTCCATGCATGCAAAGGGGCAAAACCAGGAATGGAGCAGCCTCTGTGTGTTCAGCTGGGTGAGGTTGCCCTCATATACTCCACGCCTGAGCTCTGATTTCTGCGGCGAGTTCTTTCATCGAAAGCTTTGCTGCAGCTTTTGCCTTCTGGTAACAAAGCACGGATTAATCTGCTATTGATAGCAATGAGGAATTTTAGAACCTCTTGGGTTTCACTGTGTTAAGTACCTATCTCAAAACCAATCTGCCTCACAAGCCACTGGTTTTCCTCAATGGAATGCAGTGCTGCGAACCTTTGTTTCCCCAGGATATATTTGAGCTAGAAGGTTCCAAGATTTTATTGCCAAAAGAATTGCATCAGAATTTTAATGGCGAAAACAATATACATATGTATTTATATATATTTGCCGCAGGGGATCAGGAAGTAATATCGGTGACTTCCAGTGTATTGTACACAGTATAATCCAATGCACGCCAGCAGTCCTACCTGCCAAGTCACGTGATTTGCTCATGAGATCAGATGGGTGCAGAGCTGATCTCATGACCCTATGGGGAACTGTGAGGTTTCATGTGAAACTTCCTTACATTTCATCAGCCCTAAGGATGTGCTAGCAGCATGTTCCCACTCACCGGACGGCGTTTCCCCCATCTAAAGCCATGCAGGGAGTAGCTGCTTTCCTCCTGTGAGGCAATGGCTGTCTGAGAGCACAAGAGAGCAAGGAGATGCGTGCTGGATACTATTTTGGAGGAAGGGTCTACCCTTCTCGCCGTACCCACGCCAAGAGGTTCAGAATAGAAGCAGGATCAGAAATTATAGTGCCAACTGGCTCCATGTCAACTGGACAGGCCGGGTAAGTACTGGTTTCAGCTCACGGCACCTGTCCTGGAGCTACACATCATGCAAAGGAATAAAACCAGCACTGGGTAAACCTGTCTGGGTGACATGGAGGCAGTTGTTGATCATAAATTATGCAGCTTCACTCAGCAGAAGCCAACGATTGGTTCTTAAGTTATGGTATGAAAGTCTGACAAAAATCCAGTATCTTTTGTGTATTGTGCGACAGTTCAAAAGTATGATGAGCAAATAGCAATACTCTGTATTGATTAGAGTGATTACTACTACAACCACTTTTTGTTTCAATTTCTTTAACCGAGTCTCCTGAGGCCCTGGGAGCAGCCATTTTAGCAAGCGTAATTGATCGCCTCATCTGATGGCTGCATCCGGGCTACAACATTGATGCCGGAAGCCATGCAGAGAGACTTGGGTTCGATTCCCAAAATGATAACAGGAATGGAACAGCTCCCCTATGAGGAAAGACTAAAGAGGTTAGGACTTTTCAGCTTGGAGAAGAGATGGCTGAGGGGGGATAGGGTAGAGGTGTTTAAAATCATGAGAGGTCTAGAACGGGTAGATGTGAATTGTTTTTTACTCTTTCGGATACTAGAAAGACTAGGGGACACTCCATGAAGTTAGCATGTGGCACATTTATTTATTTATTTATTTAACGTCTCTTATATACCGATAGCCGTTCGCACATCGTATCTGTTCACAAAGAACAAAAAACTTATGGGCATCGCCCTTACAAATAATTTAAAACTAATCGGAGAAAGTTCTTTTTCACTCAACGCACAATTAAACTCTGGAATTTGTTGCCAGAGGATGTGGTTAGTGAAGTTAGTGTAGCTGTGTTTAAAAAAGGATTGGATAAGTTCTTGGAGGAGAAGTCCATTACCTGCTATTAATTAATTAAGTTGACTTAGAAAATAGCCACTGCTATTACTAGCAACAGTAGCATGGAATAAACTTAGTTTTTGGGTACTTGCCAGGTTCTTGTGGCCTGGATTGGCCTCTGTTGGAAACAGGATGCTGGGCTTGATGGACCCTTGGTCTGACCCAGTATGGCAGGTTCTTATGTTCTCAAGTTCTTATCCTCATTGTGCAATGGTGACACCTAGTGGCCAGATTTAGGGTCCATGACTGCAGGGTCCTCCGGCCAAAGACCATCACTGCCGTGACCATACTAAAGTAAAAATCCCCGCACAGTGGAAAGTAAGTCTTATGGTGCCGGATCCCAGTCCTGGATCCGATCGAGCTGGAAGCCCAAATAAGCAAGAGGAAAATAAAGGGCCAGAACCAAGCAAAGAAGTAAGATAGCCTGCCGCGCATGTACAGTCAGACTCCATTCCAGGGGCGTTCATGCGCGCCCTTGTTTCCATCGCGGCTTCTCTCTGGGCTTGAAGGAAGCAGTTAAGGAAATTAAAAAAAAAAAAATGCTTCTGTGATATTCTTGCTGGATGGTTTCGTGTTGCTTTCTGCAGCTTTTGTTTCAGTTATGACCATGCAGGGTTCTGGGCCATCAGACTGACCACAATATGTTCAGATAGATGCAAACTATCATCTGTCCTGCTTTCACCACTTTCTACACTAGTGTAAAAAAAAAATAAAAATCTTTCTATACCGTACCCCATGAAACATCCAAGTAACCATTGTTTTTCCTAGTGACGCGACCGACGAGAGGTTTCCTTTTCTGCAAAGGACCCAAGAAAACTGCACCCCCGTTATCTTCAGCTAAATTTGAGACTGGCTTCTGCATTACGTATTTCTCAAAGGGACGTGCATAAGACTTATTCCCCTTATGGTTTTATGGGTTTTGGGCTTTGGATCGGTAAATGTTCCGAGTCAGAGTAAGCACCTTACACCCGGAATGGGAAAAAACTGCAGAGTAAGCAGCAGTGCGTGTTTGAAAATTCGTTTTTAGTGGTAGGAGATTAGTGACTGTAAAATGCAGGCCACAGATTATGACCACTGCCTTTGAAATGATGACTGGGTTAAAAAAAAAAAATCAGCTGATTTTTAGCTATGGTAATTTTATGATCTTCTTATAGGCAGGGCTAGCACACTGGGATGTTAGCCTGAATCACAGCCTCCTTGTGATACATTAGGCAGGGCCAAAAAAGGATTTTAGCTGCTTACTGACAATTAGAAGCAGATCTTTCTCTCAGCCTGTGACATCCCTAACACCTCCCAAGCTTCCAGTCTCTGGATTCTTTCTAGGCCACATTTAAATTTATTGCAAAGTCCTAACCTAGGCTTCTTCGAACCATCTCCCGCCCTCATCCTCCCCAAGGGGCCAGGATATGTCTGTGCTCCGTGCACGACTTTGTGCAGAATGGGATGAAGGTCGTTGGTCTCACTTTTACAGGAGTCCCTAGGATATGGTGCAAAGCTGGAAAGGGTTTTTGGTTTCAGGGCTGGCTGCTGATTTCCCCCCCATTTTCTGTTCTTTTAAATCTTGGAATTTAGAAGTCTCTTCTGGACGGAGTGGAGTGTTCTTGTTGGGAATGGGTTTCTTTTGATGGAATATTTAGTGACATCTGCTTCAGGTTATACTTCTGTAAATCGCAGGTGGTTGTATTGGTTTAAATGTCACGTCTAGCTGTTTCCATATCATTCTGCTGGTGTAACGGTTTTGGTTTGCATTGTTTATTAGCCTGGTGGATAGGCGCGCGTTAGGAAAGCACGCACTCGATCATGAGCGCTGGTTTTTCGCACGCCGATATTGCATCGGCCTGTGTAGCCCTTTGGTAGGGACCATAACTTACAATAAAATTTCCCTGCCTAACCTTGGGTGAGTCTATGCCATGTCCCCGGCTACGTACAAGGAAGGACTTCCTGGCCTTTGGCCGGTAGCCTCCTTGATCTGTTCTGGGACAAACCTGGCCCGGGGTCTGAAAGTGGGAGGTGGCAGCAGCACCTGGAAGGAAGCTCCAGGCTTATGGAGGAATAAGATCCGGTGCAACGTGATGCAGCTAGGCCAGACTTCACATCCCTTACAACGATGCGCTTAAGGTCAGGGGAAAAGACGTTCCCGAGCCAGGGATCAACAATATGTCCATGGAAGGTACCAGAAAGACACTGGTTCTCGCCTGCTTTCAGAAAAGAACATATGAATCAGACCACAGTCCATCGAGCCCAGCATCCTGTCTCCGAAGGCAGCCTGTTTGGGTCACAAGTACCCAGCAGATCGCTAACAAAATAGATTTTAATTTTTATTTGGCATTATAGAGTTGCAAATGTCTGCCAGTTAAAGGAAAGTTAGAGAAGAGCTGCCAGAGTGCCAGTTATAATACTGATCTTTAGAACAATGTACACTTCTCAGCACATCCTCCCCACCAGGATGACTCCCTTCTCAAACATATCTTTCACCACTACAGGCTTCCATGGCACTGCCCTCTTAAATAGCAGAATTCCCCCCATTAAAACTACTGAAAAATCAGTAAAATTTCACCCATGAGTGACTCATCAGGTTAGCTAGCACCTGTGCCTGGGTGGATTTTCAAATCCTAATCACAGCCAAGATGCCCAGATGACCCGACTCCAGGCAGCCAACCTTGCATGGCTCTGCCAGTGCTTATTTTTCATGTGGTGCCTGACTGCAGCCCGAGGATAATACTGGACACTGGGCCAAGACTGGCAGCTCTGTAGTCCCATCAAGTCCGACGGAGTGGGCTGCTTCTATGGGATGGTGCTGCTTTCCAGCTCGCCCATCACTGGGATCCAGCAATTGTGACCTCATTTGGAATTATTCCTGCATCGTGCGCGTGTCACAGCTCGCAAGCTCCTTACGCACCAGCACACAGCTTAAGTAAAAAAGGCAAAGGCTTCACATGGCTTGCGCAGCAGAGTAGAGCAGACGGGGCTCTGAAGGGAGGTGTAACCTGCTGACACCAGCTGCTGCTGCTCCTCCTCCTCCTCCTCCTCTCTGCGACAGCATCAGATTTTCCTCCAACACAACACAAACAACCAAATCAATTAGGCCTCTGTGAAGCAGCCGAGCCACAGGTATGTGCCAGCTGTCTGATATGATAATTGTAGATGAGTTTCTCATTTGCTGATCATCTGAGCCTGTGTGTTAGTGGTTTTGTGAGAGAATGAGAGAGAGAGAGAGAGAGAGAGCGCAAGCACAGGTCGATTGAATGAGAATCAGATTTGCTGAACCAAGAGCTTAGAGAGCATTTCTGAACTGAGATCCATGGCCGAACCATAAAGGTGCAGTGATCATCCTCACGATTCTGCAAGGCCTTTCCTTAGCACCGCCAGACTGGCGGACGCATGGCCCCTAATGATGAAGGGCAGTGAAGGGGCCTTGGCATATGGGATGGATGGCTGCTACTGCTAGTCAGCAAGGGTCTATGAAGGGCTTTCATCGAGTGAGCCAGCGAAACCAAAATGTTTGAATTTCAGGAGGAAGAGTTCTCAGTCACACACAGGTGTTAACAACGATTTACGCACGATGCTGTATGACTGCAACCTGCAATTGTCATATTCCTTGAAAATGATGTCAAATCCTATGCAAATTAATGGCAGATGAAGGAGTTGCTGGGCAACCAAAAGGTTAATAAGGAGACATCTTTAATCTGCTATGGCTGGTTGAGATGAGTTATGGCAGAAGATGAGTGATCATGGATTTGATGGTTTCTTGCTTTAGGATGATTACTGCTTTTCTTACAGTATGACTCAGGGGGAGGGGGAGAGGAAGAGTTGTGCTGGTTTGCAGTATGAATATACTAAAAGGCAAAGTATTATTGGAGACTATGAAGGAAAATGTCATAGATGAGTCAAAGTGAGCATAAGCATCAGCTGTTGCTAATTAATGTCTGAGGCACAAAAGACTGCCCCGGGTGCGATGCAGTGACGGTGTTAACGGCACCATCTTCATTGTCCGAACAACTGGAGAAGGCTGGATCTAACCTCCCCGAGAAGTACACCACTACCTTCACTGTTGTTAATCCACCAAGTTCTAGAATGCTGGGCGACAAAAATACCACCTCTGACCTTTACACGTCAAACTGAAATCTAGTGCACGTTTACTACGTGAAACCTTTCTGTTGGGCTCACTTACAGGAGAACTCTTATATCTTATTTCTCAAATAGTGTTTTGGCTTTTTACCCTCAAATACTCTTAAAATTGTATTTTAACTTGGAATAACAGCAACACAACTTCATTACCAAATTCTAGCTCCACGCAAACTGGAGCAGGGTGATGATGGCATTGTTGTCTTCGACAATGTCTGATGCTCTAAGTGGGCATGAGATCTCAACTTTAAATGATTTGCCAACCAGATACATTGATTGAGCGGGATATTCTCTGGAAATACAAGTCCATATGTGAGTACAGAGCGACGAAACTGGAAAAGTTAGCCAGGTTTTTTTCTTTGAGGTTTTAGAAGTGGTGGTTTATGAAAACGTGATGCACAGGGGCGAATTGGAGAGTCTCTTGTAACAACATGGAGCACACTGGCAATGCCACAGTGTTATGAATTAATGTAAAATGTTTTCACCATGGTTTAGATCCAGAACACACACTATGGATGTAACTAGGTGACGCAGTGCTAAAACATGTTCTTGCCATTTCTTAGTGCATGCAGATGATATCCAGATTTTTGTTGCCCTGGGAGCACTTGTTAGAGTATTTATTGAAGCTGCTTTCAACAGTGGTAGATAGAGTGGATGCATGCAAATACAGCTGCATAAGTAAAATGGATGGAAATCTGCCATGACTGGAGGAGTCCTCCAGAGCTGAAATTGGAGATTAACTGGTTAATTTGTCTTCAGAAGTTAAGAGTATGGGCATTCTCTTAGACTCCAATCTATCCTTGGAGGTGATTGAAAAAGATGTCCTTTCCTTACAATGAGGTAAACTATTCTGATCTCATGTACAGCTAGGTGATCTTAATATAGTTGTTCAAGCTACTGTCCAGACACATTTGGACTACTGTAACTCTGTTTATACAGGGCTACCTAAGAGATTGATGGCTAGACTCCAAACGGTTCAAAATGCAGTGGCAAGATGTTCGAAGAGAGGGCAATACCACTGTTGGTTTCTCTTTATTGGTCGCCAATACATTTACTTATGAAATTCAAAATTCTTATTGTCTTTCAAATTCTGGCTGGAGTTGGGCCTCACTACATAAAAAAAATAATAAAATCTCTTGTTATAAACTGAGAAGGCCTTTATGTTCTCGTCTAGACTGTAGGCTGGTTATTCTTTCAGTGAAAATGGTAAAGAAAGGCACGATTAGATTATGGGAGTAGCCCCACATTGCTGGAATCCTCTTGCAGGAGGTCTCAAGACTACTCAAGATTATGTGATGTTCTGAAAGTCATTGAAAACCTTATTGTTTTCATCTATTGATTTACTTGGAACAATGATATTCCTAGGATGGCCTGATGCATGTATTTGTACAGCGATGCTTATGTCTAGTAGCACTATAGAAGTGATAAGTAGTATTGTGATTTTAGTTTATAACAGGAGATATATTGAGAACAGAGTATGGTGTTTAAATGTACTAATGACTTTTTTTAATTTTATTTGGCTTGTTTTATGATATCATTATTATGATTGAATTTATGTTAACTTATTTATTTTGCATATTGTTGGATTAATGCATAGTCTGTTTTTGTTAATGCTATATTGTTTTGATTATTTTTACGCTGCTTTGTTTGCCATTGGCTTGAACAAAAAGATTAAAACCAATGTATTATGCTAAATTAAATAGTTTACTATTGTTGTAACCAGGCCCGTGCTTTGGTAAAGGTGGGAGAGGCGGGTACTAACATCTCTGCACCTCTTCGTAGAATGATGTGCAACCTCCCAGTCTGCTGTTTCACTCTCCAGTATTTGTAGGGAGCAGAGGATGGTAACATGGTCCTTTCCTTGCCTTTATCATATGCTGCAAAACATCCTGACAAAATGCTACGATTATTGTGGCATGTTGCAGAGTGAAACTGCGTTGGGTGAATTTTATATTTAAAAAAGCGGGTAATGTATCCAAATAAATAGATAAATATCAGAGCCAGCATGATGCAAAAGAGCATCTGAGAAGAACTAGACAAACCAACCCACCCTGGCCCCGAAGTAATAAGGAGCACTAATGTGTGCACATGCATAAGCTGCTTTCCCAATTTATGAAGGTGTTATGCATGCAAAAAATGTGCATACAAGCCGGCGTTTATCATGCGCATACATTAGTGCTGCTTCATGCAATTCCCATGTTAATCAAGCCATTAGCCATTATTTCCTGATGCCGAGAGGGCAGCATAAGCTTTACACGGGTTTTCTTAATGCTCAGAAATTAAGTCCTGCTCAGATGTGGAAAGCTTCTGGGGCTAGAGTTAGTCTATGGGGAGTTCGAAATGTGGGGGGGTCCTATATTTGGGATTTATATGTCAAACATATGATTTGTGCACAACTGTGTTTCTGCGCATAAATCATGATTTTTACACAGAAACCCGTACTTTCTGCGCCTAGGGACAGTAATTTTCAGATCCCGATTCCACCAGCAAGTCAGGGTGCGCATTCACACCATTGCCAATTCGTTAAGAGCTAGACCTCCAAACCCCCGTCTGCAGCAATGGATAATTTCTTTCATTTTCTTGAAGTTACACCTCCTCCATAGCAAAAGTTATGCAGCAGTGGACCCGGGCGGGTGCCGGGGCACTAAGTATTTACGCGCACATCATGTTGGCCATGCCCCAAAATGCCCACGCCCTGCCCAGGCCACACCCCTTTTTTAAAATGAAGTGAGATAGGCGCGCAGTGGGGGGAGATACATGAGAATCTGGGCGGCTGTTAAAATTTGGGGGGAAGGGGTGCTCATCTCCCGATTTTGGTGCGCCTGGGCTTTTAAAATTTACCTTAAAATGTTTTATACACAGAAATCATGGTTTTTGCAAAGAAAACATGATTTCTGTGCATAAAAGCATTTGCACGCTTACAATTGGGTTTTACACATGTAAATGCACTTCACCCATGCAAGTGGGCTTTTGCAATTTGCTGCAATAGTATGTTACATTTACATGCGTAGCTCCATCAATAATATTTTATGCATGCTACACATCTTTTTGTACAATTTTTGGGTTGGCATGCTTTTTTACCTTCCAGTGCATTAGCAAACCACTAGCTTACTGCACTGGGAGTTAAACTCAAGTTTTTACCACATGAGTAATGTGAGTTAAAATGTATCTAACACAGCAAAAGGGACAGTAAGAAATAAGGGTAGTAACGGCAAAAAACATTTTTATGTATGAAACAGGAAGCGTACAAAGGGAGTCAGCAAGCCGGAAACAAGTGCAGGACCACCTTAGAAGGTGGCAGCCCGGACCTCTCCATCATTCTCCTGTACATAATGTGAAAAACTCTCTAGGCAATCTAAACTGTATCCAAAATGCAAATGGTAATAAAAATAAATGTTTTAAGTTCTTTTTTTGATGCAGATAAAACCATAGGTACAATGCTCAGAAAAATCAGCGCGATAAAAGAAAAACAGACTATGCATTAATCCAACAATATGCAAAATAAATAAGTTAACATAAATTCAATCATAATAACGATATCATAAAACAAGCTGACGTTTCAAATCTCCTGCATCAGGGGGACTGATCTGAAAGCTTGAAACTTCCCTCTCCGGTGTAGCGCGCTCTATCTGGATCTCCCGATCTCCAAACGATTCAAAACTGGCAGCCATTATTATTAATATTATTATTGTCATTTGTATTTTGGATACAGTTTAGAGTTTTTCACATTGTGTACAGGTGAATGATGGAGAGGTCCGGGCTGCCACCTTCTAAGGTGGTCCTGCACTTGTTCCCGGCTTGCTGACTCCCTTTGTACGCTTCCTACGTCACACATAAAAAGTTTTTTTCGCCATTATTACACTTATTTCTTACTGTTCCTTTTGCTGTGTTCGATATATTATCCTTGAGGACAGGAATTTGTGGGATTATTCTTCTCTTAGCTAAAATGTCTCTCACGTTTTTTACTCGCGTTTTATTACATTGGTTTCACACAGCTCAGGCCTTCTGATTGCCTCCTTGGATTGGTTCCTGTTTACATAAATGCAGTATGACCATCTGTTTTACTTTCCATCACTTTGTGAGGGATTTTTGATTCTTATCTGGGCTTCCAGCCTCTATAACTTGTCCATTTCTAGGTACCAACAACTAAAGGCCAGCCCCCACTGAACTTCCTTACATAGCCCGTCCGGAAAACCAGTTGTGAACTACAAAATGCATTGCCCTTAGAGCTGACTTGAAGCTGATGTGCAGTGTTAGGACTGTACCGGGTAAGGCAGCATTACTCACCCAATAGTTGTAAAGTACCATTCTAGCTTCGAGCTCTGGTGTGGGGTCTGCGGGCTGCCTCTGGGAAGAGAAGCTCTTCCCGACATGCACACCCCCCAAAAGCCCACGGCAGACAGAGTTAACTTTTCACTCCTGTGGATACCCAATGCCGGAGTATGGTAGAGCTTGCTCTACAAACAACCTTTTGATTATCAGTCCTCTCCGGGGCACTTTCAAGATTGTCTAATCCCTATTAAGCAAACATGCCAGCTAACAGTGTCCCGATTAGAGCAGGGAAGTAAAACCCATTGAAATGCAAGCAGCATATCAACAGGAAACTTGGGAAGATCAAATCAAGCACATCTTCCTAGCTCTACTATACTACAGAGAAAAATGTGGGGCTGAGGGGGAGTGGAGTGCTGGTCTATTGTCCAGTATGATGAGCAGGAGGTTTCTGGGGAGTTCTGCACTGCTCTCTCTAACCCCTTGCTGGCCCCTACAAAGATCCAGGTCTAACAGCGCTGGGCACATGATAGGACTTGATAGACACTTGAGTGATAACCAAAAAAATAAAGGGGTGGATTACTGGCAATCCCTGACCTCAGGGTAAATAACACTAAAACTTAGCGCTGTGCTCCTTCAGGTACATCACTTGCACTCTTCACTAAAAATGGTCCCATTTACCAAGGCAAGCTGCGTTCATTACACACTGCATTAGTTACAAATTCCCTGGCATTTCCTCCCGGAGTAATTTATGTGAGAAAGAAAACACGTGCCTAATAGTTGCAGCTGAGCCTAGCATCCCAGTATTGCTGAGAATGATTTCCCCCCCCTGGTGGAACCTCTCTGAAAATAACTTCTGATTATTTGTGCAGGAGCAGTGTCATGGGACGTAAGAATAGGGTTGAATTTTAGGAAGAGGGGTCACTCCCCTACTGGGTCCCCACAGTTTCTATATGTTCTGTGATTTTGATGTTTAGAACACTTTCCACTATTTTTCCTGGCACTGAAGTCAGGCTAACCGGTCTGTAGTTTCCCGGATCGCCCCTGGAGCCCTTTTTATATATCGGGGGTTACATTTGCTATCCTCCAGTCTTCAGGTACAATGGATGATTTTAATGATAGGTTACTAATTTTTACTAATAGGTCTGAAATTTCATTTTTTAGTTCCTGTATACCATCCGGTCCAGCAGCAGGCACAGGAAAGAAGGAAGCACTGCTATCCAACGTCTCCTGCTAGTGGGTGGAAGAGGATTGCGCTGGGGGAGGGAGGTTGGAGAGGATTATGCGGGTGTGGAGAAACCCACTCAGGCGGATTTCGCCTGTTCCCCAGCCTTGGTTCAAACTATCACTTTGCCAACTTCCTCCTTTGAGTCTTAGCCTGAGTCTGCCTTCAGCATTCTGTCCCAATATATTTTGCTTCTTACGTGCTTTTGCGTTCTTGCAGATAAAGGTGTGCAACTTTTCTTATGCCCATAGGCCCCTGTTTTTAAACATCTCCTTCCATGAATCCCTTCCACAGCACATTGTGTATCAGCTCGATCCTGCATGAGGTTCTAACCAAGATCTGCTCTTTAGTTGGCCGGGCTCTGTTCATGCTTTACATGAAACAGTGTGACACCTGCATGGGGCTCTAATGAAGACCTGCTTTTCGGCTGTCCGTGCTGCGTTCATACTTTATGTGGATCAGTGCGACGGCTGCATAGGGGCTCCGATGAAGATCTGCTCTTCAGCTGTCCATGCTGAATTCAGGCTTTATGTGTATCAGTGTACTGCTTTCCCATGATCTGCTTATAAAGATCTGCTCTTCAGCTGTCTGTGCTGTATACATGGATCAGTGCGACGGCTGCGTGGGGCTCCGATGAAGATCTGCTCTTCAGCTGTTTCTGTCTTGAGCTCCCAAATCATAGTTCTTAGTGCCTTCTGCACTAAGTGAGCGAGTTCTGCTCCTCAGGTGCACGGTAAAACCCAGAAGAGAGGACAACATTTTCATTTATTGTTGACCTGCCAACTGAGTCACCCACAAGCAAGCTTTGATGTCACTGCTTGCACAAGATCACTTCCTGCACTAAAGTTTTCTCTGCTGCTGCTATCAACTTTTTGTACTGCACATTGTGCACAGCAAATGTGCTTTTTGCTAATTTGATGGAATGGGAAAATGAGCTTCTCCTTCCACTTGCAGTTTGTTCTCTGTTATTGCTAATTAAAGGACGTTATTTCAGATCTCTTAAGTGCTTAAGCTACACAAATCATTCTTTAGCTTTCCATAGAAATTGCTTTTATAAAGAGATCCAGAGACAGAGGAATCCTTACAGGACCACGTCATAGAGATAGCTTGAAAAAAAACAAACCTGGTAAGCGCTGCCCTCTGCTGGAACTAGGCTTAACTGCTACAAGGCATTCCATAACACTCCCAACAGCCTGGATTTTCACACCATCTATGATTCAAATATAATTTTACAAATCTGGGGCTTAAATTCTTAGAAGCTATTACCTGGAGCCTATCTGACTGTGTAAGTCATGCACCTGGGGAACTGGGGGTGTGGAAGGTGTCCTCTATGCTGTACGGTTACCTCTGGGGGTTGGAGAGGAGATGAGATGCCTCGGGAAGCTCTCCAGCATAGTCGTGCCATCACATACTTTTCTTCCTGCCCATAAAATCTCATGCATTTCAAGATCAGCAGAGGTGACTCGCAAAGTCAGAAAATGCTAGCTTGTGATGACTGGCATTGTAAGTGAAATATTTATTTATTTTTATTTAGGTGCCTTGTATGCCATTGTTCCAATGTAAGATCACAACGGTTTACAAAATCAGCATTCAGATTCTGGGTCAACATTCGTATTTTAGGTTAATACAACAGCAAAAACATATTCTGTGTCTTATTCATAACTAATCTTGTTCATCACCACAATAGTAAATACATATTCTCTGTCAACACAACATCAAGCTCCAGCTGACTTTAAGCCCTCTCCAAATCACTGTGCAGTTTAGCACATCCAAAGTAAATTTGCAGTTGCATCAAGTTTGGAGGGCCCTGGTTGCACATTTGGACACCCGGGCTACATAAGATCTTCCGAACAGGTAAGAGAAGGAGCAACGTGGTTGGAATTCAGCAGAGCTGAAGCATGGAGAGATCAGATGACCCAGAGCTGGCAGAACTGATGATCAGAGCCGGATTTAGGGGTGTGGTGCTGTGCTTCATGAGGGCAACCTTTCTCTCCCCCTTCCCTTCCCACTCCCCTCAGCCAGGGAGCATGCTTCTACTGATGTTTGCCCAGGGAAAGTCAGGCCTACTGAGAATGTCATCCCAGAAGCTCACCTGATTCATAGATCAGTTCTCTCACCTCTCGACCATACCTTTTTCCCATGACCAAATGCTTTATTACAATCTACACTTTTATATGATATAATTATCTCCTTTTATACTCTGGCACCAAGGTATAGTAGACAAACAGAAGCTGAATTGTCTCCTAGTCCCAGCCCTACTGAGTGTGCAAAGTGTGCAACTGCACAGAGCGGCACACCCGGGGGGAGTGTGGAAGGGACCCAAGAAAGGAAGCAGAAAGGCCTGAGCGCCATCGCTGAACGCCATCCCACCAGCGGCTGAAGAAAGAAGACGCACATTCAGCTACAGGGCCAGCCCGCACCATTTTTACGTACCGGTAGCGGGGCTGGAGCACCCGGAGATCACGCCTGCCCAATTTAGGGATTTTGCATTTGCGGATGGATTTAGATAGATTTGGGGAGGGGGGGGGTGTCAATTTTGAAAGTTTGGATCACCGGAGCGAGCAGGTTTTGTTTTTTTTATGGCGGGGACCAGAGGTCTGGGACAGTTTCTATCGTGTGTTGATTATTGGGAAAACAAAAATTCAATGTTAAATAAACAGAACGATGAAAGGGGCAGCACAGTAATTGTTCGCACAGAGCAGCAAAAACGCTAGCACTGGCCCTGAAAAGAGATAAATAGCCGCCACTGGAGTGCCGGACAGGACAGCTGGAAAACGCAGTGCATGTACTCTCGCTACAGGAAAATCCGCTCTTTTTAATTAGTGCTCGAAACGGAAGAACAGCCTTGTACTGGCTTTTTGTTTCTAAGAGATTTGATACTCTTCCAGAATACCTATTGCATTGGTCTTATGCCACCTACAATAAAACAGTGAAGAAATGTGTTTACTTCCTGTAAGAGGCACATGCCCCATCCAAATCCTGCTTCTAAAGACAATTTCTTGTTTCCTGGCAAGGCCTTGTGTCAAATTCGTGACAGGCTGGGAACAGACTAACCAAGCTTCACAGGTCGCGTTGTGTTTCTTCAGATAAAAATCTGTAAAGTCTGGCACAGGAAGTCATAGCCATTTACCTCTGGCCCTGGCTGTCAGTGTCCACTAGCCTTTACCATTTGCTGATGTGTGCGATATGGATCGGTGATCGCAGTCCATTTTTCCGGGATGCACCACAGGTTGCACCGCCTGGCACTTTAATGGCAGCCTCAGGTCAAGGATTGCATGGACAGACAGTGACCAGAGAATCTCTTCAGAACAATACGGACACATATTACAGGGCACTCATACAGAACCATAGAAATGACGGCAGAAGACCACCAAACGGCCCATCCAGTCTGCCCAGCAAGCTTTCACACTTTTTTTTTTCATACTTATCTGTTACTCTTGGCCCTTATTAGTAAATTTTTGGTTCTAGTTACCTTCCACCCCCGCCATTGATGTAGAGAGCAGAGCTGGAGCTGCATCTAAGTGAAGTATCTAGCTTAATTGGTTAGGGGTAGTAACTGCCGCAATAAGCAAGCTACTCCCATGCTTATTTGTTTACCCAGCCTGTGCCATTCAGTCCTTGTTGGTTGTTGTCTGAATATAATTCCTCTTTTCTTTATTCCCCCCTGCCGTTGAAGCAGGGAGTTGCGCTGGTTATGTATTCCAAGTGAAGTATCAGGCTTAATTGATTCGGGGTAGTAACTGCCGTAACAAGCAAGCTACACCCATAATTAGTTGTTTACCCAGACTATGTAATTCAGTCCTTGTTGATTGTTACCTGAATATAAATCCTCTTTTCCCCTTTCCTCCCTGCCGTTGAAGCAGAGAGCTATGCTGGATATGCATTGACAGTGAAGTATCAGACTTATTTGGTTTGGGGTAGTAAGCGCCGCAACAAGCAAGCTACTCCCTGGTTTTTTGTGAACGCAAATCCTTTTTTCCACATTTCCTCTTGCCATTGAAGCATAGAGCAATGTTGGAGTCTCATTAACCATGTGTATGTTTATTGAATAAGGGTATTATCTCCAGGTAGTAGCCGTCATTCCCGCAAGCCACCCCCATGCCTCTTCTCTTCATTCACATCCTCTAGACTTTATGGATCCACAGTGTTTATCCCACACCCCTTTGAAATCCTTCACAGTTCTGGTCTTCACCACTTCCTCCAGAAGGGCATTCCAGGCATCCACCACCCTCTCCGTGAAGAAATACTTCCTGACATTGGTTCTGAGTCTTCCTCCCTGGAGTTTCAACACTGACATCTACCATTCTGCTCTTCAGCTCCTTGAGAGCTGAACTCAAGGTCTAAGAGATGTGGGGACCCTACCATGTGAGTGGGGAAGGGATTAAAGGACCAGCATGCCACAGACTGGAAAAATGGGGAGTCTGCTTACAATTCCAAGGCAAAGGCATAATTTAGTGCAATCTGCTATGAACTGTCTGTAATGAGTTAGTCGGAACTGCACTGACCAGACGTTCACTCTGTTTAATACGGCAAGCCTGTCACGCCATTTACAATGCATGCATGTCACTACTGTAGTGCACCTGCACGTTATTAGACCATTTTGTGCACGGCAGACGCACAGAAAAAGATGTGCTCCAGGGTCCAAGTTCAAAAGGTTTACCTGGCTAAAATCGGGTGCTGTCCAGGTAAATCTATCCATTTAAAAATCTGGCTCGTTTAATCTGCTAAATTTGTGCAGGTAAAATCACAAACTGCACAAATTCAGCACAAAAAGGGGGTGTGTGTGCAGGTGGGAGGTGTTTCTGGGGTGGGATTTCAAATGTGGCGTCAGCAGCAGGTAAGGGCAGGTAGTGTCTAGCACGTCCACCTGTCTCCAGATTCCTCCGAAGCCGCTCATACACGAAGAGCAGTGAAGGTACGGCGGACCTTTGAGGATGGACCTCTTCGATGTTATGGTTCAAGGTTCTTTTTCCCTTCTCTGGGACGTGACAGCAGGAAGAAGGGGACGGAAGAGTGTATGCATGTGTGGGTGGAAGGGAGCAGCCCCCTTATCTCGTTGCTAGAGCAACTGTTCCTCGCTTGATTGGAAAGGAAAACCCTGATGTGTATTTTTTTGTGGTTTTTTCATTCAAGCCTTGGTATGCAGGAGTGAATCCAGGCTGGAAGAAGTGATAAATGTTTGTAACATAACCTTCACTGGTTTAGCCTCTTGGTTGCAACATCACGCTGACACACGGCTTATTCCTAACTGGAGGGAAGGTGACTATTTTGAACCGGTAGTTCCCTAACCATCATCCCAGACGCTCCAAAATGCAGTAAAATTGCATCCAAAGAGCATCGAAGACTCGGCAACTCCTGCGGCCCCTTCTCTTCCCCTCCTCTGACTTCACGGTGAGTTCCTCATTTTATTTTCTCTGTGGGTTCAAGAACTGCTGACTGCTTATAGTCACAAGAAAACTGAACTACATATGTAAAGTGGAAATGTATACCAAACGTTTTTATCTGCTTACTTGTAAAATGAAGATGGAAATTGTCAAAGGTTCTACTTATCTCTTTTCTGCGAACAATGCAGTCTTTGCTAAATCGTGCAGCAGTAAACCTTTTATTATATTTAAAAAAAAAAAAAAAAAATCTACGCTTGTGGTAATCTAGGCTAAAATGACCTTGAGATACTGCTTCAGTCTAAGGTTTCCAACTGCCACATCAATGCCACCCGTTACCGACCAAGTTCTCACTCCCTGTTCGATGTATTTCTCCTGTGTTTGATGTAAACCGATGTGATATGACAGGACATGAACGTCGGTATAGAAAAAGAATAAATAAATCTCCAAGACAAGAAGGGCCAGGATCAAACATCTCATGATGATGGAGTTGGCTGGCAAACCTGATTCTATAAGTCTGCAAACTGGGCAATATGTGCTCTACATATGTATATACTTATAGAAGAGGAGAATGAAAAGCAATACTAACCAGGAATGCAATACGGCTTTAATGCTCACAGACCACAAAGAGGCTGTCCTGCTCATAAATGTGAAGAAAGCTTAAATCCTGTTTGAGTCCCAGCCATGAGATATATACCGACAATATTCTGCCCTTTTATAGAACACCAGGGACAGGGTTCTTCTAGAACTACAAACCAATGGAAAACTGTTAGCTAATCCAATTATTTTGACATCAAAATTATTCTTTTTGGAGCCAGCCTAGTGGCGGGACCTGCAGGTCCTCTCCACTCCTGAGGTCAGCCAAGGCTGGGCCTGCTGCAGAAGCAGCACTCACAAACCCTGGGGGAGGAGTGAGGGAGTCAGTCACCGCAGGTGGCGACACCTCCTGACCACGATTGCAGGGTTCTGGTGTGTGGCCCCCAGCCAAGAACTGCTGCTGTAACTAATGACTGGATAAAATAAGTTGGGAGACTATTCTTTACATTATTGTTTTGGGGGTCAACATACTGACCACACACCATGATCAGAAGAGATTTTCTCTCGAGTAGCCTGATGACCTTGTTAACTGATAATTATTCCATGATTCCTCCGAGATTTTACTGCTTAGAAAGTTTATAGTATTTCATAAGCTAATTCACTTATCCAGCATAATAAAAAACAACCAAACATGAGTCTTTCTTTTTAGAAAGCCTACTTTTCATGGTTCTCTTTGCTTCTGATGGACAGCTTGCACTGATATAAACAGCAATTTGCTGCTGATTGCAGGGAGAAATGGCCTGCGTTCAATTCATTTGTTTCATCTCATCAATTTTCCCTCTATTTTCTCTCTCAGTGACTTTCCAGGAATTGCAAGCATCCTGCCCAGGCTACTGTTAGAGCTACGGCATTTGCACGTTCCAAACGATGAGATAGCATGGTGGTAGGGGCTGGCAGGAAATGCAGCTAAGTTTAGAACATAGTAGAACTGCATGGCTTTCAAGTTTTGTGACAAAGCCAGTATCTTGCAAAGTGAGAGAGACAATGTTTCTGGAGTTGGGGGAGATGGGATTTGAGCAAGACCTAAGGTTTGTAAAGAGCAGGGGCCGGGAATTTCGGCATCTATTTCCTGTACGTGGCCTGCAGTTTCCTCAAAAAGTTCACGTGGTTTACCTTTGGTTAGTAGGGGCCCCTTATCAGATGGGCCCAGTTTTCTAAGAAATCAAGAATCCCCCCAGAGCTATCACTGTGTGTCTAAATGCACTACGCAATTAGAAGCACAATATGTCAGTTGCTCAGGAATACATAGAGGTAATACATTAAAAAGTTACCAGGGTCATAAGACTGGCAAAGTGAAGAAGCTTCACTGCGTGGGGGTGTGAAAGCTGTTTCTTGGGAGTAGTACAAGGTTCTCCCCTCCCCCAAGAGTTGGATCATTTCTATTATCTATGAAGGCATTGAAACGTGTGGAAAACTTTGAGGAGCCAATATACAAGTTGGCAAACTGCAGAGACAGTAGGAAAGATCAGGGGTATGTCGGCTAATTAGAAACACGGAAGGAAGGAGGAGCTTTATGGAATATATGAGAGAGGAGAAAAAGTGAAATATCTAAAGGGCTGGACTCAGAAAGTGAACTGAAGAGAGGAGGAGGACTCATAACATGACCATTTCTGTATTTAGTCATGTTCTAATTTTGCTGCAGTTGAGGAGGGAATCTTTTATTGGCTGGTATTGTTTTTCCATATAAGTGTGACTACATATCATTTTGGGTAGTGTTATTGCACTGCCAGCTATAGAAGCACATCATCTTTCTGTACTGCACACTTACCCTTTAACGTACCATACATTCTGAGCTCCAGCATATCACGTATGCATTTTTTTCTTTAAATGTGCCAATGATATTTCTAGCACTGTACAGCCCCTCATAGAAAACAGATTTATCTGGTTTTATTTTGACAAAGGGCACTTTGCTTGGGATTACTTTGTATGTGTGCACGCCCTGTCTTGTGACTGCAAAACTATTGTTAGGGGAAAGAACATTTGAGCACATCACCCCTTCGATGATAGATCTACACTGGCTGCCAGTACAATCAAGAATCCACTATAAAATACTAACACTAATTTTCAAATAATCAATGACAGAAAGTCCAGGTTATTGGGCGTGACTCTCCAACCATACACACCACCACGAACACTAAGATCACAAAACAAAAGTCTAATAACCGTACCTACACCACGCAGCACTCATCTAACGCAAATACGAGACCGAATATTTTCTATAGCAGATCCCAAGTTGTGGAACTCTCTGCTGGAGTCGTTACTTCTGATTACTGAACGAAAGAGCTTCAAACGTGAACTGAATATACATGGCTCTTCAAAAATGCGTATGACCTAACATAAAATTAACAACTTGTAGAGAATCACAGAGATATTGTTTGATGAACGAGTGACAATGATTAAGAGACTTAAAGAGCATGAAGACAACTCACTGACTGCCTCGTGAATGTTATTTAAAAGGAACTCGTTTATCATGAATTACTATTATAAGAATCTAGTTAACATGTTTTGATGTTGTGTTGACTTATAACGTGAATGTTGCTTTTGTAAGCAGTTGTGATCTTATTTTGGAATGACGGTTTATAAAAAATGCCTAAATAAATAAAAATAAAATAAATTGCTCTTGTACATAAGTCAGAAACACATCATTTAACCAAAGTGGGCTGAAAGCATAACTTTGCAGAAATGATTACTCAGCCCAGAGAGAGAAAGAGAGAAAGAGAGAGAATGGGTCATCAGGTTGTTTTTTTAACCCTCTCCTTAAAAATCTGCCACCACAATAAATGCTTTTTAGTTTACCCAGAATGCGGCTACCCGCTTAACAGCTGGCATTCCACGATGGGAGCCTATCACCCCTGTCCGGCACTTCTTGCATTGCGTCCGGCACATTACATTAAAAACTTTATTATTGAGGTTCCCCCCGGGATAAGTTCGGCCTTACAGATCCATGTTCTAACATGATGATTGCAGTCCCGTGGGAGACACCTGCTAGAGAAAGATACCATCGTTCCGAGAGCTAAGATTGTACGAAAATAGAGAATGTTTGTTGTCGTCGACCCCCCAATGTGAAACTCGTTGCCCAAGGGTTGAGAACCGAAACCTGTATCAAATCATTTAGGAAGAAACATAAGGGGTTCCTGTTTGTGCAGGCCTTTGGTGCCTAACTGCTTCCTCCAGATGTGATTATTTAATTTACATTGAATTATACCATCGTCTGAGTACCCTATGGGGTTTGATTGACCGCTAGTCTTTCACAGTTTGAATGCTGGCATTCTATTCTGTTTGTTTTTAGGGATTTTTTTTGTAATCTTCCTAGGATTGTAGATAGAGCGGGCTAGAAATATTCTAAATGTCACACCGGAGGGTAGTGAGTCCTTGTGCGCACAAGATAGGTCTTATCAGACAGCAGCTGACTCCACGGCAGCAGGTCCTCTGCCTATAGAACGACCTTCCCCTCGGGTCGAGCCCTCAGGTTCTGGTGACCAGCAGGTCTTACAGCAGTCCAGGGTCAGCGGTGAGGAGACAATCCAAGGATCAAGACAACGCAGGAGAGCAGGCAACAAGCAGGACGAGGGCACACAGGAGAGAACCAGGAAAGGAGCAGAACACAGGACAAACCAGGAACACTGAGCAGCAAGCCCTACAGAACTGCAGGGGACTTGTTGCAAAGGCACTGGGTAGTAGTTCTGGATCTCCTTTTGTACAAGGCAGGATGTGATGTCATCTGTAGCGTGTCACAGGAAGTCCTGCCAGCAGGACCTATAAAAGGACTCAAGAGCAGTAGGAAGTTCAGCCATGTTCCTTGGATGCAGCATGATGTTGGAGACTGCACCAGAGGCGCTTCAGAGCAGACGTGAGGGGGCGTTACACTAAATATATGGGATCAATTTTCAAAGACTTTAAGGGTCTAGCTTTTGGAGTTAGACATGTAAATTGACCTTCTCAATTTAGGAATCGATTTTCACTAGGCACTGGAACTTAGATTCCTAAAAAAAAAGCCAGGTATGGGGGGGGGGGGGAGTTAAAGCGGGGAAAAAAGTTAGAGTATTTCAGTATGCCCAACGTACAAATAAGCCGCTGCAATCGATTCAAAACTCTTCAGCAAGGGTGAGAACAGGGTCCCGATATGGGGACAGTATTACACGTAAGCTGAAGGAGCGTCATTGGTACTAGATCTTATAGGGAATCCAATTTAGAGTTCAGATGCTAATTCATAAAACTATTCATCGAGATGCTTCCAGTGGTTTGCATGATTTTATCAACCTTTGCATTACGGCCCGGGCAATACGCTTCAAGGGATCAAAAACTTGTGCTGGACCCAGACTTCAGAGAGTGCAGGTTCTTTTGTTAGTACAGAAAGCACTTCCAAATGAACTGCCAAAGAAACTAAAAGCTCATTTTTTTAAGCAAGGGTATGAGTTGAATGACGCTTAATTTAAATATTATTGACCACTGCAAGTTCTTAAAGAAGTGCTCACTTAATTTTAATGTTTCTGTCATCTTGTCGAATTATATGATTGAATGTTCATTGTGCATGCTTTTCTGTTATCTGCAATGAATCACTTCGCTAGAAACTGCAGAATTCAAGTTTTTAAATAAGTAAATAAAATAAAGATGTTAATTAGGAAGATAGATTGCTCTTGTGCCCTATTATTTTTTTTTAGTTCACAGATTAAAGAATTCTGGTGGTAGTTTTTTTTTTTTTTTTTTTTTTTTAAGGAAACGGGACTACAACAGGATTGCAAGCACCAGATTCCACTGGTTGTAAGTTAAGGTGATTAAACTGGTCCTACTGGCTGGCAGCCAAGAGACCACCACCACCCTGGCGTTTCTAGGCCTATCCTGAGAAAAGGATTCCCAGTGGTGCAGTGCCTTTTTGACATCCATTAGGGACTTATCTAAAACTGTAAATTCTGCTCGGTTCATGTGAGGTTTGCAGGGAGCTAGAATGGAACCCAAGTTCACCAGAGGAGAAACTCCGGTACAGTGACTCTCCGCACCTCTTCGTTCCCTAGTCTCTGTCCCCTCGATGACCTTGCAGGGCAAAGCTTCTTGAAAGAGACCCATTAACGGGTCCATCTGCATCTGGATAGAAGAGTAATCTTACAGATAGGAAAGCTGCTGCTAAGGGGAATCAAAAAAGCGTCCTTGACTCTACAAGAAGACTTTCGTCTTTCAGCGAGGTTCCTTCTTCAGTGAGAGCGGTTGCTGTTTATTCACTCTGCCCCATGGGAATGCTGGATGGAAAACTTCCAAAGGAAGGAAGTGGAGGATAATATTGTTTTATATAACTTTCTGCGGAGCCTGAAACACAGGAAGCACCAGAAAAGGCCTAATGGTGGTCTAAAAGAGAGATACTGTGCCGTTTTCATTGTTGTTAAAGGAAAGGGAAAACCACAGAGCAGATTCCACTGGAAAAGAATCTGTTCCGTTCATCAAATCTGAACTTGTAGAAAATAAAAGGTGCAATGTTAGCTTGAACAAAGAGGGTTGTAATTCCAGGAGCTAAACCCCATATTTAATGTGCCTAAAGCATCCATTTCTGTTCAAAGAACATTCTTTCATGAACCTCATTCGCTCCTCAGTGAGCATCTGATAGGTTGTTTTCGTATATTTACTTTCAGTTTTCACTTTATCCCACCCCCCCAAAAAAGTATATATTTGTGGAAATGATATATATACGTACATTCTTTCTTTCTGTTTCTCTCTAGATACCCAGGGGGTGGTGCTGGTTAGTTCTGCTTCCTGTTTCATTCACTTTGGATTAGATGCAAGCGCATCTTTCGTGCAATAGCAAGCAGTCACTTTCGGAGGGGTTGTTAGCAATGGGATTACAACTACCTGCAAGTGTGGATACACAAGTTTGTGTCTCCTGTGTGTGACACCCCCCCCCCCCCCACACACACACACACACACACACACCCCCCTCTTTGGGTGATTCCTAGGGGCACACAACAGTCCCTGGGGCCAAACTTATCTTCCCAGATCTCTGATTCTTTCTTGCATAGACAAAGTCTGTTGGCCACTGGTTGAGGAGGAGGCCAGACCTCAGAGACCCTAGGCTCATGGGGTGGGGAACCTTTTGAAAAGTCTCTCCAGTTCTTCTCAATCACTCTCACCACTGTACTCACTCCTTGATGTCTTGACAGGTACTTCAGTAAACTTGAAAGAGGCAGGTTGGACCCATAGGAGTGTTGTTCAAATAATAAATATTTATAGTAACTCAGGAAAACTTATTCAGAGTCCAGATCACAAAAAAAAGTGCAATAATGTTTTGATACAGGAAAAAAAATTAAAGTGCCTTGATCTTTTCCGCCTTAATCAGGCTCTCATTCACACACATACACAGGCCCATCAGCCCCTGTCAGGCTCCCATTCACAAACACACATGCACATCTATCCCTCCCAGCAGGCTCCCATTCACACACACATACACACACACACCTATCCCTCCCAGGCAGGCTCCCAGCACACACATACACCTATCCCTCCCAGGCAGGCTCCCATTCACACACATATACACACCTATCCCTCCCAGGCAGGCTCCCATTCACACACACACCTATCCCTCCCAGGCAGGCTCCCAGTCACACACACACCTATCCCTCCCAGGCAGGCTCCCAGTCACACACACACCTATCCCTCCTAGGCAGGCTCCCATTCACACACATACCTATTCACCCCAGGCAGGCTCCCATTCACACACACACACACACACACACACACACACACACTATCCCCCCCAGGCAGGCTCCCATTCACTCCCACACCCCCCTATCCACTCCCATTTACACACAGACACACCTCATCAGCATAGGCCAGTGGTTCTCAAATCAGTCTTCTGGACTTTCCTCCCCACCCAAGCCAGTCAGGTTTTGAGACTATCCTTCCAAATGAATATGCATGAGATATATATTTGAGTGTGGCCCGATAGTCCTGGATAAAAGCACCAGGAACCACTCCTCAAACACAGTGTCTCAAGATCCACCTCTTCCCAAGCTGTTATTTCATTGTCATGTTCATGATTCCCTGAGTGGGGAGAATCTTCTAGGTCCTGTGCATTGCATTTACTCAAATCCCAAATTTAAAGTCAACTGTAAAAAGAACTGATAAAAGTTCAATTGTAAACTAGAGTGATAGGCACACTGGAAGCATGGAATGATTTGCAACATAACTTTCACTGATAAATTGTGCAGCTGATGGAAAAGTTCTTTAAAGCATTTGTGGTCTTAAAGTATGATGTTACAAAGTCAATTCCTGAACATAGTTATCAATTTATATTTATGATGAAATAAGTTCCTATTAATAAGTCCTAGTTCTTATCCTTTCCATTCAATTTGGGGTAGTTGATAACCTCCCTTTCAATTCAATTTGGTCATAGTCCATAGACAAAAATTCAAATTTCTCATACCTCTTGTCGTTCTTCTTCCTTTCCATTATACTCTGGGGACACCTCATAGGTTTACTCCTCTTTATCTCCTTGAAATAATGAACCTTAGATTGGATCCATGAAGGCTCCCCTCTCTCTCCTGTACTCCTCCTTCCAGGAACGGATGTTGACCCATTCCTCTCCAAAACTCCTTACGGTCCACCCATGCTCTCGGACTGAAAGACAGCACTCCTCTAGCTAGCATACACTCAGAGTTACTCAGGTATGATAAAACACAAAAGGTTAAAAAAGAGGAAACCAAAATATGAGATGAGAAGAGTGGAAAAACTCCTCTCTCAGGAAAACACAAAAAACTGCCAAGTCTCCAGGCATGGTCTACAAGATTTCAGACACAGTCCTTTGAAAGGTGAAAACTCTGTCTACTTTCTAAACACAGATCTCTATTCAAAAGATCTCAGAGGCTTTCCTACCTCCTTAAAAATAAACAAAACAGGAAATAGCAATGGGCATGCTTTCCCTGGAAGGGTGAACACCACTCCCGAGCTTTCACATGGGGGGAGCTACACACCTACACTAATTACTCTTCTATTTCCCCTATAATAATGGTACAATCCTTTTTGGTTTCTAGTAGAGAACTGGTAGGATCTTCTACATATACATTTGTATAAGAACAAGGTTAATGAATGCAAATATCTCTTATACATATTTATTAGAGGTAGCCAGGAAACCAGACTGACTAGGGGTGAGGGGAGTCCTGAGGAATAAGTCGAGAACCACTGGCATAGGCGATACTCTCTAACACCTGGTGACGGGCTGACGGCCACAAACCCTGAATTTAGTAGCAGGTCGATACTGTAAGACCGCGCGCGCCGCTCTCCCGGCGCGCGCACCGGCCCCTCGCCGGTGCGGGCGATTCAGTATTTAAATGAGGTGACGCGGGAAAAACGAGGGAAAGGAGGCGCTAGGGACACTAGCGCGTCCCTAGCGCCTCCTTTTGGCCTGGAGCGGCGGCTGTCAGCGGGTTTGACAGCCGACGCTCAATTTTGCCGGCGTCGGTTCTCGAGCCCGCTGACAGCCACGGGCTCGGAAACCGGACGCCGGCAAAATTGAGCGTCCGGTTTTCGGCCCGACAGCCGCGGGCCGAATTCAAATTTTTATTTTTTTTTTTACTTTTTTTTACTTTTGGGGACCTCCGACTTAATATCGCCATGATATTAAGTCGGAGGGTGCACAGAAAAGCAGTTTTTACTGCTTTTCTGTGCACTTTCCTGGCGCCGGAAGAAATTAGCGCCGACCTTTGGGTCGGCGCTAATTTCTTAGAGTAAAATGTGCGGCTTGGCTGCACATTTTACTTACTGAATCGCGCGTGCATACCTAATAGGGCCATCAACATGCATTTGCATGTTGAGGGCGCTATTAGGTGCCGCGGGTGGGCCGCGTGTTTTCCTCCCCTTACTGAATAAGGGGTAAGGGAAAACACGTGTCCAGAGCAGGCTGACAGTGCACTCCGACGGAGCACACTTTACTGTATCGACCTGTAGGTTAGGCTCAGGGAAGTTTTCCCCTTTCAGTTACATACCTAGAGGCCATTCTTCCATAAAGACCATCAGCCATTTGAAATAGCTAGAAACAGAAAAGAGCCGGGGGAAGGGAGGGAATTCTTCCTTAATTGGAATGATTTTATAACAGTAAACATTTCCATAGTAAGGAACACAGGACCTTGAAAAGATGATCTTATAAATTCAGTGTTATTTCAGCAGATAAATCTATGCATGCAGTACAGTAGGGCGTACACATTCATTTTACATTGAGAGCTGGGTATTAAAGGCCAGATAGGCTAGCTTAATCCTCTTATGCAAGCACTGTTAGAAGTCATGAGCTGTTTATTTAAAGCGTCTTCTCTTAGCCTGTGCTCCTGGTGAGCAGAGGCCTAAGCCTTTGAACTCAGACTATTAACCTTCCCTCCAGCAGTGCTAGGAAATGACCTCAAGGCAGAGAGGATGACAAGGGAGCCAACCTCAGGCAATCGCTAATAACTAGTCTTATGGCACAGAGGGATGTAGAGTTAATTAAATCCTTCCTCATCATCTCCTTCCCTCTTTTTAAAGCTGGGACACCATAATTCCCATGTGCTATGGTGTCCTAATTCATGGTGTCCTCCAACTTTTCAAAGTTTGTGCAAGAAAACCCTGCAAGAAGCAGATCATGGGGAATAAAAATTTCCAGGAGTGCCATGTTGGACCATCAATTAAATTTCACTAAAGGACTGCAAAGAACCACGTGTTCCGGCAAACGTAGAGACATCTTTTGATTTCTGACCATCAGTCGTATGCTGTGGGTAAAAAAAATCCCATTCATTCTGGTTATGTCGTCAATACGACCAACTGCGATTGCTAGCAACGCCACTCGCCCCATCCCTACTTGAGCTAATGATGAAAATAAATACTAGCTATTAGTGTAGATAGAGCTCTCTGTTTGGCATGCAAGGATCTCTCAGTGTCCTTCCTCCATAGGGTGGAGACCTACTTCAAAGCCCTACTTGTGGGCTTTCCATCAATAATTCTCAGAAATGCTGTTCTCTTTCTTTCAAAAGATGATTGAAAGAAAAGTCACACAGATGGGTAAATTTGAGAGACTGAAATCATTTCTAGCACAACCGGGTTTAGGAATGAGCTCCCGCCTGTCAAGGCATGCACAAAACCAACCCATTTGAAGATACTGTCCCTGTGAGAAACATTCCCAGTCTATTTACAGGTCCTTCCCAGGTGCTTATAGATATACACTCTTTGGGCCTAGAAGCAAATTTTCAAAGAGGAACGTCTCACGAAGTTTCCCCTTTGAAAATTTGGGGATCAGCCGATGCCAAGGGTACTTGAATACCAGTGGACTTTGCACTTGCTTTGTAGCAGATGCAAAGTCCACACTGTAAATCACCCACGGGGATTTCAAAATGAAAACCTCGTGAATTGTCTGCTGGTCACCCCCCCCCTCCCCCCATCCCCTCCCACCTCTTTGTAACACTGGTAAAAGTATTGAACATGACAAGTTTCACAACACAGGTACTTTTATCCGCAGGGTGGGGAGGGCAGTATACAGCCCCCTCCTTCCCCCAATTTTACCCGGGTAACTACTTAGTCACTCAGGCAAAATCTTTTCAATATTGACCTCCCCATCTGCCAAATGATTATTGCTCTACAAAATTTTCCAGCGCGCCCTGCCTCAGCCCCCGACTGGCAGGCTTTTTTTCTGGCGCTAAGCAATTTCCACTTCACTCCAACCCACCCAAATCAAATCAGAAAGTTTGCACTGGGAATTTCTCCTCCCCCCCCCCAGCACAGCATTATTGCAGGACAGTCCTGGATCACTGATGCCAATGAGAAATATCCTAGAGATGCCACCAGCTGAGGGGGTCTCTGGTGCTCCCACTTTCCTCATTATCCGAGACAGGTAAAACTGTGATGTCTTGTCTCCTTTTCGGAGAGCTAGGGGTTTTTGAAATGCCTCTACCCCTTGTTCTCTGGAGAGGAAACAGCTGTCAATCCTCTCTCAATTACATCCTGTACCAGATAAATCTCTCTCTCTTTATCCCTCTGCACTGGCATGTACAATCTTTTACTTTGCTAAGGAAGGGATTCAATTAATTATTATTATGCTAATGAGGCTAAGGGTCTTACAATAGTCTAGAGCCGCGTCTCCAGGAAAAGCTACAGACTAAACAATAGTAAGGCTGCCAAAGGGAATAGCTAATACAGGGGGTGGCCAACTCCAGTCCTGGAGAGCCAGACAGGCCAGGTTTTCAGAATATTCACAATGAATATGCATGAGATAGATCTGTATGCACTGCCTCCATTGTTATCAAATATACCTCATGCAACTCAGGCCTTTTTGTGTTTCCTGAAGACCGGACTTGGCCACCCCTTGAACATTTGGAGTATGCGGGTTATTCAGTATAATTTTTAAAATAATAATACATTTTGAAATAATACTATGGATTACACAACAGACTACAGAAATCCCGTTCTCCATAGATACCATGAAACTATGGTGATAGACAAAAATACAATACTGATGATGTTTTCTCCTTTGATCTGTGGCAGATAATGAAGAGGCTGCTTTGAAATGAACTGATATCTAGAGGTGTGCATGCACATTTTTTTCATTTCTTTTTGTTTTTAGTTTCATTATTTCTCCTTTTCATTTGTTGTTTTGTTTCTTTTCATTTATTTAACCAAAAAAAGAAACAATTGAAATTTAAAAAACATTTAAAAGTTGGATGCACAGCCAAAACCTTCCCCCACTCCCGGGCTTATCTCTCCCCTCCATACCACCAGACCCTCTTACCCTCTACTTTACTGAAAAATGTCTTTATAGCACAGGTACAATCTTTGGTTACTCCTGCCTGCACCATTGTTAATTTTTGCCTTTCAAAATGTCACTGACCAAGGCAGACGGATGCCAATTTACACAGCAAATATTAACATGGCACTGACTGCCAACCTGCTGTTGCCATTTATAATAGCAGAATCAATGTGACAGGAACAAATGAAGAATGCTTCTGCCTCCTGAAAAAAATGTTCAAGAAATAATATTGTAAGAGTGTGAGAGAGGACTAAGGAGGGGTCCTGGTATGTGGTTTGTTTATTCTTATGGCAGAGATGACTGACATTTTATTTTTAAAGAAACAAAGGAAAACAAGCAAAATTGTTTGGTTTTCTGGTGTTTCGTTTTAAAACAAATGGAAATGAAACAGGAAATTTCGTTATCATTTCCCATTTCGTTTCAAACAATTGCACATTCCCAGTGATATCATGATTTCTCCAACATCTGAAATAAATGCAAACTTAACAGCTGAGCATACAATGACACCCATGATTGCAGCAGTTAGCAGTTTGGAAAGCCTTTCATTCAAGACAGCTGGAAATTAACAGGAAACATTTTATAATTGCAATGTCTAGTGTGATGGGTATCATATTCGCATCCCTACAGCTGGGGGTGATTTGCCTTGTACGTGCTCGCTGCTGGATGTAGTGAACACAGCACAGGGCAATGCCTTTGCCCTAAGTCTTACTGATGAATTGCAGCACGCATTCTAGCTAAATAAATATTCACTTTGCCTGTAATGTTAAACGTAGTGATTATTAAAAGAGCCTCTATCTGTTAATGATTGCCAAGAGATACTACAGATTCTGTTTGGTATACATGTTAAAAGTTATCCTTTCATAAAGTAGCATGCTGCCACGTAAGTCCACTTGGATATGTAGCTATAAAAGCCAATAAAACAGTTGTAGGGGACGTCTTTTTCTTGGACTAACTTTAGTACACTTGTGGCTAGCTTTCAACAGCTATGCTTCTTCTGGTTAGTGCAAAATAAGTCTGTCAAACGTCTAGCATGCAATGCATTGCTTTTATAAAAGAGGTGGTACCAGCCTCCCATCTCCATGTCCTCACTATAAAGTGTGTGTGCGGGGGAGGCTGCAAGTGTTTCTCCATTCCCAAGTGGAGGAAGGTTCACTTCTTGGTCCTCAGGCTAGGCAAATCACTCTCCACGCTTTAGCGTATTTCAACACTAAACTTTACTGAAATAGCATTTCTTCATTGGGAACAATCTGACAAACACTCAGTACATTAACTAGATGGACTGGTTTCTTCAACGTATGCCACCCAAAGCCACCTATTCAGGGTCCCCTTGCTTTTTCTAGTGCTGGACCTCTTATTGAGCAGGAAGATTTTACAGACAATCTAACAATACTGAGCAGACAGCATATCCCATTTCTTATGGCCTCCCAACTTCCTTTAGCTTTTTATAGATGGAAGGCATCAGGATGACGGGATTTGAATTCACAACCCTGGGACTTCCCACTTACCTGGGTGGTTTGGTAAATTTGTTTTGTTTCCTGGGAAAGTCAGACATGCTCCTGAGATCTTTCGATTGGACCAGCATTAGGTGTGTCCCTAATAGAGCTGTATATAAGGAGCCCACTTGGCATCCATCGCGCGGAAGCACTACCTGTTTCGGCCCTAGTTTCCTGATCGTGGTCCAACGTAGTATCCTATTCCAGCATTCCTACTATTGTATCCTGTTCCAGCAATCTGGCATATAAACCTTCCTGTCCTACTTCTGCCATGCTCCAGTGTTCCTGTTCTGCAGGTCTCTCCTGGCTTCTACCCTCATGACCTTCACCTTGCCTCTCAGGTATGCACCTTCCCTCCGGGGCAACCCTGATCACCAAGCCCAGACAAGGTGATGACTTGGAAAAATTTAATCTTCATATTTTACTGCTTGAAAAGCCCCTTTGACTAGCTGTATCTTTTGTTTCTTCCTTAATGATGATTCGGATGCACCACTACTTGCTAAATGCACAGTTCGTTTTGGCTGAACCTTGTTGAACTGATTTAAATTCTGCTGGATCCCCCACACCAGAAGAGCAGGCTTGATGGCTAGGGTCTGCGGTAATGAATGTGAAAGGCAGCTGCCCTGGCAAGAAGAGCGCCTCCAATTCTTCACGCATACTCACTACCCATTCACAACAAAACCAGATGCAAATACCAATAATATGTATGCAATGGAAGAACAATTTGTGGGCCAGTGCTCCGGCAGGAAGTAAAGACTTCTCTGCACAGCATTACTAGACATTTCTCCTGGATCCTTCCACCACTGGGGGTCCCAGGAGGACTATTGATCTCTTAACCTGGAGTCCATGAAGGGACTAATGGCAAAAGCAGTAACTATCTGGGACTCAGCTGGCCCTCTGGGCATTCCCTGCACCTTTTCCTGCTACGTATCCATGCAGCCTGCATGAGAGAGGATTTGCCTAAGTGGGTGTGATCACTGAAAGGGTACAGTATCCTCGCCACACAGGCTGTCACAGTTCTCATTTTACTTAGCAGCTACTTGCGGGAGTCGGAACGTGTTCTAATTTCCATATGCTTGCCGTCAACATCTGCCCTGCAATTTCTCTATATTGTCTCGATGTTTTCTGCCCAGAAATAAGCCTACATTCCCGCGATTCTCTGCTGTTTCCTCTTCTCCATAAGGCAAGAAAATTGGAGGAGTTTACTCGCTTTTTTTGTATGCCACAAATCCATTAGCCGTGAATTAAAAATAATAAATGATTTAAGAGCTGGGAATGAAATATGACATTTTATTGCAATGGCTTTTCATGCTGCTTGCATTCTGGCTGTCACCGTCCTATACTGTGTGCAAGCAAAAGGCAATAGGACTTCGGCCCCTTTTTGGCAGGGATCCAAATGCAGGGTCCAACCCATGAAGATTGTCCCTTGCGGGCCTTGGGCTGAGATTGAAAGCCTGTACAATATTAGGGGGTTAAAACGCCCTGCCACTCCACACCATTGGTAAAATGATTGTTACCGTCATTGGCAAAGCCGGAGAATTAAAGTTCCTGTTAGAATAACAAAAGCTGTTACATGAGCTTTTCTGTTATTTTGTCCTATTTGCATTACTGTATTGGCTGGTTTTGTAGGAGTCCTAGCTATTGGTTGAATCTCTGTCTTGGATGCAGCTCTACATGATGTCGCTGAATAAAAAATTATAATAAAAAAACCAGCATACTATGTTCCATATAAGATATGCAGAGACAAGACGACAGCATTTCCCTGCACTTTCTTCACAAAGAATATACATTCCTGACATCAGACTTTATAGAAAAGGCATTCTTGATAGATTCATGCACCGCGATTCTGCATTGGAGTAATACACAAAGTATAGACTCTGCTTCTGTCTCCCTCCTAAAGCCGTGTCGCTCTTTATTTTGTTTTGGGGGGGAAATAAGTTGAGGAGGGGGACACGCGGTTTCCTCCTGCTCCATTGTGCTTCCAGTTCAATTAATACCAGGGCTAGGATCTAGTACTATGAACCTTCATACTGTGACCTCCTGGGAATTTTTACTCTTATTTTATATCCCCTTGAGTCCAATCATGGCAGTCACAGTACTGGGCCAGGGACCAGCGCTCCTTCTGGAATCCTGTAACCATGAGCCCTAAATCTGGCCACTAGGTGTCACAATTGTGCAAAGACTATGACTTATGGGGGCTTTAAGCATGACCCAGTCTTACCAATCACGTGAGTTGGGCATAGCCATGGGTGGGCCTGGATGATGGCCCACCCATTCTGGACTCGGGCCCACCCAATCAGGACATCTACAGCAAGGCCACTGTGAACTCCATCCCGCAGCAGCCGAAGAAGAGACCTGGGCCATGGCAGACCCCGTTCTGCGGTGGCAAAGAAAAGCCCTGGCCTACCGTGGATCCTATCCCATGGCAGCTGAAGAACAGGTCTGGGCTGTCGTGGACCCCCATCCCACTGCGGTGAAAAAGAGCCCGTGGTGGCTAAAGAAAAGGCCTAGGCCACTGTGAACCTCATCCTGCAGTGGCTGAAGAGGAGGTCCTGAGAGAATGTGTGAGCCTGAGAGCGAGAGCCTGGACCTATGTGTGTGTATGACTATGAGACAAAGCATGTGAGAGTGAGAGTGAGAGCCTGGACCTATGTGTGTGTATGTGTTTGAGCCTGTGTGTGTGAGACTATGAGACAAAGCATGTGAGAGTGAGAGCGAGAGCCTGGACCTATGTGTGTATATGTGTTTGAGCCTGTGTGTGTGTGAGACTATGAGACAAAGCATGTGAGAGTGAGAGCCTGGACCTATGTGTGTGTATGTGTTTGAGCCTGTGTGTGTGAGACTATGAGACAAAGCATGTGAGAGTGAGAGTGAGAGCCTGGGCCTATGTGTGTATATGTGTTTGAGCCTGTGTGTGTGTGAGACTATGAGACAAAGCATGTGAGAGTGAGAGCCTGGACCTATGTGTGTGTATGTGTTTGAGCCTGTGTGTGTGAGACTATGAGACAAAGCATGTGAGAGTGAGAGTGAGAGCCTGGGCCTATGTGTGTATATGTGTTTGAGCCTGTGTGTGTGTGAGACTATGAGACAAAGCATGTGAGAGCCTGGGCCTATATGTGTGTATGTGTTTGAGCCTATGAGACAAAGCATGTGAGCGTGAGAGTGAGAGCCTGTATGTGCATGTGCCAGGCTCCAGGTCACATGATGTACCTTTTCTCTCAAGGGTCAGTTTGGCTTTGCTTTTGGGAACTGTTGAAGCATACACTGCAGGGAAAGCGCACGAGGGAGTCAGACAGATACCCCCCCCATGGGCTGATTTTCAAAAAAAAATCCACCGGGCTGATATTTTCCTGCAGTTCGCCCCTGATTATGACTCTCTCCCTCCCTAGGCAGCGGAACGCCTGGATCCAGGAAGCAACCGAGGTCATTCCACTGAGCCCACCCAGCTAACCCCACGCTGTGCCTTTTCCTATTTTACAGACATGGTAGTTCCTCCTTTATTCTTTTTCTTCCATCTCGGTCGAAACCACAAGCTTTCATGCAAAACAATAATAAACCCACTCTCTGGTCATTTCTGGTCCCGAGGAGCCATGCATTAGGGCTCCTTGAGGAGCCTGTATCATGGGCTCTAAATCCAACCACTGGACATCATCCTTAATTATGACCAGGATTCCCTCCCCCACCAGGGGCTATGAATGCTGCCTCCACATTACCTCTGGCCCCAGCCCCAGCCAACCTGGAGTGGAAAAAGACCCCCGATTCAGGGGCAGACAACTGGCAGATGGGACTGAATCTGGATAAGTGAAGGCTAATGCATTTGCAGCAATATTGCTAACAGTAAGCGGGGAAAAGAGCTGTATATAATGTACGTGATAGTTCCCCACCTCTGACCTGCTCCAAGCCTCCACCAGACTGCACAGCCAAGCCACGCACAGAAGACAGTGTCTTTGTACTTCTGACAAAACAACCCAGTTCCACTCCCTGAGGCGCCCCGTGCACTCCAGACATGTACAGGAAGCATTCACATACGGGCTGGCACAAAATCTCTCTCTATGCAGGAACTGGAACACCCTGTCTCGCCGAGCACTGTTACACTGCAAAGCCCTGAACACTAGGTTTTTTACTCCTCCAACAGGAATAGCAGCTGTAGGCTTACCGTGGTCTCGCCTTCATCAGAGCCTCCTTGCTTGGCACCTCAAGATAGCCCCTGCTTTCTTTCTAATTAAATCCTCCATTAGCCTCACTTGGCCGCATCACTCAGTGTTGTTATTTCTTTCTCCCTTCTACCCGTTTCTTCCTTCTGCCTGGTTCTGGGCTTTGTTTCTCGGAGGACTGCAATTCCCAGCTTCCTCTTCTTCTCCTACCCCCCCCCTCCCACCTTTCTTAAAGAGACATTACTTCTTTTCCCCTTAGTGCCCCTTTGTTTCTCTTGCTGGGGCCACCTCTCCCCCATGTCTATTTACTGTTTCCAGCTGTGAGGAGTCCCAGCTGTAAACTGGGAATGAGGGGGGAAGCCAAGGAGCAGCAATCAGAGCTGAGCACACATTAATGTATATTAAGCAGGGGATAGAAGCAATGCATGAGCATATCATCCTACCCCTGTATAAGACATTTGTCAGACCACATACTGCATATGGGATTCACTTTTGTGCACTCATCCACAAAAAAACAAAGATATGAAAATATTAGAAAAGGTACAAAGATGAACCACTAAACTAATAAACGGGATGCATGAGCTTATATAAGCTGTAAGCTTGTCCAAGCTGGGACTATTTATATTAAAAAAAAACATTTCTAGGGAGATTAATCAGCAATATTTTTATGGAAACAGCTTCAAGCAACTCAAGGGAGCATCCTCTAAATTTATTTATTTATTTAAAAATATATTTATTATTTATCAAATTTCTTTCCTGCCCAATTACCAGAGTCTGTTCTGGGTGGTTCCCAAAATAACATAACATAATTATTTTCAAAGGAAGATAATTTTTACTCGGAATTATGGTAAAATTATGGAACATTTTGACAACAGAAGTCATTATGGCAACATCAATTCAAAAGTAAAGTGAACAAGTTATAGAGGAAAAGACTATTGCTGGGCATGATGATATATCTACACCACAGATCTGCAACCCAGGCCTAGAAGATAGTCTACAGGGTGTTTTTAGAGAGTAGGTAGTTGGAACCTCATGCCCTCTGGAGTCAGAGCTGGCAGATTTCCCTCCCTGGTGTCAATGGGATGAACTTGGCAGTCCTGGATTATATTAGGGGTTACAGATGAAGATGTGGTAGGAGATGTGGAATACACCATAGAGGAGAGATGGGAGGATAGGAAGAAAGAGAGTGGGAGGCAGGAGAAGGCGATGGAGGAGAGTCACCAACACTTCTGCACTTCAAAAATAAAGCCACGTTTATTTCCACAATGAAGATGAATTTCCAAAATGAATGGAAGACATTCTTTTTGAACATTGTTGTACACTTGAAAATGTGTACGGCACAGTGGTGTCACAAACTGAAATTAATGGCCAAAATGATTTTCCAGCTAAAAAGCTACAGCAGATAAGTAAATCCTTCACAGAATGCTTTGAAGGGAACTATGAGGAATGATCAGCCAGCAGTCTCTTCCCAGCAAAGCCCGAGTGTCCTTCTGCAACCCCTTTGTACCAGGGCCTTCTGAGATTGCCATTCCTGCACAGCATGGATGGATTGAACATGGCGGGAGAGACTGGAGTAGCTTCAGTGGGATGGGACACACAGTGCAATTACTGAGGGCCTGAAATCTGTTAGCTGGTGTACAGCAATGACCACTCTGCTTATTACTGTGGTTATTCTATCCGGTGATCAGAGCAGGCTTTCAGAGACTTCAGCATGAACAGCTGTCCGGGCATCGGTGGAACCTGTCAGCTAACCAGTTCTTGCAATTCTTTAGGTTTGAATGTGTACCTCTTTCCATGCAGCTTTGAGGCCCTCGCAGATCGTGTCATTGTGCAGTTGCTGCCCAAATGCTACATTGTGCTGAGAGAGAGAGAGAAGAGGCTTGGATGATGTTACCCTCCCAAGTCTGGGCTGTCAGATTTCTTGCAGGTGTTTCTGAGATAGATCTGATGGGGCCTGGCCATGTTAACATCTTAACTCGGTCCTTCTCCTTGGGCTGTCCAGGCGGGATGTCATCTGAAGGTATTTCATGAGCATCCACAGCGTGTGTGACACAGCCTTCAAGATGAAGCTGTCTGCCTGCTCTCTCTCAGTGGCAGCTGTAGGGTCCAAGAGCATGAATCTGGGAGTTCAGGGTGCTCTCTGCAAAGCTGTTGGACCTGAAATTTACACAAAGATGTATCGTTGGAGCACATGCATCCCTTTTTGCTGACATCAGAAAAATGAGGCTCCTCCACAGCAAGGTATGCAACTCCCCTATCCCACAATATGTTAGTGGCCTATCAAGTCATCATCTTATCTAGCAGATCAAGGCCCAGTTTGCCCCCCTCCCTCCCAAAAGGTCCAGCACTCACTAGACCTCCAAGCCAGTCCAGCAGCTAGACATGAAACCTTCTACTGGCTCAAGAGACAGGTTTAAGACCTGCAGAATAACTCTACAAAAGATCATCACTGGATTTGCGCTGTGTTTTCCTACTCTGTGTTCTTATAATGCAGGTAATTAACCAGTTTACCCCTGATGTATTGTTGATGTTGTACGCTCGGGCTCTGGGAGGCTGACGATGATGTCTGGATCCAATGTTTCAGCACAGCATTACGACCGAAGCGTGAAGCGAACGGCAGCCGTCTTCTTCTAATCACCATAGATCTTATTCTCAGAGGCTCCCGACAGCGATGTTTCATTTGTGCTATTGTCCTAGGGACGAATCCGGCTGCTGACCTCAGATGCTGTTTGTTTCCAAATGCACTCCCCTTTGCTGCCAGGATTTTGTTCTGTGGTATTTCTCAAGTACCAGTTCCAGAATGCAGTCATTTTCCTCCACATTGAATCAGCGCATCTGTTGGCATTGCTCGCCTTCCTGCTGCTGTAATCTGTGGGCCCGCTTCCATGTCCTCCCCTCTTGCTGTGTTATCCTTCCTCTCCTGCTCCATTCCTCAGCATGCTCTACATCCTGGACAGACATAGGAAGCGCAAGCTTTGGGGAAGCAGCAAGGAGGAGCGATGAGGAAATAAAAGAGGATGGAGCACGTTCATTTGAGTGGGCGCACGCTATTCTGTGTTGTTCCACACGCTATTTAGCGATCAGGCAGGTAAAACGTGAGATGCTATAGTTTGGGTTTTTTTGCGTTAACGTGCACTCTAATGCCGTGTATATCCTGCCGAGGCTATTTCTTTGCACATATACACAAAACCTGAGTTTAGCACCCACTGATATTTTAGCGTGTGCATTCAGTTTTTCAGATGAGCATGCTACAACGTTTTTGGTGTGCGTTTTGAAGCATAGGCTGCTTTATAAGCCCAAGATGTGTTTCTGTCAGAGTGGAACAGGGAGAAAAGCTACGACTTGATTCCCCAGGTGGAGCCCGAATATAAACAGGGCCAGTGCGAGCATATTTGGCACCTTCACCTCCTCTCCCCCAACTTTACTGCTGACATGGCTCGAGCCCAGTGCGCCCTTCTTTGCCGGTACTGGCTTTGGTATAACCCCCCCCCTCTAGATCTCACACTGGTAGAATTTTGCCCCCCCCCCCCCCCCAAAGTCTTGACGCTCTAGGTGACCACCTAGATTGGGTAACGGAAGCACCGGCCCTGAATATAAATGAGGAGTTGGAGTCATGGAAGTTTTAGCAACAGGATATAAAGCCGTAATTAACAGCACACACCTTTTATTCTAGATAATAAACAAAAATAGGTGAGGACAAATAAAAGAGAAAGTCTGGAACCACAGATGAAGCGTTAGAGCCGTGAAACAAGCAAGCTAATACTCTGAGGACTCTATTGAGGACTGCCACTTTAATTTCACCCCCCCCCCCCCCCCTTATCTCTCTCTCTCCCCTCTGGAACCTGCTCTATTCTTGCCAAATGCATAACAGTAGCCTGTAAGAGTCCCTGCGTGCAGAATACCAGCGACATACTTCTAAAAGTACGAGTCGAGCATTCGTCTCTGGTTACAGGAAACAGAGAGAATGGAAAAGAGTGTTCATTCACTTCTCTTGTGGAGTCAAAGGCAGCTGGCATGGAAGAATGTGTTCTAAAAATACTAGAATGGGCCTAAAAACATGTAATTTACAATCCAAGAAACTATTTAGGGTTGTTTAGTTGTTGCCGGATGATGGATAGCTGTGCAGCCACTTCTCCCACCCTCCAGATGAAAGGAGAGGCAAGGCAAGGCTGCCAGCCTGTGGTTCCGAGTCTGGGGGCTGCAGTGGATCCTTTGAGGCAGTTTTGCGCAGAGATAAAGGCCAGCAAATAAGTTACCGCTCGTTTTGCATCGGCCTGACGAAGGGCACACGCAGGGACAGATTTACATCTAGAGCGGCCCCCCTAGACTAAAGAGCGGGGGTCTCCTCCTTCCAGTCAACCCCCTCTCGCCTCAGACTCACCCCCCCCCCCTTAAAGACACAGGGCACCCTCCAGCAGGTAGCTACCCTGCCTAATGGGACATCCGGCTCTAGGTATATGGATCCCAAAAGGTAGCCATAAAGACAGTCAGTCTAATAAAAAGGTATCACCTACAACTTGTTTGTTAACCTTTTACTTCTAGGTTTGCCATCTCATCCGCATCAACCTATAGATGCTAATCCAGTCCCAGTTTTGCCGCATTGCATGCATGGAGATGTAGCTTTATTTCCCTAAGACAAATCAGGACTGCATCTCCATGCATGCAATGGGGCAAAACCAGGACAGGCTCAGAACCTTCGGGCTGACCTGGGTGAGGTGGCAACTAAAGTCACTCAGATGGCTATCTGTCGTCGGGCACCGCTGCATCGAAGTCCTCGTAGTTCCCGGTCTCCGGAAAGAAATTGGAAACAAAAAGTCCACAGGTGCAATGGGGCACGACCAGGACTATCTCTGCCTCTCCCATAGGATATGGAGCCACCTGTCCACCTCAAATTAAACACAGCTAGAAATATCATAAAGTCAAAAAAAAAAGAAAACCAGAAAAAGAAATATTGCCTGATCAGGTTAACCTAAGGTAGGTGTTAACTATTTTTAATCTTGGAAATAATACAAAATATGAACAGGGGACAATATTAGTCTGTGGCTAATTTATACAGGATATTCAGCAGTACGAGTACTGAGTATACCCAGCTATCTGAAAGGTAGGCTAATAGGTTTCTCAGGGACAGAAAAACCGGTGGAATTTTTAAACTTAGCCGGACAAACCATTTAAGTATGGCCCTCAATTAATTCAGGTTTATTCATCCTCAATAGTGGCACTACCACTATTTCAACCATCGCCCCGAGCTCTTTTGAGGGAAGACTAAAGGGAACGCAGCCTCCAGCCGTCGTCCTTGTACGGATGTGATGCCGCCGAATGCGCTTTTCTCTTCAGTGGTTAAATCTGTGGCGCCTGAGCACTGACCCTCCCTATACCTTTCCTCAGCAGTGACGTGACTGAGGGGCAGGTGACGAGAATGTAAGGGCAGTAAGGCAGAAAGCAGGGTAGTCCATGCCGAAACTCATCTTATGTACACAAAGATGTAATCTACATAAGAAGCCAAAATGCCCTCAGAAATCTTCACTTCATTAGGACATTTAAAAAGGATTTATTGCATCCCACACTCTAACAGTGGGAAAGCAAATTCACAGAGCCTCACCTGCCATAAATTCTTGGTTCCGGCTTTATTTGGAAGATTGTTTTTCCTGCTTTATTCACAAGATTTCACTGGAAGTTCCCAGTAATGATGTGAGGTATGTAATCTGGGTCTCAGGAAGCCAGGCAGCCGCGGTCCCTTTAAACGTCCGAGTGCAGACGGTCTGATAGCGCACACTTCTTCATTGCTATTATCACCATGTGCATGTTGAATTTCTTACAGCCTTGAAGCCTGGGACCTGGGAGAGGCTGAGAGATGGCCGAAGGGGAAATTACAACATTCACAGCCCTGACGGAAAAATTCGATCTTCCACTGGGGAATTACAGGAAGCCCAAACTCCTCTACTGCAGCAATGGAGGCTACTTCTTGAGAATACTTCCGGATGGCCAAGTGGATGGGACAAGAGACAGACACGACAAACACGGTAAGGAAACCTTCCATTGGTTACATTCTCAGTCTGGTTCTTAGTCTCAGACAAGTCTAGTGGGCGGGTGGGGCAAGTTTTACACAAGGCACTTTCCTACAACTGGGGGAGAAGCTCTTCATCACCCCAGCCAGGAATCTCTTCCCCCCCCCCCCACCCCCCATGCTGGTGCTCCTGCACAACATGCAGAGGTCGTGCAAGCAGGGGTGGCTCTATAATGAGGCAGGGGGAGGCGGCTGCTTCAGGCGGCAGACTTTTGAGGCGGAAAAAAAAAAAGGCCTCTCTCAGAATGCCGCTGTGGTGTCTGCCTCAAGCTGCCTGCCCCTGGAGCGGCTGCCTCAACTCAGGCCAGCGGTGGCTGAAGAATGGGGAGAGGCTCGGGGCCACCACCAGAGCTCAAGCCGGCGGCGGCCGAAGACTGGAGAGAGGCCCCTCATGAGAGAGAGGCAGCTTGCTTGTGCGTGTGTGTGTGTGCTTGCTTGAATGACAGGCAGCTTGTGTGGTTCTGCGCGTATGTGAAGCAGCTTGCTTCTGAGTGTGCGAGTGGCAGCTTATGTGCGTGTGTGAGTGTGCGTGTGTGTGTCTGTGCGTGTGTGAGAGAGAGATTGCGAGCCTGGGGGGATGAGAGAGCATGTGTGAAGGTGCTTGGGGGGGTGTGAGAGAGCATGTGTGAGGATGCTTGAAGAGGGGAGAGAGCATGTGTGAAGAGTGCTTGGGGGTGTGTGAGAGAGAGCATGTGTGAAGGGTGCTTGGGGGTGTGTGAGAGCATGTGTGAGGGTGCTTGGGGGTGTGTGAGAGAGAGCATGTGTGAGCGTGCTTGGGGGGGTGTGTGAGAGAGCATGTGTGAGCGTGCTTGGGGGTGTGTGAGAGAGAGCATGTGTGAGCGTGCTTGGGGGGGTGTGTGAGAGAGCATGTGTGAGGGTGCTTTCGTGTGGGTGCCAGAGAGAGGGAGCCTATGGAGGAGTATAAGGGGACGGGGGGGACCCATGGGGAGGGGGGCACTATCTCATGCCTTGCGCCACTCCTGCATGGAAGTAAAGCCTGCAGACATTAGAAAGCAAAAAAAAGTTGGTTGCGATCCTTCCTCTTATGAGCCCGGGCAAGTATTTGCTGAGTGCTGAAAAGCTCTTTTCAGATTTCCGGCAGGCACATGGCCTCGCACACACTATACTGACTGCTGTGCATTAGGAGACATTCTGTAATACTGTAAGTTGCAAAGTCCACACCTACATTATAAAAACGTGGTTTATATATTTTCCATCCGGCTAAGTGATTTCTTGTACACGGTGTATCCAGATGTGCTCTGTACCGGCACACAAGAGATCCAATTATTCACATTTTGATCTCCACTTGCATCCGTGGGGTTAGCTTCTCTGCAGGCTGGGCTTATGCGTTTGTTCAGGGATCTGTTATGTCTCATTGAAATCCACTGGCAATTCAAATAAAACAGACCGTGCTGTGTTTGTGCCCAGGGACATCTCCTTCCAGAGTGCACCAAAATCAGCAACACCTGCTGAATTGGGGGCAAATAAAAAAAGAAATCTGGACATGCAGCAAATATCAGCACCATACTGTTTATCAATGCCATGCATCTTCCAGCAAAACTTAAAAACCTTCAAAAAAAAGAACTAAAAACTTGGATGTTTACCAAAGCCTACCAAAACACCCACTGACTCTGTGCTACAACTTCCATCCCTACCGGCCCCTATAAACATGCAGAACCAATACAAAGCACGTAATTTTACCTGTACATTTTAACAACTGAACTATGCTTAGAACGACTATGATAACAATGTTAACAAGCACGTGAATTTCTGAACACTCTGTTAAACATCCATACTTTGTAAACCGTTGTGATGGCGAAACCGAACGACGGTATATAAAACTCGATAAATAAACAAATAAATAAATTACGTAACAACACAACCACATGATGACTGCAGAAAAAGAGCAAGTGACCCAGCCAGCAGGGCCGCCTGGGATGCAGGCAGTATATAAATGTTAAATAAAGATAAAAGATTTGCCTCGCAAGTGCCCCCAGATGAAAGAGCAGGGCGTGCAGGGACTTCCTCTGCACATGCATCGTGCTGAAAGGAGCGTCCCCTACCTGTGCAAGTGGTGCTTTCCTGAGAGGCGGGGATCTGTTCAAACCCGCCCACTTAAAGTTGCAGGACTGAGCTGGCGTGAGTTCTAGTTCACAGTGCTCTGAATGCTGCCAGCCATTGAGCCCCAGTGCCTTTAAGGACGGAGGGGGGAGATCTGATGGCGCGTCGCTTTAAATGCCATTGATCGTTTTCTAGTCCTTGACGCATTGTACTCAGTTGGATTCCAAGACGTTGCTCTTGGTTTTCTTCCATCGTACTTTTACACCACTGTTGGTCGGTGGACCTGAAGGCTCCGTGCTGGGCCTCTTCTCTTTCCTTGCCTCGCTTCTTCCCTCGGTGCCCTGACCTCCTCCCATGGCTTTTGGTACCACTTTTATGCTGTTGGATGCCAGAAATGTCACCTTGAATCCAGTCCTAAGTCTCCGTCTGCTTGTTTGGCATCACTGCCTAGGGACTTTAAACTTAACATAGCCAAAACAGAGCTTGCTGTTTTCCAACCCCCACCTCTCTCATCTTCTCAGCTCCTTTGGCCCATAACCTTGGAGTCATCTTTGATGCCCATCTCTCCTTCTCTATGCACATCCAGCACACATTGCTAAAATAAGCCCCTTCATTTCCGAGCATGCTACTAAAATGCACATCCATTCTCCCATTTGCAATTTGGTGTTCCTGGGCCTCCCGCTGAACCGCCTTTCTCCACTGCAACGTATTCAAAATTCAACTGCTCGGCTTAGCCTCCATCAGTGTCCCTGTGACCATAGAGTTCCTCTTTCCAAGTTGCTTTCCAAGTTCCATAGACAATTCAAGCTTCTTTTAATCGCCTATAAATACATTCTGTCTGCAGCTCCTCATTACCTATATTGTCTCCTGTCTCCCCCTACTCTTCCTTGTGAGCTCCATTCATTGAGAAAGTTGCTCTTGTCTGTGGCTCTCTCTTCCACCACCAATTCCCAACTCTGTGCTTTCTACTTTGCTGCACCGTATGCCTGCACTAGACCTCCTGTGTCAGTGCGCCATGCTTCCTCTCTGGCTGATTTGAAAGCCAGTTTAAAAACTCAACTTTTTGAAGTTCATTTTAAATCCTAAATACTTCTCTACAGTAAATACTCTTCACCTAGACTCGTTTGTCATGAATGTACTGTCTAGTATGTGTATGTAGGTAGGACATGATATTCAAATATCTGAAAAGCATTAATAAGGCATGAGACGTAAACCTCTGTCAGTAGAAAGCAAGTTCTAGAAGGAAGGGCCATGATAGGAAGGTAAATCAGAAGCACTTCTCAAAGGGAAAGTATGAGCCTACATCCTCTTTGAAAATGGCCCCCAGGAAAAAAGGACCTGCACTCTCGATTTCAAACTCAAGAGACTCTTGTGCTTTTCCAAGGGGAAAAGATCAGGAAATTAAAGCCCAGTTCTGCACAAAGGAAGCCAGTGCAGATGAGCTTCATTCAGCATCAGAAAGTTGTGTAACGTAGGCTGGAAATACTGGAAACTTCTGTCTAGTTCCTGAAATTCCGTGATTTGAATTTCCTTCTTCTTTCTCCGGGGGAGCTTTTTAAGAGCTATCTCAAGGAAGTCTCAAATGCTCCCAAAGAAGGATTGCCCCCTATTCATAAGATTTTTTTTTTTTTTTTATCTCCCTTCTGAGAAGTCAGGGAAAGGAAGAACAGGTGAAGTGGGTTTGGTTGTCGTGTTCACAGATAGCCTGGACTTGACTGGCTTCCTTGAGAAAGTTACAGAAGTTGTTGAAAGGACTACCTTACTTGTTTGATTTGTGTTCAACAAGGATTCCATTTATTATCTATATTTTTGGAATTGTCAGGTTTTGTTTAAGGGCAAAAGATTTCAATATTTCCGGAAATCACGAGGTCAACACAAGAACATAGGAAGAATCTATATATTTTCCCCCCAAGGTCTTGGTCCTCGGGGGGGAACTTGTTTTATCATTTTCCTTGTAAATGTATTATAGTGATGACTGCAATTCAATATGTCCTCTTTAAGCTCTCTCAGTTGAGATTTTTCCTGGACTAGAAGAAGGGAGCTACTAGTTAGATGAAGCGCTAGTTCAAGTTGTGCTTTAGATGCAGTTAATAATTTAACCTAGACAGGCATATTTAAAAGCAAAGGGAAATCTGCTAGGTGCCCCTAAAGATCACATTTCTCCAGTTGTGGACTTGATTGATGCTATCAGTGTTTGAGTGTATGTTTTCTTTTCTTGTTTTTCTTTACTCAGATATGTGTGTGTTTGGCTAAAGGTAAAATGTAAATAAAAAAAACAAAAGAAGAAATCCCAATTCAAAACGTATTAACCCAAAACCCCATTTCTCTGGTCAATCCTGAAGGAGCCCACTTAGGGGTGTGTCCTCCTTAGGTTCACCCTCTTGAGAGCCACCGTACCACACAGAAGATCTTTATTTAAGCATTGCCCCCAGATGACATCATTGGGAGGGGGCCTGCCCCTCTCTCGCTCTCCACCTATGGCCTTGCTGTGCAGTACCCAGCCAGCATTAACCTGATTGGATCCTGAGGGGAGTTGTAGGCTGCTGGCTCCCATCCGGTCAACATTTAGCCCATTCAGCTACGTGTAATGTCCTGAAATGAGCCCAGCTCCGAAAGTCAATCAAGAATGCATTAAATTAGTCCAATGGAAACGTCTTGCCTTCAGCTTGTTTGAGCTTCATTTCTATGGTAATCCTGGTTAGTGGAAGTCAGAGATTGCATCTTACCCAAGTTCTAATGCCCTTTTAATTGATACCTATTTGGCTTGCTCTGCAGAAAGAGTTTTGTGGAATTTGTTTTTGGTACTTTTCAGGAAATAATTGATAACATTCAAAGCCAAAGTAAATTCAGCAGTTCAAGATTACGCCTGGGCCTTCTCATTGCCATCTGCGTTTGTTCTCTGGATGAAGATGGACTCTTAGGCAAACACCATTTAACTAAATAACTATCCAAAAGAGATTCCAGCTGCGCCTCACACAGTCAGACCACATATGGGCCAAATGTGCTCTGCCCCCTTCCTGTACTACTCATAGAGCCGGCCTCACCCTTTTAATGGCACAGTAAATCCAGTGTAAAATTGCTATTTCCTGTATGAATCACATGACGTGTGTGTTGCATGCTGAGTCAGACTGGTCCACTGACCATGCTACATGGGCTTTGTTGCAAACATTGCTCCTCTAGGGCTCCCTCCCCTATGGGTGTCATTGCCAAGACTCCTGCGTCAATTTTTCATTGGGTTACAGTGCTGCAAGTCTTCATTCACAACTACCCGAAGTTTTGCCCATTTTTAATTCTTTCACCCCACTCCTTGTCTATCCCAAGCATCGCAACAAAGGTTTTCAACCGAGGACCACAGACCATGGCTCCCTCTGGGACCTACCAAGGTAACACTAATACAGAGGGCATACAATATCAATGTTCTCTATCCTTAAATAATGACTACACTTTAGAGAACTACACTCATCACAACAAAAATTCAGCTCACAAAAATGTATTAATATACATATAATAAATTCCTATCTAGACAAATGAATACTATCTAACACATTCACACCTTATCACATCCACATACATCCCATCATATTAAAAACAAGCATATATCAAAATTGCCAAGATCAATATACTCTTATCACATCTATAATACAAAAGTATACTGCTACTCTAGTTTGTAACAGTATCAACTCCTTCAAACTCATATAACACATTGGGGCAGATTTTCAAAGGCTACGCGCGTAACCCAAGAAAATCTGCCCCTACGTGCACCGAGCCTATTTTGCATAGGCTCGGCGGCACGTGCAAGCCCCAGGACACGCATATGTACCGGGGCGGGTCCCGAGTCTTCTGGCACAGTGGCCTGTGCCGGGGGATGGCACGCCTCGGGCAGGCGTAACTTCTGAAACAAAGGTAGGGGGGATCTAGTTAGGGCAGCGGTAGAAAAGTTCCCTCCAAGGCCGCTCCGATTTCGGAGCGGCCTCGGAGGGAATGGAGGCAGCCTGCGCGGCTCGGCGCGCACAAGTTGCACAATTGTGCACCCCCTTGCATGCGCCGACCCTGGATTTTATAACATGCGCGCGGCAGCGCACGCATGTTATAAAATCGGGCGTAGACTTGTTTGCGCCGGGTTGCGTGAACAAATCTGCGCCGGCGCACAGGTTTTAAAATCTGTCCCACTATATTCGATTCACATTCTTGTGCGTTCCCTTCCTCACTCTATAGACATCCCGCACTTAATGTCCATACTTCTTATAGCCATTCGTCCAACAAAGATCTTTGTTTCACCCTAATTCCTTAGGGCTTCATCAGGGACTAATTCACAACGATATTCACCAATATGTTCTGTAACAATCAAACAAAATAAACACCTCACTTATACACCATTTTTGTATCTCATCATAACATTTATACACTTACTGCTCAGAGTCAATCATATCTACTTCCTGTAACTCCCGTATCCACATCACATCAAAATAACTCCAAACTGGCCATTATGCTTCAATTTCTTCACAAGTTTAATATAATCAAGGTATCTTCATAACGTTTATCCGATTACAAAGGCTACAACCCGAAAATAAACTGCATTATAACTAAATAAAAAATTATAGCATTCTCTGAAATGCTCCCTGTTCCACAGGTAGATCCCCAGAGGCAGGAAGAGCTCCGGAGTCTCAATGCGTGGATGAGACGATGGTGCAAGGAAGAGGGATTCAGTTTTGTAAGGAACTGAGGAATCTTTTGGGGAAGGGGGGGAGTCTCTTCCGAAGGGATGGGCGCCACCTTGCCCAGAGTGGAACCAGACTGCTGGCGCTAACTTTTAAAAAGGAGATGGAGCAGCTTTTAAACTAAATCAAAGGGGAAAGCCGACAGTCGCTCAGCAGCGCATGGTTCGAAAGTAAGTATCTGCAAAGGATATTAATGAAGCATTAGAGTTAGGGCATCCCGACAGAGAGGTTCCAATAATAAGAAAAGTATTTATTTATTTTTTAATTTATTTAGATTTTATATTCTGCTTTTTGCACTTTTTTCAGCGCTTCAAAGTGGATTACATTCAGGTACTGTAGGTATTTCCCTATCCCCAAAGGGCTTACAATCTAACCCCCTCATTTATCAAAATGCATTAAGGCGTTTTCGCATACTTTAAGGGCTTATCGCATGCGAAAACGCCTTTAACGCATGTGATAGCATCTTATCGTATGGTGCGAAGCAAATCCGAAAAAGAGGAGGAGTTAGGGGAGGGATTTACCATTTTGTGAAGCCCTATCGCACGGCTTTAACGCCGATTTTAGCTACAACTTTTTCAGGAGCGTTAAGCCGTGCAATAGCTTGCTTTACGGCTGATCGCCCATTGAGATGTGGTTCGCGGATGCCGGTTTTGGTAGTTTGAAGGACCCAGAGCATCCACCTAGCTATCAGAGACCTCAGGGGGGAGGGAGGGAGGGAGAGAGAGAGAGATTAGCCCTAATGCCCTGACCCTAGATAGGTATTTAGATCTGTATGGGAGGCCCACCTAGTAACTCGAGGTGAGGTTTAGGTATTAGTGTAGGGGGTTAGGGGCCACTTTGACATTCAATGTGAGATGTACGAACAGAACAGTGATCTCTTGTGAACATTTGATGACCCTTGGAGTGAGGAAACTCACCCAAAATGAGATTTGTGCAATGTTCTCTCAACCTAGCTTGATGTTACCCAAAGCAGAAAGCCTGTGAGGGAGTCGAAGGGTTAAAGGGGCATTTAGGGAAGATAAGGCCATAGTGGAAAGACTAAATGAATACTTTGCTTCAGTGTTTACTGAAGAGGATGTTGGGAAGATACCCATTCCGGAGATGGTTTTCAAGGGTGATGATTCAGATGAACTGAACCAAATCACAGTGAACCTGGAAGATTAGGTAGGTCAGATTGACAAACTGAAAAGTAGTTAATCACTTGGACCAAAAGGTGTACACCCCAAGGATCTGAAAGAACTCAAAAATGAAATTTCAGATCTATTACAATTAATTTGTAACCTATCATTAAAATCATCAGTTGTATCTGAAGACTGGAAGGTGGCCATTGTAACCCTGATATTTAAAAAGGACTCCAGGGGTGATCTGGGAAACTATAAACCAGTGAGCCTGACTTCAGTGACAGGAAAAATTATGGAAACTGTTATAAAGAATAAAATCACAAACATTTAGATAGACATGGTTTAATGGAATTCATCCAGCATGGATTTACCCAAGGGAAGTCTTGCCTCACAAATCTCAATCATTTTTATTTTAAGAAGTGAATAAAAAGGTGAACCAGTAGATGTGATGTATCTGGGTTTTTCAAAGGTGTATGACAAAGTCCCTCATGAAAGGCTTCTAAGAAAACTAAAAAGTCATGGGATAAGAGGTGATGTCCTTTTGTGGATTGCAAACTGGTTAAAAGTCTCTCAGTGGAAAAAGGTAAATAGTGGAGTGCCTCAGGGATCTGTACTTGGACCGGTTCTTTTCAATATATTTATAAATGATCTGGAAAGGAATACAACGAGTGAGGTGATCAAATTTGTGGATTACACAAAATTATGCAAAGTAGTTAAATCTCAAGTGGATTGTGATACTGTACATTATAGGAGGACCTTGCGAGACTGGAAGATTGGGCTTTCAAATGGCAGATGAAATTTAATGTGGACAAGTGCAAGGTGTTGCATATAGGGAAAAATAACCCTTGCTGTAGTCACACAATGTTAGCTTCTATCTTAGGAGTTACCACCCAGGAAAAAGATCTAGGCATCATAGTGGATAATACATTGAAATCATCGGCTCAGTGTGCTGTGGTTATCAAAAAAGCAAATAATGTTAGGAATTATTAGGAAGGGAATGGTTAATAAAACGGAAAAAGTCATAATGCCTCTATATCGCACCATGGTGAGACCGCACCTGGAATACTGTGTACAATTCTGGTCACCGCATCTCAAAAAAGATAATAGTTGCGATGGAGAAGGTACAGAGAAGGGCAACCAAAATGATAAAGGGGATGGAACAGCTCCCCTATGAGGAAAGGCTGAAGAGGTTAGGGCTGTTCAGCTTGGAGAAGAGACGACTGAGGGGGGATATGATAGAGGTTTACAAACTCATTTCCTCTCAGCACATAGTTAAACTCCAGAATTAATTGCCAGAGGATGTGGTTACAGCAGTTAGTGTTTTAAAAAAGGTTTGGATAAGTTCCTAGAGGAAAAATCCATAAACTGCTATTAATCAATAAAGAATAGTAGCTTGGGATTTATTTAGTGTTTGGGTACTTGCCAGGTTCTTATGGCCTGGATTGGCCACTGTTGGAAACAGGATGCTGGGCTTGATGGACTCTTGGTCTGACCCACTATGGCATGTTCTTATGTAAGGTCACAGAGAGGCAGGGCAAGGCAAGATAATAAGGCAAGGCAGGCCAGGTAACAGCAGGGCAGGACAACAAGGAGGCAAGACAAGGTGAAAAGGCACAGAGACGAGTAGCAACATGCACTGCCACGCTGAGGCGCCCGGCTGTGGTGTCAGCGAGCCTCAAAATAGGGCCAGTGTGTGATGTCATCACAGGGAGCCACAGACCCTTTCCCGCCACGGGCTCCTTTAAACTTCAGCGCAGGGCATCTGAGGAGGAAGCGTGGCGGCATCCCTGCCACGAGAAGGGGGTCCACGTCGAGGGTCAGCGAGGCCAACTGTCGGACCATCCCGCGGGCGGCCAAACATTACACAAACACCCGGCCGCCTACGTTCTCTGTGGTTTCCCATCTGGCACAAAAAAAAAAAAGAGTTAGGACGAGTCCCGCTGTGTGCTCATGTAATGGGTCACACATCCACCATTTCCCTGAGCGATGCTGGGTAGAGGGATGGATGGCAATCACGCTTCCTCCTGCGTGGGAAGCCTGAGTACCAGGTGGCTGACGTCGGGGCGGGGGGATTATTTTTTTTTTTAGATGAAGCGCTGTGTAGCATAGCCGCAAGTGGTGCCGTCACGTTCAGCAAACTATTCCCAGAGCAGACAGGACGAGCTAGGCAGCATCCGGCTGCAACAGAGAACAACCTCAGGAAGCCGCCCTCGTTTTGCACGGAGACAAAAAAAAAAAATGTGTTTTATTCTGGGGCAGAAAACAGCTGCGTAAACCCTTACATAGCGTCATCCCTTCCGGAGGGACGCTATGTAATGCATTCTCTTCTCAGTAACAGGCAATGCAAAGTGGGTGCGACTGCTGCTGTGCTTAACTTTCTATGTTTCGGTCCTGGGGAAATAAAGCAGAGTTGGGGAGGGGAGCTGGGAGTGCAGCTGCCGTCTCACTCAGCCTAGGTAATTAAGAATATTAGGACTGAGGGTTTGGCCTACGGGTGGGCTGTGTGCCCGTTAAAATAAAGCTGCACCCACCATGCACTGTATAAAGCTTGTTGTGCCCGCCCCTGTTGATTTCGTATAAATTACGTTTTTTTCAGACCAGCTCCTCGGCAATTCCCCCAAGGACCTGCGAGCAGCTTTACTGGTCCCTGTACTCCTGACTTAGCTCGGTTCTGCTGGGACTTGCGGCTCTGTCCTGAGTTCTTGAAACAAAGTGAGACATGAAAAAAAAACCAAAAAAAAACAAAGCAGCCAGAACCAAAAACGATGTCAAAAGACTATACAGCCTTCTCTCTGATTGGTCCATTCTGTGTGTGATGTAACGTGCGATACGAAAGCAGTCTGGACCAATGAGATGCAGGGTGCGTGAGGCTGTCTGTGACACAGGCAATTTGGAAACATGGGAACTTATAACTCCTAACGAGCCCGATTCACGAATCACTTTTTCTGACGTTCTGCGTCTATCAGATCAGGCCCTTAAGCCATATGAACTTCCCAATAGGCAGCCTAGGCAAGTAAAATAAAATACTAAAATAAAATACTAAAATAAAATACTAAAATAAAATTACATAAAATAAGTAAGCTAATTTCTTATAGAATCCTCTGTTGCTCTGTAAACCGATGTGATATGTACAACTGAGCCTCAGAATAGGAAAAACAAAGAAATAAATAAATACTAAGGAGCAGCCGCCCCCGTCGCCGGACGTCCTGCTCTTGCACAGCCACATCCTTAGCTTAGCTTAGGCCCGGCTGATTGATGTGGCACTGAAGGGGCACCTCCACAACTCACAGTTTCAGAGGGCGGCCACTCCCAGCTGCAGGGGGGGGGGGGTGGCAAACAGAAGATTAAAATCGGCCATTGCTGCAGTGGTTCTGAACCTGCTCCTCCGAAGTTCCCTAGCCATGACTATTTCTCTCTTTCTTCAGTTCCATCTCCCATGTATCCTATTACACTCAAAGCAATTAATATTAAAAAAAAAGAAAAGCTATAAAATATGCAAAATTAAAAAAAAATAAAAAATGGAGCTCTATCACTCTGGTTCTTAGACCAAATGACCACAAGTCTATCGCTTGCATATCTATTGGCCAGGGTGCCCCTAAGGACCGAGCTGAGGAGCATCAGGATACAGCAGGCACGTGCCGTTACCACAGGGCAGGGCGCTCCCCAAACCCGGCACTCCCCGGCGTGGGCACGGTTTTCATCTTCAGCGCACAGCTCCGCACACACCTGGTAGGATCCTGCTGCTCCTTACAAAATTCCAGCTGCTGGAAAAGTTTTATTCCGGGGGATGAGGAGGGGGGAACGCTGTGCAGGTTTCGTAACTTCTGAGAAAAGAATCTCTCTTGTTTTTCTTTTATAACCACAAGAGTTTTCAAGCTTGGCGTTCTGTAAGAGGTGTGCGGCGCGGCTGTAATTACAGAAAACCTCACAGTGGATGGAAGGAACATGACCTAAGCTGTGTATTCTGGCAAGGCTGCGCCCCAGAATAAACCCGGCAACGCGTGAACTCTTGGAGAGCGTGCGGTGGGCGGCGAGGGGGCGAAGGGCATTCAGACAGCGCCATGGCACAACTGGCACACTTCTGTCCTAAAAAAAAAAAAACATGAAGCCACACCTCACTGCTGCCACCACTAGTCCACGCTGAAAGAAGGCAGCGTAGGGTAGGACAGTGAGACCATGGCTCAGCCACTCCTGGTTTCTTTAACTTTTATGACAATCCAGATGTTTCCAGCTTATAAAGCCTTCTGTGCAACCATTGCACGGTCTGAAGAAAGCAGAAATTTATCGGGTTAACGGTTCATTCCGAGTGCACTTTCCATTGCTGCGTCAGTGATTCTCAGTTTTTATCTCTTGCTTCCCTCTTTTTTTTTTCCCCCCCCCCAGTTCAACTGCAACTGAATGCCGAGAATGTGGGCGAGGTGTACATAAAGAGCGCAGAGACCGGGCAGTACCTGGGCATGGACGCCAGCGGGCTTTTATACAGCTCCGTAAGTACCCGGCTCGCGTGGGGAAGTGCGGGGTCTCCAGAAGCCTCGCAGCTGTGAGTAGTGCGCCAGTGCCGCTTGGGTTCTGTGTTTGTTATTTATTGCAGCTGGATTACCACCCTCTCCCCTGCTTCAATTTAGAAAATAAAAAACACACTTTGTAATATTATGCTGGAGATGTGCAAGCGCATTTAGAGCTGAAGCCTGGAATGATTTTAAAGGCGCACGATTTACTGTTCCGAGTTCCAAAGATAACTGGCCCATCTAACATCTAACATCTGGTGCCCCAGGCTCGACTGTGTGCCAGTCCTAAAATGCCTTAAAATTCTGCTCTCCCCCACCACACCAATGAAAGGATTAATTCATTTGGTGCAATAGGTGTGGGTGCCTCATCAAACCTATTAGTTCCTAGTACAGTGGTTCTCAACCTTTCTAATGCCATGACCCCGCAATACAGTTCCTCATGTTGCGGTGACCCCAAACCAAAAAATAATTTTGGTGGCTACTTCAAAACTGTAATTTTGCTACAGTTATGATTCGGAATGTAAATACCTGATATGCATTATGTATTCTCATTGCTACAAATCAAACATAATTTAAACATAGTGATTAATCACAAAAACAATATTTAATTATATGTTGAGAAATATTTATTACTAATTCCAATAAATAACATTTCACCATGGCATAGCATGGGTTTAAATATAACAACAGTAATATAACAGTAAACAGTGCAATATTTTGCAACAGTATGCTGCCAAATTCAGTGAGATGGTTGTGGTTGCTTCTTGCTTACCAATTCAGAAATGATTACACACAAAACACCTTACACTTACATAGTATTGTGTGTATGGTGTGTGTACTGTTTTTACATTATTAACCTTTTTTACACCAGCAGGCTGTCTCGCAGGCTCTCTTGGCTCTCCGCCTCTTGCCTCTCCGCCTCCTAGGCTTCTGTCCTCCGGCATTTGCTGCGTCCGCCCACTGATGACGTCAGCAAGCGCCGGACACATGTAATGAGCTGCTATGGACTGTGGAGCGTTCCCCCCGCTTCCCCCGCCCCTTAGGCCCCGGACGGATGATGCAATCACGTCTGCACAAGCGCGCAGGCATTCAGTTTGGAACGCGCATCCATAACGGCGTGCGTTCCAGCTGAATAGCGCTGCTGCAGACAGTAGCGCGACTTCTCAGCGGCTAAAGCCATCAGAAATATGTATTTTCCGATGGCTTTAGGCGACCCCTGTGTTTTGGTCGTTCGACCCCCGCCGGGGTCGCGACCCACAGGTTGAGAACCGCTGTCCTAGTAGCTCTCAGAGTGGTCTGTTTCTATCACCTCCATGCGATTGTCCAAATTTATTGACCTCCTGCAAACCACTTAAGAACATAAGAAAAACATAAGAAAATGCCAATCCAGGCCATAAGAACCTGGCAAGTACCCCAAAACTTGAGACAGGCCCATTTTTTAAAATCTCCCTAACATAGGGTTTGTTGCACCACATTATAATTCAGACATCCTGGGACATGAATTCAAGATTCCTCTCTGCCACTGACTTGTCTCGGTGGCCTTGGGCAATATTTATTTTCCTGTGTGCCTGAGACCCACCTGAACACAAGGCACTGGTCTTTAATGTGGTTTCCCTGGTCAGGGTTTGAAAAAATTATATATATATTGGCAAATGCCGCTGACACCATGAGATGTCTGCTATAATTGTGAACTTATTGTACTTTTAGAAAATGAGCTTGAGCATGGTTTAGAAATATTTCCAGAGATGCTCAATATCGCTGATTGTGATGGAGATTCCCGTTTGTATACAGTAACCTTTGACCTATGCCATCAATGCCAGCTGCTGTAGCCTATTAGGAAACTTCATAATGCTGACAGCATTCATTCTGATCTCTCTCTCTCTCTCTCTCTCTCTCTCCATATATGTGAGAAAGGGAAGGGAAGAGGAGGATGCTCAGCTCTGTCTTGGTCTTATCAACCCTCTCCCCATAGCATGAAGCCAGGAGAGGCTGCATGTGATAGCCAAGCAAGAAACTGCTAACATTCCACAGAAAGAGAATCAATTCAAATAAACATATTTAGGGATGATCGGACTGGGACACGGATTTAATGATTTCATTGAGAAAAGCAAGATGCAGCATGGGAATGCAGAGGGTCCTACCTACAGCTGTAGTTTTCGGCTGGGTGCTCCCCCGAAGCTTCCTAACTGTTTGTCACCAAGACAAAGCGTATGCCATCACTGCTAGTGGCATGTGCCACTGCGGCTGGTCCCAGGGAATTGCAGTAATCGGGGGCCAGGAGATGTGTATGCCCAGAACTGTCTCCCCAAGTGGAAACTTGTCCTTCAGCTTTTCACGTTACAATCCGGAGAGGGGCTAATGGCGGAGGGCTCCAGCACAGTGAGTTACAGCATTTTGGGTGGCAGCAATGACACTAGATAAATATTATTATTATTATTGTTGTTACTGTGCATCTGGCTGGGCAGCTAGTTCACACCCTGCACACACAATCAAATCATGATCGTTTATGGCACAGAGTCCCTCGTTGATTCAGGGATTGCAAAGAATTGGATTTTAAGCTACTCCAAACCTATCTGTCTTCCATCCACCAATTACAGAAAAAGAAAAACTGCAAACATGCACATTTTAGCTATTTCCCAGACAAACCCTTGGAAGGAAGTCCAAAACGAATTCAACACATTTAAAGCCTATAATAGCTTAAACTGCTGACCTGTCTCAGCGAGATTTGCAGCAGCTGCTGCCTGCGTTTAATCCCGAGAAGCTCACGCAAGCTAAACGTCTGCTCTTAGGGCCACGTGTACTAAGCATTTTTCCCCATCGCCCCCAAACTTGCAGAAAGTTTTAGGCGGGTCAGGTCCTTTGAGAGATATTTCTTTTCTCTTTAAGGGTAAACAGCATTTAGATTTAGGAAAGACCTGGAAGCTTTTACTGGCCGCCAGACTATATCTTTTTCATGACTTAATACATCTATTTAAGTTCAATTAATAGTGAACCAGATTCGAACCCGCATGAATCTCTTCCACAATCATGCAGAATCTTTACGGAACAAGGTTGCTTTGTGCTGATTTTCTTAAAAGCTAACTTTCCCAGGGTCCCCTTGTGACCACTTACGATGAGAGAGACAGTGCTGCTAAAATCTTGCACCATACAAAATTCTTCACACCCGCCGCCCTAGTGCCGAGAGCACTGTCTCTGGTGTGTCTGTGGGTGGGGGTGTGTGTGAGTGTGAGTGTGTGTGTGTAGATTTCATGGCTAGGCTGGCTGGCTTAGGTCACAGTGAAAGTCTTATGGTTTCCTTAGGGGCGGTTGTAGTGCAGTGCAGCTCCCAATAAGGTGTGTACGGGAGATAACCACAGAAGAACTGGGCCACGGGGTGGCTGCAGGCCTACTCTCCCAACATCTGCTGCTATCAGGGTAACAACAGTACCCTTCTTATCGAGCCCTCTGTTGGAAGCTGGTCTGCTAAAATAGTAAAAAAAAATAAAAAAATAGTTGTACCAGGTGATAGGGAATAATTAACCCAGAGCTACAAAAAAATAAAATAGAATAAACTGTATTCTTTTTCAGCCATCACCGAGCGAGGACTGCCTGTTCTTTGAGCGGTTAGAAGAGAATCATTATAATACGTATAAATCTAAGAAGCACGCCGATAACAACTGGTTCGTTGGCATAAAGAAAAATGGAGCCAGCAAGCTGGGGCCACGGACTCATTATGGTCAAAAGGCGATCCTCTTCCTTCCACTGCCCGTGTCGAGCGACTGAGAGGGTCCGTGCAAGGCGTCATCGGCACCCCTTCACCAACAAGCTGCCAAGCCTCCTGCTTCCCAAAACGGCTTCTTCCTTCTGTTGGCCAGTTTGCTAAATAGCCCCTGGAGTCTAATTTACATTATGCTTTTAGGTATTTCTGTGTTGTTTTTTTTTTTTAAATTGTGTGAGGTAACCCTGAAATATAGAAGAAAAAAAAAAAAAAAAAAAAGATTCGGTACAGATGTGTACAAAGAACACATGGAAAAATGCACTTAGAAAAATGACAGAGATCCCGCTGTAATACTTTGCTGACATGCCTGTCTTTGTTCCACTCGTGCAACTGTTAGATCTACTTTCTTGGAGGCTCATAAACATCGTTCACCGTCAGCCTGTGGTTCACGAGTCGGATGGGACTGTACGGGGTCCTCCTGTTACACTCCAGACATTTTGAACCAGTGCAGGATAAAATGGATCTTGTGCGTCAACGCTAAGGTTAAAAGGACGGAAACATTTGGGAGGGGGGGAGATTTCAGGCCAGTCCTGGATTTCTGACAACCCGCATCCTGTTGCATTTTAGGGGAAAGACCCGGTCAGTCAGGACATTTCACTTAGTAACAACAGAGCGAACGGGCCATCCAGTCTGCTCAGCTGAGATTTGTCCGTTTTAGGTAGCTGCTTCCTTAAATTCCCAAATGCAACTCAACACCAACTCCCGCCTCGCCCATGTCTTCTCGCCGACCTCTTGACCCTTTTCCCATATCTGTCCTAAGCATGCCAGCCCAGCATTTTCCATCTGCAATCGCCCTCTCCTCAGCTCCTGCAGCTTCTCAGTACAGTGGCACCGGATTGACCCGAAAATCTCCTCCCAACCAAGGTGGCCAGATCTGAAACATAAAATCGTCATATGGCGAACCTCAAAATTATGGTATTCTCCAAACAAAAACATCACTGTACGCTGTGAAAATGGAAAAATATGCACTGCAAACATGGGTTGAGACTAAAAATGTCACTACAAATGCATTTTACTATCCAGGGCTTTGTAAACATCAGATCCAAAGCTTTTTTTTTTTTGATTATTCATAGCTTATGCTATCAAGTGCAAGGAAGGGCCAAATACACAAGAGGAAAAAAAAACGTGAACAGCAATTAAAACCATCCCAGAACCTGCCGCACAATCGTTCCTAAGGTTCAATTTAACGCAGATTATTTTTGTTGCTTTTTTTGGGGGGGGGGGGGAGGGGAGGATGTTGGAGGGAGACTGAAGCTTTGATGGTGAAAGGGACGGCTCCTTCCACCCAGCCTAGGCAGAAGGGGGGTGGGGAAGGTGGACGGTTTTCTCTCCCTGCTCTAAGAGGCAAGACCCAGAGGAGAGAAAATACCAATGCACCCACACAGACCCAGGCCCAGCCTTCATCCCCATCCCACGAGAGTTCCTCTCCCCACTCCCCTCGCCCCATGTTAAAAAGCCATGGCCCTCGGCTTCTCCCTCTTGCATACATTCTCGCTCTCTCTCACTTACTCTCTCTCTTTGTTACTTATTTTAATTAACACTGTTTTTAGCTCTCTCGATTTTATTTTATTTTTTTTTTTATTATTTCCCTTCCCCTTTTCTTCTTCCTCTCTTCCACCCACGTCTGCAGCTTAACCTCAGCACAAAATGATGCCCCGCCGCCAGAGAGGAAGAGCAGAGGCAAAGCTCCGAGACTCGCTCGGGGGAGCGGGTACTGTCATGGCTGCACGACCCCGCCCAGGCACGGGCAGTACCACGCGCCCTCCTGTCACCAATGGGGCAGGATGGCGGCTCTGGGGGGGGCCGCCGCCGCCATGCACGGACACCCACACTCAACCCTTCCTCACCGCACTACCCTCTTTCCCCTCCAGGTCCTGCCCAGGTCTCCTCACAGGGCCAAAACTGACCAATCCCAGCTTCATGACTCCTTGCGGCAATGTTTTTGCAGTTTTAAAAATTATTGATCGTACCTCACGAGATAAGTTGAAATTATTGTTCGGAAAAAATAATTATCTGACGTTTAGCGGCCCTGCTCTCGACACGCTCTGAGCTACTACTCCCTCTAAAGCATGCACAGGACACGCCGTGGGACTGTTACCAGAAGGGGCTCAAAATATGGGTGGTTTTTTTTGAACTTTTCAATTAACTTGGCAGCCATTACTGACAGAAATTGTTATATTAGCATGAGCCTATGCAGTCAACATGCAACACCTTCCATCAATACCCTACTTAATTTAAAAAAAAAAAAAAAAGGGTAAATGTTTACTTTTCTCGGACATACCACGATGCCAGGGGATACACGAATTTAAAATGTTAGTCTGTGCACGGAAGGCAGGTTAAAAGATAGATTCTGAGCAATTGCATAGGGCGACCGCCTGCAAGAGCGTTCAGAGACAGAGGCAGTGGATGTGTTCTCTGCCATGGCAAGTTACCAAATACACAAAAGTATTCCTGACAGTTTCCTGCACACTGAGTAATCTAATCCTACACACAGAAAGTTTAGGAGCCCAGAAAAGGAGTAAAATAGCAGATTAAGCTTCTGCAAATATATATTATGCCAAGCCTTTGTAACAGAAATGCTTAGAGGCATGCAAGCATCTCTAATGTTGGAAATCAAGTAGTGCAAACTGGGACCAGGGTCTTACAGGAGATCATGCCCAGGTCACCATTTCACACACCTAACACTGTAACTGTTCCGATTAATGTGTTGTATGTTGTATTTATTTATTCAGTGAAAACTCATTATTTTACAGATAGACAAATATTAATTGTATCTATTCAGTGCCCCCCAGATGCATTACCTGCAGCAGCAGGACATATGGAGAGGCCAATGAAGTAAAGTGTGTTAGCATCATCCGCCCAGGTTAAGGACGGACAAGGGAGCTCTGGGTTCATTTACTAGCGTTAAAGTTAGCAAGATAACATCAATGTCCTAGCAAAAACTTAACTACACTGCCTCCAGGTGCAGTTACTTTTTTTTTGCTTTAATGGGCCTGTGTTCACTTTTGCACAGTGTTTTTCTGTTCATTAATAGGTAATGAGCTGGTTTGCATCTCTTTGGGAAAGGTTTTTTGCCCACAAACTATAACACATGTAAAATATTCCTAAACTAGACTGTGCACGCTAACAGCACATTTTAGCGTTTGTTTATTCTTTGGATTTGTTGCCTGCCCTTCTAAATAGGAAGTTCACCCACAGAGGGGTACAAAGCATTAGAGCGGTAACAAGCAGACAGCGGCTAGTAGCACCTTACAATCCTAGCCCGAGGAAGATGAGGTGCGGGCTAAACCCAAAATCCACGGCAATGACTGAAATTTAAAATGATCTAGCAGTAACAACTAAACAGAATAATCTAGGCGGCCAAACAATAGGTCGCAACAGCAGGTTCAAGGCACTCAGACTGGTGCCAGGCCATTTGCCATAGACGATTCGGTAGCTTTCTAGGGTGGAGGAAGCTAACAGTTTGGCATTACAGGCCTGGCAGAAGAACCAGGCTTTTACTTGCTCCGTATACTTGGCGGAGCTCTTCTGGGAAAAGTAACGCACTTTAGTACATTGGCCTTATGGGGAGAGAATTATAAATATGCATATTATGAGAATAAATGTAATACTTCATTAGTGGAAATATTTAGAGGATTTTTGTTTTGTACACATGTGATCGGTATTTGATCAATCTGAAGGCTTAGCATTTATGCTTTTCCAGGAATCCTAATATTATATATGTTATATGTTTGTGTTTTTATTCATTCCATTTTTTTTTTTTTTACTGTTTTAGTTTCATTTATCTATGGATGTTTTTTGTTCAATAACTGTTTCCTGTGATTTGTATTTTAGAATTTGTTGTTGGCCTCTCTGAACAGTAGTTTCTACTGTAAGATCGACATTCCCATTTTTCTAAGGTCTCATTCGAAACGGATGTTTCCCCACTCTGTGGCCTATGGGAAAAACAGTTCTTCCTTTCACATATAATCCAGGTAACATGGAGAGCGCCATTCTCTTTATCAATGTAGCACTTCGCTGAATACTTGTGCTATATTTTGTGCCATAATGCACGTCCACAGCGGTGACCAACGGAACGGCTCCCTCTGTGTTTGCCGCGCCGTGCGTTCAGCTGATACGTAAAGCCTTCAAAATGGAAATATATTTTTCTCATCGTTGCATGGTCAAGACGCTGCTACTGCCTTCCACCGTCCACGATAACAGCCTGAGCCGCTGGTGGCTCCCCCGTGCAACATGCAGCACCCTAGTAACAAAGAGAAATTAAAGGGTGGTAGATTAACGTCGCCACCTTGCATCCTGGGAAGGTTTGAATGGAACCCAGCAGCTCAGCAATATCATGGAAACAAATATATCAGTAAGGAAGGAATTCTCCAGGTCCCAGCTCTGTGCCGCCCCCTATCACACGGAGGTGCAAACATCATCTTTAGTAGAAGTCGGTAGCAGGTCAATGTGGCCCCTCCAGACCAGGCCTAAGTCACCCTCAGTGCTTCAGTTTCTTAGAGACATGGCAGGGGTCATGAAGGAGCTAGTTTAGGTAAGAGCCTCCTGACCTAGATAACATTTTCTAAATGAAACCCCAGAAGGGGCGCTCGCTCAACTCCACGCTGTAATTTCTACCTTTCAGGGCCTATGATAGGCTGAAATTCAAATCCCGAGAGCGAAGTTGTAGGAACGGACGGACGCCCAGTTTCCCCGAGCAGCTGCTTCTCTCTCCAGATGTTGTGTCCCCCGGTTAGAAACCCCCCCCCCATCCCTCCTGTCCGAGGAGCGTCAGCGCCCGCTTCCTGGGAACCCCCTCAGCCACCCGGGACGGTGCCCCTCCGCTGACGGACAGGCAGACGGAGGGTTTGGGAAGAAAGAGGTCTTGGCATCTGCTTGTGGAAACAGGATTTTGTTTTTCCTTCCTACTTGTTCCTTCCAGTGGAGTGATAGGTGGAGATTGTCCGGCCGGAACAGAAGCAGTCTGCGCGCCCGCTGCCAAACTCAGCAACGGAGATACTGCAAGCCGTATAAATCAGTTCCAGAGACAGCCCGAGAGCTTGCCTGCATACGGTACTAGCTTTCCTGTTTATAAAGTGATGGGGTAGCTGCGTTAGTCCACTTTACTCTGACCTGCTCATTCTGTTTGGACCTGAGGAAGGGAAGGTTAAGCCCCCCGAGAGCTGGTCAAGAAATGTATTCAGTTAGTCCATCTTTTCCTTTGTTAATCTTTATCTCTGTGCGTTCAAGTGGACTTGTGCGGCAGCCAAGAAAGGTCATCCCTAGGATTACTTTCTCTTCCACAGTCAGAGAACCTGCCTCTGCTCGTGCCGGTCTTTCATGAATTCTCCCGCCGTTTCCTTTGGGTTTTGCATCTCAAATCGGAACCGGGAGCCGGCGCCATGAGCCTTCACGGCTGCTGGGGAACTTTACGCTCCCGATTTTCTAGCCCCTTCCCAACGGGCTTAGCCTGGTCTTTTGCAGGGACGGTCCTCGGCCGGGAGCCATGCGCCCACAATCGTGGGGGTTCCTGCATCTTGACACGACGGCAGGTGTCGCTGCCTCGTGGCTCTCGACACCCATCCCCCTCGGAGGCTGTGAACGCCGCCCTCTGACGCCGCGCCAGCCAACCCGAGGAGCAGGGGGGGGGAAAAAAAAAAAAAAAAAGAACTTGGACTCAAACCCAGGCCACAGCACTGCCACCGAGCTACCAGGCCGGCCAAAGTGAGAGAATTTGTCTCCTGGCTGTTTTGCAGTTTCAGAGCATTTAAAAAATAGGAACAAAATGCTCATCCCCCCTCCCCCCCCCCAGTATGCCAGGTGACCCTGAGCAAGTGAGCTCCCCTGTGCTGGAACGCGTCTCTGCCTCATAGGATTTTCCAAGATATTATTGTGAAAGCTGGGTGCAGTGCTGGGTACAGTGATGGCAAGGACCAAATAAGAAGTACCAGCCTAAATAAACTGTGCCTTCTGTGTGCCTCTGGATATATTTTAGCACTACAAGTGGCCATGAGGCGAGCGTACCCCGCAAAATCATTCACATCCGCCAGGCGATTTGAATCCTGGTGTATTCTGCGCTGCCGCCAGGTGACTCGCCGCGGGCTCGCCGGAGAAAGATTCTGAACTCCCGACAAGGTCCGTTGCGCTCGTTAATGAGCCGCGACGATGCTTTATTCTTTTCACCTTTTGAGTTTTAAGCTGCCAGAAAGGGATCCTCTTCCTTTCCTGCCCCCCCGGGTGAATGCGAGCTCTGCGTTTGGCCTCCCGGCAGAGAGCGCAGAATGACTTTGCCCGTAACCGCGGCGCTCTTCCCACAACGCAGAGACTTTTCCTCTCCCAGCCAAGCCTTCGGCTGCCTCTGCTGTGCACCGCAGAACCAGGAATCGCTCACGGAACCGAGCCCGGCTTCTGATTAGGTCCAGAACCCAATCAGCGTCAGGCCTGGGGTGAGGGGCCCCCCAGGGAAGGCCCCCTGTGCTGTGGGCTGCAGAAGGCAATGGCAAAAAACCACCGCGCTATTCTGTCAGGGAAAAAAAAAAGTCACCGGCACCAGAAAGGTAGAAACAGGAGGGGGGGAAAAACCCCCAGAGAGCAGAGAGTCCTGGTTTGGTTTCACCTCCGTGCAGCTATGGACTCCTAGTGTTGCCAAGAAAAGCATTGCTGCCAGGTAAAAGCAAGCCTGGAGCTTCCTACACAGAGCCTTAACCCTGCTAATGGATTTTTTGGCCCTTAAAAATCAATCGCAAACTGAACTTTTTCCTTGTCTGCACGTCCATATTAGTATTCACCATCAGCTTCACAGGAAGCCAGCACTTCCAGGGAAACATTTCCCCTTGACTTTTACGTAAACAGTGGCAATTCCTGGCAAACAGTTTTGCAGCACAGAATAAACTGTTGCTTTGCGTCCTCTTATCACCCAACCGCTTGGAAGACGTAGGCCACTCGGCACTCAAGCACTTGGCTTGCCAGCTGAGGGCGCACGGATCCTCAGCAGAGCGCTGTGCACCTGTCGAAGGTAGACTGTACCCTCTAAATTAGAAGTTATTTTCTCCAGTATCCGGGGTCTGGCATCTCTTCAGTCCCATATAATGCTGCAGCTGTCGGGGAGGCTACAGGATTTCACCGCTGTTTCCTAACGGGTCCGGGTAGAAACACAACAACATCTGCTCATGAATCAAAGAAAAGCAAAACAAAACTATTTGTACACACTTTTAGTATTTTTTTTTTATATTTTTGCCTCAGAGAGCTATAAATGCAGAAGGATGCCCCGGGGTGAGGGGGTAATGACTGCTGAAGTCACCATGGCCAGGGGTATATGGCATGCCAGACCCCTGCCACCCCTAACTGATAACAGGGATTCTCCTCGCCCTCCATCTGTGTTCTGTAAACTCTCACACCCGTGGGGGGGGGGGCACCATTCCAGGTTTAACCCTTTAATAAGGTTGTACATGAAAAAGAATAATGGTTTTGCTGGATGTTTTGGTTTTTGTTTCTATTCGTAATTCAAGGTTATAGACGGCCTGCTTCCCCCAAAAAGGGGATCCAAAATGGTCATATAAAGAAGGCATCAGGATAAAATAATACATCACAAAGAATACATTAATATAACAATAAAATCTCTAATACAACCAATCATATCCCCCCCTCCTCTTGCTAGGAAAGTGAAAGGTCATTTTACACAGCTAAAATAAAAATAATAAGAAACTATCATCGTAAATATAAAAATGCAATACACCTACAGCAAGTTATTACAACAGAAAAAAATGCTAACCAAAGAATACAGACGAAAAGGCCAATGGGGAAGAAAAGAAACCTTACTTTCCTTTTTTCAGTGGTTTTTGGATCTTAGCTTGTGTTAAAACTATTGAACGCCCGCTGAATCCATTTAAACGCCTGTTAAAGGTTTAGTGCGTGCTAAAAACTCAAAAAACCCCAAATGAAGATTTCCTATTAGTTTGAAAAAGGACAACGTACATCGTCGACGTTTTCAAACGGCTGCGCACCCCCCCCTGCTCGATAATGATTTTCCCCGCTCTGGAGGGTTAATTTGTTTCTTTCAGTCTGCTGGGAGCGCACAGCGCAGTCTGCCTATTCCGGGGGGGTGGGCAGCGTTCTCACCAAGCGAGGCACGCTGCTGCACTAACGGACCGGTACTGCCATCAGAAGCTCCATGGAGCCCAGCATCCTGCCTCCGACAGCGACCAGTCCCGGTCCCAAATACCCGGCAGATCCAAAAAAAAAAAGATCTATTTCATGTCAAGCAAGCCCAGGGACAGCAATAGCTTTCTTTATAGTCTGCCTGGCTGAAAGATCCTTAAAGAGACAGTGCAAAGCGAATGCTGGAGTAGCCCCACAATGGTGCATGATGGGTGTGTGAGAGTGACGGAATATATCTCTATCATTGCACACAAGCTCCGGGAAGGATTACACTGCAAGTGAGGCAATGACTTCTCTTTCTCTGCTTACCTAGCGCCTGCCGTTCCAAAGAGTGGATTCTTCTCTATATTAATACAGGGGCTCCAGATGTGCATGGCGGAGTGTAGTCAGCGACGGTCGCCTGGGGCCGGGCCGCTGCTGCAGGAGATGTCAGAGAGCCGGGCAGAATCAGCAGCGGGAGGCAGGATCTGACCCACAGCAGCGGGTTCAGCACCACAGCAGTGGCGGACGACAGCAGCAGTGGAAAAGGATTCCCAGGCCCACCAGAGGCAGGGGAGCGAAGCAAGGTGCTGTAAGAAGCCAACGTTTCAAAGCTATTGTGGGGTGCTAAACGCAACACAAGTTGACTCCCCTCCCCAGGCACGGTGAAAGAGCTTCCTCAATACAGGGGGGGCGCTCAGGCACCCACAAGGCTGGAACCTATGATGAGATAGGGAGAAAGGAGAAGAGAAGGCCGGTTTCGCTAGATGTGGCCAAGCCTCAACAAAAACGGCAAACGATCCGGCCTATCGTTGTGATAGTAATAGGAGGGGACCACAGAAAGCGGCAGCGTGGAAAAAAATAAAAGTCTTGACCGCAGTCAGGTTAGGAAAACGGACGCTCAATTCACCAGCGTCCATTTTCCCCCGAACCCATGGCTGTGCGCGAGTTAAGGAAACAGACGCTTCGTAAACTGGGCGTCCGTTTTCCTAACCCCGCAAAGTCGCGTCTCCTGAGGGCCCGGTGCCAAGGATGCGCCAGGGATGCAGAATTTATTATCCTCATTAACGTATCGCGTCGGGGGCACCCAGGAGAGGCAAATGGGCGCGCGTCAGGGAAACAGGCGCTCAATGCGCGCGCCCGTTTTCCACGCGCTTTTATCGCATCGGCCCCCATAGTCTTTTCTCCTCACCTCTATATGTATCGGGGGGGGGGGGCTATAAAATAGAGAGATTGTAAGGGGGAGGCGGTGAATGACAGAGGGAGGAATGGAAGCGGAGATCAGTAAGAGAGGAGAGAACGGAGAAGAATGTGAAGGAGAGGGGAGAGGGGACTCCGCTGGGCCTCTCCTTTTCTTCATGGCCCAATGGCTGCTGAAGGAGACTCTGGGCTCCGAGGAGAAAACTCGGGGCACGAGCCCCATGTACCCAAGGCTATCACCCCTGTCCACAAGGAATATGCATGAGATACATTTGCATCTATTGGGGGCTTCAGGTTATGCAGATTTGCCTTGTGTGTATTCATGGTGGTTACCCTGGAAAAAAAAACAAAAAAAAAACTGACTATGAGGTCATCAGGGGAAGCCCAGTGGGTCCAATTCAATTCAATGAGTCCCGGCCAAGCTCTGGACCTGGACCCACCGATAACAATTCGGCAGAATAATGATGCTGTTTTAGGAATATGCCACCTCCTGGAGTCGCTGCTTTCAGTCTGTGCTAATGTTCAGATAGGAAAAGAAAAAAAACCTACAGCAAGTGAGTAGCATTAATACGGGATTTCACTCACTGCTGCTTGTTCCCTTTTGAATTCTGGCATTTTTTTTATTTTTAATTAATTTTTGTTTGAATATTTACATGTCAGGGATATCCCAAACACTGTAGACCAATGAGCAATAGCCTGCCAGTCGTGACCAATGTTATCTCCTGGACAAAAAAAGAAACAGGAAGGAGAAAGGAAGCTACAGTAAAACAAAAAACCGTCCACAGGCAGGTGAGAGAAAAAGGATTAGATCCATGCGTGCCCAGAGCCCCCGGGTGTGGAAAACCCTCTCACAGCTCACCCTATTGATCCAAATAAACATCACCAGCTTGGACTTTGCTGCTGTACTATTTTAAACCTATACCTGTGAATAGTGCATTGCATGGGCAGTTCTTAATTTCAAGATTAAACGCACGCACACACGCACACACAATAGTGCACGGAAGCCCTGACAAGCTCATCTCCTGGTTTCCAGGCATCAATCCATGCTGTCCTGCAGCTGAACACATTGACCACAAGGGGGCACCTCAGTTAGGCACGGTGTCTCTTCAAGACGGCAGTGTGCCTGCCCTGTTGGTCCACTGCATAGGAATAAGGAGATCATCTCCCACTTTCTATGTTGATCTTCATTCCTAGGGCTTTCTGTGAGAGGGCAGGGATACCTCTGAGGGGAATCAGTACAGGCACTCAGGCTAGCTCTTCTCTACCAATCGGAGAAAGGAAAAAGCGCGTTGTGTGTGGAAGCTAAGTGAGCTCACTGTCATGCCACTGGCTGGATAAGTTCTACACTTTTATTTCCCCTTTGTCTATAATCATGCCTTCTACCCAGCTTTTCTGAATCTCCTGGAAGAGGGAGGAGGCAGAGAGAAACGTTTGAAAGAAATGTGAAATCACCTGTTCCCCGTATGTATAAGGTCTTGAGTGATTCCAGGTTTTAATGTCATCTGTTTGCAATGAAGGGAGTGACCTTAAATGAGCATCCTGCCCTTTCCCCCAACCCCACCAGAGCTCCCCCTTCCCCTCTCCTCCATTGTAATCTTGTCATAGACCTGGGGGTCCTCTCTCGCCACCTTGCACTCAGGGCCTGGGGAATACAGAATACAATGGAAGCCTAAAGTAGAGATAGTGAGGCTGACGTCTGTGACACTAAATGTGGTTTTACTGTTTAACAATAGATCTTTAACCTCAGGGCCCTCTTTAATTAGCAGGCTGAAGGCTAGAAATTGCAACCTTCCATATCTTTGGCACCCATTGGGAGAAAAGAGATCAACGGGTTGCCTACAAACAATCCCCAAGGAAGCTTCTGTAATTGGTCCAGATGGTTGAATAGTAGAGAGTGATATAACCCACTCAAGACTCCTTCAGTTTAGGTTGGGATAAGGAAGTTTTATACTTAGGGCAAGAGCAGGTTAACTGTGAAAAAATGATGTTAAAGATAAACGTAGTGTGTTTAATTTAATAGCAGAGACTTTTTACCCAAAAAAACCTTTTCTGTAAGGAAACTGGTGGTGGAGAGGGAGGGTTGAGGTTGGGGGAGTTAATTCAATAGTGTCAAGGGAGAGATTCTGAATGATGCTCCTGGCTACTGCAAATAAAAAGATTTTAAAAGCCTTTAAAATCCTTCCTGAACTCAGAATTAGTCAAGGACTTGTAACATCAAGGAAAGACCAGACGTCCACTGTAAGAAGCTGGAATTGTTTGCACTGGGCTGACACTTGGGAAGATCCCCTGGAGAATTCACATCTAGAGTTACTTCCCATAACACCTGCCCTGGCCCATCCTCCTTTCCCGAATCTCTAAAGGGTTCAAGCAGTCATGGCATGGATTGCCCCGTCTCATTTCATCTTCTGTTGGCCACCCTTGGCATGCCGTATGAGATCCTTCCTCCACACCCAGGGCTGCTGAGCATATTGAAATAAGACCTCTTGTGGGATTTTTAGGGTAAATAATATGCTTCATACATCTGACCATCACACTCATACCCTCCAGCCTCAACTGGTTCATCATTTGAGCCGACCTGACCTTGGTCTCTAACTCGACAGATATTCAGCATTGTCCCCGATGACCAACGCTTCTGCCAGTTTTATTATTGGCTTGGGAAGAGAGGACAGTAACACTAACTAATAACCCTGAACCCAAAGCCGCTGCAGACCCTACGAGGAATAAAAGCATTGTTAGGCTCCAGCAATGGCTTGGTCGGTCTCTACCTATATTTGCATAACTGGAGATTTGAAGAATTTGCATAAATTGGCAGGGTTGAACTTTGATGATTGAATCTTGTGAGCACTAGTGTCAAACTTGTGCTAATTCAACACCTTTTTTTTGTGTTAGAGAAAAACTGGAAATCACCATGTGGGGCAGAATTGGGAATCTATGTCAGCGCTATTGTTCTCCTTACTGCTCTAGAAACTAAGAGTCGGAGCATTGTTTTCTGCTTATCGGGTCTGCTGTAGCCTCACCCCCTCCCCTCCTGTCCCATGTTAAAGGCATGTGGAGAGAAAGGAGAGGAGGGGTTGGGAGCAGACATAGCAGCCTGCATCTCTCTGTGAGAGCAGAGGGAGAAGGAGGAGGAGTACAGTCGTGCAGGGTGGACTCAGGGAGCACCCCCTCAGGAGCAGTGCAGAACCACTGGGCTGGGCGTAGGTTCTCCTTGAAGCAGCAGTCCTAGGCCGCGGGCTATTCGTCGAGCCACTAGATGTCATCCTCTCAGGGCACACGCATCCCTGGCCCGGGTCCTCCATCTGCGCAAAACGCGCCAGCCTGGGAGGGGGCTTCAACAGTGTCCTTTATTTATTTAAAATTATTTATAGACCGCATGCTCCAAAGATTGTGGCCGTTTACAATAAAATGCGCACAAATCAGTAAACAAAAATGGCACAACGAACAAGATATACACAATGTAAATGCTAACGTGCCAGAAATTAACTTATCGGTGACTATCCTTGAGATGGAGTAAATGGGAAAGAGCATGGTATCAAGATAAAAGTTGTTAAAAATTATTCCTGAGCAATCAGTACATAAACATTTTGATAGAAACATCAGCACACATTCTACCAGTTCTATTGATTGACCACATTAAATGTCTGCTGAAATACTCGTGTTTTTAGGGCTTTTTAAAAATAATCTGGTATCTACCATCATTCTTAGATACTCGGGCATTGTGTTGCACATTACGGAAAAGTTAACAGTTCCAGACTTCTTTTAAATGAACACTGATGCACGGTAGGGATCCGTAACAAACCTTTATCTGCAGAACGTAAGGATCGTGACGGAGTTTCAAGGCGCAATGCTCATCCTAGCCATCCTACCCCTGTATCGTTGATTAACTTATGAACCACAGAGAACACCTTTCAACTGATATGAAATTAACTCATGGGACATTAATGGCTCTGCACCCACCCTAGGGTCAGCCCTGCCATGAGCCTTCACTCGTAGCTACCTGGCAATAAATATCTAGCTCCCCCCATCTCCCCGGTGTACCCACTCTGGTCATTACAGCTGTGGATCCTGGCCAGAAGCCGTAGATCGAGGGCTCCTTCTGGAATCCTGCTCCGCAGGTCCTAAGAAAAAGCCACTGCACGATGCTTACTACTCCCTCGTTCCCAGGGGCTATGAGTGCTGACCCTGGTCCCCCTGCATGGCGCTGCCCATCACCAGCACCAAGCCCTGCATCCTGCTTCAAAAGAGAGAAGTCCATTAAATCCGTTTACAAGCTTACGTCTGTAATGCCACAGAAAATAAAGCGAGGAGAGCATCATGGGAAAGTCTGCACATGCTGATGTAAATTAGTTTAAGAAAAACCATGTTTTAATGTATTTATTTAAGAGGCTCAGTATGTTTAGGAGAAGCTCAGAAAAGAGGGGAAAAAAAAAAAAAAAGCAATAATGTTTTCGACAGGAAAGAGCCCACAGCGAAAGCACTTCAGGATCACTGTTGTTCAGCTGGGGCCATCTAGGCAGAGGGTAGGGAAGGAAGTCAGCAGCCCTGTGTGCACATCCCACCATAAAGTAATCTTAAAGGACCATGAACTATTGATTTCAAGGAAAAAAAAAAAAACAAAAACCTGGAAAGCATTTAAGAATCCTATCTATTGACAATTTCCTTTCCATGTTTATCCTGTACCAGGAAGGGAGGGCAGGAGAAGTCAAACGAGCATCTGCCCCCATGGAGGCTCAGCCTATTAAACAAATTGCACTTTACATTAAATAAACAAACATTTTGTGGTGCTCCCACTTAAAGAGAAAGGAATGCAAATGTCTGCCTAATGGGAACCCATATGTTCGGCTGAGTAGGAACATAAAAAGCCTAAAGCTCCTCCGGGTTCAGCTCGGACTGTCACCCCCATGCCCGGCCCTCGGTGACCAAATAACGCACAGCTTCATCCTCGGGCAGGAGCCCTCCCCTCACTGGAGACCATTTGCTGCTTTACCTTCTCCAAGAAATTATCCAAGCCCACTGCTGTTTTCCCCCAGCCACCCCGACTTTGAAAGACTGGCAAGCTGTGAATGACCCTGGGGCTAGCTTCAGACCACTAAGTTTTAAGCGCACTGCTTACATTTGGCCTCACTGCTTGGATTTCTGATTTTGTGCTCTGTCCACGCTCAGGACAATCCATTTACAATGCGGCTAGGGTAGTGCTTGCTGACTAAACCTTGCTATTTTCCAAAGATTTTTTGTTCTCATGCGTAACAGAATGGGAGATCCTTTAGACGAAAAGGAGTAACTTGTGCCACGACTAGGCCGGTAGTGCTCAGTGAGACATCCTTTTAGGCGGCAGCAGGAACAGCATACATAAGACCAGCAACAGCAGGTGACGCTCTTTCATAAGCCTGGGTTTCAGGTGTCACGTCGTGTGTATATATATATATATATATATATATATATATATATATATATATAATTTATAGTTTGAAACCTCTTCAGTGGTGAGAGAGATAAGAGATGCCATGATGGGTCAAATCAACGGTCCATTGAGCCCAGCATCCTATCCCCAACAGTGGCCAGTCTGGATCACTTGGAAGAAGCCAGCAGATTCTAATAGCAAAGTCCGTACCCGATTGCTGACTCCTAGAAGACTGAAAATGGAAACATTTTAAACCCTCTACTGAGATGCATTTCCGGAAGGGAGAGATCCGTATTCAGACACAGTCTGGATAGAAAAGTTAGAAAGATAAACCTATCCGGCTAACTTTAGAAGTAAGAACATAAGAACATACGAAAATGCCATACTGGGTCAGACCAAGGGTCCATCAAGCCCAGCATCCTGTTTCCAACAGTGGCCAATCCAGGCCATAAGAACCTGGCATTTGCGCAACTGAATATGGCCGGCTATCTTAAAGTTAGCCGCTAACTAACTGGGAGATGCATCAAGCCTCGGTAGGGCTCCAATGCGTGTTAAACAACGTATATATCACACGACAGAGCACTATGACAACGATATCACAGGGATGTGCTGTTGGTATGCGTTTAATGGTTACTTTTCTTAAAATTAGAGGAGTTGGGGAGGCTTCGAGTGGCAGCCACGGGTTGAGCCAGGAGTCACCTCTGACCCCCACTCAACTTTTCTTTTTGCCAGCAACATTTTAAGAGGCCGGCCCTTTAAGGTGATGGCAGTCCCTTGAAGTTGGGGCCTCCATCACACCTAAAGGGTGCTAACCATATTTTTTTGTCCCGTGGTGTTTGGCTGTGAGACAAAAGAACGCGCCACAGAGCCATGATATTTTCTCAGGGGAGGGGCCTCACTATTGTGGCGACACCCCACCCCTGGCAATAGTGGGACACCCCCTTGTGAAAAAACAGCATAGTTTAATGCATCCAGGCATAAGCCAGCTAACTCAACCCCTCCCAGTTACAGCCCTGGAACACCCCTAACTTAGCTACCTAAATTCTAGGTGGCTATCTTATTAGTCGGCTAGAATTTAGCTGGATAAATGTCCAAATATTAATTTAGCCAGCTAACATCTGAGTTAGTTGTCTAAATGCTTTTGAATATGGACCTCGGAAATTTAAGAAAGAGAGAGAGAGTGGAAAATGTAACTGTGGGAACAAGCGGAGATTCCCACAGGCCTGGAGACAAAATGAGTCTGATTCCAGCCTTTCTTAAAACATAATCTTTATTCACAACTTCAATCATATACACCACATTAGACTGCCTTTACCTTCACACAATATACTCTCTCTACTCACAGTTTGTACTGCTTCATCTCAGCTCAGTGTTTGGACACTGTTACGTTACAGGAGCTGCCTTCCTCCTGGAGACCCGGGCCTGGTCTGGTTATCCCCACCTGGATCCCAGCTCTTATTCCCCAGTCTCTGGCTACACCCTCTGAGCCCCACGTACCCTTCAGGCATCCAGCACAGGTCCTGCACAGGTAAACAGGGGAACACTAGGGGCACTGCCTCACAGTAACATTTTGGGCATTTCATTCCTGAACAGGAAGAGCTGACAGCTCTGAATATTGGTTAAACACTATTTCACCTCCACATCTTTTCAAAAAGGGATTCTCGGAGCAATGCTAGCCATGCATCAGTGTCATAGGCTTAAAGTGAACAAAATATGTAATGACTGTGCCCTGTAGAAATAAACTTCTTTTGGTTCTAGTTCTGTTCAAATCCAGAGCCGTTCTCCAGCCCTTCAAGTTTTGTGTCCACACTCAGAAATGTGAATGGTACAGTTTAGAATTTTTGCCTGAGAAACATCATGGAAGGTCATGGGAATCTGAATCAGGTCAGAGTCGTGTAACATCTCTCGGTAACCATCAACTCATCTACAAAATGAATAGATTTTTCCATGCACGTCTTGGACATGTGCTACTGGTGAATTCACCTCGGAGTTGACGGGAGTGTATATTTCTGAAAGAGTAACCTGTAAAGCAAGTGCTAGGATCCGGTTTAGGAGGAAAATCATTAAATGCTAATTATTCTTTTGAACATTACTAGAATTCAATAAAGTATGGGGGACAAGCACAGGGGCATCATTAGTGGTGATAACACATGGAGGGTAAAACTGGAGATCAATTAACATCTGTGGCTTCGAAATAGGCAGACTGTGAAAGTCAGAATGTTTTTTTTTTTTGTTCATTTAATGTTTGGGGTTTTTTTTTATTTGATTCATTTACTGACCTGAAAACCCCTCACAAAGAAATAAAAATAAGAGAGTCTCCCATAGCCCTGGAAGAAGTGCCTCCGGGGCCCGGGCCCACCCAGCTGGCCTCAAACTGGATTATTTTTGTGACGAGTGGGGGTTTGAGGGGCACAGGGAGACCCATCCTGGCAAGACAGGGCCGCAGGATCAATTGTGAAAGGAAGAAACCTGTTTCATTTTTATTTTTTCACAGTGAATACGAGCCGACCCAAAACCTTTCGGGCATTTTCATAGGAGGCCATTTTCAGTTCATTTCAATCAAAACAAACCGAAAATGGCCTCATCTGTTGTGGTTTTTTTTGCATTTGTATGAAACGAATGGCACATCCTAAGCGTGCATATTCCATGCTATCCAGGTAAAGTCATGTGCACAAGTCTGGTCAGAAGTATCGCAGTATATGCGGAGGGAGATTTGTGCATGTTAAGTCCCACTGAATCTCCAGAACAAATTACAGGAGTAACTTTCCCTGAATAAATCTGAGGCTTGCTGCCTCACTGAATATTAACCTCTGTTTTTTTAAGAATGGGAATAGCAGAAAAGCAAGAGACACGCGAGAGTAAAGTGGAAGCAAGACCATCTGATTTGCTTATTTGCCTCTCTTCTGGGCACAGCTTTTTACATAAACTTTACCACCACGAGGGGTGAGAGGCCATAAAGAGCGCCCTTAGTGCCAGCACTCAAATTCAACTCAGAGTGATTTAGGAAGTCTCTCTTGCCTGAGGCTTCAGTCAGGGGCAGGAAGGAGGCTATTAACTGTAAAGGACTCTCAGGATCCGGCTTCCTCTGGAATTACAGCCTTGGAAAACAGGCAGGCAGGAATCTGAGCAGGATGCTGCCGCCATAAAGCAATCTGACAAGTGCGTGTCAGTCTTTGAAAAAGGGGATGGAAGCGAAGCGGAATGGGCGCAGATCCACCTTCCTAATACCTCGGGGGCTGCAGCCAGCTTCAGTAGGAAATGCCCTCCTCTTTTTCTTGTCTCGGACAGGAATGCTCAGCCGGGAACGCTTGTGTGCTGGAAAAGGTTTTCTTTTAGCTCGCTTTGTGTGTGCAGAGATGAGGGGGCGCCAGTGGATAAAAAGGAAGGGTTTTCCTTCTGCCTTCCAGGACTGCACCTTCTAATTGTTCGTTCTGCTCAGAAACTCTGGATGTGATGCTCATGTTCAGAGTTATAACAGCGGGGGGGCCCGTACTCGGGGGATAAGTGAGAAGTTATCCAGCTAATGAATATTTGGGAACTCATCCGGCTACATTTTAGTAGTGAGGCTGCACTAATGAATATACCTCCAAAGTTAGCCGGATAAGTTTATCCGGCTAACTTTACTATTCAGACGGACTGACTATGGCCCTGAACTTTTATAACCACAAGAGGGAAGGCCAGGTCTTGCTCTTTCGGAACTGAATACTAGAGGGACAGAGAGGTAACACGCCAAGCTGGAGGCCAGGGAGCTGCTGCAGGCATTTTCCTGCATATCCTGCCTGGACGTCAGGTGACAGAACCCAGGATTTCTTTCGGTAGGCTGCAGATGTTGATAATTAACAGCACTTTGCTTGGGACAGACCCGGGGGGGCTCAGTGGCAGAGCTGTGTGCTGCCATGGGGAAGGTCCTCACGTTGGTCCATGAACTTGGGTGTTCTGGGACTGGCGATGCTGCAGAGGGAGCGCTCACAGCCCCTGGGTGAGGGGAAGGAGGTCATGATCATCATTAAGGGCGGCGTCTGATGGCCAGATTCAGAATCTACGATTGCAGGATTTCAGAAAGGGACCTGGCGCGCGGTTCCCAGCTTCAGGAGCAACGATCAGACTAGGACCAGTGGGAGGGTGAGCCTATTAAAACCAGGGGGGGGGGGGGGGGGAAAGCCCAGGTACGGGAGCTATAAATGAAGGGTCACAGTGCCGAGATGCCAGCACTGGTTCCAAGTGAGCTGGAAGAAATAGGAGACGGAGAAACTACCAGACAGAAAGCCAAATAAACCAAAAAAAACCCTATTATAACGAGGGGGGAACATTGGTGCCATTGGCCAAAACTGTTCCACATTCCAAGTCTTAATCATTGTGCTGGGCTCGCCCCCTTTTACACACCTGAGAGTCCATCTAAAATTGAGTGCAGATAAGACTCCAGCAAAACTACTTTTCAATTATCCTGCAAAGTCCTGGACATTGAAAACTGATCTGCCAAACTCCAGGAAACGTTCTGCACCCAAGGCCTTGGCTCTATTCCATTTCTTCTTACAATCACTCTGCTGGAAGCACCTACAGAAGAGGCGTTTTAAATTCGTACACATCTGAAACGCATGAGCAGTAATAACGGTGTAAAAACTCCTCACACGTTTCAAAGTGCCTCATTTGCTTGTTAGGTTTTTACAGGAGGTTTAATCTCCTTAGTATGATCAGGGTTCAAATGTTTTGTGTCCACAGTGGTGGTTGGTGGGGGGGGGGTGGACATTAGACTCCTCTCGTCCCCTGCCCCTCCATATTGTACAGGGTTCTTACTCTCAGCCAACAGGCCATGAAGAGAAGTAGCTGAGCTCATGGCTCAAACCTTACACTTGATCTTAGCCAAAAGGAGACCCAGAAGCAATCTATCTTGTGCTCCTTCAGATATCTTCCTGGGTACTGCCAATTTGGGGATTTAACAGGTGGTTTGATCCTCCTGCTTTGACAATGGTTGTAACATATTTGTATCCCCAATGGACTCTAGTGGCAGTGCATTACCCCCTGCTTCTCCCACCCCAACACCCATCTTGTACAAGTTCTTAATCTTAATCTAAAGACCAAGAAGGGCTCGTCCTCATCTCATCTCTCTGATCGTACACTTGGATCTTAGCCAAAAGGCTGAGATCTGATCTGCCATTTGCCCAGTTACACTCTGTACTTTCCTCTAGGCGCACAGAACTCAGAAAGCCACTGACCCAGTCTCTGGAAGGAGCCCTAGAGGGGCTCCCAGCACTTACACAACCCCTCCCCGTGCACGGCGCTGCCCCTGGTGCCGACATTACATGGGAGAACCACAAATCCCACAAAATAAATAACTGTACTTATAATGCCATCGTGGAGGGGGTTCTGCTACCTAAATGCCCAAGCTTCAGCAGCTCCCTGCTGCCAGTACCAAGAAATCACCACCTCACCCAGATCGACCTACATGGGCTAATCCAGCCCTGACTTCTACCCCACTGCTTGCAGGGAGATGTAGTTCCTACTTGTCTCGGGGGCCATCAGAACTAAAGACACCCAGCATGCAGTGGGCCAAAGCCAGGACTGGAACAGCTCCTTTGGCATGACCCTAATGGAAACCCTATCGGTCAGTCATGGCAAATTACATAAACGGGTGTCGCCTAGCAGCAGGGTCATCACCCATCTGAGTTGGCCCCTTAAGAGAGGCAGGAGCTAGAGGGTCTGGAGGCGCTGGAATCATTGGCCATGTGAAAGTCTGAGCCTATTAAAGGATCATTTATCCCCTCCCCTCTTTAGCCTCTTCCAGGTTCAAGAATGCCTGGGCTGGGTGGAAGCCTATTTGCATAAATCTCTTCAGCTGCCTGAGAGATTAGCACTTGTGTAAAGCAGCTGCTGCCTTAAGCACAGAGGGAGAGTGAGAAGCAGCAGAGACAGGGCAGGGAGGCAGTACAGAGACAGGAGAAACAGAAATTAAAAAGGGCCATGAAAACCCAAATAAGATGGGGGTAAAGAAGAGGCGTGGGGGTCAGGTGGAGGGGGCTGGTCACAGTGTTAATTTTAGAGCCCCCTCCAAAAATAATAAACTCAGTTCTGGTTATGGCCCTGGTTACTCGGATCTGACAGTGGCCTTTATGACTCCATGATGAATACAGTGGGAAATTCTTCCGGTTCCAAATTTTTTTTTTTTTCTCTCGACTCAGCAGTTTCCTTCCGATCCTTCGTATTTCCAGCTGTCGGGACCAAGGCTAGGATGAGCTGCTACAAGGCTTCACATTGCAGCCTCCTGGGGATATTTTTCTCCCAGTTTGTATCTCTCCTCTTCCACTTAGCCAGCCCGGTTACTGCGGTGACAGCCTTGAGTCAGGGCCTTCTTCGGGAACGCTGTGATCGTGGGTCCTGGATCTGGCTACCACGACGCCCTCTCCCCCTCCAGGGGCACCGAATGCTGCTTCCGCGTCGTCCCCCGCCCCAGCTGCCCCGACCAGGGGACCTACCTCACGGCGCTGCGCAGCTCAAGCCATCGAGCTGGGCCCCAGGCCTGATTTCCTCTTCTTTTGAGTCCCATTCCAAAACATCCTGGGGTTTGCAGCTCTAATGTCTAGAGATGGGCCAAAATAATCGCCCAAATTCTAAACCCAGGGATGTGATGCGGCTTGCTTTCCGAACAAGAGACTTTTAGCCAGTCTGAGCTTTTTGACGCCTGCTCCTCATGCATTCTGCTTCCCGTAGTGCTGTTCACAAATGGACGCAAGACTACAGATCCCACAGTGCACTGGGGTGGAAGTTCAAAATCCAGGACTGGATCAAAGCCTTCTTCCAGGAATCAGATCTCATCGTATCTCTGAATGCCACCGTCGACATTCAGTGATTGGACAGTTTGCTGTTTTAATCCTATTTTCAAGACCAGATTAAGGGTGGCCTCTTCCTTAACAAGAAATACAATCCACTGTGTGTGCGTATATTCCCCATTCTTGGTGCACTACACAGAGTCAGAACTGATTTAATTTGGCAATTTTATAGTTCTCCAGTAGTAAAGGCTACATGGCTCGTGAGAGCATGGGGAATTTCCCTGCCACGGAGGGCAGCTGATGCATTTTAACAGCAGGAAACTCGCAGCCAAAGATTGGAAATGTCAGTATCAGAGGGAAGAACTTCCACCCTTTATAAGGGATTTTCCTGTCTAATGCTCCACCACCATTTCTGGCTCTTCCTGCTCTTCTTAATTTGGAAATACTGTTTGCTGGAGGAAATTCTGGTTCCCACATGAGACTGTGCGATGAGGTTATACAAATATATTTATCGCACAGAAAGCCCTAGGCGCTGCCCTGAAAGTTCCAGGATATGAATCCTCCATCGCTTACATCCTTCTCCTCTGCATCTTCCCCTTGATTTAGGGCTGGAAAGGTTTTCCTGGGATCCCCTTAGCTTTGCTCCCATGCAGTGACTGTCAGGATCCTGATGCAATAAGGAATAAAAGCGAGCTTTGACAGCTCGCTTTTATTCCTTATTGCATCAGGATCATAAGACGTTGTCCTGCCAACCCTGAATAAGGCCATGAGAAATCGGTTTCTTTTTTTTTTTTTCTGCAAAACTGATATACTTTGCGAAGCTCTCATTCCAGAAAAGAAGGGAAAAAATTCCTTTTTCATTTCTCTGGGATAAATAGAATTAAAAAAAAAAAATACAGATACCAAAAGAAAAAAAAATCTCCAGTTCTGGAGCCTGAACAAAAATGCATTCTGTCATTTTGAACCAAATTAATGCTGAACAAACAGAGGACTAGATCTGTTAAAACACTCTTGAGTTGCAGGCACATAATTAAAACTTTGCTTGGCTGATAAAAGCTGTCAATTTCTTGGACTTCAGGCTTCTCTTAGAAAGCAGCACTCCCACCACTAGGTTTTAAATTTCTAACTCTTCCCCTCCCCACCAGACATCCAGCAATGTCCTCCAAACAGCCCTTCCTGCCTGAACTGAGCTGCTGCCTGCATCCCGAGGATCCAGCAGGATAATATGCCAAACATCTTCTGTCCACCAAGGATGCAAGTCTTCTTTTTCCTTGGTGTTTAACGCTCGCACAAGTTGGTTTCCATCAGAAAACCATATGCAACGCTAAAGGGAAGAAAAATATGAAACAAAGCCAAAGGGAGCTCTCCCAACATCAAACGCTTTGCTGTACATCTTCAGTATCTGATGGAGGCGAGCAAAGGGTGAACAAGCACTTCTGGGAACGTGCCCTCTCTACAAATGACCAGGTTTAAGGCTAGAGGCAGGCTGGGATATTGCTAAGTAACACCCCACCGATAAACCAGGGACTCTCTGCAGGTGCAGTTTACTGGATCCTGGCCACAGACGGCGAGAAGAAACCCACCAAATCGGTGAAAACACACTAAGCAAAGTCTTCAGCTGTGAAGCACACAATGACCTGCAACAGGAGGCCTTGCAGGCCACTGGGAAGACAAACACTTCATAGATTAAAAGCGTTTGCTGGCCCCCAAGAGTAGCAGCAAATACCTTTAAAGTAGCTAAAACTGTCCACGGCAGTCTGTCAGGCAAGGATGTGTTGCAAGGCAATAATCGGAAAGCAAATACCTTTTCGGCAAATAAAGCGGTCCAAGGCAGCCAATTACGGCCGCGGATCATCCCCATGGCTTGACACTGCCGTCAGAAATGCTACAGACTGTTTTATTTCTAGCCTGCATTATCTTTAATCCTAGGCAGGTCACGACGCATTATGAATAAAACAAACGTTACCATCACCCAATGAGCCATCACACAAGGTGCAGGCATGAAACAGCCCATCAAGAAATAATTTAGCACTTTATCTACCAAATGCTTTTGAAAACAGGAATCCCTTCACCCTCTTTTCAAAGGTCTTAATACACAGCTCAGCCCTTATCTCCTTGGCTAAGGGAGGGTTAACAAATGCAAACATTCTCTCCCTTGCTTCACAGAGTCTCACTTTTGGAATAACGGTGTCTCTAACAAAGTTTTACCCTAGGATCTCCAGGATGATTGGACATACAGATCTTTAAAACCACACTTATACATGGTGTTATATCTTAAATCTGACCCACCAAATTATTCTCGACAAGCACCAACCAACAGTCACACTGCCGCATTCCAGACCAATTACAGCGCTCTCACTATCGAGGCTGGGAGACCACCACGAACTGAATTATAATAATTGAGGCCAGTGAGAACAAGTGCCTGCAGGACAGATAAAAAAGCCTCAGGTTGCAGGAACAGCTTTAACCTACATAGTTTTATAAAAGATGTTCTAGACTTCATTCCTGACATGATGACGAAACGATAATGTTGTATCAAACACAACAACAATATCTCCTTGGTTTTAAAATAGGAAATTGGCATTCTTCTGTCTGAGAGGAAGCTGGAATGTCATTGCAAGGAAACCTAACAAGTACTATATTCGTCTCCAACCATTATTCTATGACTCTTAATAGTACTCACAACTTGCTTCAATGCCTCTTCATAGCGTAGACAATAAAGGTAAAGAAAATTGTATGTTATTAGCTCATAATTTATAGTCAAGGCTTAAATCGGTTAAGAGTTTGCAAATTGGTCTCAGATAGATATTGAAAAGGGAGGCCAATAAAATAAAACAGAATCCTCCGGGACTCCAGTCTTCAAGGGCAACCAAGAAGAGGACCTGGCCCTTCCTCATTACTCGCTGATGACGTCCTTTTAAATATGGGCTAAACCATTTTAGATCATCATCATTAATCCTTAGTTAATTAAGTCTCAGCAGAAGCACCTCATGCCTCATGGTATGAAAAACTACAGAGATAGCTAAAAAGACTAGAATGAACATTTGTCCATCATCAAAACCTCTGCAAAGTTTATCAAGGCTAGATAACATCAAAAGACTCTGTATTATGCCCTACACGAAAACCAAACTGGTCTAGTAATTCATGATCATTCAGATAGTCTCCAAGTTGCTTAAGAACAACTTCTTGTAAAACCTTTGCTAGAAAAGGCAAGGATGATATTGGTCAATAGTTATTCAGCTTGGAGGGATCCATTAGATTTTTTTTCAGAATAGGTTTTACGCTTGCCTATTGAAATTGTGCTGGCAAATGATCCCCATGTAGTGATAAATTAGCTGGTCTAGCTATTAGTTCCACTATTTCCTTATCAATGGCCTTGAATACAATCATAGAGAAGAGATTCAATGATTAGGAAGAAGTATTCATAGATATCTGAAATGGAGAAAGATAGATCGTGGATTTCCTCAAGGTGGGTCAATCGGGGAGAGGGTACGTCTAAATAAGCCTAAAGGACAGATTTCAAGAATCATGAGAGGTTGTAAATATGTAATACTGCGTTAATTCTTGGCACAGAGATTTTTTTTTTTGTTTGTTTTACAAACTTATGTACGAGTATAGCAAGTTTAAATTTAATCATCCACTGGATATAGCACAGGTGTGATATTATCCCATCTGAGAACCAGTTAACATCCGAGGTGGAAACTTTCAGAGGATTTACAAACGTGCCTCCTTTGAAATTTCACTGAATTTTCTTAACGTTTTAAATGCGTATTGGACTTTTGAAAATTGCTACGATATATGATACTTTTATACATGCATCTCTTTTGAAAATCACCTCCTAAGAGTATTCGCTGGGAGTCCAGTGTGTAGTGCCTGTGAGTACAAAGGCCTGCACTATGGTGCGAAAATCCTGGGGCTTCAATAACGGTTTTACTCTACGAAGCATGCATAATTTTAAAGAAAGCTGTCTTGACCACAGAATTAATCTGGGCCTGCACGGACAGATTGCTATCAAGGTTAATACCAAGATTCCCCCTTCCATGAAAAAATTATTTTCTGATGTTATTCCTGAGTCTACCCCCCTTGGAGCTTCATATCATGACCCCTAGTTCTACAGGCCTCCCTTCTGTTGAAAAAGAGTTTGCTTCTTGTGCACCATTAACACCTTTCAGGTATTTAAATGTCTCCATCATATCTTCTCTGTCTCTCCTCCCCTCTCGGGGATACATATTTAGATCCCCCCCAAGTCTCTTCTCATATGACTTTACCTGCACCATTCTGACTGCATTTCTCTGCACCGTCTAAAGCCCCTTTTTATCCCTGCTGAGATACGGCCTTCAGAAATGAGCACGGTACCTCGCGTGAGGCCTCAGCGAAGGCCTGTACACAGAGCTGCTCTGCACCCAGTCATCCCTCTGGCTCAGGCCACTGCATTATTTATTACACTGCTTCACTGTCTTACCACCGTGAGCTCTCTTCCCTGATCAGTGCTCATCAGCTTCTCACCCCCCACCATGTACCACTCCCTCAGGTTTCTGGACACCCAAATACATGCCCGTTTTTTATTGACTCTTAACTGCCAAGCATTCAACTATTCCTCAAGCTTTTTTATATCACATGCTGTCTTCTCCTTCAGAGGTATCCACTATGTCATCCAGAAAAAGGAAACCTTTTCCTTCTAACCCCTCCATAATATTGCTCACAAAAATATTTAACAGAACTGTAGACCACATCAGATTATAAGAATAAGAAATTCCCTTACACCAGATCATTGTCATCTCCCTCTCTCATATCCTATCCTATGAAGCAGGAGATATCTGGTTTATTCTCATATTAAACTTATTGCAGTGCCCATGAATTTAATAGCTTATGATAAAAGCTGACTTCTAAAACTGGTTCCCGTCTGGAAATTAAAAAAAAAACTGTATAATTCAAAATGCTAAGCTTCTATTTTACTTTGTGTTGGCATTGTGCATCCAAAAATATGACCCAGCTGAAATGCTTGCCTGGGCCAGTGACCACTACTGTACGTTGCCAAAACAGAGGGTCTCTGAAATCTTCCCAAAGTGCAAGAGGTTAACAAGGAACAACTTTGTTTCCGCTCCTGTGTTTGGGAGGTAGACTTGAATCCATGATGTCAACACCATGTAAACAACCAGAGAAGCACTTCCCAAGAGAGATGATGGTGAGATAAGTCCCAGAGACGCACACCTGTGGGATAGATTTCCACCCTAACCAACTCCCTCATCCTAGCAACCTCCAGGTTCTAAGCAATGTTTGGAGAAAAGCGATATCATGTAACAGGAGCCTCGGGTGAGCTCCGTTGGGTGCGAGTTCAAGTCCCTGCGCTCCTGGCTCTCCGGATGACCTTGAGTATGTCGCTTTGTCTCCCTACCCTTCAATTATCCGGTTGTACTTTGGATACTAGCAAACATGACATCATTCTTTCTCCCATTACCTTTCTTGGGAAGCTTCGTGCTGGTCAAGCACTCAAATTGTGCTTGTGCATAGCCGACTGCATGCATTGTTCTTAAGTATAAAATAAAAAGGTGCGTAGAGAGGCAGAGTCCAGCTTGCAGGAAGGTTTGTGTGTGCATCCAAAATCTTATCATTATCTGCGTTACGAGTGCAAAGGCAAGCAGGCACCTTAAGCTAAAAAAACCACCCCATTTAGCAGACTGCAGCTGCCTTGTCAACAGAAGGGGAAAACAATAAAATGAAACCATCCCCATTAAGTTCCCAAAGCAGAAGTGCACAGACAAGCCGGCGCAACAAGATGCACGCAATAAACGGGCACTCACATTGAGCGCCTGTCTCCCTAACTCGCACCCAACCACATCCCCGTGCGCCCGGTGCAATACTCTAATGAGAATGAAACAGAAGTGGCGTCCAAAAAGGGTGCGCTAGGGAGAAATGTGCGCTTTTGGCGCTCAAAAGTATATTGCATCGGGTGCATGGATGTCTAAATTGTGCTTTCCTAGCAGAAGTTCATCGCTTACAGGAAGTTACAGAAATCTGCAATGCTTCTCGTTTACCAAAAGTCAAGGAATCACCCGTGGTTTTTCAAGGTGTCCATCATGCTCTGCTCCACTAATCTCTATATAGATTTTTTAAAATGTTTTGTTCCAACCCCAAACAACCAAATCTTATACTAATCTCTCTAAACCACCCAACCCTACAAGGGGCAGATTTATCGCAACACACAGGACCAAAGTTTTTGTCTCTCTCATAAGCCCCTGACTGCGAGTAAACTTTATTCCACCTCCAGAGCTGGAGTTAATTTTCTGGTGTGAAAAATTGTGCGTTGGGCGCGCTTTCCTGCATCGTGCAGTAACAGGTAATGTCTTTGCATGCAATTTAAATGCGATGGGCGCTATCCGATGCACTTTGGTTAGCACATCCACAACGCACATACCAATCGGCTTACTGCATCGGGCGCTACGACTGAGTACCCGAAACGCACGTCCAACCGCAAGCAAACCGGAGCACTTTACTGCAACGGGCTGCTAGTTTGTTAAACCTAGAACGCACCACCTGTAATGTCCATGGATATTCAGGCAAATATCCTCCCAGCTCATTCTGCACTGACTCGATGGAAAGGCCATCACAAATCGGCTTTTAATTAAAGGTAAAACAAAAGAATGAGATGCACAGACATTTAAATTATAAAGCAATATAAACGCTTCTTGTGACCAAGAAAAAGCAGCATGTATATATATATATATATATATATATATATATATATATATATTTCCATCATGCCCAAAACAATTGTCTGTGGCTGCCTTGAAAGTCCCTTTCCCTCACTGGCATCCATGTGAATTGATAAATAGCCAACCAGAAAAAAGATTTCATTCACCGAGTATCAGTCTCTCAAGTAATCATCCCCTTGCTTTTATTCCCCCTCCCTCGAGCGGTTCCCAGGGGATTTCTATCATTGCCTTGAAGAGGTAGTAGGCTATCACTTTACAAGCAGAGAGGAAGCAGCGGAAAAAGGAAAGAAAGTAGAGAAATGACTTAAATGAGAAGGTAAATTAGCCTCTGTGAACGAGAGCAGTACTCCAAAGGCATCTCAATCGGTTTCAGCTGCTCTGAATGCACAGCTTTGAATTACCGCGCCGATCCTGGACGCCAAGAACACGAGAAGCTACAAGGGCGTTTATCCACCACTTTCATTAACGTGCGCCTTTTCTCTATTAAAAAAGCAGGCCAGGCGGCCTTTCCTCCAAATCACAGGTTCCTTTCAAAGAAGGCGAATGAAGCATTTCCAGGGCCTAGAGACCCTGCATGCTGGCAAATGTGGATTCAGTCAGTTGGGTTTGGACAGTGCGTGTGTGTGAAGCCCCTCGGCGTTCTTCCTTTTATATTCACATATATGTGGCGTGGGCAGTAGCTGGCGAGTGTATCCTGAGCACAAACAGAAGGGCACAGACACATGTATAGAGCAGGAGGATCATTTTCAAAGGCAACCAACTAAGCCAGGGTGAAATGTGCATCCCTACCGAGCAGCTAAATATACACCGCAGGCTTTCAGCCAGATTAAAAGAGGGCGTGGGAGTAAATGATGCATAAAATTGCATTCTCAGTTGTACCTGGAAATTATGGGGGCAATAAAGAAGCCGTGTACCTTGCTGCTAGCCGGCTAAGTAGAAATTGCCCCCACAGTGTGCACGTGAGCATCTGTGTCTCTCTCTCTCTCTCTCCATGTGCGCATGCACGAGATAAAAGATGACTAAACCAGGAAGATATGAATTTAAGTGTTTGTTTTTTTTAAATCCTAAACTCAAAATGCATTGAATATAATAATTCAACCAAGGAAATGTTCGTGTTACAATGTTTACAGATGGAGATGAGGAATAAACTAAATACTCTTCTGTTTTAGCAACATAAGACTGACAAAACAGTGGAAAAAGCGTCCCCTTCCCAGTGCTGGGGGCTGGGTGTCACTAACTGGTCTTTAAAAGGTCAAAGCAGGATTTAACAAACGCCAAACATTTCCGTCAGTGCCTGGATAGAAGAGGTTACATGCAGACAGGGCTTTTTTTTTTTTTATTTTCAGGGGGTTCAGCACCTTTCTCCTTTGCCTGCTTGATGTGCTCTGTGGTCCATGCATCCCTGCATGCGACTTCTGGACCTTTTCTCCAGAAAGATCGCACTGCATAAAGATGCTGTAGAAATCAAGGTCAGGCAAACAAATTGTAGGTCAGACTTTTGTTTTGGGGATTTTTTTTTTTTTTGCTTTGTTTTTCTGTTTTTAATTTCTTGACTTTTATTTCCATCAAGTGAACTAACAGGGCAACATGACTTTCTTCTTAAAGATGCTGGAAATCTCAGAAAATCGATTTGGAGCTGATGCTTACCCCTGCAATCCAGCGATCTACCACGACTAAAACTGCCATCATGGCACTTACGTGAGACCCTTCCTATCTGTCCAAGTCCAGGATCCAGCTGGAAATCCCTCCGTTTTATTTAAAATGGAACCCGTGCCCTATTCAAGGTGCTATGGGGTGCACTAATTAACCTTAACAATAAAATGGACCATCTGCTCTCTTTTCTGGCATTTCTAGCACCTTTCCACAAACTCTGGCCTCCTCTGTGTTCTTTCCTCCGACTTTGATACAAACTCATGCAAAATTAAAAAAATAAATAGATAAGTCCACCTCACCTGATGCCTCTCCCATGTGCAGTTCAGATTTCTCCTCTCTGGAGACAGATCCCTCCAGCTTCAGTTTAGGATTTCGCCATTTTTTTTTTTAATTATTTTGAGTTGTGTAAAAAAATATCTGAAATGGTTACTTAGCCAATAAGTTTTCATGTTAGAAGCAAAACAATTAAAAAAGGGCCCGATAGTTGGATCCAGTGGGACTAACAAGAGAAGAAAGAGGATTTTAATAATATTTAGTCAAACTCTTTGTACGCTCTTTGGGTGTTTATTGGGAATGAGAATATTCAAAAGTCAGGGGCCAGAGGACTTCGGGTAGAATTGTAACTTTTAAAAATCAAGAAAGCTCCACACATCTAACACTGAAAGTGATCTTAAGGTTTTTAAAAGTCAGGGTAATGGCACAGCTCTGGTGCACAAAGAAGAAATGCACCCATTTTCAGGTGACTTTTCAAAGGAGTTTCATGTGGAAAGGTAACATGCCGTCGTAGCAATTTCCAAAAGCCATTTACACACGTTAAATGCCCTTACAGGTGAATATCCTTTGGGAAATTCAATGGCGCATACTATAGCAATTTTCAAAAGCCCGCTTACATGGGTGAAGTGCATTTACACGTGGAAAACCCAGTTTCATGCAGGTATAAATGCTTTTTTAAAATCAGGTCCTTTGTGCATTAGTTACTTTACCTTATTTTGGGAAGTTTTTGTAGGCTAAAAGACCCCCCTCCCAAACCTGGTCATGATGAAAAGGGCGATTTAAAATAAAATTGTTAGAGCAGGCAGAAACGGGTCCAGGGGAACAGAGAAGAGTAAAAAAAAACAGTGTGGCCCAGCGCAGGGGAATCAGGAGACACAAGTAAGAAGGGATACCAGTCGAAACCGAATCAAAACCAGAGAAAGGGAGCGAAGACATGAGGACGGCGCATGAGGAAGCTTTAAACTCCCCTCTTAGAGTTAAATAAAGCCCCCTGCAGCCGCCCAGCCACGGCTGCCTTCTCCCGAGCTGGCAAACAGCTCCGAGCGAGACCCAACGGCACCGTCCGAGGCCCTCTCGCAGCAAGACACGGGGCCTTCTCCCGAGCGAGACCCAACGGCACCGTCCGAGGCCCTCTCGCAGCAAGACACGGGGCCTTCTCCCGAGCGAGACCCAACGGCACCGTCCGAGGCCTTCTCGCAGCAAGACACGGGGCCTTCTCCCGAGCGAGACCCAACGGCACCGTCCGAGGCCCTCTCGCAGCAAGACACGGGGGACTTCTCCCGAGCGAGACCCAACGGCACCGTCCGAGGCCCTCTCGCAGCAAGACGCAGGGCCTTCTCCCGAGCGAGACCCAACGGCACCGTCCGAGGCCCTCTCGCAGCAAGACGCGGGGCCTTCTCCCGAGCGAGACCCAACGGCACCGTCCGAGGCCCTCTCGCAGCAAGACGCGGGGCCTTCTCCCGAGCGAGACCCAACGGCACCGTCCGAGGCCCTCTCGCAGCAAGACGCGGGGCCTTCTCCCGAGCGAGACCCAACGGCACCGTCCGAGGCCCTCTCGCAGCAAGACGCGGGGCCTTCTCCCGAGCGAGACCCAACGGCACCGTCCGAGGCCCTCTCGCAGCAAGACGCGGGGCCTTCTCCCGAGCGAGACCCAACGGCACCGTCCGAGGCCCTCTCGCAGCAAGACGCGGGGCCTTCTCCCGAGCGAGACCCAACGGCACCGTCCGAGGCCCTCTCGCAGCAAGACGCGGGGCCTTCTCCCGAGCGAGACCCAACGGCACCGTCCGAGGCCCTCTCGCAGCAAGACGCGGGGCCTTCTCCCGAGCGAGACCCAACGGCACCGTCCGAGGCCCTCTCGCAGCAAGACGCGGGGCCTTCTCCCGAGCGAGACCCAACGGCACCGTCCGAGGCCCTCTCGCAGCAAGACGCGGGGCCTTCTCCCGAGCGAGACCCAACGGCACCGTCCGAGGCCCTCTCGCAGCAAGACGCGGGGCCTTCTCCCGAGCGAGACCCAACGGCACCGTCCGAGGCCCTCTCGCAGCAAGACGCGGGGCCTTCTCCCGAGCGAGACCCAACGGCACCGTCCGAGGCCCTCTCGCAGCAAGACGCGGGGCCTTCTCCCGAGCGAGACCCAACGGCACCGTCCGAGGCACTCTCGCAGCAAGACGCGGGGCCTTCTCCCGAGCGAGACCCAACGGCACCGTCCGAGGCACTCTCGCAGCAAGACGCGGGGCCTTCTCCCGAGCGAGACCCAACGGCACCGTCCGAGGCACTCTCGCAGCAAGACACGGAGCCTTCTCCCGAGCGAGACCCAACGGCACCGTCCGAGGCACTCTCGCAGCAAGACACGGGGCCTTCTCCCGAGCGAGACCCAACGGCACCGTCCGAGGCACTCTCGCAGCAAGACACGGGGCCTTCTCCCGAGCGAGACCCAACGGCACCGTCCGAGGCACTCTCGCAGCAAGACACGGAGCCTTCTCCCGAGCGAGACCCAACGGCACCGTCCGAGGCACTCTCGCAGCAAAACACGGGGCCTTCTCCCGAGCGAGACCCAACGGCACCGTCCGAGGCACTCTCGCAGCAAGACACGGGGCCTTCTCCCGAGCGAGACCCAACGGCACCGTCCGAGGCACTCTCGCAGCAAGACACGGGGCCTTCTCCCGAGCGAGACCCAACGGCACCGTCCGAGGCCCTCTCGCAGCAAGACACGGGGCCTTCTCCCGAGCGAGACCCAACGGCACCGTCCGAGGCCCTCTCGCAGCAAGACGCGGGGCCTTCTCCCGAGCGAGACCCAACGGCACCGTCCGAGGCCCTCTCGCAGCAAAACACGGGGCCTTCTCCCGAGCGAGACCCAACGGCACCGTCCGAGGCCCTCTCGCAGCAAAACACGGGGCCTTCTCCCGAGCGAGACCCAACGGCACCGTCCGAGGCACTCTCGCAGCAAGACACGGGGCCTTCTCCCGAGCGAGACCCAACGGCACCGTCCGAGGCCCTCTCGCAGCAAGACACGGGGCCTTCTCCAGAGCGAGACCCAACGGCACCGTCCGAGGCCCTCTCGCAGCAAGACGTGGGGCCTTCTCCCGAGCGAGACCCAACGGCACCGTCCGAGGCACTCTCGCAGCAAGACGTGGGGCCTTCTCCCGAGCGAGACCCAACGGCACCGTCCGAGGCCCTCTCGCAGCAAGACACGGGGCCTTCTCCCGAGCGAGACCCAACGGCACCATCCGAGGCACTCTCGCAGCAAGACGTGGGGCCTTCTCCCGAGCGAGACCCAACGGCACCGTCCGAGGCACTCTCGCAGCAAGACGTGGGGCCTTCTCCCGAGCGAGACCCAACGGCACCGTCCGAGGCACTCTCGCAGCAAGACACGGGGCCTTCTCCCGCGCGAGACCCAACGGCACCGTCCGAGGCCCTCTCGCAGCAAGACACGGGGCCTGCTGGACCAAGGAGTTCTCCCAGACTGGGCCAAGGGGTTTCCTCTCCTCCCCCGGCATCCACGGGGCTGGGAACTTAGTCTGCCGGCCCCCTTTGTGTCGGTAGGAAACCTGCTTAGTACACTGGGCCTAAGAAGAGATCCTGTGACTTATGAAAGAGAAGCAGAAGTCAGGGCTGAAGGATACCCAGAGGACGGGAATTGGTAGGAAAGGTTTCTGTTTGCATCAGACATAGGCATCTGAGGAATCTGCTTAGATGCAGGGAAGGAGCACACGAGGCAAACTTCCGTGCTGCCTCAGAGAGAGAATGCGCCACGGATTTAGTGACGTATCCGCGAAGACCTCTGCAAAGCCGCGGTAGGGAAGGAAGGAGCAGGGACATGCTTCACTGTATTTCTCATCACTTAGATAAAGGCCCCCAGCTGTTTCTAGAGCCCTGAAAAGAGCAGTGCGATAACCACACTGCCAGCCTCTCAATGAGATGAGTACCATGGGCCGGCCCGCCACACACTGCCCTGCGCAGGATCCCCAGTTGCATCTGCACCTCAGGTCCTCTGCTCCCTGTGAAGGCACCGTTCATAGCCCCCCCAGACTTCTAGATGGCATTGCTTAAAGCTGATGCTTGCCGGCCGGATTCAGGGCCACGACTGCAGGGCTCAGGAATGACCAGACCAAGTATGTGGAGGTGAGGGGATACAATTAAGGAGAAAAAAAAAAATCCTCAGCGCCAGATCCCAGCAGGAAGCTGAAGGGAGCAGCCGGATCAAGCGTGGCGAGAAGCAGCAGCAGTTATTTTCCGTTTTCCAGTTGCTTGTTAAGAGTTTAATTGTCATGGAAATGTTTTCTACCATGGGTTCTATAGTCTTGGAATCGAGAGGTTTGCAAAGGCTCTCGATTTGACGTGCCCTCGGGACCCCGGTGCGGCGGGACCACAAGGGCGGGCGAGCAGAGCGCCCGGCTCGGCCGCAGAGCTCCATCTCTCCTCACTCCGTTCTAAGGTGGGAGAAGGAAGCCCCTTGCTTCAGGGGCCAGGATGGAGAGTCTGCGAGCTGTGTCTATCCCCGCTCCTGATAACAGTTACATTCTGTGCCCTATCCACAACAAACTTTCAGGACATGTCACGGGGGTCCAAAAGGATCCGGACAGCACTTAATTTTTTGGCAAATAAGATTCACGCAGAGGTGTGAGTGGGATGCGCACATCCATGACTTCTGCACGGACAGACAAAGTTTAACCAAAACTCAGTTATGTGGAACTTAAAAATCAAATGCCTCTGTGGTAGTGGCTGAAATCTAATTGTCTTTCATGGTAATAAATGAACTAAATTGGCATCAAAAAGTACTGAATCACCATCCACCTTCTATACCGAACAAAGTTACCCTCTCAAAAGCTGCAGATCTTTGACTGGTTAAATCAGGGCTTCCCGAACCTGTCCTGGGGACCCCGCAGCCAGCTGGGGGGGGGGGGGGGGGGGTTCAGGATATCCACAAGAATATCCAGGAGATAAAATTGCAGATGCACATTTCTCTCATGCATATTCATTGCGGATACGCTGGAAACCCGACTGGCTGTGGGGGCCCCTGGACAGGTTCAGGAAGCCCTGGGTTAAAGCAAACTCACATTCTCACTTGTAAACTTGCCAGATATTTTTACTGTTGAATAGGATCCCTTTAACCTAAAGAAGAGAATGAACCATTTCACAAAACTCATCTGCCAAGAAGAGGCACAAATGACCAGTGAAAGCATTCTTCATATACCTGTAAATCTCACAGGATGCCCCTTCCTGCACAGGCCTTCAGTCCTTTCCAAGACATTAACGCTTCTGTCCTCCCACAATTAATCGCAAACTGTGCCGCAGCATCAGGCGAGCCTACAACGCTGACTCTTTAAAGTGTCCTACAAGTCAGATCTAAAATAAAATACAAATCACAGCCCTCGCATGTTTTATTTCGCTGAGTGGCTGAAGGTAATTGCATTTGGGTTGGCATAGGCTTGGCCTATGGTTTAATTTGTGAAAATTGAATACTTCTTGGATGGGTGCCATATTCTAACAAAGTGATCCTCTTGAAAACTCGTTAGGAGTTAATGATAATTCCACTTTGGGCAGGAAGGAAGAGTTTAGAGTGGAGGTCCCCGTGGTGAATTGAGAGAATGTTAATCGCTCTCCCTCCCTGAGAACCCAGCCTTGCTCTGCAGACGGGCACCTACACCGCCTTGGTTTGCAGCCCGTGTGCCACAAAAATATTTTCTCAGGCATGAATTCACATCACAAGTGGCAATTAGCATAGAAAATCACCAGAGCTTGCTAGAGACACATCCAGAAAGGTTATTAAGAGTGTATTCCTCAGTTATCAGAAAACAGGGTTCTGCAATTTAAAAGTATTTCACTTCTATTTTTATTATTATAGGGCATTTTACTTTTCTTAGTCCTTAATTTTTGGGAGCTGCCACACGTCCTCCTCCCCCGATCCTGCCCAGTGCATCCGCAGTAACCCCGGGCCCTCTTCTCCATAATGCGGAAGACGTGGCTGCACACTGGGAAGCGCACCCAGGCTTCAATCACAACCATATTTCAAAACCTCTTCTTTACAGGTTATTTCTTTTTTTTACTTCTGATTCTGGGAAAGACAGAAATGAGAGAAATAGTTTGATTGCTCAGCCAGAGGGGCTTGAAATTTGACCAACACTGTGTCAGCGTGTGGCACTGTCCCTGGGTAAGGAAACCAGGAACGAGCGAAATCAAAGTGCAGAACACCTAAGAAGATCAAAATGTTTGTGCCTGATCGGCAAAAATGCAATTCCAAATAACCTTTGCAAGAAAACAGATGTCCAACCGTATTCTGAATAAATCTGAGTGATTGTTCGACTGAATGTAAACAGATAATGCACACTTTCTTCCATAGGGGTCAAGTAGACTCCCAACATTTGAGAAGGGCTAAGAGGGAGAACGGGGGTGGGGGGGAGAAAGGAGGAGACAGTGAGAAAAGTCGTTGTGGTCAATGGACATAAATAATTTGTAAATCTTTATCAAAGTTCCATCTTGTGTTTTACCGGCAACAGCACTTCCTCTCTCCTCCTGGGACTCCTGGGAGAGGAGAACCCCAGGCCAGCGCAAACTCCTCTCTTCTCCTGGGCTCTGGATTTCCTCGGCTTTTGTGCCTTCCTCGCACGTCGGCCACTTTCACTGCAGCCAGTGCGGCAGACATGGCACAGCCAACATTTTTTTATTTTTATTCTAACCCAACAGCTTCCCTCCAACTCCTTCCCTACTTCCAGGTCACTCAGAACCAGGACTGGGATCTGGTGCCATGAACCTTCATGCGCAGCTCCTGGAGACTTCTGCCCTATTGCACATCCCCCACCATACCTAGGGTGGTCGTTACATTGATGGTCCTGGGCTGGAAGCCATGCACCGGGGTATCTTCCCAGACTCCTGCAATTATGGACCTTGAATATGTCAGTCAGGTGTCGCCCTTAAGCAATAACCATGACTCCCGTCGCCCCAGGGGCTATGTGTGCTGGCTCTGCAGCAGCCGCAGTCATCCAGGGGAGAGGAAGACACAACTCACGGATCAAACTAGGGACATAGCTTAGTAAACTATCATCCAAATCTTCCATTCAGGTTGCCCATGCCTTCTGTCACGGGTTGTAACTGTTGCTCCGTGCAGGTTACCCCCATTCAGAAATATTTTATACCTAAGGTTACCATAAATTTCCCTGTGTCTACATTTCCATTCTCTGGCCATTGGGGATCCTCCATGCTTATCCCACCCCCTCTTGTCTTCACCACCTCTTTTGGAGAGGGCTAATTCCATGTGTCCACCACCCTTTCCGTGAAAGGTCTGGGACCCAGGACCAATATATATATATATATGCAGCTCTGGGGGTCATGGCATGAAGCTCCAAGAGGGGGCAGACCCAGGACCAATATATATATATATTTTCGGAGGAAACTTTTTTTTTTTTCTTCCCAGAAAAAAACTTGTATGCTCTGCAGTTCTAAGAGACACCTGAACCATGCATGTAAGCCAATGGGAAGTGAACTTCTGCACTCTACCACAAAATCCACTACTTCAAAATACATCACCATAAACGGCCATGAGAGGACTGAAAGCCAGGGCTCATTTATTTATTCACTCGTGCCTGACACAGCTTATCCAGGGGAGTTATTCTGGGGTCAGATTAATAATGTTCCATGACAGCCGGCAAGAACATGAAGAAGTTAAGCTGCTAAAAGGTGATGATCAAATGGAGCTTATCGGCTCATCAACGGGAATGAAAGAAGTCAGTAAAATAGGCAGATGATACTAAAGCAACAGGAGTTGAAAAGGAAATGAGGCCTTAAACAAAACTGAAGTGAGGAGGAAACTATAAAAAAAAAAAAATAAATATACAGTTCCTCTCCCTTAGGGAACAGCTGTGTATGCTAATCCCTCCTGTGCTTCTCCCTTTGGTTCTCCCTTCCTTCCTCTCTCCATCCTCCTCTAATAGCTCCCTTGTTCCTGCTGGACAAAACTAGCCCTTTGTGGCTGCTCTCAGGGCAACATTAAAAACAGGAATAGGGAAATGGTAAACAGGGAGGCTTTTGGCCTACAGGCCAAGGCACACACAGGCCTCTGAGGCCTACTTCATGCTAAGCAAAGAAACAGATCTTTGTTGCTAAAGGGATTAGTGCTTCGGGATTTCTGAGGCACTGCTCAGGCATTCAGCTGGCCTGAAGTAGGGGGCTCTGTAAAGAGATACCTGCGTTATATATCTGTGAGCGGAAATCATTCATACTATTTATACAATCTGGGTAATACGATATTGTCTGACTGTTAAAACGGTGCTGCCGGTGAAGCAGGGGCCTACCTACTTGGATGATACATTCTTCAGCTGCTAAATGCATGGGGGTATAATTACCTTAGCGGGCTTTAGAAATAGGCTGCTTTTGTTTTTAACCCTTGATTGGTGCAAAAAAAAAAACCCCCGAAATCACAGAGGAGCGTAGTAATAAGGGACTCTGCAAAGAATTTGGGCTAAGCTCTGTTCTAACACTAACAGCCACATTTTAAGGCAGACTGTAGTAATCATGTTCATTTCTCAGATTAAAGTGCTACCAACGTCAGCATCCCGCGTTTTTAAACTTGGTGCAAATTTGATCATTTTAGGGAACCCTCAGTGAATTAGACTGCGTAGGACCGTGCTTGCAAAGTGGGCAAACTCCACTGAAGATTCACTGACAGAAATAATCCATGTTGGATTTTTATTTTTTTTTGAGGGAAAAACAATTTGCTGAATTGCAAACTTTCTTGTGCGTTTCTCAAACTATTTCACAGATTTATTCTTTTTTTTTTTTAAAGTTTACATGCCCTTTGTCAACACGTACCTTGCTCAATCCTGCTGTTATACTCATGAGGGCTAATGGAGCAGTTCTGATTCTGTGGGACCTTGAATAGTGAGGATAGTGATGAGACAAGAAATGGTGAGGTTGATATTCAGCTGCAGAGCGGCTAGCTAAGTTAGTCAGATATATTTATCTGGCTATCTTAACAGGGATATTCAGCAGCACAACGCACTGCTAAATATCCCCAGCTATCTTAAAGTTAGCTGGATAGGTATATCTGGACAACTCTAGGACAACCCTATGGCGCGACCAGAGTTAGCCGTCATTATGTGGCTAGAATTTAGCCGCATACAGATTAAAATATAGCCGGCTAGCCATTTACACGGATAATTTTTCAGTTATCTGTCTAAATGGCTTCTGAATATCAACCTCGGCATCTTTTATAAGAAGGACTCTAGATCCTGGAGTCAGGAGATGATGTTTGCAGTTCCTTTCCTGAATTAAATCTCCAAATCCTGTTGGATTTTATCCCAAGGCTAATTAGTTTGTCTGCGGGCCTTGACTAGACTACTCTCCACTGAGCAGAGACTGTCTCTTCTGCGCGTCTCTGCAGTGCTGCATACATCTGGTAGCACTATAAAAATGACTAACAGTAGCAGTAGTGGTTTGCAAAAGATTAGGAGACCAGCATTCATGCTTTTTTAATCAAGAGGTGTCCTTAATACACAATGTCCTGACTGAAGTAATGTCATGAAGTCCAAGAAAGCAGATGGTGTGTGGAAGAAGGTAGATAAGATTCTAAAAGAGGACACAGCAAGAGCAAGCAAAAGAAGACCTGAATGTGTTCTCAGCCTTGAGTAATCGGGCAATACTGGAGCTTTTTGGAGTGCAGACTGATCTTCCATCAAAGGCCATGCTCACACTCTACCTTCTCTTTGTTATCCATTTTTGTTCAGAGCCCAGTTTGTTTAATTGAACTGAAGCACCGACTAGAGAATGGAAATTAATTCATGGCTTCCCTTTCGGCAAACCGTGACCTGAAATACCGCATTTGGTTCACGTTCACGCATTACTCTGTGAGTCATCCGATGACAGCCTGCAAGCTCCTGCCGCCCCAGTGTCTGGATTCAGACCAGAGGTGATGCGGTTTCAACAGTCCTGTCTCCCAGGTCGAATTAACTAGAAGGCAATAGGATGAATTTGGCATATAAGGATGGGGACAGGGAACCAAGAACCCTATGAAAAGTACAGCAGCTTTTACCAGATCTGAGGGGGGGGGGGGGTGTCAACTCTTCTTTCAAAGCAGTCCTGATCTTGCAATAGAAAAAGCAGAGGAGCAAATCCCAGACTCCCACAGGATGCAAACAAAGAAAAGAGAGAGGGAAGGAAAAAAAAAAAAAAGCCGGACCAAACGCCAACGTAAAGTCAAAGAGCAGACACCAGGTCCGGAGAGTAGGAAAGAGGACATGGGCCTTGCAGTGCCTCCCTGACTTTTTATTTATATTCGTCTCTCTGCAGGTAGGAAGCGGAGCGTGCGTGGAGCCCCAGTTGTACCTCGGTGCCGAGAGCCTATCGGGGGAATCTGGCAGAAGGCGGTTCTTGTCGGGACAGAATGCAGGGGATGTAAGGCACAGGATCCGCAGGAAGGGTGCGCACAGGTCCTTGGCTCCTCCGTTAGGACACGGGAAGCCTGTAACCTGGAGGTCAGTCGGTCAGGCCGTGCCTCAATACCACAGGGCTAATCGGAGGTGCAAAATACCAACACACAGAAGCTTCTGCTGCTGCCGCCACCAGCCACGTGCCACATTCCCCAGACCCGCCTGATTTTAGGCTCCCTCTGCTGTGGGTGCCAATGCTAAACATTTCATTCAAATCCAAGAGAAAAAGCCCAGAACTGCAAAATGCTGACAAGTTTCTCTAAGCTGCTCACTTTCACTCTTTAAAAATAAATAAAAGAAAATGCTGTTTCTACCCTGGTGAGCCTCTGCAAAAATCTGCTTACGGCAAACGATTCAATTTGGGCTTAAGTGAAATAGAGGCCTCGGAGATTGAAATAAATTAAACGCTTCATCTGGTCTGCTGCCATTTTTCCTAAGTGGAGTTCCATCTGGAAGGATTTGGGAAGTGCACGGACGGAAGAGGGGTGGGGGGAGGGGTTCTGGTCTTCAAGGGGCAGCCGGGTTAAGTGGAAAAGGATGGCGGCCTGGGGCCAGCGTGGCTGTCGAGCTGCCACATGAGAGGCGTGGGGGGTGGGGGGGGGGGCCAGCCAGGACTGGCAGACGCTGCCCTGGCAGCTGCGCAGGCGGTGGGTTATTGAGGGAGCTGCATCCTGTTCTCTCAGCCATCAGAGGTTACGGTTAATCTTGGCTGATATGTAAGGGGGGGGGGGGGGGGGGGAGAAAGCTGGAGCAAGCAGTACCTCCCAAACGAGGAATGGATGTCGGGAGGCTATGCTCGAGTTCACAAGCGTCCTGTAGGGGGAGGGGGGGGGGGGATCTCGGTAACCAGGGGTCCCTGATAAATAGCGTTCAGCTCATCCTTTCCGTGCATTTTAATGGTGCTAAAAAAAAAAAAAATAGAAAGTGTAAAAAGTGGCTTCCAGTGACCTAAGCCAGGAAACCACCTTGCTGCCGTATGAAAGTCTCTCTCTCTCTCAAGGAATGCGTCCCAGCGAGCTAACCGGTCGCTCGGCGTTTCACATTTGAATTTCAGATGCAGAAGGGATTATTCATGAGGCCAGGGTCCTCAGCGACTGTGCACAATAAGATATTACAACTGCTGGGGGGTTTTGCTTCACTGATCAGAGAGAAAACGTTTTCCCCCTCTTTGGTGAATAGGTTTTGTCTAAATAAGTTTCTGACTGCTCCCTGCTTCCCTTCCTCCCATGTCAGTTGCAACACCAGAGTAACATTTTGCAAAATAAGAAAACTTAACAAGATTCAGTGTGACCTTGGGCAAGTCTCTTCCCTGCCTCTTCCCGCAGGTAAGCTCTTTGGGACAGGGCTCACTGGAGTGCTGTGCCATTTGTTGGATAGTAGTCAGTCAATCAATCTGTCAGCCTCGCCTCTCTTCCCTCCCTTCCCACTTCATCCCTCCCCTTTCTCTTCCTCACCTCTCTTGCTCCTCAACTCCTCTCCCCTCTCTCCCTGTACTACTCTCTCCCCCCTTATCCTTCCCCCTCTACCATTTTTCTCCCCCCTTCCCCACCATCCCTCTTCCCTTTCTTCCTCACCATTACCACAAGGGCAACCAGTTTACTCTGCTGCCTCAGCTTCAGCTTGTCTGCCCAGGCTGCCTTTTTACGCTTCTGCCTTTGGCATCCTCTCACCGTTCAGTGTGGCCCCTGCTGCTGATGGCGCCTGCTGATGCAGTGCATGACAGACTGATGCAGTCTGGCCAATACGGTCTCCGTGCTCCCAAACCACTGCAGCAGAACTGTGCTGACACATACGTAGCCCACTATTCAGGGCAAATCTATCTCGTGCAATAACATTCTTGTGAGCGTCCAGGAAACTCAAGAGACTGCAGTACTGGTAGTGAACACAAGGTGTCAGCATCTTCTATTATAACAAGGATACTGCCACCTTGTGGGCACCTCAAGAGACGGATGGACAGAACCCACAAGCATCTTATTTATTGTTTAGTCCCATAAAAATACAAAAATAAAACATGTGAAAATCAAACAGAAAATGAGACCCATCGTCATAGAAAACATGAACCTGGTGAAGAAATCCACTGGGACCTGCGTGGGGAGACTATAGAAATGATAAATGGAAGTCAGTTATGTAGAAGGTATGAAGGAGGAAGCAGGCAGGCTGACAAAATAAGGGCCTGACATTATAATACCTGACTGTATTGTCACAACGGGATGATTTGCTAATGTATGGCACAGTCTGCTACGGATACAAACTATTGTGAGAAATTTAGCTACAGGGCCCAGCCGAAAAAGTTAACCATATCTCCCTGAGGTGTAGTTACCTTTTTTTGTGAAAACCAGCATGTGAAAACATCTTGGCATGAGAGTTTTTGCCGATTTCTACATTCGTGACTTGCTTTGCTCGATAGTGCATCCCAGCAGCTCATTAATGCAGAATTTTGGTAAACTCTCCGGTGTGGCCTGCTGCGCACAGAAATTTATTACCTCCGACGAGGTAATTTACAACATTTTTCACAAACAGGCCCTACGCATGTTCAAAACCACAAAAACATAGAACACATATATTTTGGGGCATTTCAGGATGTTTTACCAGTTTTAATGCAACTTAGACGCCTGCGAAAAATGCAATTTAATTAATTCGCCTCTTTGCAACAGACTATATAGGAAAGCATATTAGCATATACCTTCTGTAATTAAAAAAAACATAAATATGTAATGTATCTTGTTCATGATTAAACACCAGACCCTAAGCAAACTAACTGAATGTAGCTGTTATTGAAGGATATTTGCTTGGAAATAATAATTTAAAAAAAAGTTATAAAAGAAAAGAAAAATAAAAACAGTGACAAAAAAAATATATATATATGATGGCAGAGAAGGACCATCCAATCTTCCCAGTCGTCAGGGCCGGATCAAGACATGCTGAGTCCCTAAGAAGTCCCACCATAGCATTACCAAAAAAAACCCCAAAAACCAATATAAAAATTAGAAATGAGACCCTAAGGTAAGCTTCTACTTAAATCCGGCACTGCCAGTAGTGCCCTAGACTCCAGTCAATCGCAAGGTAGCTCGGCTTTTGACAATTGGGCCTTGGCGCCAGATGTCCCCTTACCTCAGCACAGTCTGTGATATGCTGGGGGCTGGCTCCTGGAAGCGAGGCGTCAAATTGCTTTCTGAAAACAAAGAGCACCTCACCAAAATGGAGCCAGACTGGACATCGCTCCGTACACTACCCCTGTCCACTATGGAAGACAACATCGAGTGACATCGCTGCATGAATTACACGGCAGGAGAGACGCTGCAGGGCCTCTGAGGGGACGCCAGGTGAAACAGCACAGTTTACCCGCATGGGAATAAAATGCATTCAGGCGGCCTGAGATGCCGGCCACACTACTTCAGAGTTGATTTGGGCAGATAAGGACCATTTGTCCATCCAGATGTTCCAGGCTTGCACCTCTCAAGCTCTGGTCATTGCTTGACCGTGCTCCTCGTACGAGTAAAGGATATCGCCCAGCTGTCAGCCACCCAAGCGAGACATTTTTGTAAACATTTGTTAAGAGTTACACTTCACATTACTTAGAAGAAAAAGTTTTGCAGCTCCGGTGCATGTGAAGTAATAAAGTTTCCATGAACTGGGGGAGGGAGGGGATCGAGGAACTTCTGTTTCAAGTTAAGAGAACAATAGGTTGCTGCTATGCCCTGGGCCAATATTTCTGTATTAAGAGCAACGTTTGATCCACATTTGAGCATGTGGATGAAATCTCAGAGCACGGGCAGCCACCGTACACGTGCAAGGAAAAGGTCCCCTGCGTCCCGACTCCCGAGCCTTGCAGTACCTCACTTCATGCCCCTTCATGTGTCCGAGTTCCCCTCCTGACAGCGATGCTCCAGACAGCAGCACCGGCAGCCAGGGGATGCACCCCCAACGGGAGGCGTTGCACCAGGACAGCAGAACGGGGTTCAAGAAATCAGGACTGGATCAGACCTGAAAAGCCTCAGCTGGCAACACTAAAACAAAGAAATAGTCTGTAATAGCCACAAGAAAATAAAAAAAGAGAGAGAGACAGCGAGGCCCATCTCATCTGCCCCCATAGCCCCTGCTTGGTCACTGGCTTTACCCCCACCACCTAAGATCCTATACCATGACGTTCTCTGAGTGGGTAGTAGGGGGTAATCCTGAAAACACCATATGAAAGAAATGTCCACTGTTAGGCTCATAGGACCAGAATCCCAGCACTGGTTCCAACTGAACTGAAGGATAAACTACTAAGACCAAAAAATATATATATATATTAAACTATTTTGTATATGTTTGTCACGTAAAGCCTCAGTGCTATCAAGAACACCACTCAGGGCTGACCCCGGGACCACTTGGTGGGTCCTGCCAAGCACTACCCAGGCCCGCCTGTGTTTGCCCTCATACACTGGTAGCCTCCCATCCGCCAACTGGGTTCCTGCTTGGCTCTGGGAAAGCACCCCGCCTGGTTTTTAGGGACACTGGGACCTCACCCAACCCAGGGCTCACACAGTTTCTAGAAATACACCAGCAGACCAAATGTACAAGATATTGGGATCATCAGTCGGAACAGGACTGGCAGAGCTAACAAACTAATAAGCTTATTTAAAAAAACAAAAAAAATAGGAATAGTGAACAGAAAAAAACCCAAACATTAAATCTGCATAAAGGAACAGGTAAAAACAACAAGGATTAAACCTCATAAGGTAGTTAAACATTTTCCACTACCTATTAGTGCCTGGGGAGGTCAGGAAAATCTGCTGTCCCCATGAGCTGACCAGGCCTCAGCACAGAGATCTGCTCCCTCTGTACTCCCAGTCCAGAGCGTTCCAGAACCTTCAGGGCGAGGCCTCTGTCTGCAGGACCAATGGGCACAAAGCACTGACAATGACCTTCTGATCAGTAATAGTTTTCTGGCCAATGGCACTGCAGGATGTTTCAGGCTTACATTTCCTCAGGGATGCTGGGATATGTATGCTGTTCAAGCTTCATTTTGAGTCAAACCGGGGAAATGAGCTCTCAGGGGAGAACAAACCACGAAGCATGCAAAATCCCTGTTTCACCACACCTTCCCCCTTTAAAGGGAGACCCCGGACTACAGACCATTGGTCGGGTCTGGGTAGTCCAGGCTCATTCCTCCTGGAGAGTCCATCTGCATACACAGTGGGGGGTATTCCTTCCCTTTACTGTCCGCACAGCTCCAATGTCATAAGTTTTGCCATCAATCTGTACCACAAATTTTTGATTAGAGTCCGGTACAGCCACTACTGCAGCGGTAGCTAATGCAGTCTTGACGCTGAAGATCTATAATTTGTTTTGATGATGTCACCATTTTAAAAGTCCAAGGATTATCTATTGATTGACCAGCTAGAATCATGTGATCCTTTGAAAACTCTGGATTGGCTGGAAAAGAGATTTTAGGATTGTATAAAAGCTAATGGCATCCATATTGTGGTCTTCAAAGAAATGTTTCGGTAGGTTGTTTGGTTCTTCAACATGAAATTGCACCTTAACTTTTATGAGTTGTTTAATATGAGTTTTTAAAACTCATATTATACTTATGCTGCAGAATAATATTCAGCTTTAACTCCCGACATCTAAAAGACCCCTGATGCAGCCGTTTAAGGTGAAACATTGGCCACATCAGGATGACGTTAAAAGATCTGGACCACTTCTAAGGACAGAGTGGACTTGTTTGAAAAGATATTCATCACTTTATTTGATTTACGTTTCAGTAGCTACAGCAGCGCCTTTGAACGTTTTGAAGTAGGTTTTCACTGGTTTTGGTGTAAGAACATTTTGAAAAATCTCATTTGGTGGTTGGAGGTTTTTCTGACCGATGATGGTGAGAGCAGAGCTCCCTGGGTTCTGAAATCTTGTCCTTCAAAATTTATTTATTTTTTTAATATTTTGATAAAAGAGAGTAAAACAGGTAACTGTTCTTTACTGAAAATTTTCGAGTAAAGAGCTATTTATTGTTTTGTCTTTCTTTTTTTTTTTTGGGCCTTTAAAATTGTTTTGAATTGCAACATGGAGCCATCTGGTGACCTCGGAGCAGAAGGCAGGGCTGCTTGCCTGTGTGCTTATTTACATCATCTGTCGCTGGCCCCGAGCAGAGCCACCACGCACTGGAGCCTCTGTGGGCCTGAAGGAAAGATTCGCGTGAATATATAACATTTAAAACCAGCAAGAACACAGAAACTCAAAACTAATCCCCCCCTGACAGACGGATCTCTGAGCCTTCTCTGGTCCGAGACGTTGCAAAGACTGAACTGCCCGCAGCTCCATAGGTGGCAGCTCAGTGGGTGCTTGACCACCGCTATATAGCAGTGAGCAAACCCTTTCACGGTGTTCGGGGAAGGGGGTAATTGGCACTGAGCTTCGACCAGACTTCTCTGACCAGCTCCGTCCTAATTAAAAGGCTTGTTGTGGGCAGTGTGTGCAGACAGCTTTGCAATGGACTTTAATTATCACGCCGTGCTTCACGCCAGAAAAGTACAAAGTGCATCCCAGCGAGCTGCATTTCCTGGAGCTAGTGTGGGTGGAGGAGGTGAACAGTGTAATTCAGGGGAGGAAGTACTTTTTTTTTTCTTCTATAATTAATCTATACTATATTTAAAATCTCTCAAATATGCCAACTAAAGCTTCTGTAGCAGCTAGCCTGGGATAACTACCGCGTGCAGGGCGCTCTGTTTACCCACCGGGCCCTCAATGTCCATTTCTCTCAATAGGTATAACAGGAACGGTTTAAATAAAGCAAACTTTGCTGTGGTCAAATATCGGAAGAACTTCCTTTGCCCCAGAGTCATTCATGAAGCCACAGCAGGGGTGGGTAGGCAATCACATCTGCATAATTACTTTCCAGAGTCCAGAAGCAGAGCGACCCTACTCCATCATCATCTGCCTTGAGATTATTTATTCCGTATCCCATGTTGTGGAATGCTCTGAAAATTTAGATTAAATAGCTGCCTTCATTCAAAGACAAATCACAACACACTCAAAAGTTTTAGAAATCTTTGCAGCCACCTCTAAGATAGAGGAGCCCAGAAGCACCTTGGTGATGTTTCTCTAAACTTCAAAAGGGGAGCAAATACGCACACATAGGTTGGCCGCATGCTGGCTGACACATAAAGGGGCTGAATTATGGCTCGTCTGAAACTAGAGGTCCCTAGAACCAATCATCCCTAGCAAGAGGGAGAAGAAACCTGTTCTTCCTGCTCAAACTGGGGGATGGAGCGAGTGGCTTGCCCACTGGGGTGATCTCATAGCTCCATGTCAAAAGCCAGGCCCGGCCTGGCTCCATAGGAAACAGATTTCTGCTTTTCTGAAGAAGAGAAGGGACTTTTGTCTCCATGGCTGCCATGGACTAAATCCAGGACTGGCTCATCCCGTCTCATCGAGTTCTAGATTAGCTTATTGCAAATGGTTAAAGAGAAAGCCAATGGCAGAGAGGAATTTCATATACTACAGAGTCAGCGCTAAATACAAACCCAACCAGCTGTGTAAGCAGAATGCTTCTGGAGCAGGGACACCAGGCATTTAGGGTTGCTTGATTATACGATATTGCTGTACAATCACCACTGAAGCAAGGACCTAGCACTGAAGGTTCTCTCACATTTTAGGGCTGTGGGGAAAATGCTTAGTAACTAGGGCCCATTATTAGAAACTGCGTAATTCTAATTGGAGAGGGTGAGGTGCAACTGGAACTGGATAGCGGAGGGGCTAGGGTGAAAAGCCATCCCAATATCCCCCTCTTTTAACCACATTGGACCAGACCAACTTTCTCTTTCTGGGTCCACTTACATTTATTTTCACTGTAAGTTTAGGTATTAATCTCCCTCTGTCTTTACTTGTTCTCTTTCTAAGGAACCTCTGCTCCCAAATGACATTTTATCTACAGGAGCAGTTCTGGATATGCGAAGGCTCGCTACATAGATACTTATAACTTTCATGGCTCCCTGGAAAAGTCATCATGGGGGCCTATTCATTTTAAGCGCTTACTCGAGAAAGCCTACTTTGAGTATCTCTATAGCACTTTGCCGGCTTTAAACGACTTATGTAAGTGGATTTTAAAACATGCGCAAGGCAAGGGGTCATTCCCTGTTTTTCCCAATTAGTCCACCAGTTTGCCCAGTCAACACTGGAGGTCTTCCAGGACCCAGCTGACCCGGACCCCTCACCCTGTCGTGTAAGTCCTAAAAATGCGAGATCTGCAGGCTCGCTCCTCGTTAGGCGCAGCAGTAAAGTTACGCGGCCAACAAGCCGTCCGCGCCGAGGCTTCTGGTTTTAAAATACAGAGTTACGCACGCAAGTGTTGGCCCCACATCCTTATTTTTGGTGGGCAGACGAGAATATATACACTCGCAAACCGTGACTTTTGAAATCCGCGCTGCTTGCGTGCGTCCCACGTATGTGGGCATGTTCGCGCGATCAATGCTTTTAAAGCCCACCGTCTCCTTTCCCACTGGTGCCGCACGTCTGTGCCACCTAGCGCTTACATAATCTTGCCTTGGGTGACACGTAAGACGCTGTCTTTGTATGTTATTTACTGCATTTTGAACGTGCACGGCCTGGTTTCCTCAAAGTTCATGTCCTTTTATAATGTCTCCTTCAGCCATTATCAGCCAGCCTCCCTCGCCCCTGTCTATCCTGTCTAACCCTATGGCACTGCCCCCCCTTGCAATCATATCCTGTCTATCTCAGGGACATAATGCACTCAGTAATCCTCTCTAACCTCACAGATGCAATCTACTTTGTAATCCTGTGGCTCCGTGTACTCTGGTAGGGGAGGGAGTAACAAATCCTCTTAGAAACTCTGACTCTCATGCTGGACCAATGGCTCAGTGACTCAGAAGACTCAAGTCTCCAATCACAAAGGCAGAGCCCGAGGTAGGGAAGAGGATAGACACTGATGCAATAACTCAGGGGTGGCCAACTCTGGCCCTCGAGAGCCACAAACTGGCCCAGTTTTCAGGATATCCCCAAGGAACAGACATGAGAGAGAGGCAGCACACGCAAATCTCATGCTTATCTGCCTCAGGCAGCCATACACCATGTATGGAGGAGATGTAGTGCTGCACGCACGTGTGTTAGGGAAGTTAGAATGCATATAGTGCAAGGGCCATTCCCTTGGAGTTGGGGGGGGTAGGGAAGAGCTGGCATTTGGGACTGGCCTGGGCAGGGACACAGAGTGGGCGCATCCAGCAGCGTCACACGGCGCCACCGGTGCGTCCACTCGCATGAAAGCTGAGAAGCGTTTTCATCTCTGCTGTGTGGGGTGTTATGAAAATGTGCCAGGAAGCCCCCCTGCAGAGTTTATTGTTCCCTTTGCTGCTTCATTTCGATCTCATCAGCCCTCCCCCATCTTTATGTCCTTTGAACTTTTTTTTTTTTTTACCAAAAAGGCACTTTGAAGAGACAGCATACAAGACTTTTATTCACAATTTCTTCTTTGATGAGTCGGCTACACATTATCAAAACCGTAACCTGCACAGGAAGTGGAGTCCAGATAAATGAAAGCCAACACTGACGGGAACAACAGCCATAGACTCTAAAACTGTGAGCGCCTTACCGCTAAAGATAAAATGGCCGTATCTGCACGCCATTTTCAAAACCAGTTTTGTTTATATCAAACCCCCCATCTATTCTCAGTCTCCAGGTAAGCACCAAGCTACGCCAGAGGACCTGCAGGAAAGTTTAAAACATTGCACGAGAGCACCAGTGAAAAAGTTGGTAGGAATTTTTAAAAAGGTCTTTTTTTTTCACATCTGTGTTACTCTTACCTGACCACAGAACTGCACGGTTGCCAAATCCAGTAAGTAAGTACTGCAGTTTTAAATTTCTGATCTGTATTCTGCCTTTCATGACAGGTCAGCCACTTCAAAGCAGGTCACGTCCAGGTACTACAGGTATTTCTTGTCCGCAGAGGGCTTACAAGTTAAGGAGTGAATTTTCAAAAGGAATTACCCACGTGAAAGTAGCAATTTCCAAAAGCCCCCTTACACATGTGAAACCTTTTCACAATTTAGCCCCATGGAGTGAATTTTCAAAAGGAGCTGCACGCATAAAAATAGCAATTTTCAAAAGCCGTTTTACACGCGTGAATCCTGTTTGAAAATTATACCTCCTTAGTTTGCACCAGTTTCATTTCTTAGTCATCAGCACCTAAGTCCTAGATCTGGAATATGAAACCGAAGAATGGCAACCAACCACAGGAAGCATATAAATTACTAGGAGGGTCAAGCCATACCCCTTCCTCTGCGGCTGCCACGGAGCGGATGGGCTTCTCTGTAGCACACGTACAGTTTTCCTTGTGACTGCTCCTGCGCCACTGATGGGAGTCCCCTCCCCGTGCCCAGCTATGAATCGCTTAGGTGCCAGGCCTGTGAGCTACATGCATTTATTTATTTATTTATTTTTAATTTTTATATACCGAAGTTCTAGTAGGGACTACAAATCACTCCGGTTTACATAAAACGAAGAACTGCTCAACAGATAGCGGAGCTTTACATGGAACCGTATAACATATGGAACAGTATAACTGGTTGACAATTTAACATAGTGCTAAATAAAGTGATAATATTTTAACTGGTAATAAATAAAGAAATATAATATTTTATATAAGAAGTATAACTATTTAACGTAGCAATAAATATAAATATAGGCAATGCCTAATATATATATGAAATAAAGTGAATTTTTTTTTTTTTTTTTTTTTTAAAGTGAATTTTTGAGCTCACAGATAATTGTCCAGTTGCAGATTCTTAAAAGTAGTACTTTATACAGTGTCCATAGTTAAGGGATGGAAGTCTGTCAGTCATAGTAAGATTAAGCGTCTGGGAAAGCTTGTTGGAAGAGAAAAGTTTTCAGTCTTTTTTTGAATTCTTGACATGCATTGACTTCTTGTGTGCACCGGCGTCAGCTCTGCAGTGCAGGGCATGGAAACCCGCCTTCCCTTCCCGCACGCTCGCCGCAGGGTTTGCTGGAGTTTCTTCGGGTTCAAAGTGCACTGCGATTCCAGTCACCAAAGCGCGCTGCAGCGCTGGCTGCTACCACTTCCAAGTATCATAGCAGCAGCAGCACATATCAAAGGCACCGGGCGACTGACATAACAGGCACAAGCCCCACTGAGCTAGTGGAAGTGCAGCAAATCCATGCACCAGGTCTTTTATTCTTATAAACCCCATCGGATGACCCCTTTCCTGGAGAGCCTGGTACCTTAACCCACAAACCTACACTGCAGCCAGGTCACTGCTTCACCAGTATCGCGCGTTTCCGTGCACCCATGTGCTCTAAAAGATCTCTTTTACATCTCCATGTCCAAAAACTACAAGAAGAAGATTAGTTGACCAGTTTCCGGAGGTGGCATCACCCCCTCCGTCCTCCTCTCAGTCTGGGCTGGCATAAGGAGCTGAAATCATCACGGCTGTTGTTGCTAACCATAGGTCGGGAGATCCCAGCAGGCAAAAGGGCTTCAAGCCATGAGCCACAGGCCTAGGACGCACGTTCCCCAAAACGTCACCTTGTGCAAGTTTAGTCCTGTCACCTTTAACCTCCGTAGTCCCTCACCGGTGGAGAGCCCGTTGCTGCGTGATGCTCACTGGGCGCAAAACGATAAAGGCGCGAGATACTTTCTAGTGCCGGCCTCTCGATTCAGGGCCGAGTGCTTTAACTGATTCCTAACAAAATCTGCCAGGGGCATGAGGGCCGGGCTTGTGGGCTTTCAGTCGCGTTGTCGCGGCCCGTGCAACAAATAACCGCAGCAGAGCGCTCGGCAGCAGTGCTGCAGGCCGGGCCAGGGTCTAACGAGTTACCCAGATAGGAACGGGCACCGTTGTACCAGCAGCGTTTCCAAATGGTTTTACCAGAGGGACAGAATGGGAGAAACTATAATAGGAAGAAAAAAAAGAGAGAGCGATGTGATTTTACCTGAGGAAAGCATTTCATGGGGATTTACCCAGAGCGGCAGAGTGCACGTGTCACTGCACTGCAAAGGGATTAAAGGAGGGCGGGGCCTTTTCACCGCAGGACATCCTGCCTCTCCGAAAGCTGGGGGGGCATTGTTAGGGGAAGGAGAAAAAAAAATGGCTTGATAAATGAAAGCTGGGCAGGACAAAAAGAAAAGAACTGATCTGTGACACAGAAAGCTGGGAAAGGAGAATAAAGAGGAGAATGTAATGGGGGAGGGGGAAGGTGTCCCAGGTCCCTCTATTCCTTGCAGAGCAATAAGCAGGACACGACAGGAACAAAATCGGGAGGGGGGGGGGGATTGCTATTTATCTTATAGTGAAGCCGCATTTCGTAAGGAGGTTCCTGGGAAATCTCCTTATTCTCTGGCTGTGCAAAGCATTTTACAACCACCGACTACAAACACAAACCAGCACATGGGCCACGGGACGGCAGGGGCTCGATGTATGAAAAGGGGTTTCCCCCCCGATTATATCCTTATTATTTAACACTTTTATATACCAAGGTTCAAGTAAGAGAATTACTAATCACTTCGGTTTACATTCCAACAGTTACAGTGACAATTATAACGTCTCACGAAGAACAGGGTGAATAAGACGTGGATAACGTCTCACGAAGAACAGGGTGAATAAGACGTGGATAACGTCTCACGAAGAACAGGGTGAATAAGACGTGGATAACGTCTCACGAAGAACAGGGTGAAGAAGACGTGGATAACGTCTCACGAAGAACAGGGTGAAGAAGACGTGGATAACGTCTCACGAAGAACAGGGTGAATAAGACGTGGATAACGTCTCACGAAGAACAGGGTGAATAAGACGTGGATAACGTCTCACGAAGAACAGGGTGAAGAAGACGTGGATAACGTCTCACGAAGAACAGGGTGAAGAAGACGTGGATAACGTCTCACGAAGAACAGGGTGAAGAAGACGTGGATAACGTCTCACGAAGAACAGGGTGAATAAGACGTGGATAACGTCTCACGAAGAACAGGGTGAAGAAAACTTGGATAACGTCTCACGAAGAACAGGGTGAATAAGACGTGGATAACGTCTCACGAAGAACAGGGTGAATAAGACGTGGATAACGTCTCACGAAGAACGGGGTGAATAAGACGTGGATAACGTCTCACGAAGAACGGGGTGAATAAGACGTGGATAACGTCTCACGAAGAACGGGGTGAATAAGACGTGGATAACGTCTCACGAAGAACAGGGTGAATAAGACGTGGATAACGTCTCACGAAGAACAGGGTGAATAAGACTTGGATAACGTCTCACGAAGAACAGGGTGAATAAGACGTGGATAACGTCTCACGAAGAACAGGGTGAATAAGACGTGGATAACGTCTCACGAAGAACAGGGTGAATAAGACGTGGATAACGTCTCACGAAGAACAGGTTGAATAAGACGTGGATAACGTCTCACGAAGAACAGGGTGAATAAGACGTGGATAACGTCTCACGAAGAACAGGGTGAATAAGACGTGGATAACGTCTCACGAAGAACAGGGTGAATAAGACGTGGATAACGTCTTACGAAGAACAGGGTGAAGAAAACTTGGATAACGTCTTACGAAGAACAGGGTGAAGAAAACTTGGATAACGTCTCACGAAGAACAGGGTGAAGAAAACTTGGATAACGTCTCACGAAGAACAGGGTGAATAAGACTTGGATAATGTCTCACGAAGAACAGGGTGAATAAGACTTGGATAACGTCTCACGAAGAACAGGGTGAATAAAACTTGGATAACGTCTCACGAAGAACAGGGTGAATAAGACTTGGATAACGTCTCACGAAGAACAGGGTGAAGAAAACTTGGATAACGTCTTACGAAGAACAGGGTGAAGAAAACTTGGATAATGTCTTACGAAGTCTTTTCCAAATACTTTATTGATGCAGAGAGTTTAAAAAAGATGTTTATTGATTTATTTAAAAAAGATGTTTATTGATTTATATAAATTTCTTTTTAATATTTATAAGATCTTAATAATATATCTATTGTGAGATATTTATTTGCTCAATATCTATTGTGAGATATTTATTTGCTCAATACTGATTGTTTATTTGTAGCCCCTGAGGCAGCGGCTAGAAGGCCGCGAAACTCGGCCAGAGTCGGGCAATTTATCTGGAACGTCTCTGCATCAATAAAGTATTTGGAAAAGATAACGGCATCTATTCCTTTTGTGTTCACCTGACGGTATCATAGATCGCCTACCTCTTTGTTTTCTTGGATAATGTCTTACGAAGAACAGGGTGAAGAAAACTTGGATAACGTCTCACAAAGAACAGGGTGAATAAGACTTGGATAACGTCTCACGAAGAACAGGGTGAATAAGACTTGGATAACGTCTCACGAAGAACAGGGTGAATAAGACTTGGATAATGTCTCACGAAGAACAGGGTGAATAAGACTTGGATAACGTCTCACGAAGAACAGGGTGAAGAAAACTTGGATAATGTCTCACGAAGAACAGGGTGAATAAGACTTGGATAACGTCTCATGAAGAACAGGGTGAAGAAAACTTGGATAACGTCTCACGAAGAACAGGGTGAATAAGACGTGGATAACGTCTTATGAAGAACAGGGTGAATAAGACTTGGATAACGTCTCACGAAGAACAGGGTGAATAAGACTTGGATAACGTCTTACAAAGAACAGGGTGAAGAAAACTTGGATAACGTCTCACAAAGAACAGGGTGAATAAGACTTGGATAATGTCTTTCATAACAGGGTGAAGAAAACTTGGATAACGTCTTACATAACAGGGTGAAGAAAACTTGGATAATGTCTTACAATGAACAGGGTGAAGAAAACTTGGATAACGTCTCACAAAGAACAGGGTGAATAAAACTTGGATAACGTCTCACAAAGAACAGGGTGAAGTAAACTTGGATAATGTCTTACATAACAGGGTGAAGAAAACTTGGATAATGTCTTACAATGAACGGGGTGAATAAAACTTGGATAACGTCTCACGAAGAACAGGGTGAAGAAAACTTGGATAACGTCTCACGAAGAACAGGGTGAATAAGACTTGGATAACGTCTTACAATGAACGGGGTGAAGAAAACTTGGATAACGTCTTACAATGAACGGGGAGAGTACAAATTCAGGCTACAAAGAACTTGGAGAAATCCTTGGGGAAGAATGTTTTGGTACTTGTTTAACCTTATCTTAGCCTCATCTCCCTACCCCCTTCAAGTCGCTCTTTGTATAAATCCTCTGTAAATGCTGTAATTCAAGCTCACGTTTATCGCTTTAAGCTAAGTTTATGTATTCGCATTTATTCTTTGTGCAAGTTCCCTGTTTATATGACCGGTTCCCTGTATAGCGCTGCTATGCCAAGCTCATGTTTTATGTAAACCGATGTGATACTCAGAGTGTATGTCGGCATATAAACATTTCTAAATAAATAAATACATACATTTGCCCCCGGCTATTCTGCACCTCCATTCACATCATTGTTTAATTAGGGACAGAATCCCAAAGCAAACCTGTAAGCAGCAGGAGGGCTCTCGGGTAAGGCTCTGTTCGCACTTCCTGTTCTGGGAGTCCATCGCTGCAGTTCCCCACCTCAGCTTGCTTTACCCTCCTGCCAGTCTGCATCCAAGGATGAGTTCCCAGTGGAGCTCTCACCCCTGGTTCTTCACAGAGCCGGACACGGCTCTGTGAAGAACTAAACTCCAGCCAATAAACAAGGGGCAACTAGACCGGCTGCTGGCGCTTGAGGTCCAAACAGCAGTAATAAGGGGGCTTCGTGGGGAGAAGAAAACGTGGCGGAGCAAACGTTCTAGAGGCGGGTTAGTGGCTTGGACGCCAGAACATTGAGGTTGGACTCTGTTAATGAGTAGTATTGTCATCTCTAAATGATGGTCATAAGAAAAGATTAGAATAAGAAGTGCGCTTTGAATCTCTCTCTCAACCATTGAACGAGCTGGATCATTTATATTTCTTACCTCCTCGCTTCTCTGAAGCACCAACACTGGAAGGTATCCTTGGCACTCCGGAGCTGCTAGAAATGTATGCATTCTTCCATCTGTTTTATATCTTCAAAGTTAGTTGCACATCATCTGGGACGGAGGTATGCTCCCATCTTCTCCTTAAAGGTTCTGCACACCTGTTCATCCCAGGAGCTCTCGGCATCATCCAAAGCAGCTCCAAGAGCCATGTTCGGCTTAGCAGGAAGAGAGAGCCAGATCCACTGCCAGGTTGGCACAATTTCTACGTAGTAAAATAAAGGCTTTCCATTTTATAAGTAAGAGGAAAAGTATAGTCGTGACTAAAGAAACATTACAGGGGCTGGTCACCTAAAAAAAAAAAAAAAAAAGACGACTCCTTATGCAAGCTAGCCAAACAGCACCAAGTGCACAAAGCAGTGAATCCCAGGGGTGGATGTCCCAAAAAATCTTTGGTCCATTGTCCAAATTAAAAAAAAAAAAAAAAAGAGATATAGATATAGACCCAGCCTCCGGGCATCCCAGATGCATGTAGGGATCTTTAGCTATATATCCAACCCAGATGGTTGACTGTCCTAGATCCCCACTCTAGAATATGTCTCTGTTCCTCTGGTCATAGAGCTTCACAATAACAGGTTAATTCTGGCTAGAGAAGCCCCTTCCATGCTAGCCCAGTCTCCTACCAACTATTCAGCCATGCATCTGCTACAGCCATGAGAACCACCAATGCATTTATGGCCGACGCAGGGTCACTTATTTCGTACCTGTCTATTTGGATTGTTATTCAGTCATAATACCAAAGAACTGGCAATCTCAAGCAGCTTTCTCCTTCAGCTGTACTTCACTTTAACGCCATTGTAATCTGCACTATGTTTAAATCCCTGGGGTGTAAAATGAGGTTACCAGAGCGTCCTGCTGAGGGCAGCACATATGACCATGAACCTCAAGCTGAATAGCCCTGTTGCTACAATGGCGTGTAACATTTGGCAGGGCGGAATCCCCCACTGACAATAGCGCTAAGCGGGATGGGGGGGTGATTTTCCTCTTAAGTTTGCTCTTTGTTTGCTTTTGACCCCTTGATACCGGGATCTGGGAATTCCCTTCAGAAGTGCTCCGGCGATGGACTTTACTCCTGACCTCTGACTCCAGAGGGCTAGGAGAGCAGCTTGCAGCATGTTAAAATTATTCTCTTACTCTCACACAGGAGATCAGGCAGGCACCACAGGAGCGAATGCACTGAGGGAGGACAGGAAAACCCTGGGCTACTGAAATACCCCAGGGAAGAAGGACGGAGGGGGTGAAATCAGCAGGGCTGCTGCTATGGGTAAACAGAGAGGACCAGAAACAGCCCCTCCACGGAGGGGGGAAAAAAATGGTGCGCGGTCGTTTTGTTTTATTTATTTCTCCCCTGTGTGTTATCTACTCGCTATATTTTTGTAACACGGCCAGTTTACTAAATTTAGTGGATAGCGCAAGATGGACAGGAGCCTGATCAGAGTCGCTCAAATAGGGTCCTGCTTGGGGGGTCCCGAGCCCCAGCTCAGCTCAGAAATGGAAGCCGCATCTGCCACATGGTCGCGCACGGCGCTGCCACGAATCCAGCGGCCAGGCCCCTGCCAGGCCCTCTTAAAGAAACAGCCCCCGTGGTAGATCACCCACAATACTCAAACTACTCAACGTTACTCTAACCTAAGGACAGAGCACTTACATGTAACTTACATGTAACTAAGGTCAGAGTCCGTGGTTTAATCTGATCTTGTGTGTTTTACTTTTATAGCAGCAGATTCAACAGAAATTAATGACCATCGCCTTTTTCTCACTAGGTACCTCCCTCCGGATCTACAGACCTACCAAGCAATTAAGTTCGGCCAACAAAAATCTGCTCGAAGCAGGACCGGTGCAAAAGGTGTTAGGCACTCTAGGCGAAACTTCTGCCTTGTGCTCCCCCCACGGTCCTGGCCCCGGCTACCACCTTATTCACCGAGACGCCATTTGTGGCCCAAGCGTTTGCTTTTCTCGGCCGCGAGCAGGATGGGCACTGCTCACAGCCAGCCGAATCCGTGCAGTCTCTACTCCTCTCGGCCGTGAGCAGGATGGGCACAGCCAGCCGATTCCGTGCAGTCTCTACTCCTCTCGGCCGCGAGCAGGATGGGCACTGCTCACAGGCGATTCCGTGCAGTCTCTACTCCTCTCGCCCGCGAGTGGGATAGGCTCCGCTTGCAGCTCCACACGGCTGCGCTTTGCCGCCCCCTTAATATTTGGCACCCTAGGCGACGGCCTGGTTCGCCTAATGGGACGCGCCGGCCCCGGCTCGAAGGCCCAGATCTGAACGTGGCAAGGTGGCACTTCACCCCAGACAGAGCCTTCTCCGTGGCAGCGCCCGAAATCTGGAACTCTTGCAGATTCCCCACATAAATTAAAACTTTAAAAAAGTGCTGAAAACAGCCTCATTTAAAAAGGCACTCGATGAATAGACTTCTAACCCCTCTTCTCCAGCTGGGGTCTTTAAACTATGAACCTAGTATCTGCCCTAGGCTTTCTGACTATTATTTTCCCATGCTGTATATGGCACATTTTATTTTATAGTTGGTTTTTTTTTTTTTAATTATTTTTGATTATGTCTGCTTTTACGTCCGCCACCTCGGGCACTCCACTGTAGAGTGCAGCACATAAACTTTTTAAATAAGTTAACAACAAGGTGCTTCCACCCATTATTTATTTATTTACTTGCTTGAAAAGCCTGCGTACAGTGGAATGCCTGAGGCGGTTCACATAAAAGCAGGCATAGTGCAGCGAGCACTGCAGGAGGAGTTTCTTACACTATAAAAAAAAAAAAATATTTCAAGCAGTTTGCACAAGATTACAACTACAAAGCAGGGCCGAGAGGTTCCGGCTGCCCACGCTTCATGGAATGGCTTTCCTACATAAGAGACCTCTTTTACAGCGCCCATGAAATTTATATAAATCACAAAGGATACTAAGCAAACATCGCGTCAGACAGCTGAAAAGGAAGCTGCCAGGGTGGCATGTTGGGTCGCTGTTTTGGCTGAAAACCTTTCGGAGGACATTCACACCTATGGCTGCATTACCAGCGCCCCTGTCACCTCTCATCCTGTTCCTGGCCCTCTCTCACATTGGTAACCCAATCGTGTCCGACCTATGGAAACAGTCAATATCCACCCAAAACCCCTCCAAGTGACCCGGCACTGTACACATTGCTAGTGCTTCTACTAGTGGTGATAATAGGATTAACTGGCAGCCAGGCTGCAGGTAGCGTAATTGCTAGAAGTCCCAGAGGTGGAAAGCAGGCACTTCTAGAGCCAGGTCTGTCTGGCAGGCACCTCAGGGGACCTCGGAGGCCAGAAGTTTGACCATCAGCCACTTTAGGGTTGGTGATTATTTAGATTATTACAAAGCCTTGAGGTTATGCCTGGGAAGAGAGGGATTCTGGGTATGAACTAAAATAAGGGATTTTGAACGCTCATCTGCCCGAGATGTTAGTATACAGATGAGGACTATAATAATATAGTGCTGGATACGTGTGATATCCTGCAGGTGCTGCTGGCAGCTGGGATATACTCTTGCAATGTGACCAGAAAACTGGGCAGACTGAATGATTGCTCTCTCTCAGCCATCAGGTACTAGCTTTCTACACTGTATGCTACACTTTATATGATGTAAGCGTAGATGCACGAACACAAGTAGCAACCTGGGCCAGAGTCACTAGGACAGGCCAGGCCCCTTGCCTTCCTCTCCCAGCAGGCTGCAAGGTGCAATAAAAAGGACCCTGCAAAACAACTCAAGTAATTAAGCAAACAGAGGAAAGGAGCAGAGGTGTTTGTTTCACAGGCTGGCGATAGCGCCACTGCCTGGCACGGCACTGCTTCCATCTCTCTCTCTCTCTCTCTTTTTAGGCTGAAGTAAAGCGGCTGCCGTGTTAGTCCACTTGAATGCATGGAAATAAAAGGTAAAGCAAACAAACAAAATAAGTAGATGTGACGATGCCTTTTTAATAGGGTTCTTGACTACTTTTCTGAGGGTTAGAGTCCCTTCAACAAAATGAGCAGCTGAATCTACAAATAGGGAGCAAGGGGGGTGAGGAGGGAGTGATATGTCAGCCCAGTTGCAAGTCCAAGTCCTTCTGTTTATTTTGTCTTTCAGCTAAAAGCTTATTGAGGTAACAGGCAGGGCATCGATTCAGTGCTATATGCTCTCCTTCCACAAGGTTGCTTTACCCAAATGAGCATTATAAGAACATAAGAAATTGCCATACTGGGTCAGACACCATCCTGGAGCGTCTCGGTAAACTGTTGTGTTTCTTTCCAACAAAATCATCTTTTTTTTTTTTTAAATTAGAATATGTTTTACAATAGCAATCATTAAAGCAGCATCACATATACTGCAATTAAAAAGAGATCAATTAATCTGGAAGATTACTTAAAGAACGTCCATACTAAAATAGTTGAACAATGATTCGCCTTCGGCAGCACGCGGTTACCAGACCCACTGTAGGTAAAGAAAATCAAATTACGATTATAGAAGACGTTTACATACTGCAGATTAGCATGGTTGCATGATGGATTGAGGGGGGGAGAGGTTAAGGCAATCCCTGAGAGCCGTGTCTAGAGCAAGCTCTATATAGGCTTGGGTTTATTCAAGGTAATAGAGTAGGCAGGTCCATGGCCATGGCCGGGATACTGTCCCAGTTTAACCTTCACAGTGTTCGGCCACCACCAACCCAGTTGGCTTCCAAAGACTTAATAGCCTATCAGCTCCAACTTGGATACGCTGTGCTGGGGCACTGCTAAATTAAATACTAATTGTAGAAATCTTCATTCCTCTTTAAATTGCTGCAAATGACAATGCTTCTCGCTCACTTTTTACCCTTTCAGCCCAGACTCACACTCCCCCCCACGCGTAAGCCAGAATGGCTTCCAGAATAAATCAGATTTTTCCCAAATCCGCTCCAGGGGCCCAAGATTTATCACAATTTAGCGATTGTCTGGCTGCGGTCAGTGGCGGCCACCTAGCCTGCCAACTTTATATCCAGGTACGTGAGAGCTGGGCTGGGGGTTTTAGGGCAGGGACACTTGTCCGGCTATCGAAACCAGACAAACACGGATACAGTATTCAGCGTTACCTGGCTTAGTACCCCATTCACTAAGGGTTTTTCCCCCTTAGACACAAAATGGGAGAAAAGCCTTGATGAATCTGGCCCTTAGTTAGCTGGACAAGCTTAGGTCTGCTATTTAGGGCAACCAAAGTTTGCTGGACATAACTCACCTGGCTAACTTTAAGATAGCAGAGAATATCCAGCAGCGCAGCTGTGCCACTGAATACCTCAGCCAACCTTGGCCAGATAAATGTATCCGGCTCTCTCAGGGAGCTGCATAGTGGCTGAATGTCGGGCCTTAAGTTATTATGGTTTAGTTTGTCTATCTGGACAACATTTGTGTCTGTTTCAGCTGATAGCTGGTGTAATGGAGGAAAAACTGGTTTTTCTTTTACAGTAGGCTCCAAATATCTGCTGTTAGAGGGCTTGGTCTCTGATAAGTGCAGGAAGCCGACCTCTACTGTGAAAATTAAGGGTGTGCGAGTCCCTCCCATCCACCTAACCCAATGATTGCTTTTCTTATATCAACTCTTAAGAGATCTAATCTCTTCCAGCTTTACTGCATTAAATCTGCCCCTTCCCCAAATAATCATCCTGTTTGGCTTTTCCCAATCTTAGTTTTTAACTGCAAGTCACAAACAATGAGTCTGTGTACTCGGGAGAAATCACTAAATAACCACTGGCTAAGCATGGGATGATCGGGCGACCAGCCTCACTCACCCCAGATGCAGCCATCCTGCCCAGCCTGATGCCACCCTCGCCACGGTTCGCCGGAGGCGCGCGCGCACCCCCGGCCCAGCAGCAGGACGGCAGGAGCATCGCAGACTGGTGAAGGCGCGGCGCCATTCCGGGGGGACTGATACCCGGCCCGCACCTCCAGCAACAGGTCCCCTGCCGGGTCTTCAGGTCGCGTTGCTCTTCTGCCCCTCTCGCCTCCCTGTTCCAGTCCTGCCCCCTCGCCTTGCCCAGTCCTCTCTTCTTCAGTCCTTTCCCTTGCCTCTCGATCTGATCTCCTTACCTGGCCTTCGCCCAGATCTCGGCTCTGCCTAATTGCCGTCTGCCCTGATGCCACCAGCTTCGACCCCCTGCTCTCTTCAGACGCGACCCGACCGCCAGGGCCGGGGATAAGCTTTTTTTTCTGCCCTGTGCGAACAATTACTGTGCTGTCCCCTTCCCCACCGTTCACTCTCTGTCCCGGGCCCATCAAATAAAAGCTCAGCTCCTGCCCCAGGCGAACCTTACAGCCTTGCACAACGCACACAACACCCCCTCACCCCATTCCACACACACAGTTATGCATTTATAGTTTACATGAGAAGCGCCAAACACGCTTAGCGGAGAACTTGTTTAAAATAATTGATTTTTCCATTTAAACAGTTATAAACAGACTGATGGGGAATTAAAGCTGTGGAGAAACGAGTTGAGTTTTACAATGAAAAATATCAAAGTACAGTTTTCTGAGGTAAAAATACCACTTACATTATATTTACATGCACTGCTGTGATACCAGCCTGAAAGCCCTGCAAAAACGTCACTGGGACCTGATATGCTATTAGGTCTATTGTGATGTGTGTTGGGTGTGGGCTTGACCCTCTGAAAGCCCGAATGCACTAATACACTTCCTATTAGGAAAATGCCTCACCTCAGTCACACGTGCAGAACATAAACAGCCCCTCAACCAAATACAGAGCAATCATAAAGTAGAAATGCAAATGCGCAGATAAAAACTGAACTGGAAACCACAAGAAGCCAGACTCTCTATGGAAAGCAACAATGAAAAAGCAGAACCATCACCACTCCTCAAACATCAAACAATAAAATCAAGAAATAAAATAATCATAATAAAAACATACTAATAATATTTAAAAACTGGAGAATAAAAGATCAATTAAATAAAAACTCATATACAAGTTTTTTTTAAATGTCCCAAACACCAATAAAATATTTCAAAACAGCAGACACAGCACATAACACCTGAAAAATTAAGCTAAAAAGGATTTTAAAAATTCATACCTGGGAACTTTTGATTTCCAGTGATCTTGGGATTGTCGCGGACTAGTGGGAATGGGATGCACAAACTTTCTCCTCTCTTTCATACACACATTCGCTCCGTCTCAAACCCGCAGGCGTCTCCAGCTCTGCCAGCAGCCCCAGGCCCTCAGCTTCATTTCAGCTGCTGGCAAGTTGGAATCCACCTGCCCCCCCCCCCCAAATTCTCTCTCTCTCACACTCACACACACACACACACACAAGCTCCCATTCATATCCACCCAAATCCCATGCAGGCTCCCATTCTTACACACACACACCCTTCTCATCCCAGAAATACTCCCATGCATTCATGTGCACACACACGCACACCCCCATCCCTGCCAGTTTCCCATTCACACCCCCATCCCAGGCAGGCTCTCATTCACTCACACACGCACCCATCCCAGCCAGCCTCCCATTCACACCCCCATCCCAGGCAGGCTCCCATTCGCTCACACACACGCACCCATCCCAGCCAGCTTCCCATTCAAGCCCCCATCCCAGGCAGGCTCCCATTCACTCACACACACGCACCCATCCCAGCCAGCTTCCCATTCACACCCCCTTCCCAGGCAGGCTCCCATTCACTCACACACATGCACCCATCCCAGCCAGCTTCCCATTCACACCCCCTTCCCAGGCAGGCTCCCATTCACTCACACACACGCACCCATCCCAGCCAGCCTCCCATTCACACTCCCATCCAGGGCAGGCTCCCATTCACTTACACATGCACCCATCCCAGCCAGCTTCCCATTCACACCCCCTTCCCAGGCAGGCTCCCATTCACTCACACATGCACCCCCATCCCAGCCAGCCTCCCATTCACACCCCCATTCCAGGCAGGCTCCCATTCACTCACACACACGCACCCATCCCAGCCAGTCTCCCATTCACACCCCCATCCAGGGCAGGCTCCCATTCACTTACACACACGCACCCATCCCAGCCAGCCTCCCATTCACACCCCCATCCCAGGCATGTTCTCATTCACTCACACACATGCACCCATCCCATCCAGCCTCCCATTCACATTGTTTTTCAACTTGAAAGTCAAGCTTCGATATTATAGAAGTACCACTCAAGATTTAATCATAACCCAATGCTTGAATAATATCGAAGCTCGACTTTCAAGTTGAAATACTCCAAATATATGATTGCCCTATAAAAAAAAAGTGAAGCGGATAGTATATATAAATATTAGGATCTTCATATGTTGGGCCATCCGGGAATTACATACAATCATTCAGTCACTTGTTTGAAACAGCCCATAGTTTAACAGCAAATTTCATGAAGAAATGTTTTCAATGCAAATAACACTATGCATTTTTCATCAAATATAGAAACGTTTTCAAACTTACCTTCATCAAAAACTCAGACATGGGTCCATGTTTCAAGAACCTCTTTCTTTTCTGCTTCAGGATATTTCTGGCTCACTTCCTCTTAGTAAGACTGTGTTTCTACAGAAAGCCAGAAGACACTGCAATTTAACGTATGCTGCTTGACAAAATTCTCTAATCAAATAATTACACGTAATAGTCCCATAGATGTTCACATACCACATGCAAGATAAGGCCTTTAGTTCAAAAGTAGGTTTTATATTAAGCGTATGTGAGTATCTATGAGACGTGACATGTATTCTTTGAGTTCACTTTGAGGAATGGTTATACAGAGGACACGTTTTTATCCACATGTAAAAATTAAAAAAAAAAAGTTAGTGGGACACACACTTTGGACTGATGCTTATAACACCAGAAGCTTTGATTTCATTGTAATTGTGGGTTACTTGTATTTGAGAGGTATACTAGCTACTCATACTGGTTTGGGGATTTAATTTTTTACTGAATGTTTAACGTCTATCATTTAGTAGATGTGTCAACATCTGTTCCCTTAGAGATGCACTGAAGCATACAATTTGATCAAGGCAGCTAAACTTTTGCACACAACTGTAAGCTCAAGTTACTAAATCTGTTTTGTTCTCTTTCATTTCCTGTCACTGGTGAACTCCCATATGCTTAGAGTCCTTCGTTTTCAGGTTAAACCGATTTTCACCCATAGGTACCCAGATTTTTCCCAAAAGTGACAATCGGTTTAAACCAATTTTCCCTTTTAAATTTGAAGCTGATTAAAAAGCAGCTCCAGAGCTGCAGATGCAGCACCTCAAGACCTCCACCAACTGCATCACGCCAACCCACCTGCAGCCTGTCCCCTCCACCGCTAGGGAAGGTGTTCACCCTCCAGTGCCACTGATGTGACTATTCAAGTCCCAGATCCCTCTCCCCCTCAAGCAGCCAGCTGCTTGGTGCCTCCAATGCAGTATATGAAGCAGGCCACACCTAGCAGGCTCCCTGGCCCTGGGAATAAAGAAGGGCAGTGCTATAGAGCATGGGAGCCTCAGCCAGCAGGCTGCCAGAGGAGAAAGCAGCTCCCTGGAGCCACCACTAGTAAGGATGAATACTGTTGGAAATGGGAGTGAAGGAGGGACATTCTCATTGGGGGTATGGGAAGAGAGAGGGACATGCTAGGCAGAGGATGGGAGGTAGAGATACGGGCGCTGCCGAGTGGGTGAAGCTGCTTAATATTGTCCTGGCTGCCGTCCACCATAATAAACTCTGATTTTTTACCCAGAATAATAATGAGTCACATTTTTTCCACTGATTTTCTCCTGTCTTTGTTCATATTATAATAAAACCTGATAAATTTCTGGGAAAATTTTAAAAAATAAAAAACAAAAAAACGAAGGTCTGTAAGCTGTAGCCTGAATGGTTTTATATTACATCAGAACACACGGCACAATCTGGTAAAAGCATAACTTAGTTTACTAAATATGGTAAAAACAGTATAGATCAGCAGAGACAAATAATATCAAACACCATCACAGCAATATTGTATGAATCAGGAAAAAGCAAACAGAGTTACAATAACAGAAGATAAATATTTATACAAGAATATAAAGAAGATACCTCTGACAAATCCCTCCTATTGTGAGTCAACATAACTGTGAAAAAAAAAATGTATATCAAGGGACATGGACCCGGAGACCCCATGAACTGGCTACCGGCTCGTGTCTGTGGATCATGTGAAGAATACTCTCATTCTATGGCTTTAGTTAAAGATTTTTTTGCAAGTGCAGGTGGTCTAATTTGCACTCACAACTTTGACAAGACTTATGCCCAACTGCAGTTCATTAAGGATCCTAGTATTGAATAGCCCCACAGGCCACACACTGAGCCTTATCAGACAAAAAACAATAGATGCTCTTTGTTCTTATCACAGCCAGTTAATGAGCAGAGAAGGAAAAAAAAAAGTATACAGCAGTATAGTGTTTAAAATTCCTTAACAACCCTTATGCTAGCTGTACACTATATATTGATCCACATTCACCAATTTATAGGTGATTGCTTTGATTCCCCTATTAACCTTTCATCTATCTACAATGCTCTTCCAGGAAACTAAAATATAACTCCTTAAAATAATCTTCCAACAAGGTCCCTACATATGCTTCAGGGCAAGAGGTAGGGGCCCAGCTGAAGTTGGGCCAGCAGCACTGCTGAACAGTGTGTGGACTGGAAGACACTCAGCATCAGCTATCTGTACCCAGCAGAGAGCGGTCCTTCCTCAGGCTCCCGTTAGTACCTCCTGCATATCACTGGTTCCACAAAGAAAATGCCACTCTTGTAATTACATTTCTTCGCATGCATCCACCCAGTGATGTTCTGCCAAAATTTTTTTTTTTTTTATTTGGTACCAACTCTGCTCCACTCAGGGCCGGGTATAGTAAGCTGAACTGTAAAACAGAACAACTTCTTAACCCGAGCACTAAAAACAAAGTTAACGCCCGATACAGTAAACTGATGATATGCTAATGCATTGGGAGTTCTAAACAAAATGTGCTAACCCAAATCTGAGTTAAACTGGGGGTTTTTTTAGCAGGTGGAGAAAGGTGCAGGGGACGTTGCCTCTCTGGACTTCAGCAAGGCCCTCTGACACCGTTCTGCAGAGTAGGACCGGTAGAAATTGGTTAAGCGAAAGAAAGCAGGTGTTGGGAAACGGAGCCCAGTCTGGACAAGGCAGAGTGACCGGTGGGACAAGCCAGGGCTCAGCACTGGTTCTTTTTAATATCTCTTATTGCTGACATTGCAGAGACATGCTTGTGTGCAAAGGATACCAAAATCTGTAACAGAGCAGACACAGAAGGGGTGAAAAAAAAACCCAAAAACTAAAACCAACCTTCACAGAACAGGAAGAGCGATTGATGATTTTGAAAAGCAGCTTCAGAGTGAAAACGTGTAAAATTATGCTTTTGGGGCATATTCCACTTATTCAGAGGGACAAGAACTGGAACCTGTTAAATAAATCTAGTAATCATTTCATATGACTTGAACGTAGCGAGCGCGTGCACTAAAGGAACAAGAAGAGTCAATAGTAGGCTTATGTAAGGAAGGCCATGTTGCCTGGTAAACAGCGGCTGGCAGATCCCGGGCACCTTCACCTCTGTGAATGGGCATTTTGGGTTTTGCAGCAGAGGGAGTGCAGACGCGTTTAGAAGGGGGGCAGAAGGGAAATGGACTGCCGGGTTCTGCTCCCTTTGTGGGCGAGAGGGGGACTACAGTACCGGGGAGAAAAGTAGGAGACTGGAGGCCAAAGTCTGAGCTATTGGGTTTTTTTGCTTTAGAAGAAAAAACTAAACTTTAAGTAAATCTCTAGAAAAGGAAAAAAAAAAAAGTTCATTGCTTTTCCAGAACAAAAAAAAGTTAAAAAAAGCAGCTGAAGGGACTGGATCTTATCCTAGGCTGGGAAAGTTCCAGCGAGAGCAGAGGAGGAGTCTGTCTGCAGTACCTCTACCGCCACTTCCCACTGGGGTTTATTTATTAGGAGGACTGTAAATGGGAATGGGAGGCAGTGCCCTCGGTGCTGTTGCTCCTGAGAACACTTTGCATTCATAAAGCGAGGCAGGGAGCAGGTTCTCTTTTGCCGATTCTCTCTCTCTCTCTCTCTCTCTCTCTCTCCTGGGCTAGAGGCTACTCAAGGAGGCGATGCTGAGTGCTGCCGAGCCCGCAAACTACTTCCTGGAAAGGGAGGTTACAGGAGTCTGCTCCCAGGCATTTTGGCCTAACTTTTGACAAATCCCCTGGGAGGCTCATGGAAACCACTAGCAGGAGAAGTTAATCAAGAAAGTCGCATCTTTGACATTCTCCCCACAGCTATTTGCTAATGTGAACTGAACTGGGATTTCCCCCCCCCCCCCCCCCACAGATGAACTCTTTATTTTATAGATGGTTTTTGTTTTTACTGCTCTTATTGTGCTGTGCCCTTACTGTGAGCCTGTAGTTTAAATTCTGCAGTGAATCTGTGTTGTTTTTCCCTTGTGAGGAATGAAATACATTTTGCTAAGTTGGAACTCCCTGTTCATGTGCCAGACTGAACTTATTGCAAGATCTGGTTCACAGAGGTGAGCGTGCCTACAAGTCTGCTTGTCTGGATTCCCCAAAGGTCCTTGTTCCAAGGGAGAACCCCAAAGATAAGGTTGTTTGGACTTCTACCTGGGGCCTGGCCCAGTATACTGTCAGCTTCACCCAGAGCCAGTGAAAGGTTTGGACTCTCAGCCTCTGTTTATATAATTTTCTGAACACTAAGTCAGTGGTTCTCAACCTTTTTCCCATTGTGACACACCTGACGGACATAAAAAAATAAAGGCCCAGTATTATTTTTATCGTTAAGAATGACAAGGAAAAGGTAAGTACTCTGTCTGAACAGAAATTGCATAAAGACTAAACATCCCACACCAACTTCCAGCCCTCAAACAGTAACCACCTCACCTAAGAAAAGGCAACACTGAACATATTACACCAGGCCTTAAGACACCAATACACCTCCTATTAGGAAAACGGACCAAGCCAGGCTGCTATAGAGTCCTACACAGAAACTACCTCACCTCAGTCACATGTGCAGACCCTCACCTAACAAAGAATAGAGAGACCATAAAGCATACATAGAAACATGCAGACAAAAACTGAACTGGAAACCGCAACAAGCCAAAGAGACTGTATGCAGTGTAACAAAGGAAAAAGAGAAACATCATCAGTCCTCATAAAACAAACTCAAGAAATATAAAACCAATAACAGTAAAACCATACTAACAAAAAGAACAGATTATTTCAAAACAGCTGATGAATGCAATATCCAATAATTTAAAACTCCTATAAAAAATGTCCAGACTCCAATAAAATATTTCAAAACAGCAGGCACAAAGACCCAATAATGAAAAATAATAAGGATAACAAAATGCTTTGCTCTGCATACCTGGGAACGTTTGATATCCAGGTGCCCTGAGATTGTTTTGAACTTGCAGGAGGAGGGATGGTCTGCTTGCAACTTTCTCCTCTCTCTCACACTGGCTCTCAATCACACACATACTCACATGCTCTCTCTCTCACTTACTTAGGCTCTCAATCATGCACATAAACACATGCTTTTCCCCTCTCACTTATATAGGCTCTTAATCACCCATTCACACACATGCTGTCTTTTCACACATACACACACACAGACTTTCAATCACACATACATGCTGTCTCTTTCTCTAACACACAGACTCATTCACACACATACTCTCGCTCTCTCACACACACAGGCTCTCAATCACTTACTCTCATATTCTCTCAACAGAGCTCTCAACATTTGTATGCAGTTAGCATCATGAAGCATACACTCAACACCTACACAACAGCTTCCAGGTGTCAGCAGGATCATTTCTCCAGACATTCATTGTGATCTGCGACCTCTTCGTTTCATGCAACCTGCTGTGAAAAAGCTTGATTGCTACGTACATCAGTTGACCTATTTGGAGGCCCCTGGCAGACAATGCTTAAAATGCCAGCATATTTTGTGCGAGCATCTGCATCTTCTGAGCTCTGTGTCTGAGAGTCTTTCTCCTAATTCCTGGACTGTGCAACAATGCAAGCATGATGGGATGCCTAAGAAGGTAAATTGAGAGAATGTATCCCAAAGCGCTGTTGAAATGTATCCTAGTTCCAACTTAATTGATTCCGTACAGGCCATGAATGCTTTTAAGTGAATTTGTCCCAGAGGGGTTTATCTCACACACCTGGGAATGCACAAGTGATAAGGAAGTGCACTTAATTTTCCCATCTTTTTTTTTGTTTCTTGTTTATTTAAAAAAATTAAATAAAAAAAAAAGCAACAAAACAGAAACAAAAACTAAAGTGTCTCCTCTTCCCGCCCAACAAACCTGGTTAAATGAAAGACCCCCCTTCCAGTCCCCTGGACTCCTCCAACCTCCTCACACCCCCCAATACAGTTCTTTTCCCATGGTGGATCTTCACTGAGCCCTGCAGCTCTATATTTTCAAAACTTGCCAATTGTCAACCCAGGCCTGCGCCATTATTTATTTGATTTATAAACATTTTTATTCCGCAGTAATTCAAAGACAGATTACAACTAAAACATCAAAATTAATAATACTAAAATATCATCTACATACAAACAATCAATCACATTAAAACATAATAGCAAATCGATAAACAAGCATCAACCAAAGGAGTGAAAATCATAACCAGAAAAACTAAAAGCATTCTAAATGGTTTGGTTTTCTTCTGTTTAGAAAACTAAAAAGCACATGCCTAACATGGGGTGTCCTTACAAATGCCAGACCATAATAAAACAGAATGCCCCCGTTTTTCATTGTCCTGGTGATTCTCATGCACTTGGTTTGGCATCAGTCACCTGTAAAACATGAGGACGGCATCCTAGTCAAAGGACATGAACGAACCATCAACCTGTCCTGAAAAAAAGAAAATGGCAGCCAGTTGCTAACCCTAACCCTAAGGCTTATTAGCAACCAGACAGACTTAGGTCTAATAATTAATACTGCATTCCAAAAATCAGGTAGCGTGGTTGCCATATTAGTCCATTTAGGTTCATATAGATAAAAATCAAACAAGGGGCAGCTGGCACCCTCTTACTGGACTCGCTTAATCCATTTGTCATTCTCCCTTCTTCTTCACTGATCTGATGAAGGAAGCGTAGCTCCGGACAGCTGGTCTCAAATGAACCACATTAGTCCAATAAAAAAATAAAAAGGCTCCCCTACAATGTGTTGGTTGACCTGTAGTTCTACGTTTCAAAACAATAAGAAATCCTAGAAATGCCGGGCTCCACTGCAGAGAATGTAATCCCTATATTTCTACTAGAATGAAAGGAATGCAAAGTAGACCATAGGAAGACATCCTGTCTAGAAAGAGACACCAGAGACTTCCTGGGACAGCCGTAGAAGCCACCCCCACCTCTGGCTTTAATTTTACTTCCTCACAGCTAATGATCCTGAACTCCAAGACGGTTCTTGCCCCCCACTACCTTCCTAGGCCTCCCTTTCTCTATCCCTTTATGTGGCGGCTCCAGCTGTTGATAGGACAGCCCTGTAGCCCCTAGGTGACATTTGGCAGGAAGAACTAAACTTAACTGCCCAATTTACACCTAAGGGTTTTCCTTCCCCAGCTGCTAAATGCAGGAGACAGTAGGGGAACAGAATAAACAGCATTTGGGTGGGAGGGCGGTTCCCTTAGTAGTGTGAAACTAATTTGGCTACATCCAGGTCACTAAGGATTCCCGTCAGAAGCTGCAATACGAAACAGGAGAGAGGAAGCAGAATCCTGAAAATCTGCCTTCACCCCATCACACCTCTTCCTTCTAAAGTGCTCGGGATTTTACTCCATAGCCAAACTGGAATCCTGCCTGGTGAGCCCACGTGAGGACCACTGGTCCATAAAGTGATGGCCCTGCTGATGGTCCGTTACAGTTTTTAAAACGGTATTAACATTTTACTTAAAGCATTTATAATGCAGCCTTGCTTTCTGTTCCCTGATATTTCTTTCCTGAGTTGGTCCCAATGTTGATAGGCTGTCCTGCACCCCAAAAGCTCTGCAAAATCTCTCTTCTAGCAGGACTACAGGACATATTTCCTCTCGCTTTCCACAAGTCTCAAAAGATTCTCTTGTGCAACTTCCAAAAAAAAAAAATCCATTCTTTTTCTGCTGAGGATCACCAGTGTGTATATATATATATATATAATATTTACTTTTATAAATATATATTTTCAATTGTTTATTCAAAAACTTTATATATTTTTGGTTTTATCTTCAAGCAAAACCTATCCACAAGGAGACCTCCTAGAGAGCCCTCCTTCTGTAAATGTATTGTTTTAATTGATCTCACCTGTGGCCAGCAGGAGGTGCTCATCTAGAAAGCAAAGGCTCACCGGAGCATGGATATCCTATGCCATGGCACGGACGAGGTCCACAGAGCCCTGGACCCATGGTCCCTCCCGCCTCCTGTCCACAGCAGGCCCAGGACACGTTTCATTCACTTTACAATTCCCAGGACGTTCAGGCAGCAGCAAGATAATCACTTTTTTTTTTTTTCCCAGGATTGGAGGCCCATCTGCAGTAAACTATGGCCCCTGGTCTCTCACAATAAATAGCTAATGAGTTATAGTCAAAATTATACAAACCACAGGAAGAAGGGCCCAAGCTTCCTAGTATGTAATTGGATTATAAAAAATAGTGTATACAAACCAAAAAAAAAAGAGTCAGCGTTAAGAGGAAATCAAACATATGTCCACATTTGGTTTTTTTTTAAACCCTTTGCAGTTATGAATCCCAGAATCACCAAACCTATTTTTCTTACGGCGGAAGTGGAAAATGTTAATTTTCCAGTTTGCACTGGGGTTTGGGAGTGGCTGTCAGATGGCCCAGCAAACTCTGCAGCTGAAGGAGGTGATGCAGAAGGAGTGAGGGGGTTAAAGCTCTCCCCGCTCGGCGCACATCTGTTAACCCACAAGCAGATGTTTCTGGCTTTCTCCCAGAACACAGGATTGGCAGGCAGAGCAAATACGCTTCCTGGTTTCAAACCTTGCCCTGCATTTGTTCATTTCCTTTCAGATTCCATTTGCAAAAATAAAAGGCTTGCTAGTTCCTGCCGCGGGGTTTCCTAACAGCTTAGGGGAAGCAATGCTGGTTCTTTCCTCAGCCCTGCTCAGAATGATTTGGGGCCAGTTGCTGGCTACGGGCAACTGAAGAACTGTAAAACAGGAGTAGGGCCAGGAGATGCACAGCGAAATCATCTCAAATGGGGCAAACTGTAAACAGAAGATCTTTTTTTTTTTTTTATTGTCCATTTATTTTATTTATTATTTTTTATTTATCATTTTTATTATGTATTTATTATTATATTTTACCATTTGGTGGTCACCGTATTCCTTCCAGAATGGAATCCCTTGCCATTCCCCTAAGGAAAGATATTTGAAGACATGTTCAGGCCCCGTCCTTTTGTGTCTTCCACGGCGTGGCATCGTGGCATGCTGACTCTCCCCAGCCTGAGGACAGGTGGCACTGTACGTGGCGGGGGGGGGGGGGGGGGGCGAGAGCGGCTGAGACCCAGGCAGAGTCAGTCAGGAGCCAGTGGAAGAGCAGAGATGAGGGCACGGAGGAACTAAACCATGGGGACTGGGGGGTGGCGAAAGACGGATTATGAATGAGCGGGGGAAGGGAGAATAAGCAGAGAGGGCCGGGGGGGAGGGGGAAAGAGCGTTTTCCCTCCACTGGGTTTATTTGAGAACAATTTTATATTCCGCCGCTTCCATATGCAAGGTACAGGGTGGATCCTGAGGAAATAGTGAATGGCCACAGAAAAAGACCCAAGTGGCTCACCCAGTCTGCCCCGCAGGGGGAGGAGGAGGGGGTAGTTACTGCTGCTCCATGCAGGTTACCCCCCACTGCCACGGACAGACCACAGATGATATCTGTCTCTCCCTTCACAACTAAGGATCCTTCAAGCCTGTCCTGAGCTTTCTTGCCTGGTTTTGCCCTGGGAGACTACGCCTTGTGTCCACCATTTTGTCTGCTATAAAATATATTTTCTAATGCTGCCCTCGTGTTTACCTTTCTCCCCCCCCCCCCCCCCAGTGAAAAAAAGGGGCTGCTTCTTGTGGATTACAACGTCTCCATCATATCCTTCCTCCCTCACCTCGGGGGGTGGTCTCTGAGGTTTCCCAGCCTGGACAGTCTCCATTCCTAGGGTTGTGGGGGGGGGGGGGGCTGATGACCTTGGACTCCTCCCCCCCTGACCTGAGCAGGCCAGGTGCTCACACTCCGCTGATGTATCCTAAAGGAGCAGGCAAAGGCCCCGTCTCTGCCTCTGAGGCGCATTTACACGCACTAGGCTGGACTGTGGCGGACACCAGAGTGACCCATGCAGTGAAGGCATTAAAAGAAAAACCAAATCGATATTGCAAGCAGTAAAAGCCAATCAGGAGGCTGTGTCACCCAGGCTCTTCACATCTTTACATCTGCCGTTTCTCTTGGCTCGGCAGCTCCGTTTCAGGCAAGTGGTGGGGGGGGGGGGGAGGGAGGGGCTGAGGGGTTCAACCCCCACCCTCCTCCACTTGTTTGGGGACAGCTTAGGGCCCGGACCTCAGCGCGCACAAGGAGCCGGGCTATTTATTGCCCACCAAGACTGAGAAGCTGAAAAGTCCTTCGCTCGCACGAAAGTAAAAACGAAGCCAAAAAGAAATTAAACTGGATGCGATGCTCCGAAAGCAAACAGCATTACGTTCCCTCCGCATGTGTGTACTTTCCAATAATGTAAATAACTGGGGGGGGGTGGGACTCTCCCTGAGCAAACAACAAGAGAGAAAGCCAGAACCATATGTGCGCCCAGGGTCTGCGCAATCCCGGGCTTCCTGGGTGGAAAATCCCCGTCAGCGTTTGTGCATAAATATTATTACTCAGGACGCGAGTGCACGCAGAAAGCCCTCCTTCCGGGCTGCACTGGACGGGTTTGGCCAGGGGGGCTGCTGGTGAACTCTGACCTCGGCTTCCACCCTGGCCACTGGAAGCCGGCAGTGCCCAGGCCCGAAAGGGTTCTATGCCCGCTCTGCCCAGTCACCGAGGAGCCGGGGCCGGCCCGCATCGTCCGGGTCTCTCCAGGGCGGGAGCCGGGCCCCATCAGAGGAGGAGGGGGAAGCAGACAGCGGGAGGGGGTCTGCAAGGCCATTTGCAGTCATTTCCTCCCCAGCATCTTGCTCCTTTGTGAGGCTGCGGGGCGTCTGTCCGGCCGGCTCTTAAAGAGACAGCAGCCCCCTCCCCCCCCCCCCCCGGGCAGACCCTGCCCTCCGCGGGTCCGATCGCCCACGCAGGGCTTTAGTGCAGGGGGCAGCCCAAGTGGTCCCGGGCTTTTATGGCACCCAAAAGCAGGCAGGGCGCTTCCCGGGGAAACTTCAGCAAGAACCATGTGGCCCCGCCCCCGCGGAGCTTGCAATCAGATCTGGGCTCAAACTCCTCCGCCATGTAAAACTCTCTGGCACGGTCCCGTCTGTGCCTTAAAGAGAAGGGGCCAGTCAGGCGTGAGACCGAAATATTAAAGTGGCTCCAGCAACTTTCTAAGCAAAAAAACATTATCTTACACATTATACAATGTCCGCCTTCAATTGGTCACTGAAAAACAATCCTGCAACACATGGTGCACAACTAAAAGCATCTAAAAGAAACCAATGAGGTCCTTATCGGCTCCTAAACACTGGGGTGGAACAGGGGTTGTTTGCTATTTGGTTTATTTGCTCCATTGAAGAATGGCTTGCACTTGGTTTTATTATACAAAAAAAAAAAAGCCAAAGCACATCCTTAATATAAAAGCCGGGAAATCCAACCTAGACATTAATCCGCTCCAAGCAAAGCGAGAGATGGCATAAGAGGGGGGTTTTTTTTTCTTTCTAAAAAGACTAAAAGGAAAATTCTCACCTCAAGCTTCTGGAAGGTGGTTCCACGGAGCTGGAAGCCACCGAACCTGCAGGATCTTAAAACGGGGCGAGGGAAGGGAGCACTCCCAGGTTCTCAGATACCCTGTGCCCATCACACGCTGACGTTTACAATGAACGTGCAAGTGAACAAGTAACCCGGGAAGGTGCAGCCCTTCATCTGCCTGCAGCATTCTGTGCAAGCTGTCACAGCGGCCAAGATGTGGCAGGACCACCGCCCGAGGAGCACTGCATTTCCAGCATCCGTGTGCCCAGCAGCGGGCAAGAGGATTGCCACCTGCTGCCGTGCTCCCGGCCTGAGGGCCAGGCCCAGGTAATTACGTGCCCAGCATGATGGGTGGGAGTGGGAGCCGAGCTGGCATGTCGCCAGGGCCTCAGCGTCCAGACCCTTTACAAATGATGTCGATGGACTATAAAGCGTACAATTGTAACTAAGTTCATCTTTGCAAATGACTGCGATGCTCTTACGTGCAAGCTGGTGAGGGGAGAGCAGATTTAGGATTTCCTACACTCCCATGGCCCAGCAGCATTCAGTTAACAGAAATAAGTGTGAAGTCCTTTGAGTACAAAGACCTTAAAAGTAGATTTATTGGGGGGGGTTTCAATCAATTATATTAAACCGAAGCCAAACACTCAAGCTAGCAGCAGCAAGGCAAGGAGCTTTCTGAGAGTTACAGGGCAAATCGCTCCGTAAAGAACCCCAGGGAGAGGCAGGGTTCCCCCAGCCCCGAATTAGAGAACCGACTCCAGCCTTAGAGCGCTTGCTTCTTTCCCAGGCCTCAGTCCAGCCCAGTACAACAGGCTTCCTGTGGATTTTAATCCCTGCGGCCCGGAAGTGTGCCATTAAATCTATCAGCAATCACCTCCCACAAAGCAGGAACCTTCCCTGCAGGGTCAGCAAAGGATTAGTGCTCGATTAGAGACTCTGATACCTGGCATTCATCAGAGCACAGGTAAAAGCACCGACTGCTAGGGTGAGGGTGCTGCCCACATCTGTAAATCTGTGGCCCTGCATTCAAACCCTGAAACAGACCCTTTCCGTTGAAACATGGCCCATTGGCGATGTCAGGTTTTACTATGTATTGATGAGAATATTTGTTTGAATTCATACCGGCAACAGTGTTTGGTGCGGTGCTGTGAGCACAGTTCTGCCACGTCTGGCCATGCAAAATTTCCTAAAAACGATTTTCCCTGGAATATCTCTTGCCATTGTTTGGTCTCTAGTCCCCACTCCCTGAAGAGGTTTTCCCCCCTACTTTGAAATGCTTCATACCTGTCACTTATGTGAATTACCAAATAACCCTCTATAAAAGTGCTGGACTGAGATAGAAATTTGATTGGGCAACAATGATTTCCAGTCACAGGTTGTTTAATACGTTCCACTAATGCACACTTCTAAATTTTTTTAACTGATTATTCATTAAGCAAAAGTAAAGCTCCAATAAGGATTTCCACTGTGCATTTTGCAAGCTTGTAAATCTCTAGCATTTCAGACCTGTTGTGCCTTACTCCAGTATGATAACTTCCTGCCAAACATATGCCTTGAATCTGTTTTTGTTATCATAGGAAAAAGAGTGCTGAAGGAGATCATTGGGAAATAGTGCTGGCCTCCCAACGAGTTGATAAAATAGTAAACTGGAATATTTAATCAGGGTCGGCTTTTGGGGTGTGGGACCTTTGCAACTGCACAGGGTGCCATGTACGAAGGGGGTGCCGCCATGCTGGCACCCCTTCCTCCCATATCCGTTCACATCATGTAGGCACCGAGAAAAAGAGAGAGGGGCGTCGGAGAGGTAAAAGTGCTGGGCAAAGGAAAGGAAGTGCCATGCTGGGCAGGAGAAAGACAAAGGCGGATGCTGTGCTTAAGAGGGCTGAGGGGAGGACTTGAACAGGCAAATGTGAATCTGTTATTTACTCTTTTGGATAATACAAGGACTAGGGGGACACTCCATGAAGTTAGCATGGGGCACATTTAAAACAAACTGGAGAAAATTTGTTACTCAACATAAGCTCTGGAATTCATTGCCAGAGGATGTGGTTAGGGCAGTCAGTGTAGCTGAGTTTAAAAAAGGCTTGCATAAGTTCCTGGAGGAGAAGTCCATAAACTGCTATTAATCAATAGGGAATAGCCACTGCTTGGTGCCGGCATTAGTAACTTGGGATCTATTTAATGTTTGGGTACTTGCCAGGTTCTTGTGGCCTGGATTGGCCACTGTTGGAAACAGGATGCTGGGCTTGATGGACCCTTGGTCTGACCCAGCATGGCAATTTCTTATGGAGCCACTGCTGCACCAGAGCTGCCACGACCGACCGAAGAGGAGAGGAGCACCCATTTCAGTTTTCGCACGCGTGCCAGTTAGCCTAGTGCCGGCCCTGTATTTAATCTGTGCGATTCCCCAAGATTCATATTAGAGCTTTGCAGTTATTGCAACCTGCAGCAGCGAGAACACTGGCAGGAGTTAATGTGAAAAGCAGACACACCTCCCCCCCCCCCCCCTCTGGAGTCTCCTGCTAAATGGAGAGCACAAGTTAAACTGAGGGTAGTCATCCTTAAACTGTTAAATACTGATCATCCTTGCTCGCTGGTGGAGCTTGTTCCGAGGCGAGGCGTGCACGAAGGTCGCCTGCTGCTAATTTACTGCCCATTCCAATTAAATTACAGTCTACCTGGAATAAGGCATTTTCCTTTGTAGCACCCACGTTCTGGAATAGTCTGCGTTTGAAGTGCATGCTGAGAGGGAGGTAAAAGTTTTCAGGAAACAGATTAAGGTCTTTAATTAAGATCTTTGACATCCTGTTAGAACTTTTCGCTTTATTATACCATGCTGGTACATTTTAGTTTATTTTAAATTTTATTTGTTGCATTTTATTATTTGTTTTTGTAAAAATGCAGTGTTGAATGTTATTTTGTGGGGGTTTTTTTTAATGCATGTTTTTTCTTTGTTCTCTGCGATGAACACATGTGAAAATCTGCGGACTATAAAAAGAGCTAAATAAACTCCTCACAGGAAATGCAAAACCAAAATACGGCACTTTGGTCAGCAGCAGCAAAGCAAAAAAGAATGGGGGATTATGAGACATTTCCTGGAGGTTACAGATACGGCACATTCCTATGACGCCTCTCTACTATACAAATATAACTAAAGAATTGCTGATCTTTTGTGACTACGGGAAAAATGTTTAGTACATAGGCTCCTGTCCTGCTAAACCTCCCATACCTGCAGCGGGCAAGAAGAACTGAAATCTGCAAGTTATTTTCTGAAATTGGGGGCTTTCATTAGGATGGGCTTTTACTCTCTCTCCCCCACTGGGGCTGTTATTGTGGCTAGAAGGATTCTCAGGATGATGGCACTCCCTGGGGGCGGGAACACATATTCCTGATTTCTGGAGCAGGTCCCCTATCTCAAAAGGGACAGAGACAGGATGGAGGCGGTCCAGAGAAGGGCGACCAAAATGGTGGGTGGTCTCCATTAAATGACTTCTGAGGAGAGGTTGAAGGACCTAAATATGTACACCCTGGAGGAGAGGAGGTGCAGGGGAGATATGACACAGACCTTCAGATACCTGAAAGGTTTTAACGATGCACAACTGACAAACCTCTTGTTTGAGAGAAATCAGTAAAACTAGGGGGGTCACAAAATAAAACTCCAGGGAGGACGACTCAGAACCAACGTCAGAAAGTATTTCTTCACGGAGAGGGCGGTGGATGCCTGGAATGCCCTTCCGGAGGAGGTGGTGAAGACAAAAACGGAGAAGGATTTCAAAGGGGCATGGGATAAACACTGTTGGAAGTGAGGAAAAGAGTGCATGGGGGTAACTTGCTGGTGCGGCGGTTACTACCCTTAACCAAGAAGCCTTCATACTATTGGTGCAACTCCAACATTGCTCTCTGTTTCAACAGCAGGGGGGAAAGAGGAAAAGAAGAATTAATTTCAGACATCAACCAAGGAGGACATGAATTTTATGGTCTGGGAAAACAAACAAGCATGGGGGGTAACTTGCTGATGAGTCTGTGCGACCCTTAACCTACAAGCCTTGTAATTCTACATAGCTCTCTGCTTCATTGGCAAGAGATAAAGGGGAATTAGATTCGGTCAGCAACCAACAAGAGCCCTGACTTTAACCGTTTGGGAAAATGAGTATAGGGGGTAACTTGCAAGGCAGATGCCACCCCCTGATGATATCTTTCTGGGGGAGACCTGTATGGCGCGGCTGGTGCTACCATAAGCTTGCTGGGCAGATTGGATGGACCGTTTGGTTCTTTTCTGCCGTCATCTCTCTGTTTCTATGTAAATAGGATCTTCTCCATGTCTGGGTTTTATGGTGTGAGTCAGCTAAGGCTGATGTGCTTCTTTAAAACAACACAACAACATGCTCTACTTCGAAACTGAGGTTGAAGATTTGCCACATGGTTGTATTGCACTAGTGTAGCGCTATACACTGTTCAAACAGGCAAATAACTTTTTAAGTTTTACATGGGGCATAATTTCAGGCCTTGACACGTGCCAAGAACCTTCTCCCATCTCTGATCACGTTCCAACTCTCTGTACAAAGAAAAGGACCCCCCCCCCCCTTCCAGGGAAAAAAAACCCCTTTAGAAAAAAAAAATTGCCTTGCCAGAATTTGGCACCCATTCAAATCTCTATCACAGAGAAGAATGGAAATTGACAGTGGCCGGACGAGAGCAGAGAGCTGAGCTCTCACCACTGAACAGGATGTAAATCAGCCACCCGGAGATCATTCACCTCCTGTCCTGACTCTGTCGGCTCTAATTATAGGAGCTGCAAAGAGGCAGTGGTGACTATAGACAACCTAGCTCCTCCCCTGCCTTCTGGTGCATCTAGCGCTCCAGCCCTGGGCCCTAGGTAATAGGTGCACAGTAAAACCGAAATGAAGCACACATTTTTTTCAAACCATCCAAAAAAAATAAATAAATAATGGTGTCCCAGGGATCCGTTCTGGGACCATTGCTTTGTAATATTATTTCTAAGCGACCTGGAAATGGGAACAACGAGTGAGGTGATCAAATTTGCTGATATAAAATTATTCAAAGTTGTTAAATCACAAGAGGATTGTGAGAAACTGCAAGAGGACTTTGCAAAACTGGGAAACTGGGCAAGCACATGAAAAATGAAATGTAATGTGGACAAGTGAAAAGTGATGCACAGGGAAGAGAAACCCAAATTATAGCTACAGAATGCAAGGGTCCACATTAGGAGTCACCATTCAGGAAAAGGATCTAGGAGTCATCGTTGAAAATGCGTTGAAATCTTCTGCTCAGTGAAAGCAAATAGAAAGCTGGGGATTATTAGGAAGGGAATGGAGAATAAAACAGAGAATGTCATAATGCCTCTGTATCGCTCCATGGTGAGACCGCACCTTGAATACTGTGTACAATTCTGGTCACCACATCTCAGGAAAGATAGAGCAGAATTAGAAAAGGTACAGAGAAGGGTGACCAAGATGATAAAGGGGATGGAACAATTCCCCCATGAGGAAAGGCTAAAGAGGTTAGGACTCTTCAGCCAGGAGAAGAGATGGGGAATAGAGATCTATAAAACAATGAGTGCAGTGGAATGAGTAAATGTTAATCGGTTGTTTACTCTCTCAGGGGCTGATTCAATAAATATATTCTTGGGAAAAGCAGCTTGGAATCTCTCTACCCCTTGGGATCCTGCCAGGTACTTGTGACCTGGCTTGGCCAATGTTGGAAACAGAAGGCTGGGCTTGATGGGCCCTTGGTCTGACCCAGTATGGCAAAGCCTTATGTACTTATGATTACTCCCAATGCAGTAAGCAAATGGTATGTCAATGCATCAGGAGTTAAAACAGTAATGTGTACGCAAAGCCCAAGGTTGCAAGGAGCATCTGTAAGAGAAGATACTGCCTTCCCTGGTGCCACTCTAACCATTAGGCGACTCCTCCACTCCTCCTGTATGGTGTGGTAGAAGACACGGGGATAACCTGCGCGGAGCAGCAGGGACAACCTTAAACGCCTTGCTGGGAAGGCTGGACAGGCCATTTTGGTCTTTATCTGCTGTCATTCGCTATGTTACTATGGAACTAATGGAGAATGCCATTTAGCAGCAGCAGCACCAATACTGGGGTCTGTCCTGGCATGCAGGCCCCTCCCTTCAGCATGGTTTTTTTTATCCCTTCCCCTGGAATTCATCATGGATAGGGACCATCGTTTTTCATTTTTAGTTTATTTTTCCTGGGAATTTATCAATGTTTATTACAATAAGAACAAACATTTTATTTACCTGGAAAAATTGGTCTTTTTTTCCCCACTGATTTCTCCCATTTTTGTTCTTGTTGTAATAAAAACTGAAAAATTATTGTGAAAAAAACTAAATATACACTGAAAACGAAGGTTCCTAATCATGGAGCACCGTCTAGTTTATACACAGGAAAAGACAGCAGGGCAGGATTTTTTTGTATAGCAAAGCAGGAAGTGAATCCCAGTAAGCAAGAAGAGATGGCTTGGGAACGGGGGGGTGTCCTATTTCATGCTTTCCTGCACGAGGTCACTAGATCTTCATCTCCATCAAGTTCTGTCTTCTGATCATCCTAGTCTGCTCAGCGGGGGTTTTGAAATGATGGTGATGCGGAGGAACAGTTTATAGGACGACAAAAATATTTTATACAGAGATATTATTGGATGTTGAGGCTTCCCTTCTTCAGAGATCAGCAAAATAAGCCGAAAACATAAGTGCTAGGACAATCTTAACATATCATCTCTCCCAGGTTCGAAACATCTAGACCTTGGATTGGCACCTATTAATAAGTCTGCTCACTTTATGTATTTATTATAAATCATTTGTCACCCACAATGTGAACTCTATCCTCATTCAAGGTGGGGTAGAGTTCACATTCATAAAATTATACAACACCCCCCCCCCAACATAATATGCATTAAACTTTAACAGAAACCTTCCGTCCTAAATTAAAGACCCAGCTCATTCATCGCCATCCTTAATTATAATGTTCGCAGGACAAATTACATAGCCAACTGCCAAACACCTGCACAAACATTAACGCTTTCAGTTGCTTCCTACAAGTTTTTGTACAACTCTCTTTGCTCAGGTCAATAAGTAGAGTATTCCATATATAACTGTGCCTGCTGCCTCCAAGGTCCTCTCCTTAGCCTCACTCAGGTGCACTAGTCGTATAGATGGTACGTCTAATATCCCGAGATTGTCTAACGCGCGTGAAGGATTCTTAATAATGAGCTAATACTAACTGGTGCTTGGCATTCAAAATCATGGATTAGCATGAGAATCTTGAACTTCATCCACCATTCTACTGGGAGCCAATATAAATTTCGTAGAATAGGAGCTACATGGTCATTTGGACTTGCTCCTGCTGGCATGCAGGCCGATGCATTCTGGACTACTTGCAACGCCTGTAACACTGATGCTGGTAAACTGATATAAACGGAATTGCAGTAATCAAACTTGGAGATCACTAAAGCCTGCAAAAGAGTTCGGAAATTCTTTGACTGCAGGAATGGTTTCAGTTTCTGTAATAACCATAACTTACAAAATACACTTTTTAACATGGCCTTCACTTGGGAGTCAAAGCAATAACGGTGAACTGAAAATAATACTCAGATTTTCTACTTGACAAAAAAAGCGGGAATGTCAGTATAAGTAAATCTGTCTGGCATCATCAATTTTGTTACTAACATTGTCAACAGCCACTGCTAAAGATCTTCTAGGTGACATGGTGCTAACAGTTTACTCAATGATGTACATTGGTTTTCAATGCCACTCAAATTGGTTTTCATTCTTAGGGTCATAGGACCAGATTCCAGAATTGCTTAACACATTTTTCAGGAAAAAAATATTGATTTTATATATCTTTAAACCCCTGCTCCCCCCCCCCCAACAACTCAATGCATGTAATACTATATCATAGAAGTTATTGCATTGTAATTATGTACTATGCTGACAATAAAGCCAAAGTTAAATGAATGTCCTGCCCAGCTAGAATTCTTATTATTGAATTCTATATATTTTAACGGTGAGTTTACATTTCTTCCCTAGAATAAAGCTTGGCTTGAGCTTTGGCTCCTCTAGCAATGCGATTGTCTGGGCCCTCAGGAGGCAGTGCAGTTGGGGAAAAGAGGCTTCTGCAAGAGCCATATATTTTTGCTACAAAACAATCTCAACTGGGCAGACTGGCTGGGCCATTTCAGGTCTTCCCTCTGCTGTCATTTATGATGTTGCAATGGTGTGGTGGACTTATTTCTGACTCTTCATGGTCCTGCTCTACCGTGATTTTACATTTCCATGGATACAAGCCAATAAACCGGGTCTGACATTGGACTGATTGTGGCATTCAGCTAAAAATAAAAAGGCTTTTGATTAAGTGTTAATCCCCTCTCCAAAGGTTGATAACTGACCTCATCTTTACTTAAAGGCAAGGATATGCATCTTGAGTTATTCAAGTGAAGGACAATTATTGGAAGGCAGAAGATGAGAGCAAAGGAAGCGGAGTCCCAGTTTAGTAAAAGGCATGCTCTGATCAGCTGAGGGTCCTTGCTGAAGTCACACTGGAATTCTTATAGCAACCAATACAAAGTGCTGAAAATTATTTTCCTTTGCTGGCTTGTTTTTTCCTGCTCCTTTCGGCTTCCTCAGAAACTACCTCTAGGGAGGCTACAGCACCACACCCCGAGTCTTCATTCACAACTTCCCCAGTGCCCCTACTTAATCCTCCTCCCAAGGAATACATTTAGTCAAGTCTACTCAGGCACATCAGTTTAGTGTATGTCACTGCATCCTGTGTGTTGATTATAAGGCTTCTGAGATACAAGGCACAAAGGGGGAAATTATCAAAGAGAGCCAGTTGTCAATCAAAGAAGGTTTTTAGGTACATGAATATATAGGCCCAGGAGAGAAGACCAACACTCAACAAGTCTTGTATATCTAAGTTTTCATCAGAATATAGGATTGGATAAGGGCCAGCTGGGGGCTCATTGCGCCATGCAGAAGATCCTCAATTCAATCCCTTAATTGGATCTTCTGTTCCCCTTGTTGGGGATGCTGGGGAGGGAGGGTTTGTGGTCATTGCTTAAGGGTAGCATCTTGTGGTCAGATTCAGGACCCAAGATTGAAGGGGTGCTGCTGTGACCAGATTAGGTTAATTGGGGAGGGGGAGGAAAAGAGATAAAATTGAGGGGGGGGAAAAATCCTTAAATTGGATTGATCCCTGAATTGGATTGATCTGCCTGTCACATTGAAAATTCAGTCACAAGACCATGCCTCTAGAATACCTCTTCTTCAACATCTGCAGCTAGTCACCTCATTTGTTTACTTATTCAGTTTAAATTTGTCATCCACACAGCCTCAGGGCAAAGGACTGCAAACAACATTAAAATCCAGTCTTTAAGATAACAATACAATAAAAAGTTATGATACATTTTTAGAAAGGGGTTAGCTAACTTCCGGTCCTCGTGTGGGCAAATAGGTCCTGGTGTTCGGGGTTTCCACAATGGAGAGCTGCAAGACATATTTGCATGCACTTGATCCAAGAATCACGTTCATTTGCATAATTTGCCCAGCCTGAAAGACAGACCTGTTTGGGTCACAGGAGAGCCAGAGTTCGCCTCCCCTAACTTGAAAATGTTGTCAGGCATGTAGCTGATCTCTTACCCATCCACAGCACCGTGCAAACCCCGGAAAACTAAGAGCACAGTGTACGGTAACAGGCACGGCGGCAGCAGCACCTGATTTCGTTCTGTATCTGTGCAAAGCGTAGAATGACCTCATTTCCTCCCATAAATATCCCGGTCTGTCCCCCCCCCGCCCCCGCCTAATTGCTGTCGCCGTCCCTTCTCGATTGCCGCTGGCTCTCCCCGCGTCCTAGAGGTGCAGGAAGAGATTAGCCAGCAGCCTTTCTTCCCCCATTCATAAAACCCGACCCGAGCCTGGCGCAGGCGCGTTTGCCAGCCGCCTGCGCCCATTCATGGAATCGGGAGGGCGCGCCTGCGCAGTGCTGCCCTTCCCTCCCATTCATAAAAAAAAAAAGCCCTGTTCCCAGGCTGTTGCAACCTGCACAGGAAAGCGAGCTGACAGCAGAGCTGCAGGAGGGAGCAGTGCTCGGCAGCATCACCATTACATGCACGTCGAGAAATGAGGCTGCTTGGATAATTTCAAGTAAGTGAATGGCTTTCTTTTATGAAAGGGGGGGGGGAACCCTGAGAAGTGTCCCCTTTTGATAGCACCGTTTGCCAGGTTCGCTAGGCTTTAGCAGGATCTGTCGGTGTTGGAGAGGCGAACACTTCGACTCCGATCAAAGAGCAAAATAGCTCAATACAAAGCCCAATACCGACCTTTTACCTATCATTTATTCATGTTATTTGACAATATTATTGTCATATATTGTATATATCTATCACATCTAATTTTTAATATTTATTGATTTTCGTTCTTTTGTTCAATATGTGGATTGTTTAATGTAAAGCCGCACATTACCTGTTCAATACTATATCTATTGTTTAATGTAACGCCTTACGGCGAAAGTTTTGTTCTTTGGAAACCGTCTTGATTTGATTTGTATATCGAGAAAGTCGGTATATAAAAACCCTAAATAAATAAATGTCTCAGCCGTGGGTGCTGTGGATCCGCTCTCTCTCCTGCCTGGAGTTTGAGGGGGTTCTTCGGTACAAGGAAACCCGCGCATTGCAGCATGCACACTTCAGCAGGTCAAGGGTCAGTTCACCTGGGACGGTACTACTGCTGACCGTCAGCATCAGGACTGGCTGGGGGCTTGGCCAGATCACCCCCAACCGCCTGTGCCGCCTTTAGCCTCATCCTTTGCAAGTGGCTCGTCTATAAATCTAATCTTACTCTCTCATCTTATTGCCTCCAACCAGGGGGAAGTGTCATGAAGGAGACGTCCCCTTACCCATTTCACTTGTCCAGCATTAAAAATGGCAGTGGGCGCAGCTGGCAGAGAATTCATTCCATGGCTGTCAAGGTTTTATCAGTGGCTCCTTGCATGCCCGTTTCTGGGTTCTTCAAGACTCAGTTTCCTCCTTCCTTAGCCATGGCGCTAAAACCAGTTAAGCGGCACCCACCTACTGAATACCGTTATTTACGGGGTTCGCTCCACTGGATCAGGTGGTTGACCTCTTAGCTTGCAGGTATTTGGCATATTCTTGCCTTCCTGAACGTCTCCCTGGGATATTTGAGATTCCAAGAAATCAGAACCTCGAGGAACAATCAATGCCAACCTGAAGCCCTTAAAAATCCACCCAAATTCCTGCGAATAGGCCTGCAATAAAATACAAACCAAAGAGAAACTTGTCTTCCTCCTACTTTTTTGTTTTTTTTCTTTCTCATGAAGGTGGAAGGCGTCGCACTTATCCTTCAGTCAGATCACGGACCTCACCATTCGCTTGTTAGACCCCTGACGTGCGTGGCACACACAGCCAGGGCCGCCGCAAACCCAACAATGATTCTGTTCAGGTGAGCTCTGATGGAGGCGCTCGTCTGCCCTCTGTGGCAGGTGATGTGGCCCTCTGTGGCAGGTGATGGAGGTGCTCGTCTGCCCTGCGGCACGCTCCGTGGCACAGGGACATCATCAGAGGAGCTCGTCTGTGGCACAGGGACGTCGTCAGAGGAGCCAGCGAGCTGCCTGCAGCAGCAGTGCTGCGGGACAACAAATACGTGGATTGGTAATCTGCCTGCGAAGCCTGGTGGTTGTCACTTATCCTTAACACTCAGCAGTACAGGGGCCTCTAGACATGGAGCAGACTCGTGGACACTGCTGGCTTTAAGATCCCAGCAGAGAATCTCTAGCCCCTCACATCCTACTTCTGCCTCTAGTTTATTTGGGGGGGGGGGGGGGGGGAGAGCTGGAGAAAAGACGTCACATTTAGACTGATTTCAGTAAAGAGCAAGGCTATAGTGTGACAGCCATACCTGCTTGATCCCTGACTTTACCTTCACTTCCTTACGGCTGAGGATTTAGGCCTGCCCTGTGCTTTCCTGTTTCATCTGTGCGCCCCTGTGGAAAAAAAAAAAAAAAGCTTCTTTCCATTCCTCCTGTGCCTGCCTGCTGCACAGCCTCATTACCCTGACCCCATAACAGGGGCTGCGAACCTGCCAGCTTTTCAGGAAAATCACAATGAATATTCATCAGATATATCTGGTTCATTTGTTTGACTTACCTTGAAATTCAGACCTGACTATGGCCTTCAAAGGACCATAGTGAATGGCTCTAGAAGGTCCTGGCCTTCAAATACTGCTCACCTCTTTTTTTTTTTTTTTTTTTTTATCTTCGGCATTCATGAGGCTGATACCTAATCAGAAGGGGGAAAACCTCATTTCAAAGAGGATATATGGTGCTAGTTCCCCTCCCCACAGTGAAATCAAGCATGCGGGTGCACACTGGATCCTACCGTGCAGCGTTTTGTTTCACAGAGAGGGAAGGAGAACTAGCATTACATCAACCAGGGAAAAGAGTATTAAAATGCACAAGAAACCACATTGTAATCTGTGCCAGGAAGTAACCCAGAACCTTGCAGGTACACGCTGCATCCTGTGCCAGCACACCTGGGACCCCACCAGTAGGGTACACGCAGCATCCTGTGCCAGCACACCTCCTGGGACCCCAGCAGTAGGGTACCCGCTGCATCCTGTGCCAGCACACCTCCTGGGACCCCGCCAGTAGGGTACATGCTGCATCCTGTGCCAGCACACCTCCTGGGACCCCACCAGTAGGGTACACGCTGCATCCTGTGCCAGCACACCTCCTGGGACCCCTCGCCAGTAGGGTACACGCTGCATCCTGTGCCAGCACACCTCCTGGGACCCCTCGCCAGTAGGGTACACGCTGCATCCTGTGCCAGCACACCTCCTGGGACCCCACCAGTAGGGTACACGCTGCATCCTGTGCCAGCACACCTGGGACCCCACCAGTAGGGTACACGCTGCATCCTGTGCCAGCACACCTCCTGGGACCCCACCAGTAAGGTACACGCTGCATCCTGTGCCAGCACACCTCCTGGGACCCCAGCAGTAGGGTACCCGCTGCATCCTGTGCCAGCACACCTCCTGGGACCCCGCCAGTAGGGTACACGCTGCAGCCTGTGCCAGCACACCTCCTGGGACCCCACCAGTAGGGTACACGCTGCATCCTGTGCCAGCACACCTCCTGGGACCCCACCAGTAAGGTACACGCTGCAGCCTGTGCCAGCACACCTCCTGGGACCCCACCAGTAGGGTACACGCTGCAGCCTGTGCCAGCACACCTCCTGGGACCCCACCAGTAAGGTACACGCTGCATCCTGTGCCAGCACACCTCCTGGGACCCCACCACTAAGGGTACACGCTGCATCCTGTGCCAGCACACCTCCTGGGACCCCGCCAGTAGGGTACACGCTGCATCCTGTGCCAGCACACCTCCTGGGACCCCTCGCCAGTAGGGTACACGCTGCATCCTGTGCCAGCACACCTCCTGGGACCCCAGCCAGTAGGGTACACGCTGCATCCTGTGCCAGCACACCTCCTGGGACCCCGCCAGTAGGGTACACGCTGCATCCTGTGCCAGCACACCTCCTGGGACCCCACCAGTAAGGTACACGCTGCATCCTGTGCCAGCACACCTCCTGGGACCCCTCGCCAGTAAGGTACACGCTGCATCCTGTACCAGCACACCTCCTGGGACCCCTCGCCAGTAGGGTACACGCTGCATCCTGTGCCAGCACACCTCCTGGGACCCCACCAGTAGGGTACACGCTGCAGCCTGTGCCAGCACACCTCCTGGGACCCCGCCAGTAAGGGTACACGCTGCATCCTGTGCCAGCACACCTCCTGGGACCCCTCGCCAGTAGGGTACACGCTGCATCCTGTGCCAGCACACCTCCTGGGACCCCAGCAGTAGGGTACACGCTGCATCCTGTGCCAGCACACCTCCTGGGACCCCACCAGTAGGGTACACGCTGCATCCTGTGCCAGCACACCTCCTGGGACCCCGCCAGTAAGGTACACGCTGCATCCTGTGCCAGCACACCTCCTGGGACCCCACCAGTAAGGTACACGCTGCAGCCTGTGCCAGCACACCTCCTGGGACCCCACCAGTAGGGTACACGCTGCAGCCTGTGCCAGCACACCTCCTGGGACCCCGCCAGTAGGGTACACGCTGCATCCTGTGCCAGCACACCTCCTGGGACCCCACCAGTAGGGTACACGCTGCAGCCTGTGCCAGCACACCTCCTGGGACCCCGCCAGTAGGGTACACGCTGCATCCTGTGCCAGCACACCTCCTGGGACCCCGCCAGTAAGGTACACGCTGCATCCTGTGCCAGCACACCTCCTGGGACCCCTCGCCAGTAGGGTACACGCTGCATCCTGTGCCAGCACACCTCCTGGGACCCCAGCAGTAGGGTACACGCTGCATCCTGTGCCAGCACACCTCCTGGGACCCCGCCAGTAGGGTACACGCTGCAGCCTGTGCCAGCACACCTCCTGGGACCCCAGCAGTAGGGTACACGCTGCATCCTGTGCCAGCACACCTCCTGGGACCCCGCCAGTAGGGTACACGCTGCAGCCTGTGCCAGCACACCTCCTGGGACCCCACCAGTAGGGTACACGCTGCATCCTGTGCCACCACACCTCCTGGGACCCCACCAGTAGGGTACACGCTGCATCCTGTGCCAGCACACCTCCTGGGACCCCACCAGTAGGGTACACGCTGCATCCTGTGCCAGCACACCTCCTGGGACCCCACCAGTAGGGTACACGCTGCATCCTGTGCCAGCACACCTCCTGGGACCCCACCAGTAAGGTACACGCTGCATCCTGTGCCAGCACACCTCCTGGGACCCCAGCAGTAGGGTACACGCTGCAGCCTGTGCCAGCACACCTCCTGGGACCCCTCGCCAGTAGGGTACACGCTGCATCCTGTGCCAGCACACCTCCTGGGACCCCTCGCCAGTAGGGTACACGCTGCATCCTGTGCCAGCACACCTCCTGGGACCCCTCGCCAGTAGGGTACACGCTGCATCCTGTGCCAGCACACCTCCTGGGACCCCTCGCCAGTAGGGTACACGCTGCATCCTGCGCCAGCACACCTCCTGGGACCCCACCAGTAGGGTACACGCTGCATCCTGTGCCAGCACACCTCCTGGGACCCCTCGCCAGTAGGGTACACGCTGCATCCTGTGCCAGCACACCTCCTGGGACCCCACCAGTAGGGTACACGCTGCATCCTGTGCCAGCACACCTCCTGGGACCCCTCGCCAGTAGGGTACACGCTGCATCCTGTGCCAGCACACCTCCTGGGACCCCTCGCCAGTAGGGTACACGCTGCATCCTGTGCCAGCACACCTCCTGGGACCCCTCGCCAGTAAGGTACACGCTGCATCCTGTGCCAGCACACCTCCTGGGACCCCACCAGTAAGGTACACGCTGCATCCTGTGCCAGCACACCTCCTGGGACCCCAGCAGTAGGGTACACGCTGCATCCTGTGCCAGCACACCTCCTGGGACCCCTCGCCAGTAGGGTACACGCTGCATCCTGTGCCAGCACACCTCCTGGGACCCCTCGCCAGTAAGGTACACGCTGCATCCTGTGCCAGCACACCTCCTGGGACCCCTCGCCAGTAGGGTACACGCTGCATCCTGTGCCAGCACACCTCCTGGGACCCCACCAGTAGGGTACACGCTGCATCCTGTGCCAGCACACCTCCTGGGACCCCACCAGTAGGGTACACGCTGCATCCTGTGCCAGCACACCTCCTGGGACCCCACCAGTAAGGTACACGCTGCATCCTGTGCCAGCACACCTCCTGGGACCCCACCAGTAGGGTACACGCTGCATCCTGTGCCAGCACACCTCCTGGGACCCCTCGCCAGTAGGGTACACGCTGCATCCTGTGCCAGCACACCTCCTGGGACCCCTCGCCAGTAAGGTACACGCTGCATCCTGTGCCAGCACACCTCCTGGGACCCCGCCAGTAGGGTACACGCTGCATCCTGTGCCAGCACACCTCCTGGGACCCCAGCAGTAGGGTACACGCTGCATCCTGTGCCAGCACACCTCCTGGGACCCCACCAGTAGGGTACACGCTGCATCCTGTGCCAGCACACCTCCTGGGACCCCAGCAGTAGGGTACACGCTGCATCCTGTGCCAGCACACCTCCTGGGACCCCAGCAGTAGGGTACACGCTGCATCCTGTGCCAGCACACCTCCTGGGACCCCTCGCCAGTAAGGTACACGCTGCATCCTGTGCCAGCACACCTCCTGGGACCCCGCCAGTAAGGTACACGCTGCATCCTGTGCCAGCACACCTCCTGGGACCCCAGCAGTAGGGTACACGCTGCATCCTGTGCCAGCACACCTCCTGGGACCCCCTCGCCAGTAAGGTACACGCTGCATCCTGTGCCAGCACACCTCCTGGGACCCCTCGCCAGTAAGGTACACGCTGCATCCTGTGCCAGCACACCTCCTGGGACCCCACCAGTAGGGTACACGCTGCATCCTGTGCCAGCACACCTCCTGGGACCCCACCAGTAGGGTACACGCTGCATCCTGTGCCAGCACACCTCCTGGGACCCCACCAGTAAGGTACACGCTGCATCCTGTGCCAGCACACCTCCTGGGACCCCGCCAGTAGGGTACACGCTGCATCCTGTGCCAGCACACCTCCTGGGACCCCTCGCCAGTAAGGTACACGCTGCATCCTGTGCCAGCACACCTCCTGGGACCCCAGCAGTAAGGTACACGCTGCATCCTGTGCCAGCACACCTCCTGGGACCCCTCGCCAGTAGGGTACACGCCGCATCCTGCGCCAGCACACCTCCTGGGACCCCACCAGTAGGGTACACGCTGCATCCTGTGCCAGCACACCTCCTGGGACCCCTCGCCAGTAGGGTACACGCTGCATCCTGTGCCAGCACACCTCCTGGGACCCCACCAGTAGGGTACACGCTGCATCCTGTGCCAGCACACCTCCTGGGACCCCTCGCCAGTAGGGTACACGCTGCATCCTGTGCCAGCACACCTCCTGGGACCCCTCGCCAGTAGGGTACACGCTGCATCCTGTGCCAGCACACCTCCTGGGACCCCGCCAGTAGGGTACACGCTGCATCCTGTGCCAGCACACCTCCTGGGACCCCGCCAGTAGGGTACACGCTGCATCCTGTGCCAGCACACCTCCTGGGACCCCTCGCCAGTAGGGTACACGCTGCATCCTGTGCCAGCACACCTCCTGGGACCCCTCGCCAGTAGGGTACACGCTGCATCCTGTGCCAGCACACCTCCTGGGACCCCACCAGTAGGGTACACGCTGCATCCTGTGCCAGCACACCTCCTGGGACCCCACCAGTAGGGTACACGCTGCATCCTGTGCCAGCACACCTCCTGGGACCCCACCAGTAGGGTACACGCTGCATCCTGTGCCAGCACACCTCCTGGGACCCCGCCAGTAGGGTACACGCTGCATCCTGTGCCAGCACACCTCCTGGGACCCCTCGCCAGTAGGGTACACGCTGCATCCTGTGCCAGCACACCTCCTGGGACCCCTCGCCAGTAGGGTACACGCTGCATCCTGTGCCAGCACTCCTCCTGGGACCCCTCGCCAGGAGGGTACACGCTGCATCCTGTGCCAGCACACCTCCTGGGACCCCCGCCAGTAGGGTACACGCTGCATCCTGTGCCAGCACACCTCCTGGGACCCCACCAGTAGGGTACACGCTGCATCCTGTGCCAGCACACCTCCTGGGACCCCGCCAGTAGGGTACACGCTGCATCCTGTGCCAGCACACCTCCTGGGACCCCCCCAGTAGGGTACACGCTGCATCCTGTGCCAGCACACCTCCTGGGACCCCGCCAGTAGGGTACACGCTGCATCCTGTGCCAGCACACCTCCTGGGACCCCTCGCCAGTAGGGTACACGCTGCATCCTGTGCCAGCACACCTCCTGGGACCCCCGCCAGTAGGGTACACGCTACATCCTGTGCCAGCACACCTCCTGGGACCCCACCAGTAGGGTACACTCTGCAGCCTGTGCCAGCACACCTCCTGGGACCCCCGCCAGTAGGGTACACGCTGCATCCTGTGCCAGCACACCTCCTGGGACCCCACCAGTAGGGTACACGCTGCATCCTGTGCCAGCACACCTCCTGGGACCCCACCAGTAGGGTACACGCTGCATCCTGTGCCAGCACACCTCCTGGGACCCCACCAGTAGGGTACACGCTGCAGCCTGTGCCAGCACACCTCCTGGGACCCCTCGCCAGTAGGGTACACGCTGCATCCTGTGCCAGCACACCTCCTGGGACCCCTCGCCAGTAGGGTACACGCTGCATCCTGTGCCAGCACACCTCCTGGGACCCCACCAGTAGGGTACACGCTGCATCCTGTGCCAGCACACCTCCTGGGACCCCTCGCCAGTAGGGTACACGCTGCATCCTGTGCCAGCACACCTCCTGGGACCCCACCAGTAGGGTACACGCTGCATCCTGTGCCAGCACACCTCCTGGGACCCCTCGCCAGTAGGGTACACGCTGCATCCTGTGCCAGCACACCTCCTGGGACCCCCTCCAGTAAGGTACACGCTGCATCCTGTGCCAGCACACCTCCTGGGACCCCTCGCCAGTAGGGTACACGCTGCATCCTGTGCCAGCACACCTCCTGGGACCCCTCGCCAGTAGGGTACACGCTGCATCCTGTGCCAGCACACCTCCTGGGACCCCTCGCCAGTAAGGTACACGCTGCATCCTGTGCCAGCACACCTCCTGGGACCCCGCCAGTAAGGTACACGCTGCATCCTGTGCCAGCACACCTCCTCGGACCCCGCCAGTAGGGTACACGCTGCATCCTGTGCCAGCACACCTCCTGGGACCCCGCCAGTAGGGTACACGCTGCATCCTGTGCCAGCACACCTCCTGGGACCCCTCGCCAGTAGGGTACACGCTGCATCCTGTGCCAGCACACCTCCTGGGACCCCTCGCCAGTAGGGTACACGCTGCATCCTGTGCCAGCACACCTCCTGGGACCCCACCAGTAGGGTACACGCTGCATCCTGTGCCAGCACACCTCCTGGGACCCCACCAGTAGGGTACACGCTGCATCCTGTGCCAGCACACCTCCTGGGACCCCAGCAGTAGGGTACAGGCTGCATCCTGTGCCAGCACACCTCCTGGGACCCCTCGCCAGTAGGGTACACGCTGCATCCTGTGCCAGCACACCTCCTGGGACCCCACCAGTAGGGTACACGCTGCATCCTGTGCCAGCACACCTCCTGGGACCCCTCGCCAGTAGGGTACACGCTGCATCCTGTGCCAGCACACCTCCTGGGACCCCACCAGTAAGGTACCACGCTGCATCCTGTGCCAGCACACCTCCTGGGACCCCTCGCCAGTAAGGTACACGCTGCATCCTGTGCCAGCACACCTCCTGGGACCCCAGCAGTAGGGTACACGCTGCATCCTGTGCCAGCACACCTCCTGGGACCCCGCCAGTAAGGTACACGCTGCATCCTGTGCCAGCACACCTCCTGGGACCCCTCGCCAGTAAGGTACACGCTGCATCCTGTGCCAGCACACCTCCTGGGACCCCACCAGTAAGGTACACGCTGCATCCTGTGCCAGCACACCTCCTGGGACCCCGCCAGTAAGGTACACGCTGCATCCTGTGCCAGCACACCTCCTGGGACCCCACCAGTAGGGTACACGCTGCATCCTGTGCCAGCACACCTCCTGGGACCCCGCCAGTAAGGTACACGCTGCATCCTGTGCCAGCACACCTCCTGGGACCCCGCCAGTAGGGTACACGCTGCATCCTGTGCCAGCACACCCTGGGACCCCCCCAGTAGGGTACACGCTGCATCCTGTGCCAGCACACCTCCTGGGACCCCGCCAGTAAGGTACACGCTGCATCCTGTGCCAGCACACCTCCTGGGACCCCTCGCCAGTAGGGTACACGCTGCAGCCTGTGCCAGCACACCTCCTGGGACCCCTCGCCAGTAGGGTACACGCTGCATCCTGTGCCAGCACACCTCCTGGGACCCCACCAGTAGGGTACACGCTGCATCCTGTGCCAGCACACCTCCTGGGACCCCTCGCCAGTAAGGTACACGCTGCATCCTGTGCCAGCACACCTCCTGGGACCCCGCCAGTAGGGTACACGCTGCAGCCTGTGCCAGCACACCTCCTGGGACCCCAGCAGTAGGGTACACGCTGCATCCTGTGCCAGCACACCTCCTGGGACCCCTCGCCAGTAGGGTACACGCTGCATCCTGTACCAGCACACCTGGGACCCCACCAGTAGGGTACACGCTGCAGCCTGTGCCAGCACACCTCCTGGGACCCCACCAGTAGGGTACACGCTGCAGCCTGTGCCAGCACACCTCCTGGGACCCCACCAGTAGGGTACACGCTGCATCCTGTGCCAGCACACCTCCTGGGACCCCTCGCCAGTAGGGTACACGCTGCAGCCTGTGCCAGCACACCTCCTGGGACCCCTCGCCAGTAGGGTACACGCTGCAGCCTGTGCCAGCACACCTCCTGGGACCCCGCCAGTAGGGTACACGCTGCAGCCTGTGCCAGCACACCTCCTGGGACCCCACCAGTAAGGTACACGCTGCATCCTGTGCCAGCACACCTCCTGGGACCCCTCGCCAGTAGGGTACACGCTGCATCCTGTACCAGCACACCTGGGACCCCACCAGTAGGGTACACGCTGCAGCCTGTGCCAGCACACCTCCTGGGACCCTGCCAGTAGGGTACACGCTGCATCCTGTACCAGCACACCTGGGACCCCACCAGTAGGGTACACGCTGCATCCTGTGCCAGCACACCTCCTGGGACCCCGCCAGTAGGGTACACGCTGCATCCTGTGCCAGCACACCTCCTGGGACCCCACCAGTAAGGTACACGCTGCATCCTGTGCCAGCACACCTCCTGGGACCCCTCGCCAGTAGGGTACACGCTGCATCCTGTGCCAGCACACCTCCTGGGACCCCTCGCCAGTAAGGTACACGCTGCATCCTGTACCAGCACACCTCCTGGGACCCCTCGCCAGTAGGGTACACGCTGCATCCTGTGCCAGCACACCTCCTGGGACCCCAGCAGTAGGGTACACGCTGCATCCTGTGCCAGCACACCTCCTGGGACCCCACCAGTAGGGTACACGCTGCATCCTGTGCCAGCACACCTCCTGGGACCCCCACCAGTAGGGTACACGCTGCATCCTGTGCCAGCACACCTCCTGGGACCCCACCAGTAGGGTACACGCTGCATCCTGTGCCAGCACACCTCCTGGGACCCCTCGCCAGTAAGGTACACGCTGCATCCTGTGCCAGCACACCTCCTGGGACCCCAGCAGTAGGGTACACGCTGCATCCTGTGCCAGCACACCTCCTGGGACCCCACCAGTAGGGTACACGCTGCATCCTGTGCCAGCACACCTCCTGGGACCCCAGCAGTAAGGTACACGCTGCATCCTGTGCCAGCACACCTCCTGGGACCCCTCGCCAGTAGGGTACACGCTGCATCCTGTGCCAGCACACCTCCTGGGACCCCCACCAGTAAGGTACACGCTGCATCCTGTGCCAGCACACCTCCTGGGACCCCACCAGTAGGGTACACGCTGCATCCTGTGCCAGCACACCTCCTGGGACCCCTCGCCAGTAAGGTACACGCTGCATCCTGTGCCAGCACACCTCCTGGGACCCCAGCAGTAGGGTACACGCTGCATCCTGTGCCAGCACACCTCCTGGGACCCCACCAGTAGGGTACACGCTGCATCCTGTGCCAGCACACCTCCTGGGACCCCAGCAGTAAGGTACACGCTGCATCCTGTGCCAGCACACCTCCTGGGACCCCTCGCCAGTAGGGTACACTCTGCATCCTGTGCCAGCACACCTCCTGGGACCCCACCAGTAGGGTACACGCTGCATCCTGTGCCAGCACACGTCCCAGGACTTTGTATCACCTCTTTATTTCACTAATCCTTTTTAAAGTTTTTAAAAAAGGACAATTTAATTGTATAATGAAAACTCCAACCATCAAATCTACTCCTTCCTGCCAATGGAGAATGAGCAGTGAATTACTAGCAGGCATTACCACAAATTTTCTCCTGTTGTATTCATCAAACAGTGTTTAATTATCCCTTGTATGCACCTCTATTAATGTATATGTAATTAATTCAATATTTAATAAATATTAATTAACAAAAAATGCTGGGTGTATTTTTAGTTTGATTTTTTTTTTTTTAACCAGTTAAAAGCTGTAGAAACATTCTGGGATCCAGAGTACCATGTACATGGGAAGAGCTGTATGACGTGCACCGGGGGGCAATATCCTCCTGGGCTTTAGGATGTGGGGGAGAGGGAAGGGGAGGAGCAAGTTCCACCATAAGGATTTGCATGAAACTGAGGCAATGATCAGATTCAGTCTGTCCCTGCCTGATGCAATGTCCTAGACGAGCTTTCCCCTCCTATTCTCCTGCTTTTCCCAGGCATTATTCAATTCTGTTAACATTTTGGCTTCCACTACCTCCAGCACAGTTTCCGGGGGAAAATATTTTCTGATCTTGCTCCAGAGTCTCTACCCTCCTTTGAGCCTTACTATGACCTCTTGTTGTACAACTTGCTTTCTACTGAGAGAGTTTGTTTCTTGTGCTTTATTTATACCTATCCTATCTCTCCTCTCCTGGCCACGCCCCCTAAATCAGGGGATAGATATTTAGGGCCGTAAGTCTTTTTTCTTTTTTTTTAATGCCAAATGCGGGAGGGTTTCAGCCCTTGACTCTAGCCATTCTGGGACAATTGGCCCTAGGCTCAAACCTTTCAGACTTTATGCTAATTCCGGCCTCTGTGAGTGTGCGTCTGTCAAAGGTAAAGGAACTGCTTATTTGGAATGTAAAGCCAATAAAATGGGAGGGGCTAGTGCCTCTCAATATTAATCCCGCCCTCATTTTTCATATGAAGATGATGCCATTCTGTTGTTTCCCAAACCAGTCCTGGACCTTGAAGGCACATTTCACCAGCCTGGTTCCTATTATAGCCATAATGTGTATTCCTGAAACCGATGTGCACACTCAGAATCTCCTGATGTATGCAAACCTACCTCGTGTAGACTCCCAGTGAGTAGCCTGAAAACCAGACTGGGGCCTCCAGGACAGAAATGGGACCCACTGCTGGTAAAATGCAAGACCCCAGGAGTATTTTAGGGAGAATGCACTGTGTGCCAGCAAAATATCTTAACAGACATGGGCTGGGTACTGAAGAAAGAGAAGGGAGACACTGTAAGGAGGAGACCGGATGTTTGGACTATGGTTTTCATTTTTATGTCTTGTTTTTGTGATGCAGACAAGAAAAGCGGCTGCTAGGACCCCCAGAGCAGTGCGAGCCCTGCCCGAGTCTCCGCTTGCAGCCGCCATAGCTGTTCTGAGCGGCCTGGCACACAGAAGGGAGGGATCGTCTGTAAATTCCTCTTTCAGGAGAAGGTGTGGAGCCTCTGCCTGCCAGTAAATGCAGACTGGCTTTTCCTCCCAGCCCTTGGGTTTCTTTCTTTCCAGTCCCCCGCATCTTGTATCTTTTATATATCCTTAGCCTCATCTCTACTTAACTAATTTGCTTTTCACTGACTTTATTTTCGGCGCACTTTCTTTTTTTTTCTTGCCTTCCTTTAAATCTCTACTTCTTGCTTCCCATAAGCGCATTCATTTCGTGCATATTTTACTGTATCTTCAATGCGACTGTAAATCTTTTGACACAAAATGGATTGTACAGGGCACAATGGCCCCCACATCAGTTCAACTGTCCATCTGCGCAAAGTGCAGAATGACCCAATTTCCTTCAATAAATATCCCGATCTGTCTCCAAAGCCTCTTACTGCCACCTAATTGCGGTCGCTGCCCTTTCCTTTATTGCTGCTGGCTTTGCCCTCGCTCTGGGGTTGCAGGAACCGTTTATTTAGCTGCCTTTCATTCACAAAAAAAAAAAAAAAAAAAAACCCTCATGCAGACTCTCTCATGCGCAACGGGTTAAGTTCCGGTGCTCATTCATAAAAAAAAAAAAAAAAGTCCCTACCCAGCCTTGCGCATGCGCAATGGCCAGCCGTATCCACCCATTCATAGACTTGCGAGGACACGCCTGCGCAGTGCCGCTCTTCCCTCCCATTCATAAAAAAGCCATTTTCCCAGGCATTTGCAACATCCACAGGAAAGGAAGCTGACAGTAAAGCACAGCCGAGCTGCAGGACGGATCAATGCCCTCGCCAGCATTTGACCCGCACTCTTGTTGACCTTTTCGGATTTAGGATTAAACGCACACTGAGAAATGATCTTGCTTGGATAATTTCAGGTAAGTAGCTGGGTTTTTCTTTTCCGACGGCGAAGAAAAAAAAAAAACACAGAGAAAAAGTGTTTTGTTTTGGGTTTTTTTCTGCTTTTGAGAGCACTGTATCCTACGATCGCTGGGATCTATCATGTTCTGTGGCTGTTAGAGGAAGATGTTCTCTTGCCTTTGCTTTTAGATGGAATTTTTAAAACTAGGGAGGGAGGGGGGGGGGGGGATGCCTGTCTGCTTCGGAAGCAATTTGCATTCTGTCAAGGCAAATGCAGTGCTGCAGAATTTGCATTACGGGGCCGTGGCTCCTCTCCTGACTTTATTTAAATGTGCGATCTGCTCTTTTAGTAAGTGGGACCTTGCTGAAAGAAGGTAGGGCGATGTTAGACCTGCTTTCACTGTCTTTTCCTGGCTTCTTTATCTAATTTTTATAGCCGCTTTGTCTTCCGTTAAAGCAGTATCTTCCCCCCCTCTTTTATATGTATCATAAGCCAAGATCTGAAATTTAAAGCTGGAGATCGGCCTCTTTCTGGCCAGCTCCGATTCTGTGCACCCTTGGATTGACTGCCTGAATTAATTTTTTGGTTTTATCTGAGCGGTTATAGCCTGCGTGACCTTTGGTCCCTGTTATTTTATTTTATGCAACTGCATTTCACCCTTTCCTCGGACATAGCTTAAGTCCCTTGGCTGCACAATATCTGATGCATTCTCTTTCCTCGATTTCCCACCTTTAAAACTGGTAGATTTTCTTTTTTTTAAAAAAGGGTCTGAAATTTGTGCTCGATTTTTGAATTCTATTCCTGCGTTAAAAATGGTAGCGATGCGCATGTTTAAGACACTGGCATTAGCTGGCAAGAAAATGGATCTTTCCTGCGCGCTAAAAAAGATGGGGAAGATTTTTTTGTAACCGGTCGTGACGACGTCACAGTGGAAAGGAAATGTTAGAGATGGTTTTGTTCAGAAAACTCATTATCAGCGAGGAAATAAGGAGGGGAAAAAACAGCGCATCATAAACAGAGGCTCAGAGGTCCAAGTGCACAGGACTGGAAATACAGATATACGCAGCTTTATTGATGGGGGAAAATAGAGATTTTTATTTATTTTTTTTTAGTTCCAGCAGTGATCACAGATTGGTACACTGCGATTTTTCAACCCTGATCCAGTCGTGGCCTATTGGGCTTGTTTGTGTGTTAGTGCTGTTGATATGTGGCAGAAGACAGACTAAGTGTTTAACTAATTACATGGGTAATGTTAAATGGATTGCAGTGGAAATGCAGCAATCCCGTCTCTCGTGGGGGTTTTTTTTTTTAAGGATCTCACTCTTTTTCTGCAGCCAATGCAGTCCTGCGTAGCAAGCCTGGATCCCGGGGCTGCTTGTGCATTGCAAAATTCAGCAGCCAGAGACCCGAGCAGACATTTCTTTGCTGCGTGCAATCGCCCAGCCTTCTAGAAAGAGGCCAACGCAGCTCTGGGGACTCGCATTTTCACCTCTCTCTGTAAAACCGAATGGTGGGGATTGAACCCCCAAGAAACCGTAAATGAGATCGAAGGTTCACCGCAGACTGCAGGGGGCTCCTCTCTAGGTTAAACTGACTCCCGACCTTGTTTTGGTAGGGAAGGGAAAACATCCTGTTGCCAACTGTGTGGTCGGCCTTGGCGGGGGAGGGGGGGGGGAGTTTAACTGTATTAAAAAAAATGAATAAATCCTCTCCTATACAGAGGGAATCTAATCCAACAACATCACGCTAAAAGCCCAATGTCAAGTCTGTGCAGTATATGTTGTACTCGAGCGTTATATACGAATCCCTAACTCCAAAAACAGCCTGTCCATCTTGATTTAAATGCAGACAGCTTTTTTTTTTTTTTTTAACCAGTGCACGCAGCATTGCATTTAAAAATACTTAGATTTCGCCCGATTCTTTATGCCAATAAAATAAAATATAAACGTCAGGCTGGGATGCTCGGATGTGTATTAGAGAAAGTGGCGTCTGGCTCCCCGCCCCCCCCCCCCCCCGAAAAAAAATATTGCAAGGCTAAATCTGGTCCAGTGTTGTACCTGCGAAGCAGTACAGGAAGGATGAGCTGCACTATCCTGGCAATTTCTCCCAGCTCAAGGTCCCCTATGACCTTCACAGACAGCTGCAGCCCTGAGCGAGCAGGAAAGAAATGGCTAAAAAAGACAAATATCTCTTAACACTTCAGGCTTAAAAAGCAAGTTACAGACCCTCGCTCTGCCATTACCCAGAGGGGGGGGGGCAATGGGGAAGCACGAGGTCAGAGGGGCATCTCTTTCGGTTCTCCACCTCCTCCTGGGCTGCCCCTGAGGGTATCTTAAAGGGGCAGCACCCTCATTATGCGCAGGTCTCTGATTTCCATCCCCCCCCCCCCCCCCAGTTCTAATATAACATTTCTCAGGTTAAACAGAATCCTAAAGAGCAAAATAAGAACAAAAAAAACCCACACTAGGAAAAGTATCGATCCAAATTAACATTATGTAATAACAGCAATCCAGCATGCTTTGCAATTTTTAATACTGCACAACTGTGCGTGCAGCCACCTCTGGGATGGCAATGTTCCTGGTCTCTGTTATTTCCCCCATCAGCTCGTTGGAGGCTTTCAAGGTGATTATTGATCAGTTTGGTGAACTAAAGGCTGTGTTTCTCAAACCTCCTAGATCATGCTCCCCAAAAATAACTGCAGTCAGTTGCATCAAACCAAACATTTCACGCTCAGCTACAGTACGGCTAGATTAATGCCTCGTGCAAGCTCAAACACGCAGCGGGCGAGCAGGATTTGAACTCGACAGCCATCGCACATCTTCTGTTAGAGCCTTGTACGCATTGCATATTATTGAATGAACCCCTCACGCCCCTTCTCTCGCATACATAACTAGGTATAAACACCAGTTTGGGAGGTCAAAGGTCACAGTTTTAATACAATAAGCTACCTGAGCCAAACACCAATCTTTTAATTAAAATCTGCAGAAAACCCATTCCAACAAACCAGCCCTGGTAGGTCCACCCACCACACCCCCAGGTCACTGGACCACAGCCAGCAAGGAGCCAGACCCCACAGCACAATTCAACCCCAAGAAACACCAAATCACATGGCTTACATTTTCTGCTCGGGTACCCTGCCCTCCCCCACCCCATGACAAAATAGCATGAAAGAAACAGCAAGAGCAGCCAACAATTGAAAAACCAGGAGAAGATCTGTTGTCCTGGAAGTGGAGCACGGGGCCTCCAAGTATAACATTGAAGCTGGAGGAGGAGGGATGAGGAGCCAGATTTAAAGTGGCCCTCGTGTGCCGGGGCCAGGCAGGATCGGCACCGATCCATTGTCCAGGCAATACACGGTGGGGAGGGGGATCATAGTCCCGGCTCACCTGGGGCCCTTATCACCTGGACCTGGCAGGATGAACCTTGTTTGGTTTAACCGACAGCAAAGGCTCCTGATTTGGAACCCAGCTGTCCAAAACATTTACAGCCGCACCACCTAAAGGGGCTCTCTTAGATTTCCTGCTAACTTGATGCCAGCTGCCACTTCTGGGCTGGCCTTTTGGTTCTAAGAAGGAATGTGGACAGACTTGCTCAGCATTAGGATTGGATGAAAGATCTTGCTGATAAATCTCCATTTTTTTTTGTATTCTTTTGGTAATCATTCACAAGGGGGAAGTTATATACCGGTGTCCTTCACCTTCTGCACTAAACTGGGTCCTTTTGGGGATCTGAGTCTGAGAGAGAGCGCTCTGGGCATGACCACAGGGTCTGTGAGTCATTCTGTATCTCTTCTCTTGGCTAAGATCAAGTGTCGTGTCCATGGGGTTTGGGGCTATGGCCTTCTGGCCGAGATTGGATGGGGTTAATGTCCTGCCACTGGGGACCGACTGTTGGCAAAGCATGAAGATTAAAGAAAGGACGTTATTCGGTATTGGATGTGTTGGAGAATCCTATAGGCCTGCTTTCTGTCTCTTGAACTTGGCCAGTCAGATGGTAGCATGCAGGTCCCCAGAGTGGAGGTTTTTGTGTTTCACGCCGGTGGATAATGAAAGCCAGCACCCCTGTACTTAATGCAAGGCGATGGATGCTGGTGCGCCTCCAGCACCTTTTGTCCTCAGGCATGTTTGTTTCATATCCTGCATGTTTTTTGTTAGTACCAGAAAGCTTGGCATGTTTCCCACTAAATGGAATCCCACATCATACTGCAGGCTCTGGCACGGCTGCCGAGAGTTTCAGCCACTTCCTGTGTAAAGGTCCGGCCCTGTGACCCTGGCCAGTGAGGTGCACACCACATACAGAAGGTCTCCGAGTCTTTGGCTGGGACTGGGGATTCTGTGGGGGCGGCAGCAGAGGGTGGGAGTGGGAGTTGCTGCGTAAGGGTGACACCTAGTGGCCAGATTGCAGGATTCCAAAGGGAACCCCTGGCCCACGACCCTCCCTGCAGAGACCGGGCTCCGGGCTAGGCAGTCGTGAATGAGGGCTCATGGGTCAGACTGAGCTGGAGACGTCATGATCTCTGGGGAAAAGCTGGCCTCCTGCTCCTAAGAGTCTCTATAGGATATCCATATATGGCTGAAGGCATACACACACACATGCATAACTTTACAGCCTGGGCCTGAGGGGGGCTACTGCAATATTGCCTACTCGATTGCCACTTCAATGTGGCTTTTTTTTTTTTTTTAATTCTAGACTGCTCCATAATATTTTATGAAATTACCTAGTAACTCTACCTTGAATGCTTGGGGGAATCGCGGTATCCAAGGATAAAAAGTGAAATAGTTTGGCGGTCAGTATATCTTGGTGTACTTTCATGTAGTAATCCCTATGGATAGGGAGCTGGCTCAGTGCCAGCTCTGTGTGCACTTCCGTGTGGAAGGTCCCTGTCCCCTGCTGAGGAGGTGGTCTTCACAGACCTGGGGAGGGGGCATCACGGGCCATCAATAAGGGCGACACCTGGTGGCCAGATTCAAAGCCCACTATTATGGGGTTTCAGAAGGAGGGGTGGCCTGTTTTAAAAGGGAAAACCCTTAGGGGGCTTGTGACAGAAGGTTCATGGCACTGCTATCCCTGGCGTAACTTTGATTGATCGGGAAGACAAAGGAGCACCAGAGAGAGAGGGGGAGGCTAGGGCCATCCCGGTAGCAGCTGACGTCCCTCTTTCAGTCTCACTTGGCCATCTTTGATTCAGAAAGTGGTGGCGCTGCTGGCATCTTCATGCATTGTGTGCCAGTCTGAAAACCTGGCATCAGCAGATTAGCACAACCTGGACTTAACTTTCCCTTCAGGCTGCCCGAAAGGTTCAGCTGTTAACTGCTCAGATGATTTTCTTTTTTGGTTTAAATCTGAGCACATGTGACCAGTAACAACTGGATCGGAACTTAGACTACATTCCTCCTTTTCTCTCGGTGCCGTGGCTTACGTCGGCATGGCCGGCTATCCAGAATAGAAAGAGGCTGGGTTTTTGGTTTTTTTTTTCTGTCTCTCCCCCCATGTCAATGCGTTTCCATGAGAACCCCACATGGCTGGGGGGGGTCAGGCAGCACAGGGCAACCTCTGGAACCCTTAAATCCGGCCCTTGGTGGTCACCATCGCAGAGGGACTGTGATTTTTCCTACCTTCCCTGGGCCAGGGCCTGTGAATGGCGTCCTGCAGATCCTCTCCAGCCAACCCGGCCCGCAGAACGCTTGTGCCTGGCCTCGACTCCAGGACCCATAACACTGGCACTGAGCCACTGGCCTAATGCTAGTCCTGAATCTGCTCCCTCTGAGACTCCACTCGCTCTTGTTCTAGAGTTTTTGTGTTTTGTTTTTTTTTCTTTCCCCTGGAAAACGTTTCTGCCCCAGCGTACGCTGTATACCCACTCATTCTTTATCAGATCTGTTACCCTTGTAACTGTCTGATCTCCATTTTCTAGGCCAAGAATAAAGTGTAAAATTTATGGGGGGAAAAAAAATCTGGGGACGATCCTAAATCTTTCTGGCACACGTTGTGTCCAGGTTTTCTTCCTCTTTGCTGTAAAGAAGATGTCAGCATTGCTCTGTCCTGCGAAAGGGCCTGGTTTAACTTAAACAGAATTGTTACAGGCAAAAAGCTCTCTCTCGTCAACGTTCCAGCTTCGGGATGAAAAATACTTGCACTCTTAACTTTTTTTTTTTTTTTTTCTTAGCTGCCGATTGAATTAAAAATGTGTACAGCATAAAAATCAGCCAAAACAATGTACGTTCAGAGACGAGAAATAGTTTTTGGGGTTTGTTTTTTTTTAACCCTCTACTTAGTTGATGCAGAACCAGGATTGGGATCTGACGCCAGGATTTTTCACCTGCTCTCCTGCCCGTTTCTCCCTCATCTGGTCATCCCAGGCCAGGACTCCTTGCAGAAAGCCTACAATTATGGGGCCTGGATATGGCCACTAGGTGTCTCCCTCTAGCAATGACCATGACGCCCTCCCACCGGTGTTGCTGCCACAGCATTCCCCCTGCCTAACTTGAGGACCCCTCCTCATGGCAGTGCATAACAACCCCCCCTGGGCCAGCCCGCTCCCTATGTATTTTAGTGTGGCTGTCCAGTCTGAATGTAAGTTTTCCCATCTCTCAGATCTTCCATGCAATGCCAATGGGTTATTGCATGAATTTTCATTGATCCTAAGGGAGCTGGTTCCCCACTTCTGTACCGGGGGCAGTTACGTTCTAAAGAGCTTATGAGATCACTGTGTATCCCCCCACACCCCTTAACTTTTTTTTGTTTAGTACCTATCCCATACCAACTCTTCCCTATGGCAGGGGAGGGGATCCATGGGGATTCTAATGGGTAGTTTTGTCTTTCTTGACCCACGTACACTTGCAAACAAGTCTGAATGCGTCCTGGAAAGTCAACTTCATTAGTTCTTCTTTGCTAATTCTTGTTCTGCTTTTGCACTCTGGCTAAAAAAAAAAAATGTTTCGCCCCTGCCTCTTACAGACGGGAAGGCAATCGGCCCATACCCGAAGCCCCTGCGTCTGTGCATTCCTCATCCTTTTCCAAACCTCTTCCTCTGGGCTTCTGGGGGCATTTGAGGTTTACAGCTGTGGTTTCAGTGGAAATAACAGTTTATAAAGGACCAGTATCTGCTCCGTTCATAACACCGGGGTTCTGCACACTTTTTTGTTATCTTTTTCTGCTCTGATGTTCGACCCTCGGCATTTTGCACATCTCGAGATGCCGGAGTTGAGTTTGATGAAGAGGAAGTTTAGTTTCTTAACTGAATCATTGGCTCCCACTTGGTTATGTTCCGGAAGAGTTGGCGCCCTAACTATTTATTCAAGTCCATGGAAGAATATTAACCCTTTTGCAGCCGTCAGAGTTGGAGTCTCCACGTGCCCCATGTGTAGGCACATGGCCAACTTATTCTTCCCTTCTCTTCCTCCCCCGGTCCTGCATGGGAAATCTATGCTGGCAGAGAGACTGTGGCTTCAGGTCATACCGATGCAGTCGGCCTTAGCACGCATGTGGCTGTAGTCCTGCTCTTGTTAGGAGACTCGATTTTCCATGTGCTCAAACCGGGACTGCCCGCTTTCCCGGACAGGCGGATCCAGGCTGCCGAGCTTATGCTGTGTGAATCCAAAAATTCCTGACTCCAGGCAGGCACAAACGGGTTGGAGGCTTGGGGATTTTTTTTTTTTAAGTTCAAATGGCCCTTAAATTCTTCCAGCAGGTCTTGGACATCATGGTGTGTAACTGACCTACTTGTGTTCGAAGTTTGCTTTAGTTTTCATATGCATACACTGTTTTGCTTTGGGGAGCTTAATAATTAATTGCAGATTATTTGCATGGTAAGATCTTTTTTAACTCTATCTCAAGCAATGAGCTTGGCTAGATGCCATGTTCAGTATGGGCTTCCTCATATTTTAAGCCTCTGGAAAAAAAAATATTGCAAACTAAGGCTCATGAAATCTTCTCCCATAGCCGCAGTAAAGTCTTAGGGGGGAGACAGAACACCATCCGTAACTTTGTTAATTATTCACCGGATCGCTGTACAAATTATTCTTGTATTTCATGAGGCAGTGAGTAAAGAGAGATGGGTGCAAAGCAAGTAGTATCCAATGGCGTCTGACTGGTTGATGTACCCCCCATATTGTTTGCAGCATAAATCTGACTTCTGCGCCATTCACTTCCCGCAATTCCACCAGTGTTTAAAAAAACCCGTGGCTCCTTGCTCTGTCCCCTACTGAAAGGCAGTCACGTCTACAGTGTGCACCTCCGAGCTTTCCTGGTGCATGGGATGAATTCCCACAGGTTCTCTTCTCCTGTTCGGATGACTGGAGAAGAGTTTTAGATGATGTATGTAACATTTACAGGTTAACTATAAAAGCCTCAGTTCTACATGCAGCGTTCTCTCTGTTTCCTTCCTCAGTGGCAGCAGCAGCCCTGACTATCTCTGTTTTTTAAAACAGTCGCAAACCTTTTATATTAAAAACAAAAAAACCCCTCTTAGAAATGCAGTTTTCTTCTACTAACAGAAGATTTCCTCTGCCCATTGAGGAGGTGGCCAGACCAGCTGCCCATGATAGACCTCTTTCAGTCCGGAAACTTCATTATATTTATCTAGGGTCTTCACCGAGCAAATAAAGCAAGTCCTGAAAGCTTCAGAGCGTCTCGTGAGGCAAGTTCTGAGGTGGAAGTTTTGTTTTTGTGAATAGTTTTTTGGAGTCCCTCCGGATAGATTTATTTAGTTACTTTCATTTGATTACATGCTCAAGCTTTCAGCTCTGAGCGAGTTATTTAACATAAACCATCAAATGGTGGTTTTATGCTGTGGTTTAAAAAAAAAAGAAAAAAAACCCCAAATTACATTCAAGTAACTCCCACCAACCCCCATACTGCTACCTACCCCAACTATCCCTTCACCTATCACCCCTATCCCCATTCTTTCAATGTCTGCCCTCTGACCTTATCGTCCTCCACCATCACTTCACGCTCTCATTAGTCAGGTCTTACTTTCTTGAAATGACACACTTACCTGAATCCATCATTCTCCAAATGCCTCACTAAAGAGCCATGATTTTAGTATTTAGCAAAATTCCTAAAATTCCATTCGCCTATTTAGCAGCATTGAATGCTATAACCATTGCCCAAAGTAGCTGATGCAATCATTGCCCCAGACACCTTGGGTGTCCCTATTCAAAGGCATTTAGCTGCATAACTTGTGAGTTATCCATCTAGATGACAGCTTTTCAATATGCTGGGCACTTATCCAGCTAAAAAGTTAGCTGAAGAACTTGGGGGCATTCTGAAACGGAGTTAAGTTGGCTGCATCATTTATCTGGCTAACTCTAGTTGGCTAAATAACTAACTTATCTGGACATGCTATAGGAGTAGTCCTACAGCTAAGCTGAATAAAATTCTCTCTGGCTATCTTTAAGATCAGGAATATTCAGCAGTGCCATCACACCACTGAATATCCCAACAAAGTTGGCGGGAGAAGTTTATCCACCTAATTTTGCAAGTTGGCCAGTGGCTGACTCGCCCCTACGTGGCTAGGAAAGAATTAGCCCATAGCCCTTTAGTGGATCATGGAACAAATAAGGAAGTCATCAAGCTTATAAAGGGTTGACTTCTTAGATTTCTCAAAAAAAACAAACAAAAAAAACAGTTTTGGAGCTTGTGGGTCACTCTACAGGCTTTAGTGTACCAATTATTCCTTTACGATGGTGACCAACTGTCTTCCCCTCCCCAACTCCCCAATATAAGATGACAAAATCTGCCTTCATCTGAAAACCCGCAGGATGGAAGATCTGCCTTCTCCCACTGACAGGGCAACTAATACCACAAGACCTCACCTCCCCAGCTTCCTCCCAACCATCAGTCCACGTTTCTGACCCAACTGTAATTCAATTTCTAAAGACATTTTTAATACGACAGTGGGCTTCTAATGAAGCTAAACAGTTAGCCAAACCGCTACTGATGTGTGCTGACACTTTCAGTCCTTAATGGATTATGGTTTGAGCACAGGATTATTTGTAGGTTGTGGGCCTGATCTGAAGCTTTCATCTTGGGTGTAAACTGAGACTGGGGCTCTTCAGGAAGATCCTGAGTGCATTGGCAGTTTCAGATTTTGTTAAACTGCCACTGAAAAATGTGAAAGGTGAAATGTATCTTTTTATTTTTATATATATATATTTTTTTTTTTATTTATAACTCGCCCCATCAAAGTAATTTCAAGGCTACTTACAATTCCAGCATACATATGATAAAAACACAACACACACACTCTCTAAAAATACCTCCCTGTCACTACCAAACCAGAAGAAATAAAAACGTAAAATGCAGTCCCATCTGATTCCAATCGCCTTTCTCTCCTTCAGAAGTCTTGTAAGTTGTGATACCTAGAACACAGCACTAAATAAAAACAGTCTTGCATGCACTGTCCATGCTGCTTTTGTGCCACAACTGAAAGATTCAGAAGTCCAAGATGTTCTTCACATTAAATACCTTCCCTTTCTGATTGCAAACCACTGCACTGCCTCCCTCTACCCCCTCGGAGATATGTAGGTTGTGATACCTAGAACATGGCACAGCATTTGCATGAACTGTTCAACCCTGTATAGCTGGGCTGGTTCTCAAAAGCAGATGAACGTGCCCATATTATCCAGTCAGGCAACTACCTAGACACCAGATCTCAAGAACATCTGTGTGGGCATTAACTAATATGAGGCTCTTCAAAGCATTTTGTTGGGCCGCTGTAGTGCGATCAGGCCTGCGTCCAACACTCTCTCTGCATAGATCTTGTAACTGGAGGGGTGGATTTCATCCGGTGACTTGTGGTATTTTGTTAACAATTCAGCACCAAAGGATTTCTTTACAAAAGGCCCAGGACATTGGTTGGATCCCCGTACCTGAGACGGCAGCAGAGGCTTTTCCCCCTTGGGTCACCGTTTGCCATGAAGTACAAAGGAATGTTTCTCACTCTAAATTAAAAAGACAAGTGCTTGTTCTAAATAGCTGGCTGGCTGCCTTCCTTAGTCTGCTGAAACGTTTTGTTTTTTTTCCCTTTTTTTAATTTCTGAATTGATATCAAAGAGCTTCATAAATAATGTAAAGGTCGCTCAGCCAGGAAATGCCTCGTAATAGAATCCAGCGTGCACTTTCTAAATATGAACCAAGCTGTTTGATTTAAGTTTAGTTACTTCCTGTGGTCTCCTGTCATAAAACTGCAGTCCGGCGTCTGGATCGATTCCAGTTTAAAATTGCATGCTTTCAGAGAAATGAGGACTAGTTTTATTACAGCTGCGAGCAGCCATGATTAGGCAAACGGTTCCTGTGTTCAGTGTGTGCGCAACTGGTGTTGGAGCAGCAGATCGGAGGGGCCTTCAGGCTCTGCCCACGGAGAAGGAGCCCTGTGGTTATTTCCAGCAGGCCCTTCAAGTTATAAAGCTGCTAAGGGCCAAGTTTGTGCCAGCAGGCACTGCCCCTTAAACCAAATGATGAGCTGGTTCAGGGTCATGACTTCTAGGCAGTGCTCTGCCCTTATGATTTAACACATGTAAATATAAATACACAAAAATGCCAGACATCAAAGCAGATATTCATATGATTAAATTCCTTGAAATGTAACTTCATTTCCTTCTGCTCCTTAAGGTGGACAGCTGGTTCCTTGCTTTTCAGGACAAGTTGATCCAGCTCTGTTTTAGAGTGTGTGTGTGTGTGTGTGTCTTAACCATTTCCTATGCATGAACTTATTTATTTTATTTATTTATTTTTAGATTTTTATATACCGGTGTTCCTGTATTAAAATAAACTTGTCTGTTTATTTTTAAAAGGAAATCAAAACAAGTCCCAGCATGCAATGGGATAAAACCCAAACTGGATCCACCCCATCCTGAAAAAGTGGAGCCTTGTGGTGGCCAATCTGACACACTCTGCTAAGAGGAGCAGCAGCCAATCCACCCCAAACTGCTCTCTTGACAGGTCCTGGCTACAGTTTACACAGCAGCCAAAAGCAGAGTGAATAACAAGAAGGTCATGCAGAATTATTGGCAGTCTACTTTCTGGGTCATGTGCATCTAGGCATACACGTGGATACCTTTAAAAAAAAAAAAAAAAAGCCTAGGACTCCTGGACATGCACAGAGAATTTGGTGTGTCTCTTATTTTAGGTCCTAATGTTGTCTTGGAATGTCAAAATGTATAGTGAAACTTAAATACAGATCATAATGGCTGACCCAGTCCAAGGAGCAGCAGAGGGATTTGAACCCTGTTCTCCCTCCTCCTCCTATGTATGTGAGAGGGAGTTTGTGTGAAGAGCATAGGCATGTATATGAGAGAGTTTGTATGGCCCTCCATCACAATCCATTACAATCTCAGGGTGACTGAGAATCAAAATATCCCAGCTATGGAGAGCAGGAGTTTTTACGATCCTTTTTATTTTAATTAGTGGGTGGTGTTTGTTTCTGCTGTTTTGAAATATTTTATTGGTGTTTTGGGAAATTTATAATTTTTTTTAATTATTGGATGTTTGGCTGTTTTAATATTTATTCTTTTTATTAGTGTATTATGAATGTTTTATACACTGCATGATACAGTCAGGCTTGTGTTCCAGATTTTGTTGGCACATCTCTATTTATATTTTATGGCCTTTGTTTTGGTGAGGGTCTGTCTTACGTAACTTTTAATCCTTGCTGTGAAAATGATGGTACTTATCAGTGGCTCATGGATTGCTCCATGGACCTCTGTTCCTGAAATGTGGCAGGACACTGCAGACACATGGAAGATGCTGCCAGCAACCCCTGCCTTGGGCCGTCCCATTGATCTTCGATGTGGCTGGATGCCGACTTCCTACACAGCACACTACCTTAGGCGCGTGCATCCCTCTTCAGGATGTAAAGGGATGGCAGCAGGAAATGCCCCATGGCCCCTACTGATGACATCTGCCACCGAGGCCTATACAAGGCCTCTCCTGCCATGACTCTAGTGCCCTCGGCAACAGGGTCAGCCTGCTTCGTTGAGTAGTGAGTTGCCAGCATTTCATTCTCTAGTTCCAGCCTGTCCTTGTTCCTCAGTTCCATTCCTGTCTTCCTTGTCAGTCTTCAGTTCGTGCCTTGACTGCTGTGTTGCTCCTCGTCCTCTGGCCTGCCTTTCCCAAGGACTGATCCCACACCACCTGTCGTGAATCCCAGCCTGCCTCAAGATACTTTGTCTCTGTCCACTCCAACCCCTGCTATGTCAAAATCTCCATCGTTCCCAGAGGAGCCTCCTAAGACCTGCTGCCGACCGGTGAGAACCTGCATGGGTCTTCCCTGCAGGCAGTGCCAACTCCACCTGGCCCAAGGGTTCATGCTAGTAACAACTGGCTTTCACAAACTTATGGCATTCCTTTCATCTCTAATAAAGAGCAAACTTTTTTGTTTAAAATTTCACCTGCATGCTGAAAGCGGTTTTGAATGTTATTGCTGAAAATACATTGATACACTTTTTTTTTTTTAATTTTCACTGCTGTTAGTAGATATTAGGCGATTATTCTAAGTAAGGGATGAACTCAGCCAGCATCCTCTTTGAGGATTGGGTTGCTGTGAGCATAACAATTGATGGGGTTTTTGCATCAACAAAAGTATGCTGACAGGGTACTGTACCCAATAACCATTGCTCATGTGCAAGCCAATCCTTAAAGGGAACACTAGGTGTTGGGGGAGGGGGGGGGGGGGTTGGTTTTAGAAAAATGCTGTTTGTTGGCCCTTGACGGGAAGGTAGTGCCGTGCAGTCCAGTTAAAAGTATATTTCCTGGTATTTCCAAAGTCATGTGACTGGTGGGTATGAATATATGTGACATTGAAAAATTGGGTTTGGTGTGCCACAAGGATCAAGCAAACTCGAAAATGTACCCAATACAAAAAAAAGAAAGTTGAGGCGCTGTGTTCTAGGGAATGCATGTTGGGGCGCAAACCAAGGGCACTCAGGTTGTTCCTAAATTGCCCATACGGAAGCAATGCAAAAGCCGTGTTGAAATGCAAGTACATTTCTATGTAGTGCTCTCCTATGATCTAACTCGTAGGCCTCGTCAGACAAATCTTAGCTCTGGTAAAACCATGCTGTCTCGTATCTTCCAATGGATTGATTGTATTCTAGAAACCTCCTCTATTTTAACAGGGATTCCATTAATCTGGTTAATCTGACCTCACTACAGAGGTCAGATTAACCAACCTGTAGTTCCCAGCCGCCTCCTTTATTCTCACATTTTTGTCTCTCCAACCCTCCAGAATTACTGACTCTAAGGAAGCACTGAAAATGTCAACCAGCGGAGCTGCCAGGACTTCTCTAAGTTCCCTTAAAAAAAAAAACCTCAGATGTATCCATCCGGCCCCATTGCTTTATCTGCTTTTAGTTTTTCTAGCTCCTTGATCACAGTCTTCTGAAAACCTGAGATCATCTTCTCTTCCATTCCTCTTTGTAGTAGTTTTCTGTGGTTCTGCTGCAAGCTTTTCCTAAGTGAACGCTGAACAGAAGCATTTAAGCAATTCTGCTTTCTCCTTGTCAGACCTACAAACTTCTCTCCATCTCCTCTCCTTCATCCCAGTTTTACAAGTCAGCCTTTCACTAGCTAATCTTTAAAAGTGCCCTCACTCCCCCACCCCCATTTTATCATTGGCTAGTTTTTCTTCCATTTGCACCTTCATCTCTTAGTAATCCAGATATTGTCGCCCGGTCTTTCTCTTTTTTTTGCAATCTCTTTTCTAGTTTATGAATGCAACCCTTTTTTTTTTTCTTTACCTTTTTCAGTAGTTTCTTTAGAAAACCATTGTGGTTCCCCCTCCCCCCCCCCCCCCCCCCTTTATTTGCTCTCCTAACAAGGTTAGCGGCCCTCACACTATTTCCTGTTCGAGTTTTCCTACTGCTCTTCTACTTCCCCCTAGATTTTCCCACCCAGTTAACGACTTCTTGAGGTGTTTTCCTGAAGTCCAGCACCACTCACTGTCTGTTCTATTACTGAACCAGACCATGCAGTGATCAGTGTATCCCAGACGGTACCAATCGTGACCTCGGAAATGCTCTCCCTATCCTTAAGCACCAGGTCCAGAATGCCCCAATCTGTATATTCAGTTACCATTGGTAGAACAGTTTTCCCTGAAGAGAATCTATGATTTTTTTTTTCTTTTCTAGACACCACAATGGGATGTCCCAGTCAACATCTTGCAACTCGCCAAGCAATAGCATTGACCCTTTCTTAGCAATTTTGTCAACTACATCTGTCCATTGCTTCTGCCTACGATGGAGGTAGATCACACCAATATAAAAACATATTTTCCACTCTTTCCAGATTAACCCAAAGTGTCACCTCTGTACATCGTAAGCCCCGCAGTTTTGTTGCTTTAAACATTTTTAATATATAGCATCTGTTTAATGCATTTGCATTGGGCCAAAAACAATTTTATTTCCACTTTAAGCAGCCTAACGGGTGGTCACCAATCACTTGGCCACTCAATGCAAGTAAAGCCATTATTCAACAGGATATTTTAGTGAATAAGTTATGTTTTTATATTTAAGAAAAAAACCAATTCATTGGATTCAAAGGTAACTGATTAATAATCTTCCATATTTTATTTTCTTCTAGGATATTTTAAAAGTGAAACTGCCGAGGACAGAGTTATCAATGGAGCCCCGGATTCCTCATAACACTACTGTCATCCCAAACTCTGTCATGGTTCAGCCTCTGCTGGACAGTCGGATCCCCTATGGAAGGCTGCAGCACCCGCTCTCCATCCTCCCTATTGATCAGATGAAGGCCACCCATGTTGAGAATGATTACATCGATAACCCCACGCTCACTCAGCTGGCCAATCAGAAGACCCACAGGGGCCATCATGAACCCATCCTGGCCAATCAACATCAGGTGCAGAGGTGTGACCATGATGTCACCCATCCTTGGATATCTTTCAGTGGGCGCCCAAGCTCCGTCAGCAGCAGCAGTAGCACCTCCTCGGACCAGAGGCTCCTGGATCACATGGCACCGCCCCCCGTGGCTGACCCGTCCTCGCCAAGGGCGGTGCGGATACAGCCCAAAGTGATTAACTGCAAGCCCCTGGATCTCAAGGAGCCTGTGCCGCAGGAGCTGGACAAGCACTTCTTATTGTGCGAAGCGTGCGGGAAATGTAAGTGCAAAGAGTGCACCTCCCCCAGGAGTTTGCCCTCTTGCTGGGTGTGCAACCAGGAGTGCCTGTGCTCAGCTCAGAACCTGGTGAATTACTCCACCTGCATGTGCGTCGTGAAGGGGGTCTTCTACCACTGCACCAACGAGGACGACGAGGGCTCCTGCGCCGATCACCCCTGCTCCTGCTCCTACTCGAACTGCTGCGCCCGCTGGTCCTTCATGGGCGCCCTGTCCCTGGTCATGCCCTGCCTGTTCTGCTACCTTCCTGCCACGGGCTGCGTCAAGCTCTCCCAGAAGTGTTACGACCAGTTCAGTCGGCCTGGATGTCGGTGTAAAAACACGAACAGTGTCATCTGCAAGGCCCCGGATGGCAGAGCAAGTCGGCAAGGAAAGACCTTCTGAAGGGTTGGGGGGTGGGTGGAGAAAAAAAAAAAACAACCCCAAGATACTGTGAGGTGTCTTAACAAGCAGGGCGTGAAATATTGCACCCTGTTCCTCCATCACGAAAAGCAGAGGGAATTCCTTCCCCCCCCCCAAAGACAGAAAATTGGAATTGCTCTGGCTTTACTCCAGGGTTTCTGAATCAGATAACAAAATAATGAAGAAATATTGGGATCCTTATGACCATGGCGAGTATTTAGCAGAATGGAGACTACAGAATTAGGGAAACCAGATGGTGTCTCACCTGTCCTGAAAAATCTAGTTAGCAGCGTCACCACATGTCAGGAGCCCAGAAGAAGGCTCTGGGAAGAGACCCCCCCGCAGGAGTCCTTCAGACAGAATCTCAGCAGCCTGGCTAAATTCTCCTTCCACCCAATCCTCTGGTTGCCTAAGGGTTATTTGATATTTGCTTTATTTTGGCAGCGTTTGTTCTGTTGGAGAACCTTTTTTAACAAAGCAAAAAATGTTCTTCCAAAAAAAAAAAAAGTACAGGTTTCTGGGACTTTTTTTTTTTTTATGTCATTTTGTTAAGGAGCAAATAAATGGTGGACTTGTGTGGCCTGGGCAGACTTTTTTTTTTTTTTTAAATCTTATAGGTGACAAAGCTCCTGAGGCATTATTACAGATAGAAAAGATTGTCCTGCTGAGCAGATGCTAACTTTTTTTTTTTTTTTTTTTTTTTCAAGAGGGGGGGGGGGGGAGGATGCACAAAGGAGGTTCAGAGTTGAGTCCTATTTAAAGGGAAATACAGACAGAGCACAATCCATAATTCTATTCCCTAGCATCAATTTAATCATCAGGGCAAAAGAATCAGACTGAATTTAAACTTACAAAACAGACATTTTCCCCTCCTGTTTTAGTAGGATTTTTTTTTTTTTTTACATGAAGCCTTGTTTTGTGTAGGTTTTTGTTTTGTTTTTTTGTGGTTCTTGTTGCTGCTAAACTTCATAATCCTGTAAAATAGAGTGTTTATATAACAAAAAAAAAAAGAGACAACTATTTTTAGTGGTTAACAAGTACCAAGTAAAGGCTGGGATGCTTTAAAGAGAATAAATGTGCCTGGGCTTTTCCAGAGCTGCTGGCCGGGAGGGCTTCTGCAGGAGGTGCCCTTCTGTAGCTCTGGTGCTTGTGAGCTCCCCCCGTCCGCTCGACCATGCAACACACACAGTTTTGTTTTGGTTTTTTTTTAAACAGGTACCGAGCTGTTGCATGCCGGCAGCGGATCCCACGTTTTAGGCTGAGCTCAGAGTAAATGTTCTCGGAGCAGAACACAGCCAAGGTTCCAAAGGCGGCGATAAAAGCCGTCTGAATTTTTTTTTTGTTTTTTATTTTAATTTTATGTAGCATTTCTCAGCTATGTTACTTCCCTGAATGGAAGGAAATTGTTGTACAGTATTGCTAGAAAGCTGAGCATTTATTGGTTTTAAAGTTCATTCAGATTAAGAGCAGCTTAACTTGGTTTTTCTTTAAGCTATAAATGTTTGTTTGGTTTTTTTATTTTTTGTTTTCAAAAATTTGTAACCATAGATATTTATTATGATTGGGGAAATTAAAAATCGTTTTCTGATATTTATGCTATTTGCTGGCTTGTACGTGGTAAATCATAGACAAAGGGATACTGCTTCTGTGGTTTTTGGGTTTTTTTTTTATCAGATATTGATTCATCTAGCTTACCCCTGCCATAAACATGTGTTTGATCTGTGTAAATTCTTGTACCACGTATGGGGGAGCCAAGCAAACAGAAAGCAGCACTCTTCTACGCTGATTGAATGTATGAGTGTTGCTATGGAGCGGGACAAATTTTTTAATTTTGTTTTAAATTCCTTTTTTAACAAAATACAGACAAGATAGACAAAGTTAGTGCAAGCACAAACCTGGATCTGTGTGTGTTCTACTCATGTACTCTTACCTGTGCGTACCCAAGTATCATCCAACTACACGCAACTAAAGTAGGACGTTTTATTACATAGTGGCAAAGTACATTTATTTTCCAAACAGAACTCTCGTTGACCGGACACGTGTTGTCATATATACAGTATAAATGAACAGTCATGAAAAAGCTGCCAAAGGAAAGCTCCATACATGCTTGAATGTGTGTACATCCAGATAAGAATCTAGTCCCGATCTCTCATTTTTAATAGTGTGGGCCTCCAGCGGCTTTGACCTTCCGTTGCACGTAGCTGTAACATTTCTGCGTTTTTTGCTTTTGAGCAGGTACCAGGTTATCGGAGCGTGCCCTCACAACGCCCGTTACTGCAAGCTTAAAGAAGCTCACTGGTACAACAGCAAGTCCTGAGTGTCACCGACTCTTTTTTTTTTTTTCCCCAGGCAGAGCAATAAATTATTGCATGCACTTTGGAGGCTGACAATATGACACTTTCTTTAGCGGTCTAAACTCCATGATCTGCTTTTTTTTTTTTGGGGGGGGAGTGGGGGGGGAGGGTACAGCCAACAACTTGCTTTTTTCTGTGTGTGGTTGTTGTTTTTTAAGTTGATTAAGGTACACCCCTACCTGGAGCTGGGTACGCCTCAAGACATATGAATGCCAACAGCTTGAAAAGAACTCGTTCACCCATAAAATACCCTAGCAAGAGGGGTAAGTGCAGAAACGTTGCTGTACCAGTGAGCCTCAATTCAAGCCTTTCCGGGCTCCCAGGTGGCTCTGGCTTTCAGGTGAACCGAAATGTATGTGTTGGCTGACACGAGTGTGGAGGTCTGTCATGCAGGTTCATTGTGAAGAGCCAGAAAACCACCTGTGTTTATACAGGCCCAAGGACTGGAGCTGAGAAGCTATGTACTGCATAAATACCTAGGGTGGCGTGTGAACAACTACACCTACAATAATCAAAGAATTGTTGATACTCTGGTTATTGGGCGCATTTTAACGTGAGGGGAGACGAGGCAAAGCTTTTGCCTGAGAAAGGCAGACCTCCAACACTGGGGTTCCTGGAGAAGCACTAATTAGCATGCCGTTTGCATCATGTCACTTGGTTTCATGTAGAGCTCACCACCGCCACCATCATCGTAGTGTGAGGAAAGCCATCTTTTTTTCCTTTCAGCCAGCAACGTTTATTGCCCATGTTACTAAAAATGTAAACATGAAACTGTCAACTGGTTCTGTTTCCCTCCCCGAGAGCGATGTTCCCACAGAAAGCATCCTTTTGTATAGAATATTTATTTTGAAGCTCTATTTTAATAGTATTTATTTTAGAAAGTCTACTATCGTAAGAGTTCTTTTGTTTGTGAAGGAAAAGAAACATTAAAACTGAATGTACTGATCTAGAAATATATATATAAATATATATTGTTAAATATACAACTGGCTCCTTGACTTCTTTTCTCATCTACCTCACTTCCATATTTTAAAGCAGAAGGATAATGACTGTTGGTATTTTTAAGGGAAATATCTTATCTCATGACTCCCTTATGTGTCCTGATTTCGGAGCAGCCTTGGATTGAAAGGAGAAAGCCATCAGGGCTCGCAGGGCGCACAAGTGTGCACCCCTTGCACGCGCCGACCCTGGATTTTATAACATGCGCGCGCAGCGGCAGCACGCGCATGTTATAAAATCGGGTGTACATTTGTGCGCGCCGAGTAGCGTGTACAAATGTACCCCACACGGGTAACATTTAAAATCTGCCCCTTTACGCTTAGGTTAGTGCCTGCCCAAGGGCAGACGATTTCTGAGAGGCCCGAAAAAGTGTATAGAAAAGCAGAAAATACTGCTTTTCTGTATGTCCTCCAACTTAATATTGTAGTGGGTCAGTTTAGGAGCGTCCGTTTCCCTAACCCGTGCACAGCCACCTCTCCTGGGCCTCAGGGCGCATAATCGTCCCTAGTGCCTCCTTTTAGCGTGACCCCTCATTTGCATTTGTAGGGTGGACTATCAGCCTGTGTGCTCCAGGCTCAGCTCCTCCTCTTCCCTGCAGGCTGCCTGGAGGGGAGGGGCTGGAGCAGAGCCTCTTTCCCTGCTGCTCTGCCTCTGAAGCCTGAAAAGAGAGCGCATGCTAGGCCATTCCCTGCACATTAAGCCTACTCTAAGATGTTTTCACCCAGCTGACAACTCCTTGGGATTTTCTCCCAGTTTAACAAGTTAGTGTTCATCATCGTTTTATTTTTGCCTTGCTTTTCTAGCAAGAGAGTTCAGAGGAGACAGTTAGGCTAAAGGCAGGTGTCAGTGTAAATCCATTTACTTCAAAAGGGTAGATAAGAGTCTAGTTTTCTGAGCATTTAAACACAAGGTCTGGGAAGTTCATAATGATACAGGTGATTAGGTGACTGCATGTGGCCTTAGGGGGAATCAGAGTCAGGGGGTGGGAGTGAAGGCTGCCTCAAGCAAGCTGATCTTTTATCAGTCTTCAGGAGGGCAGGGCCAAGCCTGATGTGAGAAGGAAGGGAGTTCCCTGTCATGGCACCTGGGGATGGGATTTCAAAGCAGGCCTGAGACAGTGCCTGAAATGAGAGTGAGAGCGAGGGTGGAGTTCGGTCTTTGAGGGATTTATAGGTCCTTGGGGCACCCTTTCCCCTGCCAGTCAGTTTTCAGGATCTCCTTCATGAAAATGCATGACACATTTGCATACATTGGAAGCACTACATGCAAATGCTCTCATGAATATGCATGAGATGTGACCACTTTGCACATCCCTGGTTCTAGAAGACGACCCTGCGGTCATGATGTCCCAATCACCTGGGAATAGCACTTCCCCTTTCAGAACAATGTTGGGAATATCCTCTAGGGCTGTGCTCCGGAGAATATGCGTGGGCAGGAGTAAGTGAGCAGTGCTCCTTGCACTTACAACCACTGGACCCCCATGGAAGGGGTAGGTGGGGGCTGAGGAGGGCTCCAGCCCTGCAATTTTTGTCAGGCTTGTGGGGACCTGGCCAAGCTTAGCTGGGTGGGTCTGGGCCCTGAGGCTTGTGTTCAGGTGGATGGGATCGGAGGGCCTACAGGAGGCCTGTTTTATTTTGTTGAGGGTTGTTGGGTTTTTTTTGGGGGGGGGGGGGTTGTTAACTTTTTTTTTTTTTCAGTTCTGCAAATGTACCAAACTCAAAAAAAATCCTCCCAAAAAATAAACACCTCCCACAATGAACTGAAAGGAAAACCTTGGGCCTGTACCTGGATAATATCCTCCATTAACTCTGCCAGTGAGGAAGGTCTGCATCTTACACCAATATAAAAACAGATGTTCCATTCCCTCTTTCCAAATTAACTCACAGCGCTGCCTCCTCATTACCGCATAAGCTCTACAGTTCTGGTGTTTGAATAATATAGATTTTTTTTTTTTTATATCTTCCTCCCTTTCTTCAGATCCAGTCTTTCCTGAGTCGATCCTACAACCTTTGGGTATCTGTGCGGGTCGGCCTCTGGCTCTGAGACTTTATTTACCATACTATGAGCAGCAGTGTACATACATTTCCAGATGGTGCTCTCTTCACCCCCATGTCTGTACACTTGCTAAATGTTTTACGTTCCTGAGGACTTTTCTCCCCATCCCCATCGATGCCCTGATAGTTTACAATTAGCTGCTTCCACAGACCTCTGTCCTTCACCTACATCACCATTTCAAAAGGCCAGAAAATATGCATTCACTACCTCGTTATCAACTAGTTCTGTTTAAGTATACATCCCTGACTAGAGAAGAGAGCAGCAGGCTAGAAATCCCACCGCTGCCCCCCTGTGACCTGGGGAGAGTCACTTCTTCCTCCACTGCCTCTGGTAAAAACTTCAGATTGTGAGCCCGCTGGGGACAGGGAAATCCCCACAGTCCCTGCCTGCAATCTGCTTTCAAGTGCTTGGGGGGGGAAACCAGAATTAAAAATAATCAGATTAATGTGCACAATGTGGGTTCAGCTGGGACCAGGACGTTTTAATAGTTGAAGCTTATTAATCGAAGCTTAAATTTGAAAAAGCATGGACGGGGGACCCCAGGCAAGGGTAACTCATAATTTATGAGTCTGGAAGAGAGCTTGGAGTTTTATTGTGTTTTTGCACAATAAATGACATTCCAGTTGTCTCTCCGTGTTATTCTTCAGGGCTGGAGCTGGCAGACGCACAAGTCCTAGCAGAGCCCACCTGTGCCGGCTGCCCTCGGGCATGGGCTAATTATGAATACATCTGTATCTGCTAAGCAGGAGATGATTTAACAACTCATTTCCTAACGCCATTAGAAGACACTTCCTGCATTGACACTTGTAAGCCCGAAACCATTTCTTTCTCTCTTTACAGTGTCCCTCTTAGTAATTACTCTTTCATTCTTTGCTGTGCAGGGCTGTTTTATTTGAATACCTGTGGCTGACTATCTCCCTTATTAGCATTAAAGTGATTTTTGCGTGGTGGTGGTTTCCTTTCAGATACTGTAGAAGTCACTGACCTGGGATGAGCCCTTGGCATACTCCCTCTCAGCTGAGAAGGCGAGACATGACCTCCTTCAGGGCCAATGGCACCACTGCTCTCCTATCCGGTGATTATATGCACAGCTGAAGAAGCAAGCCATTCCTTGCCTTCTTAGCAAGGGACGTATTTGATGGCATCCAGTATGCATAGAACGATTACTGTCTTCCTAATAAGAAGTGCTCAATGGGCTGATCATCTATCACATTTCACCCTAACTGGATGATTTTGACCAGGCAACAAAGCATTACGTTGACCCTTTCAGGAGACACCAAACCACTGATCCAAGCTTTCACTTATCTAAACAAAATGTGCTCCAGGAGCGATCCGTCTATAATCTTCCCTTAGGAGGGGATATTTAATCACCAAGTCAAGTTTTCTTGTTGTTTAGCAAAACAGGACACACTCCGTTATCCCCCCCCCCCCCCCCCCGATTAATAGTATTCTGCATCATTAGCTACATGAATCTGAAGATGACTTGATGTGGTTCCAAATTTTAATTTCAGAAGAAATCATGGTTGGGAAATTCAAAAAGCAAATGAGAACCAAATGTCTTCTGCCAAAAAAACCCCCCAAACTTTGAAACTCTTCTAGGATTTGAATGATCAAAGTGTCCAGAACAAGACGATGCTACCTATAGTCCACTAGCAAGAGAGAGAAGAGCCAGTGTCTGCCATCCTGAAGGGCTAGTACTGACTGTAGCACACATCTGTTGCCACCAAGGTGAAAGCGGGTTTACCGATAAGTATTTGCCTACAGAAAACCTGCAACTATGATTCCTCGTTTCCTGCCCAATAGTAAATGCAAACAAAAATTAAGAACAGTGACAGCCAAAGGCCCAAAGAATAGTTCTTGTTCAGCAAACATATATATGTCGGAAGCTCTAGCAAGTCTAGCAGGAAGAGTGCAGCATAGCCGCACAGATTACTGAAAAAAAAACCCCAGCTTCTTCTATTAGCCAGAAACTATTCCGAATCTATGGAGCTGAAGAAATCTACAAGAATAAAACTGTTGTATGTTACAAGATTGGGTTTCCCTAACCACTAGAAATATGCTAGCTTAAGGGTTTAATTGCATAATTCACTATTTCTACAAAAAAAATGCATGTGAAACTCTTGCTTCCTATAAGTTTACTATACCCTAATAAAGTCTGTGGTTTGTATGCAATTCCAGAATCAAGTTTTCACTTGCTGTCTATTTTTATTCTTATTGAGAAGCAGATCACTGCTGCTGCTGCTCTACCATGATCACTTCTTGACCAATTCAAGAGGCTTGTGTGTCCAAAGGACAAGGATGCATTATTAAGCTAACTCTATTCCGGAGACCCGAACGATCATGCAGGACAAGGGTGGTGTGTATTCCAGATAACGTGCAAAGCGCCTTCAGGCACCCGGATCTGTGGAATGTCCCAGTAGCAACGTGTACTTTGAATGCTGTAACCGGTGACCCTCCCTACTGCCCACATGCCTAGGACTAGTGGCGGTTTTGGAGTCTCTTCTGCTAGGGCTTCTCAGGTTTAGTAACAGAGGCATTAGAGTAGACCATACCTAGCCTTTTAAACTTCCATGCCCAAAGATTGGTGGTGCATATTTTCTCCATTTTCAGATTAAAAAAAGAAAGCCAGTACCATCGCAAGTATCGGAATTACAGAGTGAAAATTAAAAGAAGCTAAGTGGAAGGCTTCCTAGATTAAAATGTTCATTAGCTCCTCAGACCTCTGCGTTTCAGCATTTAATACAAATTCTGACCTAACAGGATGCTGCCACATTTTCTTCTTTGTTTGTTTTATTTTGCTGCCATGCCAAAGGGCCTCGGCACAGTATAGGATAATACGTGAAGAACAATTCCCTCCCAAACAGGAAGGCAAGAGTGCAAATGGAGAGCCAATGGATGGAGGCCCAGCTAAACAAAACAGGCTGGAACAATATCTCTGTATTTCCTGAGTACATATTTATAGCCAAGTAGTATAAAAAAATCCCCAGCTCTCATTTACCTATAATTTAATGATAGGACTCTTGCATTTCCTGTATAGACCAGTGTTGGGGAGCTGAGACCAAGGAGCACATGGCATAAGTATTTTTTCCAATGTTAAAAAAATGGAAACTAAAACTCTTTCTGGCTCCACAGTGACCCTTTCACCTTATTGGGAGATATAGATATATATATATATAGATAGATAGATATAGGAAAAGAAGTTAAGTGACACGGGGTGAGGGGTGCCTGGAATTAAAGAGCAAGGTCTATTTTGGCTCCATTATGTTCCCATAATAGACTGCAAATGCTGGCATGCGTTGTACACAGTGAACCCACGCTGCCTTGTTGTACATTACACTTACACGCGTTAACCTTGAGAAAACCCCCTTTCAAGGCTCCCCCTCTGTCCCTCTCCCAGCTGCAGGCAGGTATCTGGTCTCTTTAGCCACTGCAGAAACTGGAATGATTCAGTGTTTTGGTGAAGGTCTTACTCCGCTTCACTCTTCAGGGACCGTACAGGACTGAAGCTGCTAATACAGCCATGGCCTGGTCTCTATGGGATCTGAGGTTTTCACCCAATATTCAGAATCTGCAGCTAAACCCTGGGGAGCCCAGCTCCTTCGGACCCCATCCCCACACTAAGGGCCCGGGAAGCCGCCTGCAACTATTAGGACTCTGCCTGTTTTGGGAGCCAGGCCGCATGCAGATAAAGGACTTTCCCCACAGCTCGTTTTAGCTCCTTAATAATCATCTGCTAGGATAGTGAAGCAGCAGCTTTTGCAGAGCCGTGAAAACTGACTCACGATTCTGAAGCACAAAAATGCGAAATGCTGGCTTCCCTTTTCCTCCTGCAGCTTACACGGTAAGCAGAGCAAGAAAATGCTTTTACGAGGCACCAATTCACAAAAGCAGGATGATTTTTTTTTTTTTTTTTTTAAATCTAATTGCTCTTCTGGCTCAACCAAATTGCCTGTAAACAGAGTCAAGTGAAGCAGTGCCTCGCTTCTCCTTTCTCCCCTCACCCCGAAAAATATGAACAGGATCAAGAAGCAAATATTGGCATGAGGACTGCACCATTTCCAAATGACTGGCCAGGACCTAGCCTCTCTCACCAACAGGGCCTGAGCGCTAAGCCCCGGCTCTGTTTCAGACCGCAGGACGGTGGATTAATCCAAGGATGAATGGAAGCAGTGCACACGAGCTGGGACTTTGCTGTACTCTGCACCTTGCCTCTGCTGAATGCGTACTTATTTATTTTAAATATTTATAAACCGCATATAGCAACGGCTAGGTGGTGCACACTAAGGCATAAATCATCACGATACAAAATTAACAAGTAAATCCTGGGAAATTAAATTAAAACCAATGTTTCTGTCCTAGGGCATTCCGCAGTGTTTCCTCCTCCCTGGAAGCATTTCGGCTCTTGACCTAAGTTGCACCTGTTAGGGAATCTCAAATGCTGGAGACTTCCACAAGGAGCTTAAATGGATCTGCACAGAAAAGCGCAGCACCCGGAAATGCTAATTCAGCCACATTCCTATTCCCTTTCTGTGCTCCAGCTATACTGCTACTTCACATCGACACCCGCAGCGCAGTACAAACACAAAGACAGTCCCTGCGCCATAGAGCTTACAATCTAATAACATTCCCAGCTGACTCATGAACACTGGACTTGCCCTCCGTCACACATAAAGTACTCCGCGGTTACGTAAATTAATCAGCTTCCTTTAAACCACCATCCTGAATCCCGAATCCATATCTGAAACCTGGGTGAATTTTAGTGCTTCTGGAATGGACAGCTGAAGGCCCTGGAAGCCATGCTGGCATTCAGCAAGCCAGTGACTGAGCTCAGCTGCGCCAGTGCAGGTCAGCTCTGACCTTCACATTCCCACACACACACACACACACACAGAATCTCTCTCTCTCTCTCGGCCATTCCAGCCCTGGTCCTCGCCCAAGCAGGGACTGGGAGTTTGTTAGCGTCTGACTTTGTACAGACAAACGTCTGCTTAGGACAGTACCGAGTTTGGTGGATGCGTGATCCTGTGGTACTGGACATGTGCAGGCCCTCACCAGATGGACATGCAAGGTCTTATGTAGTCCTGACGTGGATACTACTAGTAACTTCATAAAATTGCACAATTGCCATCAGACAATGAGTTTGAAAAATAAAAAAAAACCCACTTCTATTTTTGTTTAAGAGTAACTATACAATGGGTGGAAACTTCATTTGTTTTTCATTGCACGGTTTTATTGCAAATACATTGAAACCTGGCAGGGAATATGTGTCAAAAGTCTTTGGCATGAAATGTACTACTTATTTATTAACAAGGAGCTTTGTTAATGAAGAAAGGATACATTAAAAAAAAAAAACCAAAACAAATAAACCCAGGACCAGAAGCTGGTTACAGGGAAAAATGAAAAATGGAAGGCACAAGGTTGTTTGAAAGGAGCGAGCCCTGGAAGATGTCTCCTGAGAGTGAAGTCCGAAGTAATGAAAACCAGGACATGGAAGGACGAGTTGACAGGAGAAGACAAATAACGGCGCTGAAGGAACGGACCGTAAAATCTGAATGGGTAGTGCCAGAGCCGACTTTTGGCTAGGGAGGGGCCAGTGCTAACAAAACCTGGCTCTTTAAAAGCACTGACTTTGTGCAGGCCTGGAGATTATAGTGCAGAGCAGGCCCACATGATTGAGTGGTGGCTGCTCCCCTCTCACACCTCTCCTCTCTTCTCCAGCCCAACCCACACAGTCCTCCATCCTTCTCTCTGCTAGTCTGCTCGCTCTATTCGGGTGCCCACAGCTGCGCTCAGGGAAGCTTTTTGGGGTGTGCGACCTCTGCAGCCGCATAGGGCGCCATGCATGGGGGGAGGGGGGGAGCGCTGCCATGCTGGTATCTCCTCCCCGTCCCCTTTCACGTCACGTAGGCAGAGGGAAAGAGAGAGGGAGTCGGTATAATGGTGCTAGGCAAAGGGTAGAGGAGGAAAAGAAACGAGAACGCTGGGTAGGGGAGAGAGAGAAAGAGGGATGCTGTGCCACTACCAAAAGGAAGGAGTGCTACACCAGAGCTGCCATCACCAAAGAAGGAAGGAAGGATAGGGGAGCCAGTTAGCCTGGAGGTCCCCCTTTTCCTAGCATCCCAGGAGGATGGGCACTGTCCAGCCATGGCAGGGTTTCTCATGTTGGAGATCCCTCCAGGCTGTGGCAGTGCCTGCTTCTAACACTGGGCCTGGGCTCCGGCAGGGCAGGTATTGACCTGGGTCCTGTGGCAGCCACATGATGTCTGTCCCTGCACAAACCCCTCTGGGTCTGGGTATGAGGGCCCAGTGTGGTCACACTATGTGCACGAGCATACAGACCACTCTGGGTAATAGAGAGTGAAGGAGAGCAAAGTGTGATGGATGTAGGCCCAACAACGGTGCTCACCATCAGCAAGGACTTATTGTAATAGAAGATGCTTGGTTCTAGACCTTGTTTTGGTAAACCTTGCGCTAAACTATCCCCCAGCAGAGGATTAAAGGGTAATGCTTCTTTGGGTGGATGGGTTGTAAACCTATCCCGGATTATTGGGTTCTAGGTAGGCAATGGTCAAACACTTGGTGTGGTGGACCTGCCGAAGTAACTCTACATTGGATAGGTCTGAGCAGCCCAACAGTTAAAGACCCACTCTTGAATATTTACGAAATCCAGATAATTTTTTGCACTAGAGGAAAGTGCTTTAAGCCTCTTAATTTATGCACTAGGAATGATGCTGGTAGATTCAAATAAGGTTCTTTTTTTCTGTTTCAAAGTTTTATTGAGAAATGACAAGACAACAACTCGCCATTACGAATATTAGCAAACATCAACTAAAACAGGGGTGGCCAACTCTAGTTTTCAAGAGCCACAAAGAGGCCTTGTTTTCAGGATATCCACAATGAATACGAATGAGACAGATCTGCTTATAGTGGAGCCAGTGTATGCAAATCTATCTCATGCATATTCAGTCTGGATATCCTTAAAACCAGGCCTCTTTGTGGCTCTTGAGGACTGGAGTTGGCCACCCCGACATAAGCAGAAAATCATTCCTAAACTTTTATACACAAATTTGTGTTTCTCAGATTTTAGTAAACCAGGTTCTTTATTATTTAAAAAAAAAAAAAAAAAAAGTGGGTATCACAACGTTTCAATTCCCAGGTTTCCCAGACAGTATATATGGAAATCCAAGTAGCAGCAGTATTCTCCTATACAACACGCCTTGGTTGTAGCTCTTTTTCACAGCCCTCAGTTAATTCCGACTTACTCTGGTATCACTTTTGAAAGAGTCGGGTCACTGCCGTAGATAGGGATTTCTTCAGCAGCCCTCTCCATTGGTCCTCCTAGGGCAGGGGCAGGCAACTTCGATCTTGGAGAGCCACAAGCAGGCCTGGTTTTTTTCAGGATACCCACAGTGAATATGCATGTGATGTATTTCTTCCACTGCATATTCATTCTGCATGTCCTGAAAAGCAAACCTGTCGATCACAGGTGCCGACCCCCTGCCCTAGGGCCTTCTTCTGCAGGCTCAGGTTCTAGAAGCCTGGTTACTCTGAAATCAGATCACAGCACTTAGATGCTCACTCTTAGCGACCAACTGCAGAACCGTACAGGAAACCAAACTCCGAGCCAGCCAGGCTTTCAGGACATCCACAGCCAGCATGCATGAGATAAGATTTGCATGCAGGCCCCCCACTGTTTACAAAGCTATCTCATGCATATTCGCTGTGGAGATCCTGAAAACCTGATTGGCTATGTGTCTCCCGAGGACTGGGTTGAGAATCCCTTACCCTGCCTATTTCATAGTCACCGCCCACAGTGCCTCTCCACTCGATCAGGAGGTTTAAAGGCAACCTGGAACAGCTGGCAAATTACCATCAATGCCACAAAAGCCTAACCAAGAAAAGGATCCCAGAGTTCGCTATCTCCAGTTAAGTTGAAAATAACACACTAAGAAAATGATTTCCCTTTTAGAAAATGTACAGCAGTATGTTTTACAGTTACACGCCCAACCTTTCAACCCAGCAGGTTTATTGTATTTGTTTATTTTTATAATTATACCCAAAGCAGCAAACAATACAAGGAACACAAATATAATCTAATATTATATAATAATACAATAAAATATGAACAAACAGCTTCAACACAGCAACTTAAAGAAATAAACAACAGAGCAAATCAAACTACAACTCAAAATTAAGTCCCCTAGCAAGCAGACCAAAAAATGACTGTTTGTAGAAATCAAATAAAACATTACTTAGGACCATCAACAAAGGCAGGCTCATGGAAAAACACCTTGGTCAACTTTCTGAAAGCCCGGTAATCAACTATCCTGCGAAAATCCCGAAAGGTCCTGTGTAAGAAAAGGCTTTCCTGCTGAGCCCTCAAGGGTCATGCTGCATTTCCATCCCAGCTAAGCCAAAATGCTACTTCAGTTTCCTTGGCTGGGCAACCCAGCAAAAATCTCCATTTTGATCGTTTCTAGGAATGGATGGCGAATACTGTCTGGTGAGGATTCATTCAGTTCCAAAGACACCCAACACACCAACCACTCCAGTTCTTGTGGCCTTCCACTCGAAAGCCATGGAAGCCTCCCTGTCAACCTCAGCAAGAACTAGGTGGTCCATCTGGTCTGTCCAGTTTGTAGCCAGGTACATCCTGGAGACAACTGCATTCTAGGCAGGTAATGACATCTTTTTTATGGACCAGTCTAAGAATGTCCAAAAGAGGTAGCAATGCACGTCCTTTCGTTGCCACATCTTCAGATATCAAGGGAGTGGAAATTGCTAATGACTTTGGAATGAAGGATGCAACTTAACGGTTCCACCACCCTGCCATCCACCTTATCAGGGTTAGCTGGCTCTTTTAAGTCCAAAGAAAGGAAACCCAGAGTCGCAAACAATTGTAGGAACCTGACAACACCAAGTTCCTGTGACTTCTACATTTTAATCCGCAGCAACCTGTCAGGAGGGAGGGAAGTGGGCAATAAATAGCTGCCTTGCTGTTATGAAGAGGATATGAGCTATTTATAAAACCTTCAGCTGTTCTACCCTTCAGTATCCTGCCCTTAGGTAATTTGGGTTTCAAGTCTAACACTAAAAAAAAAAAAAAAAGTTTAAACAAGGAGGCAAAACAGGGGATCAGGAAAAAAAACAGGAAGTTATTGGAGGTAAAGATATGTGAGAGTCTTCCCCTGCTTATGATGCATGGGGCAGGCTTGTTCAGTCATCATATAAGACGTCTCTTCCCTATAGCGTTTTTTAAAAATGTGTTTTATGTAGTATTTATATGCCGCTATGTCCGTGGTTCTATGCGGCTTAGAACAACAGAATACAAACAATCTAACAATATTACAAGCAAGAGCAGAGTGCTTATTTAAAAGCTGCGGTAATATGGCGTCCTAGCTTGTTCCCGATTTCCGCCTGGAATGGCCGCTATCCAGACGGAAGATTGAAGAGGGCCTGCGACTTTTTTTTTTTTTTTTTTTAAATCTTAATACACGTTTCTGTCCATAATGCAGACGGGAGCTGGTTCCACCACGCAAGACCCATCGTGTAAAGGTTTATACAGAGCTGCACTTCAGAAGTGACAGTGAGGAGGCGCAGAAACCAACGCAGATCAGCGAAACTGCTGGAGAACTCAAGTGTGGTGAGCTCAAGGTGGGCGCGCGGTTCAGCGATCCCCCCCAGCCAAAGAGAAAGGGGGTGGAAGTGGTAGGGTGAGCGGGGGTCATTCCCAACCCCTAGGAGATGCAAGGGGAGGTGAAACGACTTCTCCAGGGTAACAAGGTTAACGGCAGGAGGGTCTCTCAACCTCCTGATTCAACGCTCTTTCAGATTTTGGGCCTTGTGAAAGAAAAAGCAGATCCCTGTTCTCTGCTTATCATTATTGAAGAAGGTCCTGCATCTCCTGCAGGACGCTCTGAGTCATTCCAGCTGTTGTTATTGAATGCCCCCCCCTTCTTCAGTGCAGGGAGGGAACCCAAGTGCACCTAATTACGCTCTGGAGAAAAGCTTAGAATAGTTCAGACCTCTAAGCATTGGGGATCTTACTTTGGGGGTTTTTTCCTTGCCCCCTACCTCAACACATTTCAGGTTTGGGGGAACTTCTTCAGGGCTGGGATTCTAACCTAAGAGCCCAGAGCTCCACTGCTGGTCCCAGCTCTGGCAAGACATGGCCCCAGTCTACGTCCCTACCCGTCGCAGCCCTGGCTTTCTTAGGGCAAATACGGGAGGACTATTAATACTCCAGTGTCTTCAAGCAGGAGACGAAAGCGAGCGTTTTCCCAACAGGATGCAGAATATTGGTGGACAAACTGGCAGGCACACCATGGTATTTGTTTTATCTGGAATCCGCTTAGCACAACAGCATCACTATAAGTGAAATACAAAATGTTTTAAATAAAAGAAAGGAACAAGTAAACCATGTTCCTCTTCCGTACCTTAAGGTATTTCAGAATATCAGTATCTGGGCCTCTTTCGTGTATATATTTTAAGGTTTGCCTTTTATTATCTTGCACTGAAATTCACGGCTGGATTTTGTCAAGCTTTCCCCTCCCCGTCCCTTTCTTTTGCCTTCCGAAAGGGTGCAAGGCACATCCCCAAAGCATGAGATTCCACAGCATCTTTTGCATTGCCCCTCGGTGGCCGGGCAAAGAAGATTTCTAGACACAGAAAGAGAACAAAAGCAAATGGGAACCAGCACCAGCCAACTCAGAAAAGAAGTCATCCTGAAGTTGTACGAAAAGCTCGGGACACAGAATGAAGTGGAAGTGCTGGGGAATTCTTAGCAGTCTGGGCCTGCGTCAGGAAAACAAATCTCCTGATCTGGTAAACACTTATTGACGGAAAATGTGGTCGACCATTACTCTTAGCCGTGCTGTTAAAAAGACCTTGGGGAAGGTTAACCTGATCACAGCCCCTGTAGGGGCAAAGACTGCGGGAGCTTTGTATTTTGTACCCATAAACCTTCGCCCGTTTTGGAAAATGTACGGGTTGCCTTTGTACGCGCATGCTCGCCTACCTGCAGATGGAGGGGTAACGTTCGGCAAGCACATTTACACAGAAACTCTAAAGTGTACAGATGCATTTATTCTCCACCCTGGAATGTCTCCTGCTAGTGCGAGTGAGGTTTCACGTGTACTTTTACACACATGACCCCCTGAGAGATTTTCAAAGCCCCACTCGTGCATAAAACAGGGTTTCGTGTGTACAAGTCACGTTGAACATCAGGTCCCAACAGTGACCATTTTTGTATTCCACCCCACCGCACCGAGAAGCCGATGTGCTAAAGTGCGTTGCGCTTTGCTGAAGGGTCACCACGCCAAACAAATTCCAAATGACGCAGGCAATTTTGTTTGCAAAATTATGCACAATGCTGTTTGCTGGGTTCACTCAGAATTTTACTTTTGTGACTTGCAATGCAAAAATAGGTAATGTGCTGCATGATTCTGCAAACCAGCTCGTTACCAGTGTTTGCATATCTACATTAGGCATGATAAAATGCACAAAAAGTATAGTTAAGGGGGGGAGTTTTTTGCCAAAAAATCAAGGAGAATTGCATTTGAATAATATTTAAATGAGCCAGTTTTGCACAAAAACATTTGCGTGAACCCACTTGCAGGTTGGTTCATAGGCTCCAATAAGCACTGGTAGTATATACAGCTGAGAAAAGCAACCCCAGCACTCCAGTCCCAGATGGATACCTTTGTTTGTCTCCTTATGTATTATGTTTCATGATTTATGCTTTATTTTATTTTATGATGGATATATTTTTGTTTATATTCTTGTTATTGACTTTTACTTTGCACCTCACCTTGAGCTTCATAAGAAAAGGCGGGGTGATAATAAATGAACCTGATTTAATTTGATATGTTTAAAGGGTGTAGCACTATAGAAGCAATGCTGTAAATTTTCAGGGCCACCACCTCTGAAAGAAAAAAAAATAGTATATTTTACTATTACAAACATCTGAGAAAATAAACCTTAAAAAGGCAAAACCAAGAGCTTTATTAAAAAAAAGGCCATTTTCCCACTCTTTGCCCATGGGATATAATCTTTACTGAATAAGATCCCTAGTGCAGGAGTGGCCAAACTCCGGTCCTGAAAAGCCACAAACAGGCCAGGCTTTCGGGATCTCCACAATTCATTTGCATGAGAGAGATCTGCATACAATGGTGGCAGGGCACGCAAATCTCTCTCATGCATATTCGCTGTGGATATCCTGAAAACCTGGCCTGTCTTGATGGCTCTCGAGGACTGGAGTTGGCCACCCCTGCCCCAGTGAGAAAAATCTAAATATAGTATTTTTAGAACAAAGACAAAAAAAAAAAAAGTGCGATGCGGCTATGGTTCTCATGTTGTCACAGACAAACGCAAAGGCAGCCCAGGCTCGGTGGCCAAATGATTCTTCGGTACCTGCCAAAGAAATAATTAGTAAACAGGATGCGAGCCGGGACAAAAGAAGGCAGGCCCGTCCCAGCACAGGGCAGCTTGAAATATGCAAACTAAGTCACAGCTGCTGCCAGCCTGTCAAGGACATGAACTGCGCTGCTTAAAGAATATTGGCATCGTCAGCAGCTGCTGTCGCCCACTCTCGTGGGAATACCTGGAGCCAGGAGGAATCCTGGACAGTGGGAAGGAAGGAAGATTTGGCTCATGCAGCCATTGTTTTGCCCCAACTTTGGCCCTATTGCAAAATTACCTCGCCCTTATCAGATGGCCATCATTTTTGATATGGTAGGTGCCGGGCCTGCCCTGCACCTTCTCCCCCCAGGTCTAGACCAGATCGGCGATGTTTTGCAGAAGTTCTCATGCCTGTAGGCAGACGGATTGAATTCAATGCCACCTAATCCCAGGAATAGAAGAGATGACCCAGGAATCAAAGCCAGGTCTGCCAGCCCACAGCACTGCCACTGTGCCAGGCCAGGAGTTTGATTTTGGGATCTTTCTACATTCTCTCTTTGGCCTTATGTAGGACAGCAGGCATCCCATGTGGTCATTCTTTTTCTATTGTATACCTATGACAATGCCATAACCAACATTTCCAATGAAAGCCCAGACTAGACAGACATCCTAATGACCCACAGTGAGGGTATTCCTAGGCAAAGGCTTACAGGCACCACACCCGCCCGCAGATCTCTCCTGAAATCAGCACAATTGCTCAGCTCTCAGTTTGCATTTTGCAAAGGAAGTGTTAATGTGTTATTTTTGTTTTTCCATCACATCCACCCAAATATTTGAAAAACATTTTTCTGAAAAACAGATGGCTGCTGGCATGCCCACACTGTTTCCCTTACAAGCAAACCAGGCGGCAGCAGCAGCTCTTCTGGAGCAAATCCAGGCATTTGTAGCTCTCCTTGAGATTCTCTTCCTGGGAGATATTCTGGAAACCCGCTGGACGGATAAGAAACGTGCACATGACGTGCAGCAGTGTGGCCTTTAAAAATGACAAACTGGCTCTGCTGAATCTATGGCGATCTCTTTTGTGGGCATTTCTAACAATAATAAGGGGAGCAGACATTTCTTCTTTTTCTTGGGAAAACAATAGATCGCTCGGGTAGGCCCAGATTTATGGACAGTTCCCCCCCCCCCCCCCCTTTACAGTGAGGTAAACCCCATGGGATGGGAAGCCAGGGTTCTGATTGGCTCCCGCCTAACAGTCCCTTTCCATGCAAAAGCCATGTGAAAATGTCTAGAAGATGGGGGGCGGGGGATTAAAATGATGGCTTCGTTATAACTTCCAATTTCTGGTGCATGATTTACATTTATTTTTATATTTCTAAACCTCTTCCTTCCTATAAAGCAGTGTACAACCGATTTTAAATAAATACAAATCAAAACTCAGAATAAAAAAAAATAATAATAATAATACACATCATATCACTTAAAAGCCATAAACAACCAAATAAGAACACAGCTAGAAATCAACTATAACAAAACTAGAATATATCAACAATATCCAGAAAGATGAAACCACAAAGCCAAAATTAAAAGGTATAGAAATATACTAAATGTATCCAAAGAAAGGCACAAATAACCACGCTTTTGCTACATTTTCTAGAAGTAGGTAAATCTTTAACTAGTTTTCAGACTAGGTATAATAGTAGCAATAACCTGAAGGGTAAGCTTTGTCCAGTTAGTAATGCCCCCATGAGCTGAAACGAAATTCCCTTCCCCTCGGCATCCTTCTAATCCGCTTACCTGTCTGTGTAAATTCCAGGGGTTTTGTTTTAAGCCTCTTTGGTTGCTAGCTAAGCTGTTTGAAAACTGTAACTTCAGCACCATTTCATTCCACTTCCCAGCAGGCCCTCGGCTCCGTGTCATTTCCTGTAATGATTTTAGCTACGTGTGCGCTGCTAAATTCATGGCAAAAGGAAGCTCGACGAACGTCAAGTGAACCCCAGGCCATGGCAGAAACTCCTTGTGAGAGTTTATGGTTTAGCCCTGTCTTTTAACGCTGCGCACCCTCGCAGTGACCTGGGCGTTAAGAAACCGTGTCCTGCTTTTCAGCGCGCATTGTTTTACGTTCAGATTAGTATTTTTTTAAACTCTCCAGGCAGTAAAGCTAATGAAATGCCCTTGCAGCAAGAGTTTCCAAAAGCGCATTAAGAAGAGTAAAACGGCACAGGTGAAATGCCCATTTTAACTCGGGAAGGGGAGAAGCATCCTTGAAGGCCATAAGCCACGGCAGCCACCATCACTTAAGTACTGACTTGTCCAGTAATCTGGCCAGCTGTTATCCTCTGCTAGATAAGCCGCCAGCTGTTACCCTCTGCTAGATAAGCCGCCAGCTGTTCCCCTCTGCTAGATAAGCCGCCAGCTGTTACCCCTCTGCTAGATAAGCCGCCAGCTGTTACCCCCTGCTAGATAGGCCGCCAGCTGTTGCCCTCTGCTAGATAGGCCGCCAGCTGTTGCCCCCTGCTAGATAGGCCGCCAGCTGTTACCCCCAGCTAGATAGGCCGCCAGCTGTTACCCTCTGCTAGATAAGCCGCCAGCTGTTCCCCTCTGCTAGATAGGCCGCTTCTTAGCCAGAGAAGTCAGTGCTTAACCACAGACATTTCCAAAAACTTTTAAAAACATTTTTTCCCCTTTTTGTTTAGGGGTTTTAAGTGCCAGCACGCTAGCGCTGGATACTTAACTCCAGCTCTGACCCGAAGTCACGTTTCCAGTGCTAAAAAAGGTCCCCTGGCCAGCTGCAGTCTCTCTGCATTGGGGAGTGCTGGTTAATACCCTCATGTGCATGGGATTTCCACGCGAGGGCGCTGAGCAGTGCTCCCATTTTCTGTGTGCAAACCTCCTTGCTGCGTCGGCGGTAAGTCCTGCGCCCAGAAAATGCGCATAGACGTGCAGGAGGAAAGGCGCTTTTTCGCCTGGGCCTCAGAGTATGTCTTGAGTATCTTTGGAGACGACTAGGCTGAAGGGACTCTCTATTTAGAGTAAATGAGTACTGACTACTTTTCTTAGACCCCCTCGATGTGAAAAACACAAACAGAAAAGCCCTGCACCCCTGTACCCGACCCTGTGGCGGCTCACTTTGACGTGAAGAAATCTGGCATTTCAGTTTATTCTGGCTCTTCACACAAAGGTCCCCGCTTCCAGGGCCTCGTTCCACCATTCACGCCTGCCTTTGCAGCCCTGGGCTTGAAAGATTTCCGACATTCCATCCGGGGTCTGATTCTATCACTGGGAAAATGCAGTTAGAGGTGATTCTGGATTACCTGCAAAAGCTGGAGAAGACCCTGCAGGTTCCAACATGAGCCCTGTAGTTTAGCAGCCGGATATCCTCCGAGATTGCAGGAGACGGCAGTCGCATTCTTGTTCTGCTCTTTAGGACACTGAACCTCTGCAGCTGCTTACGGCAAATTATTTCCAGGTGACTGCCCATAACTCTTCCCCTATTCCTTATTCTAAATAGGACTCTTTTTCACGGGGATCCCTCCATCGCCTTTAAATTCCTTGTGAAACAATAAATCAAAACTTGGTGCCTGCAAAGCCTAAAAAAGAATAATTTTTCCAAGAGAATATTTTTTTTGGCAAGGGTTTGATTGATACTTCTCTTCCTGGTTGTTATTTAGACGCCCTTCCCTCCCATCATCTGCCCCAAGCAACACACAAGAGCCCACAGGGTCAGTGCATCATACTCCGCTTCCTGCCTCCGAGGGTTGTAGGCTTGCCCCAGAGATCATAGGCTTTATCTGGAGAAGCGCACTTTAAAAAAAAAAAAAAAGCAATAATATTGGCTGTTTAAAACCAAAAATTGACAAATTACTGAGAATGAGAGCTCTGCCGGCAGGGAACACCCTTACCTTTGTGTATGGTTTACAATATGGTTCAAATCTTGTTATTTCTCCGAAAAACTGAATGCAGAGCCATGGGACTGGTCAATTCTGCCTTTTCAAGTGAAGTGAGGCCCAGTACCGGATCAGAAAAGAAGGAGGGGTGACAATTACGGACCATTTGGCCAGTGGAGAGGGTGCAAGCTACACCAGAACATGACCTCAGGAGAAATGTGGCCCAGGAGCTTGGAGGGAAAAGCGACAGGAGGATGTAACTAGGATCCTAAGCAGTGCTGAATGTTGAGCCGGGGGCGGCTGATTTCCACCTTCGGGACTGTAGACCACATGCAGTATTTGATTCTGGCTTTCCTTAGTTTACCAAGCAGCAGGAGCTCCCTGGCAGTCAGAAGATCAGACTCAATAAAGCGCTGGTAATTTTTGTAGCATGCCGGCTGCATAAAGAGGTTGAATGGGTTTGGGTTTTTTTTTTCAATCCTGCTTCCTGCTCCTTTTGGGCCTTCAGCTCAGTCGGAACCAGTGCTGGGACATGGCAGCGTGGGAGTTCATTTGCAATGACCTGGGGATTTTCCTCCCATTTATTTAAGCAATGTTCACAGTGGCTTACAATAATAAAATTATAAATAGCATAAAAATTCATAGTATAAATACAGCATAAAATAAGAACATAAGAATTGCCATACTGGGTCAGACCAAGGCTCCATCATGCCCAGTATCCTGTTTCCAACCATTGTCAATCCAAGTCACAAGTACCTGGCAAGTATCCAAACATTAAACAAATCTCAAGTTACTATTGCTTATTAATTAATAGCAGTTTATGGATTTTTCCTCTAGGAACTTCTCCAAACCTTTTTTAAATCCAGTCACACTAACTGCCATAAACACATCCTCTGGCAATGAATTCCAGAGCTTAACTATGCATTGAGTGAAAAATAATTTTCCTCGATTTGTTTTAAATGTGCTACTTGCTAACTTCATGGAGTGCCCCTTAGTCCTTCTATTATCTGAGAGAGTAATTAACCAATTTACATTTACCTGTTCAAGTCCTTTCAAGATTTTGTATCCCCCCTCAGTTGTCTCTTCTCCAAACTGAACAGCCCTACCCTCTTCAGTCTTTCCTCATAGGGGAGCCGTTCCATGTCCCTTTATCATTTTGGTTGACTTTCTCTGCGCTTTCTCCAGTGCAGCAATATCTCTTTTGAGATGCGGCGACCAGAACTGCACACGGTATTCAAGGTGAACAAAAATGGGAGAACTTCAGTGGAAAAAGAGAGGTACCCAGCTTTAGTGATATTTACATGCGGCTTCAAGGAAAGAACCCAAGATTGCACACAAACTCGATAGTATGACTGCCAACGCTTCAAGAAGGAAGATTATCTGGTAACGCTACCCTGCTAAGTATAATCATTTCAGTATTTGCAGCATTCGTCGTGTTTATTCTATAAAAGCCAGTTCTGTATAACAATCAAGTGACTTTCTAGCAATTTCAGTGTGTGAGACTGAATCATTCATTAGCATAATGAACTGAACATCATCCGCATATATGCGGAAACTCAGACCCAGCCCTGCCAGCAACTCACAGCTAAACCTTATGGGCACAGAGAATCCGAAAAAAAACCCCTAAAAAACAAACAAACAAGGAAATTTAACTACATTACTAAATGGTATAAGTTGGGAAGAAAAATTAAAGCAGGAAAACTGCTCATCTGAATGGACATTAGAAATGGAGGAGGAAATATCCGCTTATGATATGGAATGTTTATTCACGCTGATAACCTGGAATACTGGGAATATGAACTTGGTCCTCCACCACCACCTTACACTCAACGTAGCTATGACAGGACTTCTCATCTTTGCTCCCAAACCCTCAGCCTGCAACCTCATGGCAATAGTAACATGGCAGGTAATATCAGACAGAGATCAAGGACCATCCAGGCGGAGATGTAGGGCAAGCAGGATGAGATCTATTGCCATGATTCGTGAAGAAGCAGTGCACCGAACTGGCCAAGATGAATCATAGCCTGAAACAAACCATGGACTGAAGAAATCAGTCAAAATGTAAACACAGGAAGGTTTCAGGATTTGCTTAAGATAACATAGTCAGTGCTGGATGTAGGATTTTAATCTACAGTACTAGAATACGCAGTTATGTCATCTACACTTCAAGCATCTAACCTAACCTAGGGGTTAGTGGGCTACAAGCCAGGGTTCAGATCCCACTGCCACTCCTTATGACCTTGGGCAAGCCACTTTACCCTTCATTGCCTCAGATTGTGAGCCCTCTGGGGATAGGGAAATACCTACAGTACCCGAATGTAATCTGGTCTGAAGTGCCTGGAAAAAAAGCAGAATATAAATAAATAATGCCATAATTCCACTCAAATAATTTTTGAGACATCAACTAGATTAAGTGGAAGGGACATCTGATTGCATCATGCAACACGTGTGTGTGTGTGTGTGTGTGTGTGTGACTCTCCTTATCCTTTTGGGCAATTGCCAGTGAATCAGCTTTGATTCGGGCTGATTGCTGCATGTTTCAAAGCCTGTGAAGGCCAGGCTCCAGCCCTTGTAGCATGACAGCACACAGGCCAATGTGGCACTCATTATGTCTCCAGCCGTCTATGTATATCACATAGAGCGGCTACACTGCATTAATGCTAGTTAGTGGTAGGGTGGAATTAGGAAATGGATTTGGGTTATTTCCTACTTGCTTCAAATAGTTCCATGAGGTTTTCAGTACTCCGATGAATAACTACCAGATGGCAGCGGGATTTCAAGTCTTTAGAGGTGGCTGTGATGAAATATACACCAAAGGCTATTCAGCATTCCTTGATACTAATTACAGTGTGGGTCTCCGCACTGGGTAGGAGCCCGAGTCCTACTGTGGGACCCAAACCACACGTCTTGGGGCTGGAGCCAAGAGAGTCACCAACTGAGCTATATATTGACATTTTAACCCTAATTTTGAATGATCTTCATCCCTCAGTGGTTTCGGATAAAGCCAGGACATTTTTTTCAATGGGAGACATGACCAAAATTAGAGTATATTCCAACACATTCCCCCTTATCAGCGAAGGAAGAAATTTCCACGCCATATGGCAAGTTTGTTTTCGCTTGAGCTGCTTCCTGCTGGCTTCTTGTGTTCACACATCATGTGCTGTAATTACAGCTTCTAAGTATAAACTTAAAACCGAGCCTATACCGTTTATGCAGCGAGCATATGGACGCACTGAAAATAAACAGCACAGAGAATTTTAGACCAATAAACTACCTGATGATAAGGTGTTACCATAAAACAAGGCCCGGTCTTCCACAATAAAGCACGTGAATCTGTTCCTTTACTCCCGATGGGGACTGTTTAGATCCTGGGCGGAAAAAAAGAATATTTGTGTCTCCTGTAAATCAACAGCAGACAGGGAGCGCGGGAAAGGCGGAGGGTGGTGTCGTGTCCATGTCGCCTACCTCTGTCCCAGAGGCTGGGCTCCTACAATCCAAGCATGGAGTCGTTCTGCTCCTAACAAGCAGGAGCTCGCAGACAAAACACAAAAAAAAGGCGTGATTAGACGTGTTCCTTCCACATTCTTTTTGCAAGATATTTCTAGGTTTGTAAGTCTTGGCATTCGGTGAGGTTTCCTAAATGTAGGCCCTATAGCTGTTTAGTTTCTGTGGGTCTTGGAAAGAACGACACACCTCCGGCCCCGCAGAAACAGAAAACTCCTGCTCCCACTGCCAGCAGCCGATGAGAAATGTCCTTATAGGAAATCCAGGTCCTTTAATAAGCCCGGTGATAGCCCAAGTAAGGCCACTGCGGACAATACTTTGAAATTATCGGTTTAGTGTGCGGTGGCAGTCAAAAAAAAAAAAAAGCAAACCGAATGTTAGGGATTATTGGGAAAGGAATGGAGAATACAATGGGGAATATACCATAATATCTCTGTACTGCTCCATGGCGAGACCGCACCTTGAGTACTGAGTGCAATTCTGGTCGCTGCCTCTCATGAAAGAAATGGATGAACTGGAAAAAGATACAGAGAAGGACAACCAAAATGATAAAGGGTATGGAATGGCTCCCCTATGAGGAAAGACTAAAGAGGTTAGGGCTGTTCAGCTTGGAGAATAAACATTTATCAATCACTTTTGAGTGATTTTTAATCAGTAAAGCAATTGATAAATGATGTTAAATAAATATGAGAGGTCTATAAAATCATGAGTGTAATAGAACTGGTAAATGTAAATTGGTTATTTACTATTTCAAATAATACAAAAACTAGAGGACACACCATGAAGTTAGCGAGTAGCACATTTAAAATAAATTGAAGAAAATTATTTTTTTACAACACACAAACACTGGAATTCATTGCCAGATGATGTGGTTAAGGCAGTTAGCATAGTTGGGTTTAAAAAAGGTTTGGACAAGTTCCTGGAGGAGAAGTCTATAAACTGTTATTAACCAGAAAGACTTGAGAAAAGCCACTACTTATCCGTGGGCTTTAGCAGCATGGGATCTATCTACCGTTTGGGGTCCCGCCAGCTACTTGTGACCTGGATTGGGCACTGTTGGAAACAGGATCCTGGCTTTCTTTGATGGACCCTGGGTCTGACCCAATATGGCAATTCTTATGTTTAAGGGCTTGTACTGTGGGCTCCAAAATGCACACAATCCTCTCTCTCAGAGCCAGAAGAGTTTCAAGGTTTGCATACCACGGGGGTATTAGGATGCTTTTTTCATTAGAGATCTCTCCAAAACCAGGTTTAATGGTGATTTTTGGAAGGACAGCAAGTTGTCACCTGGATTTTCCCTTCCACAAACTAAGACTGCAGTGTAAACACTGGACAGAGAACTCGATCTCAGTAATCTCTCTTTCTTCATGCAGGTTGGCTCTAATCGGTCAATAAGGAGCCCTTGATGGGGGGGGGTCGAAGGTTGACTTGCAAAGATAAATACAAATTTAAGGCATGAACCCTCACCAACCATCCCGCTCCCCTCCGGGGCTAAAAGACGAGCCAGGACCAGGATCTGTGGTAGGACTGGAGGTCCCCCTGGGGGGCTACTGCCTTCCTGTGATGATTCAGACAGGACTGTCTGCCTGCGATTATTACTGCTTCCCCACCCCCCCCCCCCGAGTCATCCTTAGGGGCAGGGGAATTGGGGCCTCCGCCCAGTGTCCTGCACCCCACGGGAGCCCCGTCTCCTGCAAGTGGCTCGGCCACGACGCGATCCTCCCTCCCGCTGGCAGACAGCATAGGAGAGCACAGCTCTTACCCGCCGGGCCCTCCTCTGTCGTGATCACAGCGTGGGAAAAGCACCGGTGGACGGGGTGGAGGGGCACCACTGATGCTTTTCTCTCTCTCTCTCTCCCCACCGGTGCTTTTCTTTCTCCTCTCCTTCGCCTACTGGTGCTTTTTTTTTTTCCAGATTTACATTCAGGAAACTTTATCGTCGTGAAAACATTTCTACGTGTGATGCGAAAGTAATAATAAAGTGGTTAAAAGGAGGAAAAGGAATAGTGCTAATAACTACAATTACAGGGTCCAGAACGGTGACTAGTATGGACCATTACTTAGGTTCTGGAGCTGGTTCCAGGTCACAGCGCACAAGTCCAGTGCCCTGCAAAAAACAAAAAAAGTAAAACGAGCTTTGCAATGATACGGTCCAAGGTCCCAGTGTGTTCCTTCCTACGCCAGCATCGTCATTCACCTTACAGAAATATTCTGTACAAAGGGGATCCGGGAGCTGACCCGGTTGTGCAGCTTCTTTCCTTCTCACAGGAGGCGCATGGAAGTTCGGGGATGCGTTGCTGCACGCCGCCTTAAAACCTGCTAGGGAAGGCTGGACCGCTTGGGCATAGAAAATATTTTAGGGGGAGAAACGCGCATATAGGACTTAATTCATTGTGGCTCCAGCTCACGCCACGTTCTCCTCAGCCCGCGGGTCTGCCCTGGGGGCTTTGCAACAGTGGCGAGAGACTGGGACGGAGGGGCAGGGACAGAGGAATTCCCTAGGCAAATCTTTCACGCTGTCGGGAAGCCGTCTCGCCACCCAGTCCCACCGCCAACAGCCTGCTGGGGGGCCTTGCACTTGGGAGGGGGTTTCCCCTCCCCCCCCTCTCCTACTATGCCAATTAGTCATGAAATATTCTGCTAATGAATTCCTTTGACAATACAGGAAAAGAAAAAAAGCGAAGCGGATCTGAAATGCAAGACTTCGGCCTGCGGGGGCCTGTGAACGTTGCTGATAAGTGATAACCAAGGCGAGCCAGGGAGTCAGCGGCAGGAGAGTTCATCGCTCTGCATCTTCAGGTGACGAACGGTGTCCCCGATGACGACAAACCCGGCCCTGATTGCGGGGAAGATGGGTCTGGGATTCAGGGGCAGCAGCTTCCCTGTCATTTTGAACATCAGACTGGGAGTTTTACAATTTAGGGAGCAGGCTGTGAGCGACAGAAATACATTCAGGAAAAAAGGATAAAGCACAAAAGTGCTCCTTTAATAAATCAAGGCAGTAAGGAACGGAGATGCCCTGGGGGTCAGTTTTCAAAGAGGCCGCATAGTTGGAAAGGGCCCGGGTGCTTTTAGCTCGTTTCCAAAAAGAAATGACCCAGATAATCTAATTGGGAAAACGTCTCGTACCTGCCACGTGTTCTGCGTGGGCTGCACCGTGCAAGCAGCCAAGGAGGATGGACCTGGCGTGTGGACGCTGGAGAACCTCTCCTCATCCCGGGGGGGGGCAGCCTTCACACAGGGCGATCTCAGCAGGAAGAGCAGGAGCCTCTGGTCCCTCGCACTGCGTAGACTCCTTCGGTTGAACAGGGGGGGATGGTCGGTGAAGAATTTCTAGGACCATTCACACTGCAGCAGGCCTCTGTTAGGCAATGGCTTATTCATTTATTTGTTTAAAATACTTATACCCAGCCTATCTACCATGCTGAGGGGGGAGGGGGAGGTCACAATCTTACATCCATAGATACACATAAAACAAAGAATAATCATAAAATAAAAAAACAGTAAGAAAAACCCAAAAATACATAGATGTTAGTAGATAAGCCCCTGTCGTAGAGATAAAAAATGAAAGCCACCAACCCCTACTGCCAGGTAGGAAGGTGAAAGGCGCTGCATGGGCTGAGCCCTGACCTTCATGAAACGTTGAGCATGAGGAGCTCTGTCCCGTCTCTCCCCCGTTTCCAGGCGAAGCGAGGAGGCCGACCACAGACCACAGAACACTCGCAGCGCTTTCTTCTTCACTGAGGCGATGCCCATGAAAGGACGGAGAGAGCAACGTATTGGACCGACCCAGTACACAGGGCACAACTTCCGGCTGAATGCGCAGGGCGAGAGAAAAGAAAACCGAGGGCCTTCAGAGCCACGCATCCCCAAAGCTCCCAGAAGAGATGATGATTATTATGATCAGTGATGTGTATAGCGCTAGCAGGCATATGAAGCACTGTAGAGACACAGAAGAGAGAGAGAGAGAGAGAGAGAGTGCCTGCACTGGAGCCCACCACCCAGACAGAATAAGAGGCTTTGAGTTAAAACAGCCGGGCTGTGATCGGGAAGCCCTAAAGCAGGCAGGTTAGAAGTGGGATTCATTCAGAGTAAAACTCACTTTATGTGGGTGGTTTGGTTTGCAGCAATGTGACACGACATCGCTTGGACTGCTCTGTGGGTCCCCCGTGAGGCCTTCCTGCCAGCAGGGTGGCACCCAGAAGGATCGCTTAATACTTGGCGCAGGATTTTAGGCGAGCGAGAGAAAGCAACTGCAGGCACTGGCGTGGGGAGGGAGCTCATCCAGAAGGTGGCCCGGCCTCTCCCTGCTTTGTGTGCAGGAAAGGGGGTTCCACGCCAAGCCGCTTCCCAAACACCGCGCTCCGGATCTGCCGGAGGAGACTCTACCTGCTCAGAGATGCAATCCGAGCCCTCGCCTGTCACTCAGGTGCTTTCCAGCTGGCGGAGCAGATTCAAATGGTAAATGGTGCTGCACCATGGGGCAGTGACCAGCCTGCCTGGGTGCAAAGTCATCTCCTTCCTCAATTTCAAAGGCAGCCTGCAGGCAGTCATTTCCCTGGGGAAACCCTCCTGCATACACCTGAGCCGCAGACGGTTTTGGCACCTGCTTTTTTTCTGCAGGTAAAATTTATGTGGAAGAGAGATTGGAAAATGCCATGATCCCACCCAAAACCCATCCCCTCAGTCCAGCTGAAGGTCCGGGCGCTACGGGACCCCCATCCGTGCTTCTGATTACAGAGATACCCCATGCTCGTTAGCATTTGTACTCACTAAAGGGAACACGTCAAGGCTTTAGTGACTCGGATGCCATTTCTCGTCTGTGCAGTCAGCCGGGTCCTGCACGAGATGGATTTGCATGCACACAGCCTGTTCACTAAGGATATCCTGAAATCCCCACCCCTGGCCTGCGGTAAAGCAGTCTTGTGTGCACACCAACTGGTAGTGACCTTTAGTGAATTAGCTCCTTGCTGACTTGGTCAATGAGTTACAGAAAACAGGCAGGGTCTGGGGGGTTGATTTCCCCTCCTTTATGCACCTTTGGTGTCCTGTACAGATTATCCTGAACATCACTTTAGGAAGGAGAAAAGCCAAAGGTCTGGCTCAGCCTCTGTGGCAGCTGAGAAAACATGCTTAAATTCCCAAGCAAAGAGATATTAATTAATACTCCTACAACTGAGTGGTTTTTATCTGCAACCCATTCCCTACATAAAGCAAAAATAGCCCAACCAACTTAGGAGTTTGAGTCTGACTTTGAGAGAACAGAGCTCAGAAAGAGCATTACAGACCTCGTCTTACAAATAGCTGAAAAGAAAGTACCCAGGGGTGAAAATGCCTCGGAAACACTTCCGGTTTACACTCTCTCCCATCCAGCTGCAAGTAACCCTGTTTGAGGGTTTTCGTGTGCGATGCACGTGAGTTTGGCAGAACAGTTCCTCACATCCACTTCCTGCACAGCGGGACAATATTGCACTTTCCATTTCACCTTCCTTAGTTGGCGCATTTCTAATGAATCAGGAAATTAGTTTTAAACTGCAAAGCACAATTCTAGGTTTCAAATTAGTTTTACGTTCCAGGCAGCTCAAGGATATAACCTGGCACTGTTACAGTATAGCAGAAACTACTCTGCACTCTATGTTCTAAAACACTTGTTTTCAGGAGCGACTGAACACTACATGATGAAGGAGATTCAAAAAGGGCCGAATAAAGTGCTGAATGGCACCCAGAGGTATTTCATGCACCCTACTGTAGTGATAACAACACAGTGCACAACAAACTTTTGTATACAAAATTTTGCATTTACAAACAATAAAATATGACTTGACCTCCATTAACTTGACCCATAGCTGGTGTGATACTCTGCGTGTCCCTTCTGAATGCCCTGTGAAGGTTTGAGTCATATTTTGACAACAGGCTGCTGGAACCCTTTGCAGGTACTCACATCCGGAGATCCAGACTCACCTTGTGCATTGTACTTAATCCCTGAATCATTATGTACACAGGAAAGGAAACCAATAATGTTTAACTTAAAGCCATGGAATAAACAAACCTATTGCAGCCAAAAAAAAAAAGGCATAGCTGAACGTGAGCAAAGCATAAAGAGCGTGCTCAGAAAAAAAGCATCCAGCAAGGTCAGTGCTGTCCCTGAATAACTTTGCGTCATCACATTTCCGAGTGGGGGATGAGCCCCATCAGCGTCCCCGCGCTCTCTCAGCCACCTCCTTTGCTTCAGTCACTTGAACAGGCCCAGCTCAGATTCTCCCTCCTGCAGGGGCACCTCTTGTTTGCCTTCTGACTTTTTGTGCCACTGTTTTCGATCAGGGAAAGAAGATCCCTCAATGGTGGCTTAGCTCCCCATGGCTCTAGAATTATTTTTAGCTCTGGAACTCTCCTCCGCTCAGTAAACGCATGGAGCTCTAGAACTTCTGGAGGAAGTATTCTTTCGCACAAGGTTCTATCCACGCCAAATGCAATAAAATGACATTCCCCCCCCCCGAAATGAAGAAGAAACGGTGCACAGTAGCAGGTGTATGAGAGGGGAAAGTGCAGGAATAAGATTGTATTCTGGAACTGAAGGGAAAGATCAGAAGCAGGGGCAGAAAGACAGAGGCTGGCAAGCAGCCTGAATCCAAACCAGGAAGTGCTGCTGACCTAGGGATCCAGTCCGAGGGCTATGCACCCAGAGGGACTATGAATCCTTTACTGCTTCGGAAAATGACCACCAAAGTGCACTGAGCCGACGATTTCAATGCAATAACTATGACGCCCAGATCTCTTTCCAGGCTGGTAACTCCTAATATGGAACCTAACATCGTTTACCTACACCATGGGTTATGTTCCCCTATATGCATCACCTCCTACAATTTATCACAAACTATTCTGCATAATTTTATGTCATCTGTAAATCTGATCACCTCACTCATCGTGCCTCTTTCCAGATCATCTATAAATACATAAAAAAAGCACAGATCCAAGTACAGATCCCTGAGGCACTCCACTGTTTACCTTTTTCCACTGAGAAAATTGACCATTTAATCCTACTCTCTGTTTCCTGTCTTTTAGCCAGTTTGTAATCCACGAAAGGGCATCGCCGCCTATCCCATGATTTTTTAGTTTTCTTAGAAGCCTCTCATGAGGAACTTTGTCAAATGCCTTCTGAAAATCCAAATACACTGCATCTACCGGTTCACCTTTATCCACATGTTTATTAACCCCTTCAAAAAAATGTAGATTTATAAGACAAGACTTCCCTTGGGTAAATCCATGCTAGCTATATCCCATTAAATCATGTCTAGCTATATGTTCTGTGATTTTATTCTTTATAACAGTTTCCACGATTTTTCCCGGCACTGAAGTCAGGCTCACTGGTCTATAGTTTCCCGGATCACCCCTGGAGCCCTTTTTATATATCGGGGGTTACAATGGCCACCTTCCAGTCTCCATGTACAATGGATAATTTTAATGATAGGTTATAAATTACTTATAATAGGTCTGACATTTCATTTTTTAGTTCTTTCAGTACCCTAGGATGCATACCATCCGGTCCAGGTGATTTGCTTCTCTTCGGTTTGTCAATCTGGCCTACTGCATCTGCCAGGTTCACCATGATTTGTATCAGTTTATCTGGAATCATCACCCTTGAAAACCATCTCTGGAATGATTATCTCCCCAACATCCTCCTCAGTAAACCCTTTCCAGTCATCTCTTCCACTAAAAGAACCACACAAGAGATCCCATAAGAAAACCCTAAGCAGGTCCCAACTGACCTTTACTCGTGCTATGGCAAACCTAGGGGCATCTTCAGGGCTTGTCTATAACACCAACGCAATAAAAAGAAATGTACAACGGCCACGTCAGATCCGGGTACCAGAGATGACAAATTCAAAACCCAGATACTGATGAAGTAGTGTGGATGCCGTGTTAGTCCTCAGGAAATAGAGGCCAATACATTAAATAAATAAATAAATAACCGGTGCTACCTTTTTATTGGACTAATGCAGCACATCGCTTCCCTCCCAGCTTTTGAGAGATACATTCCTCTCCTCAGGTTACACCTGCTCACTCTGTTTGCACCCGATGAAGGGAGAATGACTCCCGAAAGCTACTCAAGAAATGTATTTAGTCCAATAAACAGGTAGCAGCATTTTTGTTCTGTTTTATTGACCTTTAATTCCAGCCACAAAATCCACCTCTCTCTCAACTTGCAGTGGCCCTAATAAGTGAGATTTCTGTAAGTTTCAATATTTCTTTCCTATAGCCCCCCACCCCCAACCTGTGCCCTAGATATTCACACCCCCGCCCCCCCCCCCCCACAAACTTGTTCCCCTACAGAAAGTTCTTGAAGAGTTTGCAGTGCAGAGGTCCAGCCCTTTCTGACCCGAGCACAAGGTGAGTGCATGTAAGATGCTCTCTCGCTTTACGAAGACTTTTTTGTGTGCGCCTCTTTAGGAGATAAGTTAATTATGAATGTGCGTGACAGGAGCCAGGGCTGAAACCTTGACAATTGGGGTTACTGCTTCCTAGTTTCAAACTTGTGCTAATCCACCCCCTTTCTGTTTCAATATTTAAGAAGGGGATACCACGCAAGTCTTGGGAGCTGAATTGCATGCTTAGGAGGGCAACCATCTTCCGTTGCCTGTGACACCCTAATGATGAGTGCAAGCTGTGAAACAGGCAGTCAAGTGGATCTGAAATGCATTCCAGGGCTTTCTCCCATTCCTCATTTAATCACAAAAAAAAAAAATGGTAGACCATCCTCTGCTTCGTTGCCCATCCAGGAAGCAAGCTCAGCAAGGAAAGAACGTCCATAAACAAAAAGGTGGCAAACTCTCTACTGCTCCCGCGGTGAACTGCACGAGGCAAAGCGAAGTGGCCTGACAGGCACTTACTGCTTAAACACCTTTTCAGGGCTGCAAAAAAAAGAGTTTCTGCTTTTTGTGGCAGCAACCAGCCGGCCCGGGGCCGCGGCACAATGCGTCGGAGATTCACGCGGAGCGCCCAAGATCAATGCGGACCTCAGTGGAAATTCCGCACCAACCACACCGTCCCGATCAAGCAGATCCATGTCCAAAACTGAAAACTATGAGCTGGGTTTTCTGAGCTTCCCACCCCCCCCCCCCCAGTAGACACAGAGGGGGGTCATTTTCAAAGGCATTTCTGTGAGTCACTGGCCCCCCAAATGCGGATAAGTGGGTACGCATATTAGTTTACCCGGACTGGGCGGAGGCGTTCCCGAGGACCAGGCTAGGGAAGGAACTGCACTTCGCGCGAACATTTTTCCTTCTTCAAAACCATGGACGTAAATTCCCTTGGAAAACATCCACACACGCAGCAACAGGTGTGTGTGTGTGGGCAGGTAAATTTGGTGGGATAACTTGTGAACTTGCACAGGTGCGTTTGCCTTTACAAGCTGGTGCAACTTTTGTGTGTGTGCTTGCCAGCAAATCTATGTGAGTTGTTACAAAATGACCCCAGTATGGGATAAAGCCTCCAATTAATCAGGTCTTAAGTCTCATAAAAGCTATCCTAGCCCTTTCCTGCCATAAATTTCAAACTGTACTACAGCTATCAGGATACTTTTTCTGCTAACATTCAAAGAGCGTTTTGTTTTGTTTTATTTTATTTATTTTTTTTGCCTCAAACCCTTTCACCACACTATCTTCAAAAGCTAGTGGTAACTCCATTATCACAATGAATATTTCTAGGGTACCAGAGTGGCAGTAAAAAGCCAAGTTCCACAGAACATAAAAACATGAGATCATTCCTTATAACATTTTGCTCCCAGCAAAATCCACCCATTGCTCTCTTCCAAACCACAGACTAACTTGGCAGTACTAATATCCTCTTACTGTTACTTAATGTTTTCAGTATAATAAATACAATGTCATCTTAAAAGAATTTCTAAGGCCAATAAAAATATTTGGTGTTACTGGTCCATTCATTAAGTCATTAGGTCTCTGTACACGGAATAATGTGGGCTTATAATGGAATATAGTAAGGTGAGGAGAACTTATTAAACCCTTAAAATGCACAAAATACAGTCTGGTGCACTTTCCGGGAGCTGAGAAGTTACTTAAATTTACCAGGGAGGGTCTCATTGTTTTCTAACCAACGGAAAGCCAAATACCGCCATTGCCGGGGAGAGGGAGGACTAACTCAGAGCGTGTTTGGCAATAGCAAATGGGATTTTCCAATATTGCTGACGGAAGGGTGCAATTCCATACTTAGGCAATGATAATAATGAGGACGTTCGCACTGATGTCCAATGAGAAAAGTCATGTCGGGAAGAGGGCGACGACTTTACAGTGAATAAAAACATTTCTGGGAGGGGGGGGGGGGGTACTGAATGACTGGCATCTTAGGGTCCCGAGGATAAGAGGATAACCAAACGGAACACTGTGACAGCAGGAAAACAGAACAAGCCAAGCTGCTACAGAACCTACATAGTAGCAGAATATGTCAATTCAATCACACATGCAAAATACAAACAGACCCTCACCAAATGCAGAATAAAGTGATCATAAAGTAGTAATCTGAATTGTAAACTGCAACAAGCCAGACTATGAATGCAGTACAACAATGTAAAAACAGAACATGACAATTCCTCATAATCAAAAAATAAAATCAGGAAATATAAATCATCAATACAAGTAAATCATACTAATACAAGAATATTTCAAAACAGCTGCCAAAAATATAACATCCAATAATTTAAAACTCACATACATTTTCCAAAGACACGAACACCACCCAATACTTAGGATAGAAAATCCCCTGCTGTCCATACCTGGGATCTTTTGATTTCCAGATGCCCTGAGATTGTCATGGATTAGCAGGAGGAGAGGAGAGGGGTTGTTGCTCAGTCTTTCTCCTTTCCCTCATACATACACACATGCTCACACACAGACATGCACACCCATGCAGATATGCTCTTACACACACACACAGCTATGCTTTCTCATATAGACATGCTCTCACAGGCACACACAGACAGGCTCTCCAGACACACACACATGCAGATATGCTCTCACAGGCACAGACAGGTTCTCCAGACACACACACATGCAGATATGCTCTCACAGGCACACACAGACAGGTTCTCCAGACACACACACATGCAGATATGCTCTCACAGGCACAGACAGGCTCTCCAGACACACACACACACACACACACACATGCAGATATGCTCTCACAGGCACACACAGACAGGTTCTCCAGACACACACACACGCAGATATGCTCTCACAGGCACACACAGACAGGCTCTCCAGACACACACACACGCAGATATGCTCTCACAGGCACACACAGACAGGTTCTCCAGACACACACACACATGCAGATATGCTCTCACAGGCACACACAGACAGGTTCTCCAGACACACACACACACACATGCAGATATGCTCTCACAGGCACACACAGACAGGCTCTCCAGACACACACACACACACGCAGATATGCTCTCACAGGCTCTCCAGCCACACACACTGGCACGCTTTCTCTCTCACACACACACATGCAGATATGCTCTCACAGGCACACACAGACAGGCTCTCCAGACACACACACACACATGCAGATATGCTCTCACAGGCACACACAGACAGGCTCTCCAGACACACACACATGCAGATATGTTCTCACAGGCTCTCCAGCCACACACACTGGCACGCTTTCTCTCTCACACACACATGCAGATATGTTCTCACAGGCACACACAGACAGGCTCTCCAGACACACACACACACACGCAGATATGCTCTCACAGGCTCTCCAGCCACACACACTGGCACGCTTTCTCTCTCACACACACACATGCAGATATGCTCTCACAGGCACACCCAGACAGGCTCTCCAGACACACACACATGCAGATATGCTCTCACAGGCTCTCCAGCCACACACACTGGCACGCTTTCTCTCACACACACACACGCGCGCGCTCTCTCACTCACATCCCCCTCCTCCCTTTAAGAAACACAGCGGCAGCCTCCTCCCTCAGCCCCAGCAGCTGACAGTCCGTCTTTCTTGAGGCCAGGGGGCTGCTGCACGTCCTTCCTGGGACAGCACCGTTCTTTCTGCTGCTTCTTCCCGCCCACGCGGATCCACCATTTCCTGTTCCGGGCCTCCAGGGCGGGACGAAGGAGACGTCATGAATCACCGCTCCCGCCCCTGGAAATGAACGTGCACTATCCCACCTTCCAGCCGCAATGGAGAAGGAAACTTTGAAATTGCAGTTGGAAGCAGCGGTCTGCAAACCGGGAGAACCTAGGCACGTGAATCGATTGGGCAGGACGATACCGAGCCCTTACCGAAGCTCAAGCACGGAAACGATGCGAGTTTCAAGCAAGGCACGCCCGCTAGGCTCTTCCCTGCCGGCTTCAAAGATGTCGTTCTGCCCCGGGTGCAAACGAGTGAATCATGTCTCATCCTTCCACGCTGTGCCTTAGCAGAGCCAACTCTTGTTATTGAGCCTGGATGCAGAATGGCTCCACCGCCTCCCAAGATTAACAGCGCCCAGGCATTGCCCCCATCCGATGGTAACATTGAGCTCAATGCACGCGCTCAGCCTTACCTCCTGAAATGATGTCCATGCACCTTGCAGACCCTTCAGAGTTAGGGCACAAAACCTGGCACTCGTTGATCACCTTTGTCTCAAGCACATCCGATCCTTCCGGTTCTCGGTGGCGCTGCTTCGCCTTCCACGACGAGGACCTCTTTTTTTTTTCCCCCCAATCGGAGGTCTTTTTGGAAAGTGGACTTCCCTATGACATCACGGTCTCTGCCGCTAAACTGGAGACGCGACTCTGGTCCGAGCAGTTGCAGGAGGTGGTGATGGGACCTGGGGGGGAGGGGTCACCCACCCTAGGCCAGGCCTGCATGCGAGTACCAGAACTGGATTTCTAGGGGGAAAAAAGCATTGATGTGACCCGTTCTACATATGTGTGCGCATGAGATACATGAGTAGCTATTGCCAACATGCATATATACGCGTGACACATGCTCAGCTGTACAGACAGCGCGCTAGCTTAGCATGACACGTGAGCAGCGATTATAAAAAATACCAATTCCCTTCAGCTTGCCTGCTGGGAGTATTCATTTCTATTGTGTATGTAAGTGTGCAGGTGGATGAGGGAATTAGATCCTCGTGCATAATGTGTATATTCACATGACTACATGCAGGGATTCCCAGCCTGCTGTTGGCTTCTTCTTCCCCCTGACTGAGCCGCTTTCCTCTGTGTTGTTTGCTCACTGCCGCTTTCCGTGGGGGTCTGCTGTGTGATACAGGAAGTCCTGGGGGTACTGGCTGCTTGCTGTTTGTTATGGGGCGAAGAGGAAGCTAGAAGTGGTGCTTGGCCTCTGCTAACAGCAGGATGGAGTCAGGCTGGAGCCGGCAGGCTGCAAAGTCAACTCTGGTTTTTAAACACACATGGCAGGGCTGGGCCTTTTTAACCCTCTGACTCCCCATGGATCTCAGAGGCAAACAAAAAACACACAGTAGTCTTTAGTCTGGAGCAGAGCATGGGCCTTGTGGAAAAACAAACAAAAAGGATGAGCGGGATAATATAGAAGTGCAGTTTTCCTGGGCGTGGAGTCTGTAAATTGCATTTCATTGTCATGCATTACTCTTGCGAGCCCTTCTGGAACTGGTGGAGCCAGAGTCCTACCCATGCGAGAAATACCATTGCTAGATATTTATTTATTTTATTTATTTTTAGGTTTTTATATACCGGAAGTTCCTGTATACAATACATATCACTCCGGTTCACAATTAACAGAGAAAACTATCGCCGGGAAGGCGGTTTACATGGAACATACATGGAACATGGAACATATCGAATAAACTATAATAAAGTACAATCTAATTTAAAACAACTGAAATAAACTTAGGAAATAACTTGGTACATGTAACTGAAGCAAGATGAACATTACATTGCTGCAAGGCAAGGCTGGATGTTTGTTCTTATTGCTATTAGCTCTCTGGGAAAGCTTGATGGAATAGCCAAGTTTTGAGTTTCGCCTTGAAAGTAATGTGGCATGGTTCAAGACGGAGGTCTGGTGGTAGTGAGTTCCAGAGAGACGGGCCCGCTGTGGATAGAGCACGTTTTCTCAGGGTAGATTTTGCAGGTTGTGTGATCATTCTATTCTGGTATGCCGTTCTGGTTGGTTTGTTAGAAGAGTGTAGTTGAAGCTGGAAAGTTAGGTTGAGTGGGGAGATGTTGTGAAGGGCCTTGTGAATCATCATGCAGGTCTTGAACTGAATCCTATATTTGATGGGAAGCCAGTGGAGATGCTGGAGGATCGGGGTGATATGGTCCCTTTTTTTGGCATTGGTAAGTATTCTTGCAGTGGCATTCAGTACCATCTGGAGTGGTTTGGTAGTGTATGCTGGAAGGCCTTGCAGGAGTGAATTACAGTAATCTAATTTAGTGAGAATGATGGCCTGGAGTACTGTGCGGAAGTCCATATAGAGTAGAAGGGGCTTTAGTTTCTTCAGCACTTGTAATTTAAAGAAGCATTCTTTTGTGGTGTTATTTATGAATTTGTTGAGGCTGAGTCTGTTGTCTAGTAGTACTCCCAGATCTCTGACTTGAGGTGCTGTGGAGTATCCTGAGGCGTCTGGAGGGTTGCTGGATGTTGGCGGGGCAGATTTATCTGGTGCTATTATGAGGATTTCCGTTTTTTTTGGTGTTTAGAACGAGGTTGAGGCTGGTTAGAAGATCGTTGATGGATGAGAGGCATTTTTTTCCAATGATCCATGGTTTTGTGTAAGGTCTCTGTGATAGGTATGAGAATTTGTATGTCATCTACGTATAGGAAATGGGTGAGTTTGAGGTTAGTAAGCAGATGACAGAGTGGGAGAAGGTAGATGTTGAAGAGGGTGGGGGAGAGTGATGATCCTTGTGGTACCCCTTGTGGTACCCCTTGTGGTACCCCCATGTAAAATATCCAAAGCACAGCCGGTAAGTCCAAGCCAACAATTAGGATCAGCAGCTCCCCTCCTCTGCCGCGTGCAAGCCTGTAACACCGAACCGCACATCTCAAGCTCCATCTTCAGAGAGAGAAACTTATCTGGCTAACTTCCGAGGGATATTCAATAGTGCAGTCCCACGGCAAACTTTAGGACAGCTCAGACTTAGTTATCTAACTCTGAATACCAATCCCTCCCAGTTACGCCCCAGAACACCCCTAACTTAACCAGTTCAGTTCTGGCCCGCCCACATTAAGAGGCCGGAGAAGTGCACAAATACTCTGAATCAGCCAGCTGCATGCTTCTGCATATGGACTTCAACACTTTTAAATGATTCTGGCCCATGGTCCCACGCCACTGTCACGACCTGTGACCAGGGAACCGCGCTGTTAGTTTGGTCCCAGCGGGCATCCCATGCCTTCCTCCACACCTGCCTCTGACCCAAACTCCCCCCCCCCCCCCCATCCACAAACTGAGGATCCTCATTCTCTCTTCCTCCTGTAACACAAAATGTGCTTGTCCCATCCCTGCATCTCCACTCTCCCCTTCCACCCAAATCCTCATTCAACCCCTGCTCTCCCCCTCCAATACTGGAGGCCCACTTCCTCCTGCCTCTCTCCCTACCCACCCAATCTCGTTCTTCATTCTTCTCTTCTCCTCCACTCTCCCTCTCCATGCAAAGAGCTAAAAAGGATATTAAAACTTAGAATTGAGCGCAGGGCCTAAGCCCTCTAGGGAGGAGTGGAAATCATTTCCCCCTCTTTTCATCTCGATGAACTCCAGGAAGTTTTGGAAACCTTGCTTCCTGGGACTTCCCGACGACACCGTTTTCCCGTAACCTGCCCGCTCTCACTAACGACTGAACACAATTTTGCCTAACACATTAGTATATAGAAACGAGCCGTGCTTACCCCGGGATGGTTGTGCGTGGGGTTTATGGCGTATCTCCTGCTTCCTGCCTAGGGCGAGGGTCAAACCTTATCCATTGCGGCACCTTGACTCGCTGTATCATTGTTAATGAGAATCTTTATGGCCTGCTATAAAATCGTCTGTAATATCCCATCTGAAATCAACCAGAACACGCTATTCCTGTACCTGTGTGTGCCCCACTGTCCTGTACGAGACCGCGCAATCGCATGCTCCACACTACTCAGGGTTTCCTGCCTCCGTCGGTCCAGTTTTCAAACTCAGTATCATAAGCCAAGTTCAAGTCCCAAAATTTCTCTTGGCTGAAAATGTTTGGAAATGAGGGAAAAAAAAACAACAAAAAAATCTTAGTATGAGCCAAAGGTATTCTGCCAGGATAAGAAAGAGCGTGAGGCAGGGTGTCCCCCCCTTTTCTTATGCCCTTCCTCACGGCGCCCACTGCTGGAGGGAGATAGAAAGGCTGCTCCGACCCACTTTGCTCTTATGATAAGGCCATGATTAGGTTCTCTTGCTTAATGCAGGGCAGCGCATAAGAACCAACAAAGATAATACAGAAAACTTCAAAGCAAAGAGATGGGGAGCGGAGATTGTTAAGGCTACAGAAGGAAGATTTCCTGCCTGCAAGGGCAGAGGCAGAGAACTTAGCTCCCAGCACAAGGGTATTTTCAGATAAACGGAGTCATAAAAACTGTAGCTGGGCAGCAGCGTGATGACGCAAATGACAAATATTCCTTGGCTCCCAATGTTAAAGGCTTTCTGTGAAGAAACCTAACCAGCCCCACCACCACCACCATTACCACAAGCTAAGCTCGCAGTGGGTAGGAAGGAAAGGAAATCTCGCACTTAATCAGCTCCCCACAAACATTTCTATAATTGAGGTAATTGGGTGAGCGCTAGCTCAGTGCCAAAGGCTGGCCTTCTGGGCGCTCGGTGGAATTACAGGTCCGTTTTCCCTACCCTCAGTTGTTAATTCTTGGAGTTTTAACAGGCGGAGCAGGACGTAACCTTTGATAAACATACTTCTAGTATTCAGGAAGCAAGATCTCCATGGAGGGGGAAAAAAGAAATTAATGAACAGTCTCAAGTTAACACAGTTATTTGCTGTTTACCTTCAAACTGCAGGAAGCAATTTTACAAACCACTGATAATTTTGGTTCAGTCCTGGGCTCCACTTGGCCCTTAATGACTTAGGAGCTCCAGTTGCACTCTCTTCCCTCTCATTTGGGTTACAATTATATTGTTTTGGAAGGAAGTCGAATGAATGCCTTATAAAGATAATTTGATTTTTTTTTTTTTTTAGTAGCTATAAAAATATGCTTATAAAACAGGACGTGGGCCATACTGTCACTGTGAATATTTTTGTTTTTTTAAATGCATCTCTGCAAAACTGCTGGACAAAATGCTTTGAAACAATTTAGGTCAGATTTACAGAAAAAGTTTCCTTCCTTACTAGATCTTGTCCTCAATAAATATGCAGGGAATATATTTGCAAAAAAATGAAGGCAGTGCATGCAAATCTCTCTCATGCATATTCATTGTGGATATCCTGAAAACCCAGCCTGTTTGTGGCTCTTGAGGCCTGGGGGTCGGCCACCCCCTGGCCTAGGGAAGACATACTCGGAGGAGAAAAAGGAGGGGTCCTGGGGCTGCAGGGAGCTTACTGCCAGGGGGATGTTTGAGCGATCTTATCCCTGAGAAACCAGCCACAGAAATCAGTAAATCCTGCAAGTAAAAACTGCTGTCTCGGGTTACAAAATCAATTGGTCCAGACTGGAAGTCAGTGTACAGAGGCTGGTTTAGATGCCTACTCCTTTCAGGGGATAAAGGACTTGGAGTGATAAGACCGTGATGATCAATGGGGAGTAAAGGGTTAGTCCTCTTCAATGCACGGAAATAAAAGGACAACAAACAACAACAACATTAAGAGGAAGGCTTTTTTTTGGGACTAACTTCTTTCCTGCCTTTTTTGGGGAGCTAATATGCTCTCCGTAAGCTCGAAGCAAGCAGGTCCATATAAGAAAAACTGAGGGTTCACGTCCAGCAGTTGTGCTAATGCGGTCAGCGTGTTGGGGATAATTCACAGACGAACGTCCATACGATCGGGTTGCTCCGAAGGCGATTTCATACGCTCACCGGGACGCACACGTAAGAAATGCAAACTGGTCTGTGAATCATCCCCTTGCCCCCCCCCCCCCCTCATTTTAGGTATTTTTAAGGAGCAGCACGAAATCGTAAAATCTGACAGCAGAGAAGGCCAGGAAGGCCCAGCTAAGTCGTCCGAACTCACTTCCTTTTGCGGTGCCTTAGGCCACAGTTGGATCTCTGGCTTTCCATCACTTCAGTGTAATATAATTATCTTATTAGCTGAGCCCTTCCTCATTCTGTATCAGCAGGAAAAAAACAAAACAAAGTTCCCTATCTGGCAGCTCGGGCGTTTCCCGCAGCCCCAGCCGGATCAGAAGAGTGACTTGGAGGGGGCTCTGTGGATCACCCTGGAAACCTCATCAGTTCCAGTCCCTTCCTATGGCTTCGGACACTTTGGGAACAGGTTGGGGGGGGGGTGTCAGGAGGGAGGAGAAGAACGCGACAAGGCTCGTGCGATTCTGCACGCTCATGGGATGGCGAAAACATCTGTGATCCAGCGCCAGTAGTGGGTAGGCGCAGAGCCCCCCTCCCCGTATGTGGCTGCACGGCGTCTTCCGCCTCCTATTGTTTCACTCGAGTCCGCTCGCGCAGCCAGGAGCTCCTCTCGTTCCATGTTTCAGTCAAGTAAACATTGCCCGCGCTCGCCTAATCATTAACAGAACTTTATGGTTGTCAATACCAGCCCCAGACTATTTCCTAATGTCTCATGATTTACATCTTTGACCTGACTTCTTGCCAGCTCTGGCACAAGCCAGAGACTTCGTTTTCACTGTTAACATATTAAGGAAAAGGTTCTGAAAACGTACTCGAAGGGCCGGACGAGAAATCTGCCATTTTCCCGCTGCGCCCGTCTAGGAATGCATCTTTTGTGCATAATCAGTCCCAGGTGGGGAAAGACTCCCCAGCCAGGAGGACCGGAGGTGCAGTCTCCTGCGAGACTTACCCTCAAGCGCTGCTCCTTTAGCTGGCGCTCCGATAAAACCAGGACTGACCCAGGAGTTGGATTCTCTCACTGGCAGTGGGATTTCCTTTTCTTGGACTGCATGCACTGCTTTTCTGGCACTACCCCTCTAACACGTTAATGATAAACTTAGGCGCATTCCTTGTTTTTCTCTCTTTATATTCATATTTCTAGACCGCATTTCCACTTTCAAGGTGGGTTACAATATTTTTCAGGTATAAGTTCCTTCCCCAAAGAGCTTACAATCTAACTGGTCAATTTTTAAAAGCCCTACCCGCCAAAGCTGGGAGATGTGCGCACTGCACAGATTTTAAAACGTGCGCGAGTACGCGCGCATCTCCGGGTACGCGCATACAATCTTTCCTCAACAAAAGGGGCGTGGGTGTGGTCTGAGCAGGGCATGGGCGGGCCAGAATTGCACCATGAAGGCTGCGCGTGTTTACACCCACACGCACGGGCCTGGGGTCCCCCCTACTGCGTAACTTTACTTCTGCTGTAAGTTGTGCAACAACAAAAAACGAGGCTGGAGGTGAACAGAGTAAAAGGGAGGCGAATTAGCTAGGGGGGCTTAGGAAGTCCCTCTCCTTTACTGGGCAGAACTGGAAACAAACTGGGGAAACAGATAACTGCATTAGTGAGCGTAGCTACCAAAATTCCCCCACGCGTGTTAGAAAATCGCCATACCATGGGCGCGTGCTGAGAAATGCGCGCGGGTGTGCGCCCCCCGCGTGCAGGTCTCCAATTTCACCTGCAAGTATTCTGCATCAGAGTTTGTGCGTAGAGGAACCTGTCTCATTCACTCCTTCTCTGGATGACGACCGTCCCTTCCATTGCAAGCACTGTATTAGAGAGCCAGAAGAACAAATGGGAAGACAGACCCAAGACTTTGACCAAGATGAGCCATAAGCCAAGGAAGAGAGGATCCCGAGCTAAGATCGTCCTCCCAGGCAGGAGAGGACATTTGCTATGGTGGCCTGCAAGGCTTTTTCCTTTCATCTTTCTACACTAAGAGTTTAATTTTGGAACAGCTCTCACAGGGGAACTAGCCATGCACGCTTCCCTCTGACACTTAGCTCACCAAAACAGCCCCGCGCACACAACAGCGCCTGCTAACCTGGGCGCAGAAAAAAAACCGCAAACGCATGTGCTTGATTGCAAACCCTGCCCACGAGAGCACCTCGTCACGTAGTGGGCGACAGTGGGCGCACACGGGAACACTCTGACCCGCCACGCAGGGAGGGCGAGTCTCACAAAGTCCATCGATGCAGAAACGTTTCTGAAAACGACCCTCTAAATGTGTGCCCTAAATGTTAAGGGAGTCAATTTTCAATGCAAGCAGAGTACCTAAATTTTAAGAGCCTAAGCGTAAGCAAAATTTGAGCTGGATGTAGGCCCCTACAACTCAGGCTCCTAAATTGTCTACATTTAGGACGCTAGGTTAGGAGCCTGGCCCTAGAAATCAGCACTAAACACCCAACTTACTTCCCCGGCTTCGCACCACCCATTTCTTAGGTCCCTAAATTCAGATGTTCAGTGGGAGGAATTTTCATTAACACAGATCTACCTGTCTGACTTCCAGTCTTATCTCCCCTGTGTTTCTAGAGGATGAAACGGGGACCCAGCCATGAAAGGTGATATCAGACTTTGTACTAAACAGATGAGTTATTTGACCCTCATCTCCTCTTGGCAGCTACGTTTCAATACTCGCCAATGCAGAATTAAGCATTTAGGGTGCAGAAGTCTGAGGAAGCAGGTACACGATACGGGGAGAGTCTGATGTCCACAGAGCTCAGGGCCATTTCTTCAGCGCAGTGAAACAAGGCAACAGGGCAGTGACCAGAGCAAGAGGGATGCTAGGGTTCCCAGTTTAAGAGGTAAAACTGGCACCAAAAAGGAAGCGATTTGGCTGTTGTACAGGTAATTGGCGAGATCTTACCTGGAGTATCGTTTCCAGATCTGGAGCTCATACCTCCAGAAGACTATAGACAGTGGAAGCAAGTCCAAGAGAAAGGCTACCAACATTTTGTGGCATCCACAGCAGTGGCCCTAGGAGATGAGACTTAGGGATCTAAATATTTATACCCTGAAAGGATAGGCAAGGTAAGGTATTAAATGTTCACAAGAAGCAAACCTTTTTCATTCAATAAGAAGTTCTAGAAGAGAGGGAGGAAACTGCCACAAACAGCTCTGGTTGTCAAGAAATCCACAATGAATATGCATGAGGTACGTTTGCATGCACTACCTCCGCTGTATGTAAATATAGCTCCTGCATATTCACCCCAGCATCCTCTTCCCTCTCCCCCTTCTCTTTCTCTCTTCCCCTCCTTCTCCCAGCAGGCTGATCGTTCACCTCCCACCGCAGTGAGAGGTCGCCCTTCTCCCGCACAGCATTCCCGAGTCCTCCTGCTGGCAGGGTCCCTCCCCCCGAGCAGGCCACCCTGTGCAGCTGCACAGGTCGCGCATGCGAAAAGCCGGCCCTGGAGACTCTTCTTTAACAATAAAAAGGAAGTAGAATTGTTTCCATTTTGCTCCCATAAATTCCACAAAAAAGGAAGAATCTTCTTTAGATGGATTAATTCTGAATATTGATCCTCCGTCAATCACTTGCTCACATATACTCAGGTCAAGTCACAAGAAGGCCTCGTGTGCCTGTTTATTAAGAACAATTTTCATGCCAGGCAAAAAAAATAAAACAGCCAAAACATAATAACAAAATGATTAGTTTTGCTAGATTTGCCATTTTTAAACCGGTTGCTGGGAACTTTTTGTGCTTCACAATGTTACCATGCATCACATTCCATAGCAGATTGTGACCTTAGAATCAACAGATGTTTTAAAAATCAATCCTGCCCTGGTTTTTGTTGTTGCATTTAACAAAATGCTTGCAATGGATCCCAGCAGCTACAAGAAAGCTTCTGATGTCGCCGCAGGAATTGCAGCTCCGGGGCCAGCCTGGCGGCTTAGTCAGTCAGTGCTGTGCACTGCCTCGTGGAAGGGCCTCCAGTCCAATCTCCCGGCCAGATCTTCCGGACCCTGGGTCTGCTGCAGAGACAGCGTCTATAGCCCCAGGGAGAAGATGTCATGGCCACTGCCTAAGGGTGACCTCTCATGGTCACATTCAGGCTCTTCAAAGGAGCCCCGGTGCATGGCATCGGACTAACTGGAAATGGAAAGGGGGAATATAAAATGCTGGAAAGTTGTGCGGGGAACCCTTGGGCTGGTGGTACCTGGAGAGTGATGCCAGAGGCCATCTCTCCAATTCCTGTTTTAAATGGAACACTGATTATGCCAAAAGATGTTCTTTCCAGGGTTTTCTGCACGGGGAAAAGTTTCCTTTCAAAACCCTTCTCATTGCTTTAGTTCTCCCACTTTAAAGTCTTTGCAGACAGCACTAATGAGAACAGCATAAAGGAGCAATAAGGGCACTACTCAATAACACACAGGGGTAGTTGGTGGTTTCCAACATTTCTCTTTTAGATAAGGTGCAAATGATGATTTTTAAGTCTTTACAGCTGTGTAATTCACTTTTAAGATAGTTTGTGACCTCTTTACAGTCTCTCAAGCTCAGGTGTTAAATCCAGTTGATTCTATTCTTTTGGTTTCTTGACTTCTTCTCTGCCTTTGGATACAGGGTGAGCTGTGTATTTCCCTCCCAGTGTTAGTGAGGTATCAAAGATGGTATTTCAGTTGTACAGTCTTTTCTCTCCTACCCCCTCTTGCACTATCAAATGCGACACCTCTTACTCTTCTTCTCCTAATCTTCTGCAGATGTTCACGGGCCAGCCATGTGGACCATCTCCTGTCCCCTCTCTCCTCCTTCCTCTCAGGATGGCTAGAAAGCATCCTCTCCTTGGATCTTGAGGATCTCAGGTCAATCTTGTGTGAAGCGAACCTCTCCCAGATGATGACAGAGCAAAAATGAAATTAGCTTAACCGAGTCCCAAATTACCGAGTACTCCCAACTTAATTAAAGAAGATAGTGTGAACTGAGAGGGTGGAAAGAAACTCTCATCCAAATCAAATGCTCCATGGAGGCAAAAATTAGAATTAGAGAACAGCCACAGAACATGCTACCTAGGCAAACACAAAAGGGGAATCCACAGGGCCAGATGGCAGCAAGGGGCATTAGGTGCTAGGGGAGCTACAATTCACAAAATAATCACAAAGTTTCTCCCCACACCATTGGTATGTTCTTTTACCTAAGCTCCCTACTTCAAAGGAAGGCTCATAGTGCCAGGATACCAGACCCAGTTCCGACTGAGCTGAAAGCCCGAAGCAGCTGGCATTAAAAAAAAACAAACACAACTCCTCCATATAAGGATCTATAGTAATGTCTCAGCAGTATTACAAGAAAAATATAAAGGAAACCAGATAGTTCCAAAATCACAGCTTCGGGTTGTAGGTGATTACAAGCCTCATTGAGAATGACATTCTTAAAAAAAAAAAAAAAAATCACAAATCGCACCCGAACCCTCCTTTAATCCTGGGAATCAGTAAGAAGTTAATGGAGCATTGCGTCACTCCCTGCCACTCTCCCGGGGAGTCGCTCCTCGGTTTTCCTAGCAAGAGCATCCCCATAGCTCCTGTGGCTGGCAGGTTGTCTGCGCAGCCTCTCATTATAACATTTTCATTTTTGTAAAAGCAGTGTGGCCTGTGTTTAATCTCATTTCCGAGCCCTAGCAAAGATGAGTTTCTGGATAGGCCCTCGCTTCGCCCTCCCTGCAATTCACTTTCCAAGCCCTGGGAACACGTGTTTTCCCGTAATGCTGTTTGTGGTTGCTTTGCTCTGTTGTGGCTGCTCTGACCTTTGCTTGTTCCAGATTACTGGCTGGAGCCAGTTGGGTTTGTCTGATTTTATTTATGGTTATTAGGAAGAGGAAGTGCCAGAAGGGATTACCTTGAAATCCATCCCCATTAGAGTCATGGGCTCCTTAATTACATTATCTCCACTTTCTTTGGGAAAGAACTGGTTGGAGATGCACTTTTATTTTTTATCTCTGGCCAGATCTCCAGCGTGCAGGTTGATTCTGTGAGAGACCTGGCTGCCCTGCAACTGCATCTAAATTTGCCTGTGATAATACCCTGCCAACTAGCAGCCTGGACAGGTAAGAGAGACGGAGAGAATTAGTTTGACCAATGACTCATGACCCTGTTGGTGGCTAAGACAGAATAGTTTGACTTGCCTTTTCTGGCTCAGCATTTCCTGCAGCACCTTTGGGATTCCAGTTCAATCACAACCAGCATTTTTGGGGGCTACATTGCCATGAGCCTTCATTTCCAAGCACCCCCTGGTGTTTTTTTTTTCATATTTTTTAAATTGTTAACCCTCTTTCTCCCTTCCACCGATCTACCCCAGCTACGGGGATCCTGCCAGGTACTTGTAGCCTGGATTGGCCACGGTTGGAAACAGGATCCTGGGATTGATGGACCCTTGGTCTCATACAGTAGGGGAGCCTTATGTTCTTATAGCAGCAGTACCTGTGCACTGGGATTCTCTCTCCTCTGCTGCAGCTCCAGCTCCTTCCAGCCTAAGAAGCAGAAGCGGTGCTTAGCAGTTAAACCCTGATTTCCCTGACTGGCGGTGCTCAGTTCTTGCTATCTTCCTCATCGGACAAGCTGCCACAAGTAAGTAAATAAATACACAACATTCAGATGTTTCATGTGCTAGGGGATAGCTTTCTGACACATCTCAAGGCCAACATCAACAGAGAACATTTGCAGCACAAGAATTTCATTTGCTCTCCACACTGATTACATATTTCATATATAAAAACTATGAAACTGCCTTTGCTGACCAACCTAACAAAGAAAAGAAGGTATTTAATTGAATTTAGCCTGGGTAAAGACTACTGAGTTTTGCATCCATAGTAACATAGTAATGACAGCCGAAAAGGACCAAATGGTCCACCCAGTCTGCCCAGCAAGCTTCTTATGGTAGTATCTGCCGCGCCGTGCAGGTCACCCCCATGTTTCTCTTAAGGGTAGCAGCTGCCGCTCCGTGCAATTACCCCCAAGCCTTATGATAACCAATAAAAATGTACTGCTAGCAACATTTTTACTCTTGATGAGCCTTCTTGAAAATTCAGACAGTCCTGCCGTGTTTTGCTCATGGACCTGCGCTTTCTCCCTTATGTCTGCGTATCAGTACTCCAGACCGTAAAATTCAGGGCCCATGTTGGTTGTCATCTGAATCCAATTCCTCTCCCCCACCCCCCTCACCCCCACCATCAAAGAGGGGAGTGATGTGGCAGTTGCGTCAAAAGCATCAAGGCTAGTCAGTTGTAGACCATGTGTTGCATCTTTTGTGGTTGTATCTTTCTGACTTTTGACAACAATAAAAACTACTAATTAAAAAAAAAAAGCATATTTCATATGTTTCCCTCAATATAGATAATTAAAAAAAAAAGCATCAAGGCTTATTTGTTAAAGGTAATAATCCAATGCCTTCTATTAAAAAATAGTAACTGCTGCTCTGTGCAGGTTGCACCCCATGCTTATCAGTTCTCCAGACTGTAAAAGTCAGGGCCCTCTTTGTTTGTCGTTTAATCCAATTCCCCCTTTTCCCCAGCTGCTGAAGAGGAGAGCAATGTTCCAGTTCCATCAAAAGCATCAAGGTTTATTGGTTGAGGGTAGTAACTGCCACGCCAGCAAGTTACCCCCATACACCCACCCCTTTTCTTCATTTCCACCTTCCAGCCTTTAGGGATCCACAATGTTTATCCCATGCCCCTTTCTTCACTAGACATCCACTACCCTCTCCGTGAAGAAATATTTCCTGATGTTGAATTCGAGTCATCCCCCCCTGGAGTTTTATTTTGTGACCCCTAGTTCTACTGTTTGCTTTCCTCTGGAAAACGTTTGAGGAACATGTATCATATTTCCCCTGCACCTCCTCTCTTCCAGGTTATGCATATTTAGATTCTTCAGTCTATCCTCATAGGTCTTCCAATACTGACCCCACAACATTTTGGTCACTCTTCTCTGGACTGCCTCTATCCTTTTTGAGATATGGCCTCCAGAACTGTTCAGTGGGGTCTCACACAGTATTCCAGGTGAGGCCTCACTAAGGACCTGTACCAAGGGCATTAACTACCTCCTTTTTCTTACTGGTTATTCCTCTCTAAGCAGCCCAGTATTCTTCTGGCTTCAGCTATCGCCTTGTCTCCTTGCTTCACCATCTTCCGCTTCCCAGACACTATCACCCCAAGATCCCTCTCTCTTGGTCCGTGCACATCAGCCCTTCACCCCCCATCTCAATCAGATCTTTTGGATTTCCGCACCCCAGATGCAGGACTCTGCATTTCTTGGCATTGAATCCCAGCTGCCAAAGCTTCGACCACCCTTCAAACTTTCTTAAATCACTTTTCATTCTTTCTACTCCTTCAGGCGTGTCCACTCTGTTGCAGATCTTAGAATTATCCGCTAATAGACAAACTTTACCTTCTATCCTTTCTGCATTGTTGCTCACAAAGATATTGAACAGAACCAGTCCCAATACCAATCCCTGTGGCACTCCACTTAACATGGCTCTCTCTTCAGAGTCCATTTACCAATTCACTCTGTCTCCTATCCATTAACAGTTTGTAATCCATGCCACCATGCTGGCGCTCACTCCCAAGCTTCTCATTTTATTCTAAGCCTCCTATGAAAAGCTTTGCTAAAATCCAAGGAAATCACATTGAGCACTCTTCCTCGATCCAATTCTCTAGTCCAATCAAAAACAGTCAATCAAGTTTGTTCAACAGGACTTTCACTGGTGAATCCAAGCTGCTTTGGCTCCAGCAATCCTCCTGACTATAGATAGTTCACTATCCTTTCCTTCAGCAGTGTCTCCATTCATTTTACCACAACCAAGGTGAGGCTAACAGGCCTGTAGTTTCCAGCCTCCTCTCTGCTCCCACGCTTGTGAAGTTGGACCACTACCGCTCTTCTCCAGTCCTGCAGCACCAATCCCGTTTCCAGAGACCTATTGAACAAGTCTCTCAGCGGCCCCGCCAGCACATCTCTGAGCTCTCCATGGCCTTGTCCACTCTCAGCTTTCCTAGCTCTTCCCATACATTCTCGTATGTAAACGGAGTTTCATCTACTCCACCCCCATCTACGGTCTTGTCAACCAGCAATGGTCCTTCTCCAGGGTTTTCTTTAGTGAACACCGAACTGAAGAATTTGTTTAATATTTCTGCCATTTCTTCTTCTCTCGCCACCCATTGCTCCTAGACACCTTTCAATTTCACTATACCACTTCTGACCTCCCTTCTTTCTGTGAGATTCCTGAGAAATGTTTTGTCACCTTGCTTTACCTTTTTGGCAATCCTTTCTTCCACTTGACCTTTTGCTTTCCTGATTTCTTTCTTAGTGTCCCTCAGCTCCACCTGGTATTCTTCCCTGTTTTCCTCCCTTTAGGATCTTTTGTACTTCCTGAACGCTGTTCTTTTTGCCTTTATTTTTTCAGCCACCTCCTTTGAGAAACAGATTGGTTTCTTTTTCCGCTTACTTTTCTAACCTATAGATTTGTTGCCTTTGTAACAACTCCTTTTAATTTAGGCCACTGTTATTCCACCTCACCCACCCAGTCTTCTAGTTCTTCCTCCAGGAACATCCCTATTTTGACAAAATCACTATATTTGAAATCCAAAATTCAGGTCTTTATGTGACATCGCTGTGTCTTATTTGCAATATCAAACCATACCATCTGATGATCACAGGTGCCCAGATGGACACCCATCTAGATAGTAGAGACATTCTCCCCCTTAGTGAGCACTAGGTTGAGTATAGCTCCCTCCCTCGTGGGTACCATTAACATTTGTTCGAGCAGAGCCCCTTGAAAAGTATCCACTATCTCTCTACTTGCAAATTCCGCAGAAGGGACTCTCCAATCCGCTATCTGGCAGATTAAAATCTCCGAGCAACACATCTCCCCTTCTTTACCATCTTTTGGATGTCTTCAACCAGATCTCTGGCCAGTTCTTCTGTTTGAGTCGGAGACCGATGTAAAAGGAAGCACCAACAAGTTTTATAGGTACTGGGGTTTTTTGTTTTTTTTTAAATTAACACACACACAACCAGCCGCATCGCTGAGTCTAGGAGAGTTACTTAATACAGGCTCAGTTACTTAATACAGACTAGCAATATATATAGGTTGGAATAAGAGAGACTTCAAGTCATGCAACACAGAAATGCAGAACAATAAATGTCTTCTGATGGGCAAATGAGAAGATGTATTTGTTTGGATTTATTGCCCACCCTTTTGAATCAAGAGTTACCCAAACTCTGTTTTGGTTTGGTTTAGAAGAGGAAAAAATAAAAGCACTTTCTCCAACCCAAACTGGCTGGAGGAAAGAAGGGATGGGTAGATATGATTTAAACTTTCCACTGTTTGATGGGCTTTGATAAAGAAATTCATGGACAAGAGGTTCTGATATGAAACTGAAAGGAAAAAGGTACAAAGGAAACAAGGCAAAATACTTTTTTCCCCCAAAAAAGGGTGTTGGATGCTTGGAACAGCCTGCAAGCAGAGAGATAGCGGCGAACCAACCTCCTGACAAAATGCATACATGCTTGGAACAGACTTGGGGTGCTGTGGTAAGGGCTCAGCCACATGAAATGTTAAAAAGCCAAAGAAGGGAAAATCCAGTGGGCAAAATGTAGACGTCCAAGTGCATCAGGTTAGGTTACAACCCTAATAGCAGTGGTATGGCTGCCATGGCCACAGTGCTGACAACACTGGGGTAACCTGCCCAGAGCACCCATGGCAACTCTAACAGCAAAAGGACAGTTGCATCAGGCTGCCAGCAGCCTGCATGGGTTATAAATCAACCATCAGTGAGATTGGGGAGACTGGTTATTAATGGACAACAGCTTCACAGATTTTGATGGATGTGTGAATTACTGTGAAAGTTGTGGGGGGGACGGGGACATGGAAGAGCATCTGAGCGTTGAATTATATATTGATCTTGGAAGAATCAATTGACAAGGCCTGAAAGAGCCTACCAACAGAGGAAGCGGAGGCCAGCACCGTAACAGAATCTGGCAGGGATACAGAGGGCAGGGCTAGAAAAAAAGGAGACTGAATAAAAGACTGGGGGGTGGATGGGTGGGAGGGGAAGCTGGTGTTGGTGTCAGCATGGGAATTTATGTGCTCGTCTACCCAAAGAGAGGAGGAATCTAGACTGGGCAGACTGGATGAGCCAACTGGTCTTTATCTGCCGTCAATTACGGTGCCGTTTATTGGAAGGAATGTTGCTTATGCTTTTAATTAGTGGGAGCAATTCTAGGGCTGTTTTAAGTGGTTTTCCTTCTGGGAATCCCTGGAGGGTAAATAGAAAGAACAGCGATAAAGTGGAAACATCGTTGTTGCTGCCCTAAGGCTAACTCAGCGCATATCCCATTGTACTTTACACTCGTTCTAACCTGCCTACTACCCATCCCCATTCATTTACCATTTCCTCCTTCTTATTCTAATCTGATAGTGAATTGTCAATATCCTCTACCTTGCTTATCCCCCACTATTACTGTTCTGACATTTCATTTATTGAATCGCTCTATATCCGTTTAGATTTGCTAAATATTTTATTGATATTCTCTTTGCCTAGTGAAACCCCCCCATACTATTCAGCACCCTGTTGTTGTCACTGGTGCACACTGTGACTATTGTAAATCTTGTTGTAACATGCTCTGAACTCATCTGCTGGAAGAGCATGAGAGAAATAAATGATGACGACAATGATGATGCCAACCTTCATAGAACACGTGCAGGAAGAGCAAACTAAGCACCATCAGCCCAACTCTTTTTTTTCCTGCTTGCTAAAGCAGAGCTCTTGAACTGAAATCCTTCATATCTACTTCATTTAGCTTGCTACTTTACTTACATTACCTTTAGACATCATCTAAAGATTCAAGAGAGAAGGAAGATGGGTAAACGAGCTAGGCCCTCTGGTCTTTTTCTGTCATCAAGTTTCTATGAAAGAAATATCAGAAGTCTGTTAAAAACCACTAAGTAACGAGATGGAGAATTTTCAATTGGATCGAGCCACATCAAAACATCTTCCACTAGGTGGAGTCATTTGGTGTGGGGTGAGAGAGGGAGTACTTAATTTTGCCTGTGCAGGAAAGGGGTGGGCTTGGTGGCAAGGTTAAGGAAAAGGATGCCTGGGGATTTCAAAAATGTGAGTGCAAAAGTACCCGCTCTCCCTAAGTTCTCAAAAAAACTCCCAAGATTAGGATTGCATTACCCACTGGCTTTAAAAATTGCCCCCCTAAAAGAGCAAAGGAGGCAGGCTGAAGGCAAGCAGCCTGTAGTCCACTGCTAATAGCCGAGGGAACAGGAAAAGAAGTTCCCAAGAATAGCACTGAGACAGGTAATGGTATCGACCAGGTAAGCCAGTGTTCAGGTGATCGGATCCTATCTCTTGGAGCTGGGGGCATAACCGAGCATCTCGCATCTTAGTGCACCTCTTCCACTTCATCTTGCTTTACTATCAAGCAGAATTGTATTTCCTAGCCTCTAGTAATCTAGATGGCAATGCTCTCATAATTAAAAGGATAATGGGGGATCTTTATCATATGTTAGACTCTGTCAGATCTGTTCAGTGGCATCTCACAATATAATCTCAAATGCCTCCAACTTCTATCGAGAACCGCAGCCAGACCTTCAGTAGCGGCAAATCCACTGCCCACATTATATCAGCCTTGCATCAGCTACATTGGGTCCCAGTTGAAATTAGGATAAAATTCAAAACTCTCTGCTTTATCTTCAAATTCATGAATCGACTGGTGCCGGACTATTTCTCCCAGCTCCTGTTGCCCTACCCTCCCCACAGGCGAACTCGGATCCTCCCAACCAGCCCTTCTCTCATCCCCTCTGCTGGTTTCTGCCAAACTAAGGTGCACAAGAATCCGTGCATCCAGCTGTGTTGTCCCAAAACTATGGAACATGATTCCGCGACCCCTGCCTATTGGAACTTCCTACCTCATTGTCTGGGGGGAGGGAAGCAGCAGGGCCTGGCTGTTCAGCCAAGCCTTCCCCTAGATGCTGCTTCAGACACAATTCCTCCCACTGCTGCTCTGCCTGACCATGAGCCCCAAATTTGTTCATCAGGGCTGTTCCTGCATAATTGGTTCTTGGCAGCCCTGAACCAGCAGCTAACTTAGCTCCATGCATTTTTATTCGCTATACCCATAGATTCATTTTATTTTATCCCTCTATTGCTAGCCAACGATCCCAATGCACCCTTCTGCTCTTATCTTAGGTTACTCAATATATTGCATCACCTACATGCTCTGTTTTTAATGTAATCCATCTTAGATACAAACTTGTATTCATTTTAGTTACATGAGCATGTCTATTTTTTTTTTTAATGTAATCTGCCTTGTAACTATCTTGGGAAAAGGTAGGATATCAACTGTTCCTAAATAAATAAAATATTCAATCCTAACCTATTAAGCCATTATTCTGTGGGATTCAATCCACTAGGAGGCAACACCTCTGTGGTCAAACTGCCATGTGAAAGAAAGGTGTCTCCACAAGAGCTTTCCGGTGCAGTTCCAAAATTGGGCAAACCCAACCTCCCTGGCAGCCTGCTTTCTCATTTAGTTAGTGTTGCTTACAGGTGCGCAGTCCATTTCACGCACTTCTTCTTTATCACATTTACAAATAAGCTGTCTGAACGCAACATTTGTTCCACAGTATGTGAATAAGCTTCTCGGAATAGCGTGCCCTTTAATTAAATAAATGGCCCGGTCCCATAATTGTAAAGCCGATGTTTTATCCACAAAAAGAAAAAGAGTGGAAGCACAGAAGACAGGCATGCTTGGCGTTTTAAAGTCAGAGTGGACGTGGTTAGGTAAATTCATGTGACTGATGAATGTGTGTGAATAAATACGGCCAAAGATAAGATGCTGATATGGTGCGCCCAAGCTTCCGCCAGTCCTATTTACACACTGATAGACATTTTTTGACAAACAAAAGCCCTTTGTGCTTTGTACATCCACGGGCTGCCATCCTTTCTCTCTTGCTTGATTTCTGTATTTCCAAGGCAGGGCCCAGCCAATGCTGTTCCTACAAGTAATTAGGACTCCAGCAGAAATCTACCTTAACTGCCACTGACAGGACCAGGAAAGCAAAAAAAAACATAAACCAGCGGCAAGTTCTCCTCTGCTCCCCTTTAAAGCACCGAAAGGCTCATCTGCAAACCATTCCCAGCAGCCCCCGGGAGAGGACTCCAGAGGTCAGCGTGAGCGATCCAAGCTTCAGGCTCCAGCAGCCCCGCACTCCTTACAGCAGAACAGGACTGGAAGGCTCATCTGCATACAATTCCCAGCAGCCCCCGGGAGAGGACTCCAGCGGTCAGCATGAGTGAGCCATGCTTCAGGCTCCAGCAGCCCCGCACTCCTTACAGCAGAACAGGACTGGAAGGCTCATCTGCATACAATTCCCATCTGCCCCCAGGCGAGGACTTCAGAGGTCAGCATGAGCGATCCAAGCTTCAGGCTCCAGCAGCCCCGCACTCCTTACAGCAGAACAGGACCGGAAGGCTCATCTGCATACAATTCCCATCTGCCCCTGGGAGAGGACTCCAGAGGTCAGCATCAGTGAGCCATGCTTCAGGCTCCACAGCCCCAGCTTCGAGAGGTCCCGCACTCCTTACAGCAGAAAAGGGCCTGAAGATTAGCTACTCCCTTAGAAATTTTAACTCGATAACAAATCAACAAAATTAAGATGCAAACTGTAGTCCAGCAGCATGAGGAAGGCTTTCCAGTCTTTTGCACTGAATGCCACATGTACGATTATCTCCCAGCTCACGAGAGGTTGTATGGGTGCCCTAGGTGCAGAGAGCTCCTAGCCTTCGGAGAACGAGTGATCTCTGAGACTAGAATGGCAGACCTGGAGGAGCTAAGGGAGAGGAGGTGGTATACAGAGGAGACTTCCAGGGACATAGGAGAGCATCTCCTTGGTGAGGCAGGAAGCAATTCTGTAGCTAGGACTTGTCCTCCTCGCGATGTAATATCCTCTTGCACCGAAGATATGTCTTCAGGGGCACATCCCCAAGAGGGAAGGGTCAGGATGGCCTTTGTAGTTGTAGTCTCACTGCATGGATGAGATGATGCTGCAAGGAAGAGGGTACAAAGTTTGTTAGGAACTGGGCATAATTTGAGGAAGGGGGACCTTTTCCAAAAGGATGGACTCCACTTAACCAGAGTGGAACCAGGCTGCTGGCACTAACCTTTAAAAAGGAGAAAGGACAGCCTTTAAACTAGATGATGGGGGAAAGCTGAGTGTCGCTCAGAAGCGCATGGTTTGGAATGATGTATCATTGGAAGATACTAAGAGAAGAGGGAAATTAGGGCATCCCAGAAGAGAGGTTGCAATAAATGCTAAAGTATCCCAGGTGCCTTTGAGTAAAGAATAGACAGAGCAGAAAGAGTCCAAATTAAACCTGCTTATCCGTAGGAAAGGAATTAATACAAACAAAACATACTTTGAAATTTCTGTATACAAATGTTAGAAGCCTAAAAAAATAAGTTGGGAGAGTTAGAGCGTATAGCACGGGATGAAGAGATATAATTGGCATCTCTGAGACCTGATGGAAGGAAGATAATCACTGGGACATTGTGATACCAGGGTACAAATGATATCGAAATGATAGGATGGATCCAATTGGTAGAGGGATGGCACTATATGTTAGAGAGAGCATTGAGTCAACAGGATAAAAGTTCTGCAGCAAACAAAATGCAAATGTTGAATCTTTATGGATAGAAATTGCAGGTGAAAAAGGGAATAATATAGTAATAGGGTTGTATTACCGTCCACCTGACCAGAATGAACTAACAGACAATGAAATGCGAAAAGAATATAGGGAAGCTAATAAAATCAGCAGGGCAGTAATACGGAGTGATTTCAATTACCCCAGTAATGACTGGGTAAATGCCACATCAGATGAAATAAATTACTGCTTCCTGGAGCAGCTGGTACAAGAACCAACCAGAGGAAACTATTTTAGACCTGGTCCTTAGTGGAACACAGGATTTGGTGCGAGAGGTAACAGTGTCGGAGCCACTTGGCAATAGTGATCACAATGTGATCAAATTTGACTTAATAACTGGAGGGAGGGCACTAAAAAAATCTACTGTGATAGTCACCCTTTGGAAAGTTAGGTGCTATGATAAAATGATGAGGAAAAAACTGAAAGGAGCAGGTGCAAACGTTTAAGAGTTTACATCAGGCATAGATGTTGTTTAAAAATACCATCCTGGAAGCCCAGACCAGATGAATTCCACATATTGGAAAGCTAAATGACTACCGCATGGTTAAAAGGTGCCAATGGAGACATCCCAAGGGCACTGAGTGCATGGCGCGTGCACAGTCTGGCTAAAGTTACCCACACAAGTCTGGTCAGAAAAACAGTCATCCTAAAGTTATCCAGGTACAGTTATCTTCCTGTCTTTATCCTTTTATATTCACTGGTAAACTTATGCACATATGTCTTGCTGGACATCTGGGTAAAGTTACGCTCATACCTTTACCCAGATCTCTGAATATCAGCCGCATACTAGCTAGTTTGGACAAATCTGAGTTTAGGGTAGAAATGTTATATCCAAATTCCCCACAATAACTTTTTCTCCTCCCAGAGGCTGAATGGGAACCCCAAGAATCTCCTCTAATAGCTATTACTGCACAGACAGCACGCTTGACTTGTTGGTTTCAAAGCTGCTGCCCTGTTTCAACCGGATTAAAGGAATAAAGCTGCTGAAAACCATTGGAAGCTGCCCCTCCTATTGTATGGGACAATGGAAGGACTGGACGCTTACTGCAGGCCCTGAGAAAAGGCGCCGCATGTTTCTTATTGTACTGCACAAGTGTAGCATCAAGACACAAAATACTATTCATGTGCACAAAATCACTGCAGGCGCAAAGGCCACACTCAATGCAATTATGTTACGGCAATCAATAACTGCTACATGTTTCTTACTATAATAAAATTACTTGTTTAACTACAATTACTTGAACTCGTCTGTAGCATGTGACACCTGCTTACTTTCTAAATTCTCTTTCTATATTGTTTGCCTTATTATTACTTTAGCCACTTATTCTCAGGAGTATACAAATCCCAGCCTTTAAAAGCAAATATGCGATGCAAAACGTTTCCCTTACAATTTCAGGTGTGTAATGGGGGTGCGGGGCAGTTACGGTCACTAATACGTGCAATGTTTATTTGTGAATAGGAAAGGAAGCGCAGGGCCAGTCCGGTGCCTCAGCGTGCAAGGTCCATGGGCCAATCCCCAAGTCACACCTTCTGTGCCCTGGGACGGCTGGGGCTGGAGGGAGTCATCACGTAAGGGCGACAGCTAGTGGCCCGATTTAAGGACCACGATTGCACCCTAGCCTAGTACATGGGAGGGGGGAGAATATGAAACAGATGCAGGATCATGGCACCAGGTCACAGCCTTGCATCCAAATGAGCTGGAAGCCCACAGAAGCAGCAGGAAAATGTTGGGGACAAAAAGGGGAAGTGTAGCAGTTTATAGTGCTGTCAGAGCAAGGAGTAAGAAGAAACTGCCTGCTCAACATAAAGCCTTCTCAGCAAGGACTGGGTTCTTCCCAAACTTGAGTCATGCAGTTCATTTTCTGCACATGAAGGAGACTGTACACCCCCTTGGGGCTTCAGATTGTGAACTCTTCTAGAGCAGCCAGTCCTTTTCAGGGGAGAGGAGGTCACAGTCAGACTCCAAAAGGGCTAGGACACCCACTACTTCTTGGCATACCATTTGGAAGGGTGTTGGCATTATAGAAGGAGAGATGTGAGTTTTGAAGAAAAAAAAAAAAGGAAGCGTTTTATAATCCAGGCCCATGGTTCAGACTGCAGGACAGAACTGCATTTAAGCCTCCATGTCAGGAGCGCTTGGGTAAAGCATAGCAATGGTGGGCTCAGCACTAGGCAGGAAAGAAAGGTGGATGATGGCGTTGAGGGTTAGCCCAAAGGAGACTTCCGCACCAGCTCCCAGCTTGAGCTGCTCTGGCAAAGCATCTTGGGGAAGAAAGGATGAAAATAAGAGAAAAGAAATTGTGGTTTTGGGGAAAAGCACTTTATACCCCAGGAATTGTTTTAGTCCTCCCATGTGTTGACTCCCTGACAAAACACAATTTTATCAAAATTTGAGCAAGATATTAAACTGATGAAGAGGGAACAGCATTCTTAAAAGCAAGTCACAAATGTATTCAAGCAAAGAAAAAGGCATCGCATACTATTTGGACTAACACAACATCCAACCTCCTTTATTAAAGGAGGGTCATGCTATTAAAGTTTAGGAAAATAAAAGATATTAAAAAATGGTGGCTACTAAAACAGACACAGAGCACCCTGCCCGCTGGGGTCAAAAAGGGCATGGTCGAGTTCCTGGAGCGAACGTCCATAAACCATTAGCCACGTAGCCTTGGGCAAACCACTGCTTATCCTGGTTCCGAACATGAAGAATTGGATCAGTTCTTTGGGATCCTGCCGAGTACTTGTGACCTGGGTCAGCCACGGTTGGCGACAGGGTGCTGGGCTTGATGGACGTTTGGTCTGAGCCAACATGGCACTGCTTAGGAAACTTAGTGGGATGATGAACATTTGGAAAAGTCAAGCTGAATTCCCACCAAAAAGTTTAAAAACAAAAACAAACCTACAACAGATTAGGACCACGCCACATTCACCATCACAAGATAATTAAAGCTAGTTATATTTCTTAGGAGGCCAATTTGGCCCAATAAGTGTGGCTATCAGCTACATCTATTCTTACAAGAAGATTTTTTTAAGGTTTTTATTCTTCAGGTTCTCTCTCCAGTCTCTCCAATGCCTGAAGCATCTAATCAGGCTGAGCTGAAATGAAACGAGGGAGGGGAAAATGAATCTTCAATCCCTTTAGGAAATACAAACTCGTTTCCTTTCTCAGACTAATCCTCCCCTTTCAGGCTTAGACCATGACCGTTTTAATGCGACTGTGAACCTCTGGCACGACAGAGGGAGGGGAAGTCTCACCAGGGACAGGACTCTGCTCCTTGCAGCTGGATTTCAGTTCCTGGTTATCCCTCTGCTACCCTTACAGGGGCAGTGCCAGCTGCTGAGCTGTGGAGATCCTCCTTACTTCCTTTAGAGCTCTATTTACTGAAAATAAAACATCTGGAAAAGGTATTTTGCTGAATTTTTTTTTTTTTGGCAAGAAAAAAAACTGGGCTTTTCTCACCTAACTGTCTCACAGTCCAGAATCTGCTATAGAAAATCCTATTTGTTAGAAGATGTACAGTTTATACGGACCAGGAAATTTCATTGTAATTTTTCTGGGATCCGGGTTTGAGCGGATGCATTCACCCTGTAAATAAAAATAGAACATTATAAGCCCCTGTGGGCCAGGGCAATATTTACTGTAGATGAGTGTAACACCCTTTGAACTGCCAATGAAAAGGTGTGAGCTAAACAGAAACAAAAAGTTTAAAAAAAAAGTGTGAATACGTCATGGGTTGTTCCTCCAGCATTAAAGCATCTTCTTCTCTGGCTCCAGAGACATTTTGAAACTCAGTTTGTCCCTGGATGAAAATGGTATTGGTTTGCTACAGATACGTAAAGTACCTTCAAATGTTTTCTGATTTTTGATGTCTCACTAATGTTTTTTATTATAATTTTACACACAGTCAACTCATTTTTATATGATACAATGTTCTCTGCAACTAGCTCCTGAGGAAGTAATCTGCGAAACACTGGCCAATGTTGGGCTTGTTTTTTTGTTTTTTTTTTTACTTAAAACACATACCAAGACTGGTTGTCTAATGCTTGCTTTTAAAGTGTAATCAAAGTTCTTGAAAAATAGACTTTCTGTCCCGAGGTGGATGAATGAATAGAGCGGGTGGCCCGAGCAATACAGGGCACATTGTCTGGCTTGCTGACACCTTTGGGGATTTACACAGAACGGCTGGTAAGATTCTGGTTTTTGTTTCCCCTTCTGGATTGTGATATACTGATTAGGATTCTTCTTGGCTGAAAATGTCACATTTTTAGTTTAGACAGGCTGAGAGCTGTGTCTGGGGGACAGTGAAGTGTTAGCGATGTGGGAAGAGGATGAGGAGGAGAGAAAGCATTTGGGTCAACAAGTGCCTATAATGTAGATCTCTACTTAAGGCAAGATAGAGTGTAAGAATAGTGAAGCCACATTAAATATCCCATTTTTAGTTATAAGCGGAGAGAAATAGAACCAAGGCGATTTAGAAAATGTTTGTTTCCACTTGTAATATTTTAATATTCAAGAAACAGCTGAAACAGAATAGTCCCAATGCTAAAAGAGCATGTCACTGCCAGAGAGTTAGAACTGGTTATACATCGTTTTATGCTTTGTAATTTAAGTAATAAATATATATCAAAAATACAAACATTAACCTTTGAAACAGTGGCTGCATGTTGTAAGCTTACAGACAGGTTAGATAGATAAATAGAGCTAACATCAGTTATAAATGCATTATCCAGGTATTTACTTTTACTGCATTTGTAATCATTTTGAAAGTAGATAGCAGTATTTCCCAACCTTTTCAAACTCAAGCACACCTACAACAACAAAAATGTGGTGTTGCACATCAGCCTCCATGGAGCAGGCCATGCAGACACAGAGAGGACTCATATGGTTAAAAATAAAAAAGCTAGGGAAGCACTGAAAGCCCAGCATCTCTGCCAAATTTTAACATAAAGGGAGAGAGAGGAGTCTGAGACATATGAACCCATCGCAATGGACCACTTCCCTCTACCTACGAAGATACCAGGAGAAGGCAGAAATTAGCATGGTGGGAGCAGCTGGCTCCGTTAGTTATTTTGGCTGCCATATGTGGCTTTCAGACCCCGGGGATAGAAGGGAGGCTGGAAGGACTGAAGGAGGGAGAAAATGAGGATGCTGTGTGCTGTAGAAAGAGGGGCCCAGATATCCATGCCCGGCCGCCTGCCCATTAACGACCTCACACTGTGGGGCTAGGAAGAAGGGGCGATGCGTGACTGCACATGCTCAGGCAGGAGCTGCTCCCACTGTAACTGTGAGGTGCTGGCCTGGATCTCCTCTGCGGCACACCCGAGCAGGTCTGAAGGCACACACTGGTATACAGAAATATCATTCACATTTCTCCAAGTCAAAAGAAATACCATATTCTCTTGGACCTTTCCACAGCCCAGTAGGGGGCAAAGTCTACAAATGTATTAATGAATATGTAAGACTTAACCACCCTCTTCCCTACTTCATGATTTTTCTCCCTTGAACACCCACCTCCGACACGAAGGGTTTTCTTGGCGTCTAAGACCTCTTAAAAAGAAGCCTTCCAAGGTGGTACACGTCAGTACCCTCTCCTGCCAGCAGGCAGAGCTATTCTACTCCCAATACCAATCAGTCCCAGGACAAGTTCACCCAACCATGATGAACCCAAACTTTCTATAAACACGCCACAAGGCAGGTCTAGGCAACTGGGAAGAGCTACAAGCTAAAAGGCTTTCTGGATAAGCACAGCGAGCATACATTTAAAGAACCTGGTTAGGAGCCCGCCAGATGGCTGTGCACCATCACGTGGAAGGTTTGCAATTCAACCCCTGCTCCCCAGCCCCCAGGGGTTAGGGTCCTGGTGGCTGGCTTTAGAGAGCTCTGGAGGTGCTGCTGGTATCGGGCCCCCAGCCCCGGTGACTAGATTAGGTGTAGAGAGTCAAATAAAGGGGAAACCCTCCCCCCCACCAGGGGCAGTTATGAGTGAAGGTTCTTGGCATCACAAGCCCAGCACTGCTTCCAACTGAGCTGCAAGAGACAGGAGGAGCTACCAGACACCTCCCCCCAAACTCTCATGTGCATATTTTAGTTCCCCTTAGAATCAGCCCTGTTTGCTGCTCTTGAGGTCTGGGACTAAGCGGCTCCCTGCCATAGGACACTGCAAGGGTAGAAAGGCCATTTTGCAGGATTCAGCGCTTGTGGCTATTTCCATAGGAAGAATTGAGATCAATCCACCCCCCCCCCCCCCCCCCCCCCCCTTAACTCTCTTCCTACTTTCCTTGGCCCCTGATTTTAATCATCTTTGTGGCAGTAAAACAATTTTGATTCCTCCCTAAGGAAAGCAATTTTCAGCCTGCATAAGTGCATCCCAGCTCCTGGCTGGTATCTTCAGTCCGTTTTGATCTTCCTGTTACAAAGGTGGTGATATTGGCTGTAATGCAAGGCCTATAAACTGGTGAAAGGCTCAGTTGTTTGCTCCCGCCGTTATAAACTTTGAGAAGAGATAGACTTTAGGAGCTCAGCTCAGTGGCCCGGTGACCAGCATGTGGCACTGGTGGGGAGGAGAGGGGATGAGTTTCTAAGAACAAAATAGCACTCATAGGCCTCAGGACAAGGAAAAGCCAAGGGACCGCATGATGATGCTGGGATGAAGCTAGCTGAATCAAGTCCACTCGCTGGATATGGAAAGTGCATGAGAAACCCTGGAAAACTACTCAAAACCGTACATAATGGATTAAAAAAAAACCAAGGTGGGAAAGAAGTAAATGGTTTTTTGACCTTTGCACTTCCAGCTCAAATGGAGTGCCAGGACAGGGATCTGGGGGCCATGAACCAGAGATTGGATTTTCTGTTTAATAACCACCCACTCACCCCTAACATACCTAGTTTGGTCATTCCAGGGATAGTCCCAGGCCTCTTCTGCAACCCTGAATCCAGCCAGCGGGTGTCATGCTTAAGCACTGACCATGAACCCTCTTTCCCCACTCTGCCAGGGAGGTGGGGGGGGGCGTGCTCTGAATACTGCTTCCGCAGCATCCCCAATCCCAGCTGATGGAGAGCAACGACACTCGGCACCTGAGCCCACCCATGGAGGGGTTTACCAATGTCTCTATACTCCATCTCCACACTGGAAAAGGGCAGTGGCATGCAGTTTTAAGGGAATAAAATTTAACAACATAATATAAGATGATAACTTTTTATTGGACTAACTTAATACATTTCTTGACAAGCATTCAGGAGCTTCACATCCTTCCATTAGGGCTGAAAAACCCACACCAACCAACAAAACAGAATATTTTCTGCCACATGCAGAGGATGAAAAGCAAGCTTCACCTGAACTGAGCACAACTGCTCAACCATCTCAAGCCAGGCTGCTTTGAGCTTCCAACTCTATCTGAATCGATCTCTGCTGGGGACTATAGTGCAATAAGCCTTCATCTGCAACAGCCCAAGTGCTTTTACTCATTTTTTAACCCTTTCCCAGTCTAGCTCAACCACTCTACTAATAGTTCTCAGCCAAGGGCCACAGGCCACAGCTCACTCTGGAATCCGTGCACTGGCCACTAGGTGTCACCGTTGGGCAACAGCCAAAACCCGCTCACCCCTGCAAACTCTGCCCCTGCTGCATCCCCCCACCTGGATCATGGGAGCTGAAGCTGGACCTGGGAAGTACACCCAGCTCACACACATGGCAGCACACAGCACTGGCACCGAGTCACCAGGCTAGCCCAGGAAAAACACTCTTAAAAAGTCAACAATGAGCTGTATGCTAAATTAAGCACCAGTCTACATTAGAAAGTGCTACATAAGTGACATTTATTAATTTTCTGCTATATTTACAGTTTTAACATAGTAAAACTTCAAAATGAATTATCACTTGGCAGAAAGCACGAAAGTGCATATCGGTCTACATTTAGAATGCATAAAAGTTCCTGCTTACACAAGTTTTAAAAGCAAAACGTACATGTATGTTAGGGATTGTCTCAAAAGGCTCCACAAGCTCATCCAAATGTGTTACACCCTCCTATTTTAAGAGCTGTATTTATGTTATCACCTGTTATGCTCTACCAGTAGATATTGTCAACATCCCTACATGATCCAGAAATAATACAGTATGAAGGTTCATCTACACTGAAAGACGGAATACAGACTACAAAGCTTAATACTTACACTCTGGAAAATACTTGCTCCTGATTATAACCAAACCATAAAAATGGTGATTATGCATTCAGATTGTGTTTCCAGGAGTATTAAACATCCTATTTTAAACAGTAAACAGATATAAATGTGCAGAAATGCATTCACCACAAAACAGATTTCTATACCTTTGAGATCAACACCCCTCGCAAAAAAAAAAAAAAAATGGCCAGCATATGAATCTTGCACTAAAACCTTATTTTTAAAGTCATTTGTTAAAGATTGAAAACAAATTAGAGCAAGACTGCCCCCTCCTGGCTGCAGAAGCATGGTTCATGCGATCTATATGATTACAAACAGGATAAGGCTTTATATATTAGTACATCACAGGCTTGATTGCAATAGCAGGAGCCACTACATGATTCAATGATTACAGAAGTCAGTATTAACTATTAAAAGTTTACACCTAGAAACAAATATAAAGAAATGCTTTTCGTCAACAGTACTTTATTTAATTTTTTTTTTTTTCCCCATATTCATTTTTAAAGCAGGTGATTAGTTTCTCTTCTGCTCCGGGGTCTCGATGCACTTCCTGCAGGTGTCTTGTTGCTTTCTGAGGGAGAAATTCACATACGCAGGAAGGTCTCTGGCAGAAAACATCTGCTGGAGAAAGGACACAAAGGCTAGAGAAGCTATAGTTAGCCTACAGCAGAAAGGATGCAAACAGGCACAAAGGGACACAGGATGTTCACAGGCACAGTGATGTCAGGGTTACTGCACCACGAGGTTAAAAAAATCAGTTTGTCCACTTCACATTCATCAAGAATTTGGAAAACAACAACAAAAAAATAGGACCACTGAAGATTTAAAGTGGATGGATTCCCACCCATCCCCTTGCCCTGAGGATTTTTAAGATCATTTCTCTACAACACTAAACACGAGGGAAATCTGCTTTTAACCACAAAATATTTAACTAAAATAAATAAATACTGGAGATCACGCGCTGCAGGAACATGAAAGGCACCTAGAAAGATTTCCCTCCTGGCCCCGGGTCGGACATAACCACTACGGAAAGTCAGTGGGCACGGGTGCAATCCAAACACACAAAAAAAGTTTTATCTACCGCCTAAAATATCCTTGAAGACACATGAGGGCAGACATGCAGCTCTTCCATGACTATTCTGTTGGTCGGAGGGCCACACAAACCAGATGGATGTTTGTGCACGAAACCTCTGAGCAGCACCTGCACGCTGCAGCCGAGTGACACTCAGAAATGAAGGAGGGATGGCACAGGAGGACCTAACGGACTGATGTACTGAAGGATTATATTTAGTCCATCTGTCCCTAAACAAACGAGGATTGTGAATCATGCAGTTGACTCTGCTAGCAGGTTCAAACATCTGGACCCATTGCAATAAATAAAGTATGCCCAATTATTTTATCATTTTAACATAAAACAAACACAAACAGGTAACTATCACTTCCTAGAAGCACATTTCTAATGCCAGGACTGCATGACACTTTCAAAAGGGGCCAGAGAAAAACGTTTTGTGTTTTTAGAACCCACTGAGGTGCAATGAAATGAAACGACTTGTTAGGAGCAGGACTGGGTGGCAATTTGAACCAGAGTCTCAGGGTATAGCTCAGTCCTGTAACGTCTCGCAATAAAACAATCTTACTGAAAACATTACTTTCAGAACAGTGACCTGAACACCTCTTCCATCCTTTTCCCCAGTTCTCCGTCAGAGGGTCCGGTGAGAGTCAAGAGGACAGATCCCAACATTCACGCAAAGAAGAATCACAAGGTAAATAGAGAAATTACTACTTACCTGATAATTTCCTTTCCTTTACTGAAGGATAGGTCAGTCTCAATGAGTGAGTTATGCACCTCTGCCAGCAGATGGAGATGGAACAGAAGCTGATATCACGGCCATATAGTCCTGCTCCGACATAAGTCCGCCATTATTCCCTGGAAAAGCCAAACTGTGGACAAACTGATTATACTTGAGCACTATTATCCACAGGCAAACATTCATGTTTCTCAACTGATAGGAACTCTGACAAAGAAAGGAACATATCATCACATAAATAGTAATTTCTCCTTCCTTAGCATTCAGGTAGGTCGGTCCCGACAAGTGGGATGTACCAAAGCTAAACTCGAAAAGGGTGGGAGGCTGCCGGTGGTCCAGGCAATATCAATCGCAGAAAGGCAGCGTCCTCCACAGCCCTAGCATTTAAGCGGTAATGCTTGGAGAAGGAGAGCAAAGATGACCATGTCACTCCTTGGCAAATGTCAACAGATGGCAACAAAGTTTTGCCCACGATACCGCCTGAACCCATGTGGAATGTCTCGGTAAGGCGACTTCTCCAGCCACTTAGACTGTCATAACAATTTCCTTAACCCAGTGGGCAATCATTGCCTGTGTTGCCGCAGCTCTTTACTTACCTCCACCATGGAGCACGAATCAGCGATCAGACTTCCAAAACAGCCTTAAATCACCTCTTAACACTGCTGTAAATGATGCTTGACAGCAAAGGAACACAAAAGGAAGTACTCATCTGTCCTCTGACCAAGACACGCAGAGAAATGGACTGATTCAAATGAAACGTGGAAAGAGGGCACCATCCAAAGTTGAACCACACCCGGAGTCATATGGAGAAGGCTCTCTGCAGGAAAGGGACTGGACATGCCAATTAAATTACTACCAGAAAACCGGACTTCAAGGTAAGCAGCTGCAAGGAAAGAGTATGCAGCAGTAGAAAAGTCAGACCCGCCAAAAACCCGAGGTCCTTGTTAAGGTCCCATAGAAGCACTGGAAGCCACAACAGGGAGTGAAGATGTTTAACTCCCTGCATGGATAGGAAGACAAAAGGTCCTCCAATGACTCTTCCCATATAAGAAGCCAGGGCTGCGACTTGACCTTCAAGGTGATAAGGGCCAAACCCTTAAGCAAGCTGTCCTGTAAAAATTCCAAAATCAAAGGAATAGCCACCTTGAATGGTTAAGTACTTCACTCGGAACACCAGGCTTCCAGACCCTCCAAACTCTTAACAGAGGCTAGAAAAGTAGAAACTTTCTGGGCCCAAAGAAAAGTGGAAATTACAATAGGCAAAAAACCCGGCTTCAACAACCGAGCCCTTTCAATGGCCAAGCCGGAAGTCACAATTTACCCTGATCCTCTTACAGAATAAGCCCCTGTCATAAAGGTCCATCCAAGACAGTACCCCAAAGGGACTGTCCACCAGAAGTCCCTGGAGACTGGCACATCATGCCTTCAAACCCAATCTGGAACCAGTAAAAGTATGGTGTTGATTTGACTTGTAAACTTTCTGAACCAGAGGCCTGGGGGAAATGCATACAACAGGGTGCCACATGGCCACTTTTGAAAAGAGAATTGATGCCCATCACCTTTGGGTCCTGCCTGCGACTGAAGAAGTGTGGAACCTTCACATAGTTGAAGCTCGCCAACAGGCCTAGATCTGATAGGCTCCAGCAGTTCACTAGGAGCAAAAAGGCCTTGTCCACCAGCTCCCACTCTCCTAGGTCCAAGTTTCTCCTGATGAGGAAATCGGCTCTGAAGTTGTTCTTTCCGGCTTTGAGAAGGTGGATATGCTTAGGAGAAACTGCTCTAGCTGCTCAGACAATCGCCAGCACATCAACCAAACCACTCGTGCTTATTTGTTGATTTTCCACTGCCTCTCTGCTGCATTCCAGCACCCTTGCAGCCCCAACACAATGAGCCCTCCCAGTCCCGGAGGCTTGCATCTGTCATGAGTACCAACCAATCTGGCATTATCAGGGAATTTCCTAAGATGGCCCGCCTGTAACCCCCAGTCCAATTAGGACCTCACCTCTAATGGGAGGAACAGCTTCACTGCATAGTTGTTTGACTGCGGACTCCAAAAGGAGATCAATCGGCACTGAAGAGGATGCATATGTGCCCTCTCACAGGGAACAACTTTTAATGCGGTAGCTATTGACCCCCAGACCTGTAGATAAGACCCATGGTTGGACAAACAGAGTTCCGCAGGGATCAAACTCGTACCATCAACATGTGGTACTAAGACTTCAGCAGGAATATTCTGCCCCACCTTGTATTGAAGTCAACTCCGAGATACTCCAGAGTCAGATGGCTGTAGCAAGGAACCACCCTGAGGAAAGCGGGAAGACTATGCGATGTTCTTAACATTTTGATTATTGTGATGTGTATTATTATTTTGTAAAACCATATTTTAAGTTCAATTTTACTGGCACTTTATCAACATTTTTATTTCTTTTACACCGCTGTTATATTATGTGCCTTTCTGTAAACCGTTGTGAAGGAACTGCACTAAATGACAGTATAGAAAATTCACTAAATAAATATTTTAGTGAATTTGTTGCCAGAGAAGGTAGTTAGTGCAGTTAGTGTAGCTGGGTTCAAAAAAGGTTTGGATAAGTTCTTGGAGGAGAAGTCCATTAATGGCTATTAATCAATTATTCTTAGGGAATAGCCACTGCTATTAATTGCATCAGTAGCATGGGTTCTTCGTAGTGTTTGGGTAATTGCCAGGTTCCTGTGGCCTGGTTTTTGGCCTCTGTTGGAAACAGGATGCTGGGCATGATGGACCCTTGGTCTGACCAACATGGCAATTTCTTATGTTCTTATAAATAAGTTCCCAACGGATGGGAATATGCATCCAGTATGGGCTGAAACGACCCTTCTTTCATGGGTATGACCAAGTAAATGGAATAACGAGCTGTATATCTCTGCGATTTGGGAACAGGAATCCCCGCTTTTAGGCTCAACATCTGATATAATGGCGCTTCCACTTCTACCCTCTGCTGATCGGAGTTAGAGAGACCATGAAGGCATCTGGAGGAATGTGAAGAAATTCTAGAGCATACCCGTCCCAAAAAGCTTCGAGAACACCTTGATCCAAAGTAACCTGCACCCAGCTGTATTAAAAACGGGACAGACACTTCTTAACTCCTGAACCAACAGCTGAGCAGACTGAGGGGCTCCACCTCTGGAGTCTGTATCCTTTCTAGGTCCTCAGAGGCGAAAGGACTGAGATCTGTAGAAGGGACTTCTGGGAAGAGCCTCCCACTAATAAGGCCAAAAATGCCTCAAATGCTTTGCTTTAGGATAGTCTCAATCTTCCAATCCTGAGCATCCTTCAGTGCTGTACCTCCCTCTACCAGGATGGTGGTACAATACTTGACAGCACACTCCAAGGCATCCACCCTAGGGAAATGCAACCACTCTCTGGTCTGTGGATCCAAAGGGTATAAACTTGCCAAGAAGCATCATCCTTTAAAAGTCACCCCTGACGCCCTCCATTCCAGAAGTCAACTCCTGGAGTATAACCCGGAGGGGAAAGAAACAAGGCGGCCTGTGTAGGGTGACCAAAATAGGAACTTTCTTCTGCCTTCAAGGAGTCAGTCCCAGGCTCTCCAAGGGTCTTCAGTGCCTGAGAGCAATTCATCTTTAAGAAAGAAACAAGAATAGAGTTCAATTTGGCTCCAAAGGTGAAGAAATGTTCCCCATCACCATCAACTTCAACAGTATCATTTTGATTCATCTGCATTCGAGTTTAGTCAGGCTGCATTGAGACTCAGCGCTTGCCATGGAGCCAGGCGGAGGAGCACTTGGAACGCACGGACCAACCTTAGTAGGTACTAGTGATTCAGAAGTCCGGCCCTGTAGGAACATCTACCAACCCTGGAAGAATTCTACCCAGGAAGAGAGGATGGGTACCATTCTAGACCCCACAGGCTCAAACCTGATGTCCTGAGAGCTAGCGGTTCATGACGACTTGGCCCGTGGATCAACCAAAGGAGGGGATACCCTCATCATGTCACCCTTGGTCCCAGTCTCCACAGACCGCAGAGATGGACCATCGCCAGCAAAATCAGAAGGGGGTAAATCACCCTGAGCATCCAGGCAATGACACAAGCTTAAAAAGGTGCGGCTGAATGACCCTGAAGTGGCATGCAGCACAACAGATAAGCGCTTAGGCTTCCTCGCGGCAGGCACCACAGGTGTAAGTGTGCAGAACAGTGAAAGCTAATGCCTGGAATATGTGCTCGCACATGTATACACACACCTAAGCTGCGCACCCAACTAGGTACCCAATCTGGATGCTCAGTAAATCAAGGCGCCTAAGCAGGGCTCACAGATGCAAAGGTGCGTGCAGAGTGGCCCACAGCACAAAAAACATGCGCAAAGCCCTTGTTGCCTACCATGCGCTCAATAAGGGATAAGCCTGCGAGTGGGACCTAGCCAAATGGCTGCTCAATCCACCATGTCTGCACTGCCTCCTTAGTTCCCAGGCTAACCTATGATTTTTTCTTTTCTTTTTAATAAGAAAAACATTCACCTGAGCCCAGCCTTCCGTGGCTGAGAGCTGGAACAGGTCCTGGTTATCGGGGGGGGGGGGGGGGGGGGGGGGGGGGGGGGGGGGGGTTGAGAAAGCTAATCCTCACCACTGAGCTTATCTTGGCCTACAACTGCTAATCGCTCTTTAGGTCCAGGCCCCTCAAGACTACCAGACTGAAGGTCCTCACAGTATCCTTCAGGAGGCAAGTGGTGTTATAGCTGTTTCGTCCCAAAAAAAGATGTCGAAATTGGGTGCACAACTGCGCACAGAGGAGCACGCCGATGCCAGCAACGAAAAAAGGGGCAAAATCACCTCACAGCCCATCATGCACCAGAGGAAAAATCCTGGAAGCAGGGCCTAGCCAAATGGCTGCTCAACTTGCCATGCCTGCACTATCTTCTCACATCACCGAACTCCCCCGAGACATGAGTGGGCAGGTGAACGCCGAGGTAACAGACCCTCTCTCTCTCCTGCTTTCCTTTCGCTGCTGTATTTTTTTTTTTTTTATAAAGCAAAAAAAACTTCACCTGAGCTCAGCCTTCCTTGGCTGAGAGCACAAACGGGTCCCAGCTAAGGGAGGAGAAGGCTAAAGCTTTAAACGCTGAGCCTCTTGGCAATTAAAATTTCTGGTCCACGACAGTCAAGGCTATCAGACTGAGGGCAGGACCGCACAGTATCACTTCAAGAGGCAGCAGTGTTATATACTCACGAATGGACTCTGACTCTCCCAGGTTAAAGCACCATTAAGCTTTAACCCGTACGCCCTATGGCATCACTTCATATTTATTTCCCGCCTTATCTTCTTTCCAGCTTGTTGCAAGCTTCCAAGTTCTCTTCCCTGTTGATTGTAACTTTGACTCATTCCTACTTACTGTTTATCTTTCGTTTACTTGAATAGTTACCCCAGTTTTTTATTCTTGTTAATTGTAAACCGATCCGATATGGTTATTTACTATGAAGGTCGGTATATAAAACTGTTAAATAAATAAATAAATAAATAAATAAATATAGATGTCTTGTCTTTCTATTATCTCCTATCGATTCCTTTTCTTCTCTTCTTTTACTCACAGGCAATCCCCCGAAGGGAAATGCATGTCCACCATCTACTGGAGATGGAGAATACGGACAGGCTGATCTTGGGGTAAGACTATGTGGCCGTGATGTCAGCTTTTTCTCCATCTGCTGGCAGAGGTGCATAGCCCACTTGTTGGGATTGATCTACCCAAACGCCAAGGAATAACGTTGTTTCCTGCCTGGGCAATCTGTTGTTCTAAACCCACTTTTAGCACTGTATAAAGTGGCTATAAAGGAGCTGCCCATTTTTAAATTTCAGAAGAAGTGGATGTAGTTTATCTGCAGCTCACACAGCCGTTTTATTGTACTGAACGCAAGCTCACCCACCTGTGATACAGTCCTAGAAAGTTCTCTAATTTTGATTAATGCTGAAAAAGTTGTCTGTAGGTGATCACCACCAAAGATTGTACTAAGATGTGGGAAAAGTCTGGAAGAGCTTTAAAAATAAATGAGATTGTATATCTTGGCTGAATTCACAAAAATGTGCTTGTACACCCATTCTTCTGGTATAAATGCAGAGCTATGTGCTCTATAATTGTCTTGTTACTTTGAGAGTGAAATTGCCACACACTTATTTGTTCATGTTTTGATTAGATAAGTATGTTTTAGGTATTCTGGAAAATATACACAAAATATTGAAAACAACCTCAAACCCATTTTCTAGTGCTATATATAGAGTTAACGACCAAGAAGTGAGCATTTAAATACAGCTTTTGGCAGATGATGCTACAAGCTCCTTTAAGTATTTATACCCAAGGTGCTCTCACTAGAAAGAAATGATTCTCCACTTTTTTTTTTTTTTTTTTTTAATGAGCTAAAACAAAATCATCCGAGTCACGCCAGAAAATCCGTAGGGGTTCAGCACCTAAAGGGTCCAGCTGGTGTCCAACTTGCCGTATTATGCATAGCTTACATTAAGTTACTGATGCTTCCTGCCAGTCTCACTTAGCCACATCCAAGGAAGATTTCCAGCTGTGATTACATGAACCGGCTGTAGAATAAATCACAATGAAACATGACAAACCTTTAATCGCGTTTCAGTAATGACTACCTGTGGGGCTCAGAGAAGGAAGGAAAAAAGGGTTTTTTTTTTTAAGGCGTGAGACTGCATGATGTTCATTACACACCTCAGAAAATGAACGGTGCTTAATCCGTCTTACCCAGAGCGGGACAAGTGTCTGCTTGTAACGAGTTCAAGAAAGGGTGCCTGCTTGATAAGCACAGTCTCAGTAACACAAGTGGCCAGCGTGCTGCATCTGGCAGCTTTAAACACTGGAAAGCCAGCATTTAGTGGGCTCACTTTCTCCACACTGTCAAAAATAGTCCATAGGTGCACGGGTCCTTGAAAGATCTAAGAACCCTACACCAGACTCCAGTCCACCTCAGGGAGCTTTTGCTACCATTTATTCCCCATGTGTGAACTCACAGCTCAAACGCTTAACAAGGACTCAAGGCGGTGCAGACAGTGCAGTAGAACCATTGCTCGTATACTTTCAATACGATTAGAGACTGACAAGGGTTCAGTTCTGGAGCATCGGTAGAATCCAAAGACATCGTCAATCCTATAGCTTAGATCTGCATATCTAAAAGGCCATCTTGCAGGTTTCATTTATTTTAGAAGCTGCTAGATTGCACCTTTAAACCTTTTGTCAGAGATGCTAAATTTCTAGGCCAAACTACAGATGTTACTAGGAAAACTCAGCTTACAGGCAGGAGACCCTAGCAATGGGAACTTCTTTCTTTTTAAAATTACCCTTGTAAGTGCAGAAGTCGTGAATAGCCAGAATACTTATCTTTCCTTATTACCTGTGCAGTTACCTAATTTAAAAAAATCAACGGCTCTAGAAATGAATTCTGGCAGCTCTTTGTATGTAAGAAGATGGTCTACAGTGGCTATTGAAAGTCTACATCCCCCTTGAGCATTTTCATATTTTGTTGCATCAATGTGTAAGACTTGCATGTATTTAATGGGGATATTTTCCCCCATCCATTCACACACCACACTCCACACCTATTTTATTGGAGAAGAAAGATCTCTCTATCCAAAAAACACCCTGAAATCTAACACCTAAATACATCTATAGCACCCGTCCACCGAGCCAATAGTTGGCAGCAGTTATTGGGATAGGACCCCACCAGCTCTGCACACTGAGATTTCTCAGTACTAAACCATTCTTCTTCATAATTACATTCAAACTCTTTCAAGTCCCTTGGGGAACACTGATGGACACATGCCACAGATTTTAGACTGGACTGAGGTCAGGGCTCTGACTCAGCCACTCTGACATTTACCTTTTTGTTCCTTAGCCACTCCAATGTCGCTTTGGGCTACAGACTTCAGGTTTTCGTGCTTAATTCCTTTCCCAATTTCAGTTTCCTTGCAGAGGGCATCAGGTTTTCCTCAAAGGACTTTTCTGTAATTTTCTCTATTCATTGTCCCTTCTGTCTTGACAAGTGCCCCATTTTCTGCCGATAAGAAACATCCCCATAACATGATGCTTCACAGTAGGGATGGTGCTCTCTGGGCGATGGGCTGTGTTGAGTTTGTGCCAAACATAAAGCTTTGCACTCAGGCTAAAAAATTCTATTTTCGTTTCATCAGACCACAAACTATTTCACCACATGGCTACATTATCTCCCGAGTGTTTCTCTGCATGCTTCAAACAGGATTCAAGATGGGCTTTCTTGAGTAATGGCTTCCTTCTTACCACCTTACTCTACAGGCCAGCCTTGCAGAGTGCTTGGGAGCACAGTCACTACTGGCCTCTTGGTTACCTCCCTGATCACACTCCCTCCTTCCTCAGTCGTCCTGTTGGGAGGGGTGGCCTGATCTACGCAGGTCTTGCTGGCACCATACACCTTCTTAAGGATCATCTTCCCCTTGCGTTGAGGGATATTCATGGACACTGCAATTCTTTTACATCTCGCCCCAGATCTGTATCTTTCCACATATTTGTCCTAGAGTTCTTTTGACAACTCTTTGGTGCTCATGGTAGGATCTTTGCTTTGAAATTCACTACCCAGCAGAGAGAACCATTGAAACTGCCGAATCACTAAAATTTAATATAGGTGGGGCCAAGTCACTTAGGGTGTGCTTTTGAAGGTGACTTAGCTTTAAGTATTTAGAATTATTATTACATTTATCATCGTCAAGGTCTAATGGTATATACAAAAAGAACAAAAATAAAAAATCTCAAAACAGACACTTATCCAGCCAAGCTATTTCATGTTTTCATTTCTATTTCGTTTCTAAAGAATTCTGGAATATATTTTTCTCTTGGGAGTCGTGGAGTAAGATATGTGCATGCATAGAACACATACTGGTTTAGTGCATTTTTCTTCCAAGCAATAAGGCAACACAAGAACATTTTGGAAGGGGTGTAGACGTCCTATAGCCACTATATATTGTCCTCCTCGCTATATAAATATTTTTCCAGTGCTGGATGGGATCAGCCAAACTTGTGAAGCCTTTGTTTTCTTATATTCTGATTACTTTTACTGTCATCTATGTTGTAGTTTTATTGTATGGATTATGCACATGCGATACTGAATTTACTTGAGCATTTTTGTTTGGGGGGGGGGTTTATTAGTTGAATATTAGGTTGGTTACTCTGACTGCATATTGCTTTTCTTGTTGTATGAAATGGAAAAGCTGCATCTCTGCTGCTGCATCATAGGGTAAATAAAAAGTTAAACACAGAAAGGTACAAAAGTGATCCGGTGCACGTAAAAGCTTTGTACTGCATTGTAAATTCATTACTGCTGCAGTATTAAAATAAGAGTGAAATTAGGGTGGCGTAAAGAGAGGGTGCGCTAAGGGAGAACTGTGCATTTCTGGCACTCAGGGGAGTTTATTGCAATGGGCACTCAATACAAGCGTCCATCTTTTTAGTTATTTGGCTGAGGTTCATCGACTTTGCTGATTTTAATGGTGAAATTTGTTTGATAGGCACCCATTGCTGCAGGCGTTTAAACTGTGCGGCCATAATAAAAGTGCATTTCTTTTTATTATCAAATCAATGCACATATATTTTTCTCCACCAGAAGCAGTAAATTCAAAAGTCAGGATGAGGACACATTTATTGCAACCCAGAGGACCATATGTTTTGATGTTTCTCATGAGCCATTGACTGTGAGTTAACTTTACTCCACCTCTGGAACTGGAGTTAGATTCCACATGTTACAAAAAAAAAATGAGCGTTGGACATCCAACCTTTGGGCAGTAATAGCTAATGTCTTCATGTACCTGAAATGTAAATGCAATGGGCGCTATCCGGTATGCTTTTGTTAGAACACACATATCTTCTTCCTGTATCGGGCGCTATTATTGCGTGCATGCCCGAAACACACACCCATCCACAAATAGACCCGTGCACTAGGCTGGGTTCACCTTATCGCATTGGTCTGTTAGTGGGCAGATGCCAAACTAAAGGAAATATGCCTGGAGGGGGAAGAGGGCAAAATAGTTTTCCCCCAAAACAATTCCAAGTACAAGCAATGTGGGCAGGTTTCAGGACCCACCTGAATTCTAAGGCCTGGGGGAAAAGTATCCCAAAATAAAGCTTGTAAAGCTCAGCGCATGAAAGAAGATGAGAACTAGGTCATACCTTCAGTAAATGAAGAGAACTCTGGTTCTGGGGAGAGTGGCAAATGTATCCGGCATCTTCCGAACCTTTGCATAATTGATAAATCCTCTGAGAAACAGGAGGAACCCTAAAGGAAATATGTTATGCTATTAGATTTTATATGTTGCTATATTTCGACTTCTCCAATTTGGAAAAAAAAATACTAAAAACAGATTCTTAATAAAGTTACACTAGTAATACAATTAGTGCATAAGAACTTAACAGCATTTTACTTGCTACCTGCATCATATTTAAAAATTCCTATTTTGGTTTCAGAAGCACCTTTACTAAGTCCCAACTTGAATGGGGGAGGACTGCTCCAAACTACCACCCTATGAGGTTGACCATGCCCTCTGAGGTCTGTCTTTCACTTCCAAAAATGGCCCCATTAGAAGTTATGATGTATTAGTGACTCAACAGACTGAAAGGCAAAGGGAAGTGATGGGGAGATGAAGCAGTCTTGTTCATGAAGTCCTTCTATAAAGCCTCAGACCGCATATCACCACATCCAGCAACCCGCAAACATAAGGTGCACTGAAGGGGTGGAGCAAGATGCCACAGCAATGCCCAGGAAACACGGGATTTCAAGAGTGAGAAGTAGCAAAAAAATTATTTCCAAATATGACTAAAATTAAAAGCTGCCTGGGTCAAGAAAAAGGGGTTAACGTGGGAAAGCATTTGTTTTACAACAAACATGCACAGACTAAAACCTGGAGGAGCACAACTTAATTATGGGATAAGTGATTGGATTTCACTGTACAATTCCACCAAGCATAATGGAGTATGTCCAGTTTGTCCACTAGATGGCAGCTTTCCTTTACTAAAATGCACACACTGAACCTGTCTCTGATAGACTTGTAACCAATGCCCCTTTAACTGCTTCTCACCAGTTACTCCCAATAAATACTGTGCTACTGTACAAAAGTAATAAATACATGGAAATAAAGGCTAACAAAAAGAAAAAAATATATATAATTTGATACTTAATATTGGACTACCTTAATACATTTCTTAAGCAGCTTTTGGGAATACAGAATTCTGACAATAGCTCCCGAAAGCTGCGTTTTTGCTAACTTTTATTTCCCTGTATTCATGTGGACTAACACAGCAACCACACAAATTTATACAACAGTCAAATAACTAGGACACTGAATTTTGCGGTCTGGGAAAATAAACATAGGGGGTACCTTGCTGATGCAGCTGTTACTACCCTTAATCAAGAAGCCTGAAACTCTTGAGGCAACTCCAACGCTGATCTCTACTTCAACAGCAGGAAGTTAACGGGGAATCGGACTCAGAAACCAACAAGGGCCCCGACTAACGGCCTGGGAAACTGATAAGAAAGGGGGACTCGTATGGCTCAACAGAAACTACCATAATCTTGCCGGGCAGACTGGATGGACCATTGGTCCTTCTCTGCCGTCATTTCTATGTTTCATGAACAGCAGCAGGAAGATTCCACTGCTGGTCTAGACCAACGAGCACCATCAGCCAAGAAATGCCCCTTACTATAAACAAGTGTCAATTAGCACAGCAAGATGATCTTTCCCACCGCCAATGCAATTAAAAAAAACCACACTCACAATTATTTTGTAATGTATAGATTTCACAATAGCAGTAACCTGGGGACTGGACACTTCCTGTGTATTTCTGCAAATGCCTCTACCATTAGACCTTACTGTTTAAAAAAATAAATAACCACCCTGTGTGTCCTGTGCATTTTAAACTACACCTGTCCAGTACCAATGCCAATTCTGTAACAATGGCAAGTTATTGGATTTGAAATTCTTTAGGCTGTGTGAGTTTTTGGAGGCAGTCATGTTTTTCAAGCCTCAACCCCTCATATCTTCTGGATGTGACTGGACCAGGCTGGCTGGGGCAACAGAAATAAAACTAAAATTGGACCCCATCCCATGGGAGGTCGTTGGTGATCCTGTTCTAGGGCAGGGTGACCACCAGACATCAAAATGATTGCTAAAGAACTATTCCATTTCCTAGAAAGCCTGCACAGACCCTCCCCAATCCAGGGTGACCTTGAGGAAGTCCTAAGACCATTGAACAGCCAGGAAATTGGAAACTTTTATTTAAACATTCGTATTCAGCCTCATTCAATAGCCATTGGTCAATGCGGATAACATGAGGTTACATAAACAATCCATTAAATCAAGCACTAAAACAAATTAAAGCATAGCACAAATTACACTTAAAATAATAAAATAAAACAGTATCTAGTCACAAATTGCATAACTGTATCATAACCCCTAGGTTAGCCTACCTATGATCTTCAATTCAAGGGGCAGAGAACACGTTGAAGAAACAGATGTTTTCAAATTCCTTTTGAATAAGCTAAGATTGTAACAGTAATTCACTGAGAGTAGGCCCAAGGCCTGAGAAAGCTCTCGTGGGTAATCTGGAGTCTAGCTTCTTTGATACACATCTTGTACAGAGGTGCATACATTGTTAATGCCATTAATTATTAGAACTTTGACACTCCAAAATGTCAGAAATTGTATCATCCATCACAACAAACCTGGAATCCCGGAAATCAGTTAATGGAGATCTGACATAAACCAAGGCGCCTATTTAATAAAATGCATTAATGCACATTAAATGCCTGCATCAGGTAATGTAGGTGGTTAATATATGTTAAAGCGCCTGCATGAAAGTTAACATAAGATATCCTGGCATGATGTGAATATTTAAATGAGTTACATAATATGCAAATGCATGCTAAGCAGCTCTATATTCACATGCAGTTAACCTGCTGGGACTGCCAAAAAAACACAGTCTCCCCCCCCCCCCATCCTCCCCAGAAGGGTCCCTGTGGCCCAATCTTCCTCCACCCCTGAAGTGAAGGAAGGCGGGCCCACACTGCTGGATCACCCCACATCTTATCCCGTCAGATGGGACAGAAGAGATGACGCTTCCCTTAATACCCTGCTGGTTCCAGCTGCTCCGTGCGTTCCTCCGACTCGCACACATTAAAGTTAACACATTAACAGGTGTGAATCAGAAAATGATTTTAGAGTTACAAGCACACTTACCCAATACAAGGAAAACCCACCAGAGCCAGTACTGCCCATCAAAATAACCAGGGAAATAAGTAGAGAACTACAACAGAAAGAACGAACATTAGTCATGCTGGAGACCTTCAGGCACCAATACAACACTGAGCAAAAAGGGCAAACCTAGCAAGATTATTAAGTGACCCGTTCAATCAGGATTTTCGTGAGAGAGAACAAAGCCAGGGTCGCAATATAAACAGGAAAATCATAACTGGCTCAAAAGTAGGTCATGCTCATAAGCCGTCTGCAAAACAGATGGCCGAGAGGAGGTGATAGGTGTCAGTAAAACGGGAAAACAGGGAACAGTTATTTATCATCTCCAATATGAAGCTAACGCAGCACTTTTAAAACAAAATCAGAAAAAGCATTTTTTCACTCTGCGCACAATTAAACTGTGGAACTTGCTGCTGGAGGATGAGGTGAAAGCAGTTGGCATAGCTGGGTTTAAAAAGGTTTAGACAAGTTCCTGGAGGAAAAATCCATAAACTATTAGACTTGGGAAAGCCACTGCTTATCCCTTGTTATGAGCAAGGAGAACTGGACCTAGTCTTGGGTATTTGCGACCTGGATTGGCCACTGTCAGACTGGGCTTGATGGACCTTTGGCTCGACCCAATATAGCATTTCTCATGTTATCTTCTTTGTCACTTTACTCCCAATTAAAATTCAATAAATCTCACCCACACAATTCCTGGATACAAGGCAGAGTATATTTTTATTTATTTTATGAACATTTAATATACCGACATTCGTAGAGCACTTCACGCTGGTTTACAATTAACTCAAAGAATGGAAAGTTACATTTAACGGTGGTTATGACTAGGATCTTAAATTGTGAATCTTTTTGTTTAATCTTTACCTCTGAATGTTTTTTTCTTACAGTTTCTTTTAGTCAGCAGTATCCAACCTAACTCCTTAATGGATTCTTCTCCCTTCCTAGCTGAAAGAACTATTTTTTTTTTTTTAAACATAAAAATATATTAGTCCATAAACTTTAATGCACTAAATCAAATTCCAGTTAGATACAGGGATAAAACTGCTCTTCAAAGGGCCTGGAGGTACTGCATAAGCTCCCTTAATGTCTTGCTGGGAATAATGAACTGCAGCCCGGAGATCTCGTGCGCGCTATACTGCAGCACAGGTTCCTGCGCTCCCACACCTAATTAGGATGCGCTCCAAGGTGTTTAGCAGTGCTAGCTAATTCTTCCCGCTCCGCAAGGGACCATACCTAGGTGTGCCGAGGGAGCACGTCCATTTCGCCATATATGCAACTCCCTGAAAGATATTAGTGCTTACATTTACAGCAAGCAGACAACGTACAGACACAGACAGACTGGGGTAAATCTAGCATGCATTCATCCCAATATCTGGTCTATAACATGCTTGGATCAACAGCATGAGGAAATAAAAAAAAAAACAAACCTCAGTTTACAGAAAAGCAACTGAGTGCACAGCAGCATAAGGAGACAACTGCACAGAAAATTAGAAACAATGGGAGCAGTTGTGCCAGCTCCCGACGCTATGGCAGGTAGACAAAATGGCTACAAAAGCAAGCAAGGGCCTGTACATCAGGAACATGTAAAGAACTGGAAGTTGCAGTGGTTATGTATTTAGGCCTCTGTGCACTTTGGGCTCATATCCCAAACCATACAGAAAGGCACCAAGCAGTGGCTCTCCGTTCCCTTCTGCTTTATAACAGAAGGTGCTCCTCCTTGCCATGAATTAGAACCTGGTACATGTAACGAAAGTGGCACAGGGACATCTAAGAATTCAAACACTTCTTGGCCAGATCAGGTGTCTTCCTGACAATATTATTATTAATAGGCATGAGCTAAATGTATGTAAATAAATAACTCCTTACCTGCCTGCCTCAGTCACTGAAACACTGAATTATTAAGCCCAAGAAAAGTTACCATTGTGTGCGCCAGCTGACCCCAGTTACTCTCTCAGCTGGAAATAAAGTGTCCTTAAAACGCCACAAAGCTATCAAACCATGGCAGTATCATGCGACTTTCTGTGTGAGCAGTCTAGTACTTTTTCTTTAGCCACTTCTAAACCGTTCCAAGGGCAGGAGGGTCAAACAGGCCACTAATGTCACTGATTAGTCTATTTTAAAACAGAAAGTATGGTTATGTATGTAAGTAATTCTATACTTCATATTTTGTACTATTCAATTTCATTGTAATCAGAGAGAACAAACTTAAACATGCTGTGCTGGGTCAGACCAATGGGCCATCGAGCCTAGCACCTGTCTGACAGTGGTCAATCTGGATCAACTGGAAGAATCTGGCAGAACCTAATGGGGAGATCCATTCCATGTTGTTCCATCTCAGAAGAAAGTAGAAGGCGGGAGGAATGCGTGTACCATCTCTCTGTGATAGATGGGTGGCGAGGCTGCTATGGAGCTGGAGAGTGTGCCACCACAGACTGAGGTCCCGGGCAGACCAGCATGAAGGAGAAATGAGCGAGAATGGTGCTGAGAGTGAGCTAGAGGAGAACGAGGGAGACTTGGCTCCAGTTATGCCCCCACGTGTGGAGGACTGGAGAGGACGGCGGTCCCAGAGTCAGATTTTACTCTGTATAGAGGACAAGCTGGCAGATTGTATACCCCAAGCTATGTAACTGCTTCCAAATCTGATTTTTTTTTTTTTTTTTAAAGATCTTTCTGTTAAAGAAACGTGCTGATAGCATTTCTAGTATTCAAGACTAACACTTCAAAGATAATTTATATCCCAGGAATAAATTGCAGTTCCTTGAAAATAATTCCAGGCATAAACATTTGAGATTTGTTAACCTTCCTAGATCAAGGAGGACTCCACCATAGTAACTGCTGAGAAAATATTTTCTGGAGGCGTTAGACTACTTCTGCAGCTGCTTTGTGGCCCATGACTAAGGTTTATCGTGTTCCTTCTATGAAACGGTTACTGAATCCACAAGAGGTGGCAATAAAAGCCCTAACTCTAGTGGACAGTTTACACAATTCGGCCAGTGCAAGAAGAAATGACTAGGTGGTCCCGGATTGCTTGGTTCACACTGCAGAAGTTTAGTACTGAAGCTTTTTCAGATAATTAACGTTTTTCCTGATCTTTTCACATAAGAAACGCCCTGCTGGGTCAGATCGAGGTCCATCGAGCACAGCATTCTCTCGGCAGGTTGGACATACATGGCATCTACTCAGATTACTAGGAAGCATTGTTTTCCAAGCTCCGCTCACAGGTACAGAGTAGTGGTGCATTGCCATCTGTGAAATTTCCTTGTAAACACATTGTACAGTTCTTCAGGGGAATCAGTCTGTGTTTTATGACCCTGAGCGGTACTTCTAGAGTGGCAGTCCTAAGGAGTTTTATATACAGTGCTAAACCTATAGCTGTTCCTAATATTTTGAACTTTGTTGGTGCATGGATAACAGCACTGTATGCTCTCTCTCTCTGTGTAATTTTTCTCAGTTGTATACCTTCATGTAAATCAGGTAACCTCCTTATTAAGGAGACTTTCATTGTAAATTGTTTTGGTTATTACCTTCTTGTTCTCCTATCCTTCCTACTGCCTTTCTGTTCTTCCCCCCGCCCAGTTACATTCCCCTGTTGCAATGTATTTTCCAATCTTTCAGTTACTATGTGAACCGGTATGATGTCCCCACAAATACCGGTATATAAAAGTTTCTAAATAAATAAAAAATAGAAAAAAAAAGTCTGAGATTTTTGCCCCCATTTTGAATAAATGTCTGACTCCTGACATCAGTTCTCGGATCTAAGATTCATAACTCATGAAAGAAAAACATGCCTGCATCTTCTTGCGCCAAACTACTCCTTATATAGCTCTATACTTTCAGCCATGGCAACCATTTCACAGTTAAAGTGCTTTCTAATAACTTCATGGGGCTATCAGAGATTATCTATAATTGAACCATAGGCTACCAAATGTGAAATTCACATCTAAAATGACAATGCTTAGATTGCCCCATTCAATCTCCGATAGCTCTTTTAAAGTCAAGTCATTTCTTACCCTCACAATGAGGATCCATTTAATAAGAGAAAGGCCAAAGCCGGATATGGCACCATATCGTCCGGCAGCAGAGGTGGTCAGACAGAAGGACAGGAAAAACCCGATCCAATTAAAGAGGAAAGCCACTGGGGAAAAAACAAACAAAACAAGATACATGGAAGAGAACCATTTCATATTTTTAAAGAAGTTATGCCTCAGAGCAGCAGTGTGGGCAGCCAGCCCGCCCAGTTTCCCAAATCCAGCTATAGCACTGCAGCTTGTTGACAGAAAGTGTGCAATTTAAGAGGGAGCTACCAGGCCGATGTGAAAGGAATGCAGAGATGTTATACAAGAGCTTTTGCAAATCACACAGACCCCTTTTTTCATAAGGAGGACCCATGGGGCTACCTAGAACCCTGCCTTTCATGAGCGAGGGCGTCAGACTCATTAAAAGACATAGAATAATGACAGGGGGCTCTCTTTTGCTCCGCTCTGTACTCATTAAAAGACATAGAATAATGACAGGGGGCTCTCTTTTGCTCCGCTCTGTACTCATTAAAAGACATAGAATAATGACAGGGGGCTCTCTTTTGCTCCGCTCTGTACTCATTAAAAGACATAGAATAAAGACAGGGGGCTCTCTTTTGCTCCGCTCTGTACTCATTAAAAGACATAGAATAATGACAGGGGGCTCTCTTTTGCTCTGCTCTGTACTCATTAAAAGACATAGAATAATGACAGGGGGATCTCTTTTGCTCCGCTCTGTACTTACTGAAGAAAGTCAGCATGAAAATGCCATCGTTTCCTATCCTCAGCTGGTCGGCATCGTCAAAGTCATCTCTGGCCACAAAGTCCTCGTCCTAAGGCGGAGGGGAAATTAAATCAACCGTTTTAGTCCACCTGATGTCAACAGCATGGCACAGCATGATTCCTGCCACCGTTTCAGGAGGCTCCACGGGCAATGGAGTGCTAGAGGCGCCTCGTGCAACGTCGCTGGTTAATCCGACCCGGTTTTATTTTTCTTAAAATGAGACGTGGGTCGTCCCCTCCCCCAACCCCTCACACAGCAATGCTGCCACCTCCCTCGGGAGGTTCTAGAGCTGGAGCCTGCAGTGCCATCAGCTTGGCTCCGTGTCGCCATAAGACTCACCATACTACAGCGCTAATGAAAGGACAGGGATCAATCATTCACATTCATGTCCTCGGTTTTTCATCTCTCATTCCTCCGACGCCACCCAAACGCACTGTGGGAGCGTGGGGGCCATTCAAACTAAGGTGCCCACCGCTTCCCTGTCCCCATTATTGTTTGCCCAACACAGCATCAGTAAATTATCAAAATAGCTGGGAGACCAAAGAGAGAGAAAAGGATTTTTAGTTTTGCATGTTGGAGTTTATTTAACCTTTGATTTTATGTTTTGTTTTGTTTTTTAAGTGAGTCTTCCTGTACTTTCCATCTTCCTCCCCTCCCAGCAAGTCTGCAGTGCCCATGAACCCCACTGCTCCTAGAGAAAAGCAAAGCAATGCAGACTAGAACCGCCTTTTAACTTGATATTTGTTTTCCTATATAAAGATTACCCGAGCTAGGAACAAGGATAATTAGATTTATTTCTTAAGGATTTTTGCCGCAGGCACACAGGACTCACTTCTAATATTTTATTCACTAGAAAAGACTGAAATTAGCCAGTCGGATCATTGTCTAGTAGTTTTGTTGGATAGACAACCAACACGCAAACAAAAGATCAAAGTTTAACCTAAATCTTCAGAGGCACACCATACAAAGGACAGCATATTGAAACTTAGCTTTGAAATAAATATAAATAGATAACTGGCTACATGTATTTAAAGCCCAGCTAGCGTACAGTGCTTAAGCTCACATGCTAAAATCACATTTCTTGGTGCTGTGTTCATATTATACCTCCCCAATGGAGTACAGATTAAATCTTCAAAAGTCCCAGTCATATATATATATATATATTTTTTTTTTTAACCGTGTGCAGGCAGCTTATGAGGTCTATATTCAAAAGAATTTAGCCAGCTAATCCAGTAGTTAGCCAGCTAAATGCATATTTGGGTACATATCCTGCTAAATTCTAGCCAGCTAATAAGTTAGGAGACTAGAATTTATCCGGTTACGTTAGGGGCGTTGCGGGGGTGTAACTGGGTGGAGTTCAGTTAGCCGGCCAAATAACCAGCTAACTGATATTCAGAGTTAGCCGGTCAGGCAAAGAGCTGTCCTAAAGTTAGTTGGCTAGCTTTTAAGATAGCCGGCTCTATTTAATAGTGCAACTGCACTGTTTAACGTACGTCCAAAGTTAGTCAGATAAGTTTATCCAGCTACCTTTGCTATCCGCACTGTGTCTGAATATGGACCTCTATATTTCTAATATGTATGTTTACTTGTTACCGGCTGAGTAAACTAGATAGTATCCCACACAATTTCTTTTAAATAAATATAAAAGCTAGCTATCTGGATTCTCTCTTAACATCCTTCATTCAAGATACGTTTTTTCCATGACACACGACCAAAGATTCTCTTAGTCAGAGATGGGAGCACTTGAGTTTCCTTGTTCTCCGGTTTCTCTGGCAGGTATCAGAACTAAGAGGCTTCACTCACAGCTTCTACTTAACATTTTCTGATATTTGACTTCTAAAGCCATCCATTGGCTAATTGCCCTGGGCAGCTGCTCCTTGGAGCTCAGAGGATTGATGGCTATAGTATGCCTTGGATGAAGTCGTGAGCTTTCCATATTAGTCCATGTGAATGCATGGAAATAGAAGAGATTGTACACCGATTTTCTGGTAAAAATGTCATCTTTTGCTCATTCTATTCAGACCTGAGAAAGGCAGTATCAGCTCCTGAAAGCAAGTCAGGACATGTATTAAGTTGGTCCAATAAGAAGATACCGCCTTTTTTTTTGTTTTATATGTTAATCTTTATTTCTGCATATGCCTGTGCTTGTTTTAATATGTATTGCCATGAAAAGCTGTCAATGCTTGTGCCTTGATCTGTGGATAGAATATGCTTAGGTCCTGGGCTGGGAAATGCAGTGTATGCACTTTGCACATGCTTTGCAAAGCCAGAAGTTATGGGGAATGCACATTTGGGCTGCCTTTCACCTCAGCACTCAGGAGGGGCAGGCAGAGAGAGGGAAGCAGGTCAGCTGAGGCTGGGAGGGGATGGAGGGCTGGCGGTTCAGTCAGGAACAGGATGAATGATAGGGTCAGGCTTGGGGGAAGTTATATAGGTGACAGCTAATATCGTTGTTTAAAAGGAATAATGGAAAAATGCATTTCTGTGGGAGCCCTTGGTTAGTTAGCCCCATCTCTTTAAGCGGGCTTCCTACTAGTCCTTCCATAGCTAAGTGTTAGAAGAGAGAGCTCCCACTAACATATACTCACTCTTCCAGGAACCAGTGGGATGGTTGCTTCGGTCTTGGTTCTCTCAGCTTCATCGTAGCTGGGCAGTGATGTCGCCACATTGTAAGAGGGAGGATTGGGGAAACCTGATTCATCTTTGTAGTCAAAAAATGCTGTAAAAGTTTAACAAAACAAAACAGACTGTGATGAAACAGGCAACACCAGAAAGACAGAGGTTCTCCTCAAGTGCGTTAATTTCAAGTGAAACTAAGCAATGGTACAGCATTGTACTTCTGCACCTATGATAGCTATGTTAGATGTGGCTTTCGCTTAACTAGTTTGGACAATGAACACTGGAACAAGTTTGTACCGTAAGGCGGATGCACCCATACTGCCAAGGGGTATGCCAAGGGCTGGCTACAGACCTGAAATCTAGCGCAAGGCATTTCTCGCCACGCGCGTCTGTACAGTGCTACATACATCTAGTAGCACTATGGAAATAGTTAGCAGTATTAAAACTGGGCCAACTTTTGCAATCAACTAGAACTGGAGCGAAAATGAGATAAATCCAAACCACTGCCGTGAACGAAAAGACCTTCTGAGAGTTTAAACAAATCACAGTTCTTAGATGGAACAATATTATCATCAATCCACCACACAAAAGCTGCTAGGCAGCCCAGGCATCAAACATCATCTGCTGGACTAGCTAACCCGGGGGCTAACGCACTGAAGCATGTTAACAGCACAATTAACCAGCACAAGCTAGTTTATGCGCATTAACAGCAAAGTTAACATGCATAAACTAGCTTGCGACAGTGCAAGTGCAAAATCTATGCTAATGAGATGCAAAAGCATGAAATACAGCTAGTCGCCTATTAGCACAGTGAAAACGCACAAGCTACTTCACAGCTGCATTAACACAAAAACCTTAGCTACACCACACAAAGGTATAGTTAGTTTTGCAATACAGTCTGCACGTACGTTTTCTTTAGCATCTGCGGCAACATGCTTCATTTGCATCTTATTAACACTGGCCGTTAATGGCTGATACTAACGCTCCTCAGTACATTGGCAACTTGCTGGCAGCTGCAGCTTTCATTTTGTAAAGTTCTGTACCTGCAGTGCACGCTGCGATCTTATGTGCATGAAAGGTGCTGTGTAAAGTTATCACCATCATTACTGGCTCATTGATTTCATTAACCCATTCACGGGCTGAGAATTGAGGGGACCCAGTCATCTCTTATCTTTCCCCTTTGTCTTATTTCCTAAACAAAACCTAATGAAATACCAGATATGCGCAAGAGCAAAATAAATTGTTTCATAGCCAACCCCTTCCCCAGCCCCACACAGAAAAGCATCCGCACCTGCATTGTCCCCAGCAATGCTGCTGTACGGCGGTGGGGCGTCAGGGGATGCCTGGGCGTCCTCCGCAGGCTCCTCTTCATTCTGTAACTAAAGAGAAGGTTTACAGGCTACTAGAGCAACAATAAAACTGCTGTGGTCAGCCACAAGGGGGTCAAACTTAAACCAGATGGAATCTGCCGCCATACCCCAGCCTTGGGCATTCACATTCACACAAAGGCATTCCAGAGGGCCCCAAGCAGCAGCGTTACCCTGTCTTGTTTAAATTGTATAAGCTGGTGAGGTTACCAGCTGTGAAAGTGAAAAAGGTATGATCGTATAACTGCAGTCACAGGAAGTCTCAGGCCCCATGGAAACCATTGTTTTTACACAGACGATATGTGCTTACAATGTCACTGTGACATACGGATCATGGGGAGTCTTCTGGTTTGCGCTTTATTATTTGGCTGAATAAATGCAAGAAACACGACTTCCATTTTATTCAGGGTTGAACAGCAACAATAGCAAAAAGTACTTTGATCTCACTTGGGTGTTCTTCCATTCACATGTGGGGTTTTTTTGTTTTTATTTTTACCTTATTTAAAAAACAAACAAAAAAAACCAAAACAACCCACACCTTGAGTAATTGCGATCTCTGCAAACACTAGAGGGGTGTTGCAACTTCTCTCTCATTCCCACCATCCAGAGTTTGGTTGTACTTTTAAAAACTGCTCAGAATGAAGATTTGAGGGGGCTTTTGAAAACATGTTTATCAAGGCTGCCTTGCAGAGCTAAAGCACATTAACTGAAAACAAAATGCGCAATACCAAAAATGAATGAAGATTTATATTGAAAAGAAAATATTTGTCATAGGAAATACTTTGTCATAGCCACCATCTCATCTCCTTTTTGTGATTTCACCCCCCCCCCCCCCACATACAGTTTTCTTGCAATATTTAATGCACAATTACTATATTATGATTTTAACAGATAGAAAATATAAAAGTGAATATGGCATGTGCAAACAATTTGGACACTATCCCAGCTGATTCATTAAAGCTTTTTTTTTTTAAGTTATTAATAAGGCCTAAAATGTTAACTGACTCATTAGGTCTTCAATTACTCATAGGAAGACACTCTCACAGTTGAACAAATATTTTGCCTCCAGTTGTTGCTCCATCTATCTTCTACAATCATGGGCTCCTCTCTAGGCAGGTGTCAGAGCATTTGAATATGAATATAATTCACTCTTACAAAGCAAAAGGTGGCTATAAAAAGCTCTCAATGCTTCCAGCTGCCAATTTCAACTGTCAGAAACATTGTTAAGAAATGGAAGTTACATGGAACTGATAAGATCAGGGCAAGATATGAAAAAAATCTGACAAAATTGATGGCAAACATATCTGTAAAACAGAACCCACAAATTCCTGCAAAGGATCTGCTGAAAAATGTAGCTGTCCATGGGTCCACAATAGCATGTCACGTACACAACAATGATCTGTATGGGAGAGTTATTTGAAGTAAACCTTTATAGGATATAATCACAAAAGTCATTATCTGAAGCAGTAGTAGGCAACCCCAGTCCTTGAGTACCACAAATAGATCTGGTTTTCAAGATATCCATGACAAATATTCATGAGATATATTTGCATACAATAGAGGCAGTGCATACAAATGTATTTCATGGATATCCTGAAAACCAGACCTGTCTGTGGCACTCGAGGACTGGAGTTGCCCACCCCTGGTCTAAAACATGCAAAGTAAAATTGGGTTTAGCAAAAGTTTTTTGTTTTTTTTTAAATAAAGAGCTTTCAACTGATGAAACTAAAACTGTTCTCCAACTGGAAAAAATTCTCCAGTTTAACCACCAAGTTCTGATTCAATCCTCATTTATGCAAAGATTCTGCATAAATGTCTTATCCGTAAATGTGCAAAGAAATCCTTGCTTTCCGGGTTATATTCTGTTCTCTTAGACATCAACTCTGTAAAGCTTGTATCAGGTGTTGCAAGTTCTGTGCACTCATCTTGTTCTACCAGTTTTCTTTCATTTCCAGTAATCCGAGCACTGGGTGATATCAAAGTCTCATTGTATTTATCCATTATTTAGTGAAATTCAGCCAGCTTGTTTTCTGCATGGCAGTTACACATTTTATAAGATGTTTAGCAACTGCTTCCAACATCATCACAGGCTGCCCCGTGTCCGCAGCCGTTTATCCGCTGAATTTTTCTTGGTTTTCATTGCCGTTTCAAAGTTCTTTTGCACAATGGATGAACAGTTCTCCCTGTGGACAATTCACCATCACCCTGCATCAATATGATGTTAAAACTCACAGAGGAAAAATATACAGAGAAGGCCCAGAAGCACTGGGGGAGTGTGTCCTTCCTTCAGCCAAACATCCCCCCCCAGAAGTCTCGAACTTCAGTTTTAAGTCATGCAGGTGCTCAACTGAAAACAGTTCTTTAAAAATGAACAAAACACAAAAACTTCAAAATCCACTATACAAGGAGTTTCAGGACACCTGGGACGAGCATGCTCAACTCATGGGGTTTGCTTCCCCCCCCCCCCCCCCAAAGATTTGAGTAATTAAGGAACCTTAAAATGTCAGCATTAAATTCTCTTTTGGGGCATGGATTTAGATAGTGTGAAGCAAACCATGCTGCACTAAATTGCATGCAGCAGTACAACGTAATGGGAGTTTGGGAAGCAGTTCATAGCTATGCTGCATGGCCAGAAGGTGCATGCAAGATTACCAATGCAAGCCAACAGATGTGCGAATCTTCATCTTGTGCTGGTCAGCATCAGTAATAGTTTAATTGATCATTCTTATTCCATAATCTCCAACTGCACATACAGCCAAAGTGACAGTTCTAGTTTCCTAAGCAGATTTATGTTGTCTGGCTGAGAGCATTGAGAGGATAATGCAATAATTCCCAAGGGTGAAGGGCTACAGGGCACTCTCTCCATCTCAGGAAAGCTGTAATGGGATCCACCCTTGGGAGAAACCACTACCTCAACGTCAACTGCACGTGACATTATGTGGTAAGCAGTGGTGAAATGAGTAGACAGGAAGAAGTTCACCTATCTAAAAATTTGGCCGAAGCACAGCTTTCTCTCAAACAGGATCCTAGGGTACTTTATAATGTGTACTGAGCACACATTAAGCCAGACAAGCTGCAGGGCTTTGAAGGCGATTTCAATACTTTGACCTTGAAAGTCAGCTGCCAATTTATTTTTTAATTGGTGACTTTCCTTCATTTTACAAGTGTAATAATTAATTAGTCCAGATCTTAACAGTCACTATAACTACATTCCCCTCTAATGAGTTAGAGTTTATTAACATTTGCCTTCCCTTCCTCATTGCATATTATATTTCATCTGAAATGAGACTAAGAATTCGGAAATACCGCCTGGGAATGAATAGCTTTTTTCTTTGTTTGTTTTTGGACCTGATACTTTTCCTCCTGCTTATTTGGGCTTCTAGCTCAACTGGAAATAGAGTCTAAAGCATTGGACACAGAAAGAGGGTAGGAGGGCAGTGAGGTTGGCCATGGCTGTTTTCTTATTTAGATTTTTAGAAGGCAAAGAATTAGATTTAGTAATTCCTGTTCAACATTCTTAAAAACTTCCTAGGAAGATATTACCGCAGGTCAACACATATCAACACCATTTAATCTTGTATTTCCTTCCTAGCTGTTCCACTACCCCCTTATTCTCCAGTGCTAGCCCTCCACCATGCTTTTTCTCTTCAGCAAACCATTCCAAACAATTCCACTCTTCCTATTTACCCCCTTATATCTGTCTCGTCTGGGGGTCGACTAGACTTGTAAGTTCCAATAATTGGGTCTGTCTTAAGAGTGTGTGTACAGTGTTGCTTATATCTTGTAGAGTTCCCGAAATATTTAATAGGCAACATGCCTAGTACATAAGCTTCTAATACTAAGGTTAAGAGTCCAAGCGAGACCTTGGACTGCTTTTTCTTTGGAGGCGTTTGTGGGGCAAATTTGTCAAAAAGCTCATAGGCAGTTGAAAAGAGTGCGTCAACTACACCCTTATCTGAGTGCGAGTGTACTAAAAATGGTGGTATTGTTGCTAGTCCAAAACTCCAATGGCTATTGCAGTTTTTTGGTCAGTAGGGCCTATCAGTTGACCTCACTCCAAAACTGCAGTTAATCCACAATAGTGCAGCTCGGTTGGTTTGTAGAAGTCTAGCCAAAAGAGGGTTTCACCGTTACTTGCCTCATTACATTCACTACTGATAGCTGAGTGTGCAAGGTTTAAACTGCTGACTTTGACCTTTCATGAGATAAAGACAAGTGAGCCGAAATAGGTTTCCCATAAACTGGCTTGGTATAGACCTGGGTTTGAGCTTAGATCTTCCCAGGTATATAGTTTTAAAACTAGCCGCTATTCAAAACAGGCTACAGTTAAGGGTGAACTGAACGCAGATCAAGGTCCTTTTATTTCCTTTAAGGGAGGCTGTATGACCTTGATAATCAGCTACCAAAGCTACATTTTTTTTTTTTTTTTTTAAGAGAAGGTGGTTGGGGGATGCAGGGATGTGAACATGATGGAAAGAGGGATGGTGGTAGGCAGTAGGATTTATGTCTTTTTGTGTTCTTGGTTTGTTTTATATCGATTTTTAAAAGCTTGTATTGTTGCAACTGTTTAAGCAGGGTGTGTACATTTTAAAAATAAGTAGGAAGAAAAGATCCTGGCACCGTGGGCCTTCATTTACAACTATCTAGGGATGTTTCCCCCTATTTTATACCCCCTCCCAATTTACTTATACTCCAGTCACTTGTGACATTCCCTGGCTGGAGGTTCATTACCAGGAGAGATGTGAATTTTTTATATGCATAAAATCATATTAACGCAACAAAATCGATTTTATGTGCATGCATTTAAGTAACAAAATAAGATTGCATTTAAAAAAAATACATACTAAACATTTTTCCCATGCACACCCCTAATTACCTGGGTTCTTTCCAGGACCTAGTCATGGGCCCTAAATCCAGCTACTAGGAGTCATCGTTGCACAACGAATATGATTCCTCTCTCCCAATACCCAACTTGCCCAAGAGCTGTTGACACTGCCTCTGCAGCAGCCCTAGCCCCAACCTACTTTGGGAACAGATGACCTGAACCAGAAATCGGTCCCTCTGCATCCGAGCTGGTCTACTTCTGGTTTTTCCAACCAAGAGCAATTAACTGAAACCTAAGGACAGATACTTACATTTTTACTTATCTCCACCACTTCCCCCCCCCCCCACCCCAATTCTCCCTCCCCTGCAACTCTCTACTGATATTAAAATTCCGTAGTATAGTCTTCCAAAACTGTGAGCTACCATTCCTTCATCTCTTTTCACCAGCTCAAAACGCCTTTAAATGATGACTGAATTATGAATATTTATGAAAGTCATATGGCTATTCAGGAGCAAATGCTGAAGCACCGATTGTCATTACTGCCCCCAAACTTCTGCTACATCTTTTTTTTTTTGACAGGTGCACTTTACAAATGACAGCATGACACTGATGCCAACGACAAATCATAATATGGTTTCCTGCATTGATTTTTATTTATTCAAGTCAAAATTATGATGTCCCAAATTCAGCATGAGTTTATCCACTGGCTCTGGGAGAAGAAAGCTGGAGTGATATTTCATTTTTAACTATTTAAACAATTCAGCAAACAACACACAGATAAGAGTTTATTTCCAAGTCCTTGCTCAGTTCTGATCAATGAGACCAAAGATTATCCTAAATTAAGCGTGGCTTTGAGAGAGTGTGATAGCTTCTCGATACATGTAATATCAAAGAGCTGCGGCAGCCATTCGCCTATAGATGGTGTTTCCAAAAGTTGAGCAATAATAAATCTAACCACCAAATGCTTCTGGCAGTAATTTCTTAGTCTTGCCAGCCACTAGGGTAGTTGCCCAGTAACCCAAAGCCACTTCAGAAGCCATTGATGACTTGCAACCCACCACCCTCAACTCTTATCAAAACCTTTAACCCTAAAATCTTGCAACCATGGTCATCCACCACATATAGAAACATAGAAAATGGCGGCAGAAGTCCAGTCTGCCCAGCAAGCTTATGGTAGCATCTGCTGTGCCATACAAGTCACCCCCTTACTTAGTTTTCCAAACCGTCAAAGTCAGGACCCTTGTTGGTTGCTGTCTAATTCCTGTTACCTCTTGCTGATGAAGCAGAGAGCAATGTCGGAGTTGCATCCAAAGTATCAGGCATGAGAGCCTCTCCTTCTCCCACAGAGAGGATCACGAGTAGAACTATGAAATATTGCAGGGAAGGAGCCTAATTTAAGTTAGTTCTCCTGCAACACACTGAATTATCATGTGTAGCTTCCCACAAAAAATCCCAGGCATGCTCAAGTTGTAACAGCAATTCCCCATTCCATGTTGAAAAAAATAATTTTAGAGCCAGATCAGATGAGCACAGATGATAGTTCAACCTTAAGTTGTCTGGGAGTCTTTACTAATCTGAACAGTTGCATGTAGTTTTAAACTACAAATACCCATTCCAGTCTACGAAAACATGTGCATGGAAAATTCACCTAGGCTGAAGAGCTACAATGGCTGAGAAGCTTTTTAAGTTCTAATCATCACTCCAGCTCCGGTCAGTTCATGGTTACAGCTGGGAGCCATGACACCGGCAGTTAATATGCAGAACCTAGCTCTGCTGTGTTAAGAATACTCCAGGGACCCTGCTGACTTGTTTTTCATTACTGAGGGCAAGCTTTCGCTTTGTGAAAATGTTTTCTACTGTAAAATAAATGTTTTCAAATTATTAAAATCCCCAACCAGGTTTTTGGCATCTGACCTCTTCTGTACTGAAGGAGAGGAATTGCGGAATAAAGATGTAAAAATAAATAAATAAAGCCATGGTACCTGGATATCTACATAGTTAAATCATAAGGCTGATGTCCAGACACGTTGGTTGTTCTATGGTCCTAAAGGCAATATGTAAGTATGAAATAAAGCAAGGTCTTTAACTACCATCATCATCTATGTTTAATGCAAGCCTGTGAATTTACTCCACTTACAATGGTACTGTGCGCTCTACTGACCTACATGGGAAGTACCAGACATAACAGATCAAACACACATAACATACTCAAATAACTTTCAACCTAGTAAGGCTCATTTGAGTACAACTTTTCAGACAAGGCTCACGTTTCTAATAGCTAGATTCATCATTCTGCTATATTTATCAATAACAACCAACCATTAAGGGAACTCCTCAATGCATGGTGATGTGCGGTGGCTACGTCTGAGACAACCCCTGTGTGATTGTCTCCGCTCCCTTGGGTTTTTGCAGTCCAAATGCATAACTGTACATTTTTTAGCATTAAAATCGTGACTGCCAGTCTCTACACCATTCCTCAAGTTGTTAAAGCCCCCTAATGATTTTTGCATCTTGAGTCTCAACAGTGTTGCAGATTTTGGTATCATCCACAAACAAAACTTTTCCCAATATCGCTTAAGGAAAATGTTGAAGAGAACCGGTCAAAGGATTAATGCCTGCGGTTCACCACTAACAATATCCATCTCTCCTTGGAATGAACTCCATTTACCACTACCTCTTGTCACCTCCCACTCAACCAGTATCTAATCAAGTACACTCAAATGTATTTATGTCACATATGCAGAAACATATCAAAGGCCTTACTGAAATCCAACTACACCACATCTAGCGCTCTCCCCTAATCCTATTCTAGGTGTGGTCTCACCATGGAGTGATACAGAGGCATTATGGCATTTTCCGTTTTATTCACCATTCCCTTTCTAATAATTCCCAACATTGTTTGCTTTTTTGACTGCTGCAGCACACTGAGCCAACGATTTTAAAGTATTATCCACTATGATGCCTAGATCTATTTCCTGGGTGGTAGCTCCTAACATGGAACCTAACATCGTGTAACTACAGGAAGGGTTATTTTTCCCTATATGCAACACCTTGCACTTGTCCACATTAAATTTCATCTGCCATTTGGATGCCCAATCTTCCAGTCTTGCAAGGTCCTCCTGTAATGTATCACAATCCGCTTGTGATTTAACTACTCTGAATAATTTTGTATCGTCCACAAATCTGATCACCTCACTCGTATTCCTTTCCTGATCATTTATATATATATTGAAAAGCACCGGTCCAAGTACAGATCCCTGAGGCACTCCACTGTTTACCCTTTTCCATTGAGAAAATCACCCAAAGAAATTGGTCAGACTCATCCGACAAAACCTACCTCTGGTAAAACCAAGCTGCCTCGGATCTTGGAATCCATTGGATTCCAGAAAATGCACTATTCCTCCATTTCATGCTCCATAAAAGTCAGACTAATCAGCCTGTAGCTCCCAGCTTCCTCCTCCCATTTTTTTTTTGTGAAGAGAAACCATATCCGCCTGACTCCAGTCTTCTGAGCTACTCCCAACTCTAAAGAAGCATCGAAAATGTCAGCCAGAGGAGCTACCGGAACTTCTCCAAGCTCCACCGATGCTCTTGGATGCATCCCGTCCAGACACAAGGCATTTATTTATTTATGGCCTTTATATACCGACTTTCTTGATACAAATCAAATCAACTCGGTTTACATCGAACTAAGCAGTTAACCATAATCAATTAACAAAAGACAAAATTTGATGAGGCATAAAGTTACATTATAACAAGGGAGCAAAAACTGGGGATAGGAAAATAAAGGGGGGAGAACAGAGATAGTTTACTATATACAGGTGGGGTTGTGGGAGGGAGGCAAGGAGCCAATCTCGTTATGATGTATTAGCAAGTCTTAGTGCTAGTTTAATTACGGTGGAGATGCAGCTTTTGTGTGGCTAACTCCTCACACGCAGTCTTCTGAAAATTGTTTTACGTTTACCTCGCTTCCAATCCTAATTATGTCCTCTAATAGTATAGCCAGGAGAGAATGGTCTTGAAAGAACAAAGCAACTAAATCTCCCTAAAGGAGAATGCAGAAAACATTTCAAAAATGCGACCACCACATGTATGTTAAAACAAATATATTACATTCTCTTTTTAAAATAAAATGGAAGTTCACCTCCAGTTTCAATATAATGTCTCTGTAATATGCATTACAGAGCTCTTTCCTTAAAAGGAACGCAGTGCAGCAATTTTAATTATTTCAATCATGTGAAATTCAGCTAAACATGTTAACAAAACCAAAAGGGTTTACATGGCAGGAAGGATGAATCATTTCATTTTGTCTCTCAATATGGCATTGTCTTGGTTTCTCATGTAATATAGAAAAGGTTTTCAGGTACCCTATAGAAAGTTACTGTTATTTGCATCTCACCTTCCGCTGAAAAAGGAAATTCCTCCCAAACATCTCAATACCAAAATTATCACCAAAATATAGGGTGAACGACTGTTTGTTTCCCCTGGTATCCATACAATATACAGCACAAATGTTTTACCAAAAATGTGTTATCCATAAACTATGTACAACCCCAAATCTTTAGTACTTGGGGGAAAAAAAAGTGTCTAAAAAACTGGGATTAGATGGCAGGATGTTAAACCTGCATAATCAGACATTTGACCCTAGCCAAAAAGAGGCTGAGAAGTGATCAGTATTACATAGACCGATGAAACGGAGCAAATAAGAATTCCTGGACATCGTGCCACTTTTTACCTCGGTTTACAGTCTGTCTCTTCTAGTCTGTAGGGAAAACTGGTAAGTCTACCTGCAAATGCTAGCAAAGCAGCATACAGCCAATGCATGCCCAAATCTGCTGAATGGGTTCCTCGCTGGCAGCCTGCAGAACCCTTCATGTGGTAGATAACTATTCACATCTCTACCTCTCAGGATCCGTTTCTATGGTAACCTGATGAGTTTTCCGAGATTCCCTAAGAGGCAAGCAAACACCAAAGACATGGGCTGCATACAAATCCACACCGAAAACGACAGCAATAGCCTAAGGAATTAAATCCAGAGTTTAAACCCACACCAGCAAAAAGCCAAGTCTACCCTCTCACATTTGCATGTGCTTGCCAAATACGAGGGCTATTGCTTAAAGGGATTAAATTATCAGGCTGCTTACAGCTCCAATACAAATAACATTTTTCCATAATCTCTAGCTTTGTATGCAGTTCTATCCAGCAAATGGCACAGAAGCACAGGGTATGAAAGCATAAAATGTACTACTATCCAATTAATTCAATATCAGGCAATATATCCACAATATGCAACACAGCAACCCTTTCCGGAAGAAAATAGGAGATTTATGCCTTCGTTTCAAAGTAACGAGCAATGACGATTTGTCACTCATTGCCCACTTCATAAAAGGTGGCGAGCAAGGCCTGGCTTATTCCTTCGGCCCTTCCTCCTTCTCGCCCATCTCAAGCACATTTTCTGATTTATACACTGTTACCCCAACAAAAAAGGACAAGAGGGAAATTTTCACAAGAGTTAGACCAGCGGGCTACAAACCAGGAAATCCAGGATTCAGATCCCACTGCTGCCCCCTGTGACCTTGGGCCAGTCACGTCACCCTCCATTGCCTCGGGTACAGACTTTGCATGCAGAGGGCTCGCAATCTATCTGGTTTGACATGCCAAAACGTGGAATATAAACCTATAGGAAGCAACAAATAGATTAACTGCTGTCCCCTTGCTGGTCACCGACAACAAACATAAAAAATATATCAAATAAATCTAAAAGTACTTTACATTGGGGTATTTTGGATGACAGGGGTGAAAAGGGGGCCTCTTCCGAAAGGATGGGCTCCACATTACCCAGGGTGGAACCCGACTGCCGGCGCTAGCGTTTAGAAAGGAGACAGAGCAGTTCTTAAACTAGATCATAGGGGGGGAAGCTGACAATCTCTGGGGAGCACATGGGTAAGAATGAGGTATCAGCAAACGACATAGGCATAACGGCGAAGTTACAACAACAACAACGATGACATTGTGCCAACAAAGAGGCTGTAACAGAGACAGCAGCAGCCCAGGTGCATTTAAATAAAGGACAGATAAATGACTGCAAACTTCCCATTTCAATTGTTAGGCATGTTGTGAGTACAGTTAAAATATATATTTTACTGAAAAGGATTTATAATCTGTTCTCACAATAAGAAGTCTGAGGCAGAGTGCACAGCATTACATGCAGAAAATACCATAAGAACTTGCCATACTGGGTCAGACCAAGGGTCCATCAAGCCCAGCATCCTGTTTCCAACAGAGGCCAATCCAGGCCACAAGAACCTGGCAAGTACCCAAAAACTAAGAAGATCCCATGCTACTGATGCAATTAACAGCAGTGGCTATTCCTTAAGTAAACTTGATTAATAGCCATTAATGGACTTCTCCTCCAAGAACTTATCCAAACCTTTTTTGAACCCAGCTACACTAACTGCACTAACCACATCCTCTGGCAACAAGTTCCAGAGCTTTATTGTGCGTTGAGTGAAAAAGAATTTTCTCCGATTAGTCTTAAATGTGCTACTTACTAACTTCATGGAGTGCCCCCTAGTCCTTCTATTATTCGAAAGTGTAAATAGTCACATCTACTCATTCAGAACACCACTTAAGAAACGAACAGGACCTGCTGAAATCATCACAGAATAAGTACACTTGGGCTTGTTTGTCAAAGCTTTTCCTGACTGATCGCCAAGGTAAACAGGTAAGTTTTCAAAGCTTCTTTTTTTTTTTTTTTTTAAATAACCTCCTACATTTGATCAGGGAGTGTTCCAGGGGAACAGACTGCCAATTGAAAAAGCTCTCTCTCTGGTATAGTCCAGATGGACCAACTTAGCAGAGGGACCTCAAGTGAATTTTTTGTTGCAGAGCCTTAATTGTCAGAGTGGCTAGTAAATCCTTAAAATAGCATTTGTCCAATGCCCAAGGTTCTCGTGCAAGAATCTGCAGATTAGAAAGAGGGTTCGATTTAAACTGGCCTAGCTGAAAGGTAGCCAGTGTAACAATGACAACATGGGGGAAATATGATCACGCATTTGCACACCTGAAAGGATTCTAGCTGCTGTGTTTTGTACTGGCTGAAGGGGACGGAGGCCTATGGTCTAAACCCGAAGGACAGTATGGAAATCCTGACTCCAAGAACAATTTCCTAAGCATGAAGGTTTAACAGTTGCCTTAATATGAGTTACCAGAGATAAACTGGGATCAATATACTCTGAATAGTTTGTATGTGAATGCCAGAAGTTTAACAAAACAAGACTGGAATATATGGTACTGAATGAAACTGTAGACATAATAAGCATCTCGGAGATATGGTGGAAATAGGATAACCAATGGGGACACAGATACCAGGATAAAAACTATATCAATAAGCCAGATGGAATTGGAGGGGGGCACTATCTTAAGGATGTTATAGGGTCAAACAGGATAAAAGTCCTGTAGCAGACAAAATGCAAATATGGAATCTCTATGGATAGACATCCCATGTATAATTTAGTTTAGTTTATTGTTGTTTATATACCGATGTATCAGACGGACCATCACACCAGTTTACAAAGATTACAATATTACAGGAAAATACAATAATTCATAAAATAGTAACAGCTACAAACTACGCAGAGTAAGAAAATAAATTAGCTGTTAAAACAAATGAAATAAAACTCATAAAACATAGTCAAAGTAAGAGCATAATAAAAGCATTGAAAACAAAGTACGTAATAAAACAATAATAAATCAAAAGCTAGTAAAAATGTTGGTATAATAAGGGAAAGATTATAGCAATGGGGGTATACTACCATCTGCTTGGAGAGGATGAAGAGGCAGACAGTGAAAAGCTAAGAGAAATTAGGCAACAAATTAGATGACCAAATATTTAAGGGACATGGAACAGCTCCCATATGAGGAAAAGCTGTTCAGGGCTGTTCGGCTTGCAGAAAAGACGGCTGAGGGGAGATATGCTAGAGGGCTACAAAATCATGAAAGGACTTGAACGAGTAAATATAAATCTGTTATTTACTATTTCAGATAATAAAAGGTCTAGGGGACCTCCATGAAGTTAGCAAGTAGCACATTTAAAATAAATCAGATAAAATTATTTTTCACTCAATGAACAATTAAGCTTAGGAATTCACTACATCAGAGGATGGAGGCAGTTAGTGTAGCTGGATATAAAAAAGATTTAGAAAGGGTTCCTGGAAGAAAAGTCCATAAACTGCTATCAAAAGGAAATAACCACTGCTTGTTGCATTAGTAGTATGGGATCTATTTAATATTTGTGTACTTGCTACTTGGATTGGCCTCTGTTGGAAACATGATGCTGGGCTTGATGGACCCTTGGTCTGAGCCAGTATGACATATCTTAGGTAATAATGGGAGATTTTAGTTATCCCAATATTGATCGGATAATGTCTCATCAAGACCTGCTAAGGAGGTAAAGTTTTAGATGCCATAAATCAGTGTTTCCCAACATACTCCTGGAGGTACACCTAACCAGTCAGGTTTTCAGGATATCCATAATGAATATGCATGAGATAGATCTACATAGGACTGGAGACCCAATGTCAGAAAATAGTTTTTCATGAGAAGGATGGTGAATACCTAGAATGTCCTCCCGGTGGAATTGGGAGAGAAAAAAAACAAAACAAAATCAAAACAGTATAAGACTTCAAGAAGGCATGGGATAAATACAAAGGATCTCAATGATGGTAATGAAGAACTGGGGTAACATGCACAGAGAGGTAATTACAATCCTGAAAATAATCTTGCTGGACAGACTGGATGGGCCGTGTGCCTTGTTTTTGCTGCCATTAATTGTAACTTTGTTACTATGGCACTAGAAAAGGTACAGAGAAGGGCAACCGAAATGATAAATGGGATGGAATGGCTCCCCTATGAGGAAAGGCTAAAGAAGTTAGGGCTGTTTAGCCTGGAGAAGAGACAGCTGAGAGGAAACAGGAACATGAGAGGTCTATAAAATCATGATTGGAGGGGAACAGGTAAATAAAGAATGGTTACTTACACTTTCCAATAGTAGTAGGACTAGGGGACACTATGAAGCTAATAAGTAGCACATTTAAAACAAATCAAAGTATTTTTTTTCACTCAACATACAATTAAACTGAGGAACTATTGCCAGAGGAGGTGTTGAAAGCAGTTAGCATAGCTGGGTTTAAAAAGTTTCAACAAGTTCTTGGAGGAAAAGTCCATAAACCATTATTAGTCATGTAGACTTGGTAAAGGTAATGCTTATCCCTGGCTATGCGCGAGAAGGACTGGATCTATTCTTTTGGTATCCTGCTAGGTACGTATGACCTGGGATTGACCACTGTCAGAGACAGGATGCTGGACCTTTGGTCTGGCCCGATATGCCATTTCTTATACAAAATGAATTACTAGTTACTTAAAGCCGCCGTTTCTTTTGTTTCATTGCCTTTTCTAGTTCTCTTCAGTTACACTGTCCTATACCTCTGACTAGCCTAGCCTCCAAGTTAACTACCCTTGTTATATGTAACTTCCGCTTCTAGTGAATTGTTCTTGTTTAAGTTATACCCTTTGTTACATGTAAACCGATCTGATATGAAATTTTTTTCATGAAGGTCGGTATAGAAAAGTGTTAAATAAATAAATAAAAATAAACAACAAATCTATTTTACTTCTAATTAAGTCTAAAGGTTTTCACTACAGTCTAAGTCAGGATAATAGGTTCAAAGCTGAATCACAGTAAGAACAAAATCAACTCGTTTACAGTGAGAGAGAGATATCATCCAGAATGTACTAAAAGTAATATTTAGACTAAATCAAAAGTACAAACAGCTTGAAAACAGACTATTAAAATTACTGGGATTAAATGCTTTACATAGAACAAGTTTAGTATTAGTTCAGAGATCATATGTCCAGCCTATAACAGCACTCAGAGTTTCTTAATCATACACACACACACAATGAATCTGTATATTGCACGATTTAAAAAAAAAAAACAAAACAAAAACACCCAAAAAACCCCACTCAAAATATTTTAAAATATCAGTTCTTAACATCTATTATTAACCTTCAGACTGTACATTTGGGTGCTGGTGTGACAAACATTCAGCAATGGAACATTTAAACTGGGGATAGGTAACTCCAGTCCCAGACTGCCACAACAGGTCTGGGTTTCAGGCTACCTACCACGAATGTGCATGAGATATTTGCATGCACCTGAATATTCATTGTGACTATCCTGAAAACCACACCCCTCTGTGGCACACAAGGGCCAGAATTGCCAACTCCTGATTTAAACTTCTTTACCTGAAGTTTCACATCTCAGAAATAAGGCATAAGATGACTTTTCCCTACCCACATTTTATACTAACATGCCTACTGCCCTATATAACACCATGATCACATCACTGAGACCATGTCATTCCAGACAATCATGGCTTTGCTATTCAACTCACACAGAAACCAGTGGGCCACAAACCACTGTGATCTGCAACCATAGATGCCAACTTTCCAAAATGAGTGGGGGAGCTAAACAACACACATGACCCCTCCATGGATGCAGTGGAGGGGTTTACTCAATATTGGGGATGCTCAAGCATCCATACAGCTTGGACCAGTGTCTGCAGCTGCAAAACCCAACAGGCCAAAGCATCTAATTGGAACGAGAAGGGAGCTTGTTTTCAGGCACCTTCTTCCCCTACTAATGTTTTGGAAACCAAAGAAAACAAAACCTGCTTTAAAACTAATTGTTCTGCAAATTCCTAGTCATTAAATAATAAAGTGTGAAGGCCAAACAGTAAAAAAAACTCCTTGCAGTCGTAACAGCAAGTAGAAATGTCACTCTTTAGTCCAGGGAGTTTCAACCCTCAATATAATTTTATTAGGGGGAAAACACACCTTATGTTCTGCTTTCTAAAGGTTTCATGTGTATGGCAGATCATACAAGTGCTGCAGTTCTATTTCTCCAGCCTTCTGCTCCCAAACTACAGAGGAATGAACAGCTGGCCCAGTGGTTCAGCCCATTCCTTTAATCTGCCTTTTCATTTTTCCCCCTCATTTCAACCTCTCTGGTGGGATGATGCCTGTCCGTAAGTCCAACTAAAAACAGAGATCATGATTACTGTACAAAGATGAAACAGCAAAAGAAAAATAAATGGGTTTAGCTCATTCATTGCAGGACGCAAAGCAGCCCAGGAGTAAACCCACTCAGGCTGTGCTGTGTTGTGCAGATAGCAAGCTTCTATTACTAACTTGTTCTTTAAGTATTAGGTTCATCTGTTGTATCTGTTAGTAACCATGTGTTAAAAGGCTTTAGTTTTCTAGAACTGTAAAGGATTTCGGTTTTGGTCCAATTGTAGTGTCAGATTTGCACTTTTAAGACTTGTTGCTGTGTATTACAATGCCAGAGTACAAAACATATTTAATGTACAAACTGTAGAAATGAGATGCATTTTGTATTTTTATCTTAAAAAGAAGATCAGAAGTTGAGACATAAAAGCATAAATGCTTCAATCTGCCATGTCAGGAATTATGGGCTTTTAGAAATCTATTTTATTCTTAAAGGAAAATTACAAATCTGTAGAGAAGGTAACCAGAAGTTTAAAATACAAACCAGCCAACACAAGGGAGAGGTCTTTCTTTACAAGAAACGGCATTGATGACATATGCTCTACATATGCCGACACAATCATGCAATAAAATACATATCTCCCCATGTTAAAATAACATTAAAGTGTTTCAGAAAATCTCCATAACCCCCAAAATGTGTTTCTTAGTACAGAGCACCTTTTTTCTGGTCTGCTGCCGCCTAAGGATTTTAGAATATTTAAAAAAGACAAAGCAAATGTGAGGCATTCTGTGGGTTTCAGGATCCTCAGAAAGCAGCACGATAGTAAGATACCTCCAGCTCATCACATATTATATACAGTGTTCTTTTACTTTGAGTGCACAGTTCTGTGCTGTTACTCCACAAAACTTCCATATGATCCACTGCCTGAGCAATTAGCAACTCTCCCTTCAATATGTGGATTTAAAAAAAAAAAAAAAAAAAAAAAAAACCATACATACATGGAGATCTTCTGGAGCCAAAATCAATAAATACTATTTCAGTTACAATTGACAAATGAAGCAAGGAAATAAGGACCATTTTGAGAAAGTGTAACAGATAATTATACTATCAATCTGATAATATCTTGATCACATAAGACTGCTAAATCAATTATATATAATAGCAGAGAAATTTCAGGGCTGTAGTGTAATATTTGACAAGACAGAGCTGTCTAAATACCAGCCAAACAAAATAATTCACTTTAAAAATGGTATGATTATGCAAAACAGATCTGTCAGTATAAATAACAAGCATGGTTAGGCACCAGTAAGAGCACTGGTCCAAAACATCCTGTGATATTAAAATGAACTGAAACCTTAAGAGAAATAAATATGTATCTATTATGTTTTAACTGGTTAAAAACAGTTCACACTCCACATGCATCACATTTTACTGCAAATTAGTTCAGCATGAAGTAGGTCAGTTTTGAGATATCATAAATCACTTAAAAAGATAAGCAAAATATGTTTTCACTTTCAAATGCCTTCCTGTTTTTGTATTGTTAATATGTCAGCTTTTTTCTTTCTTTTTTTTTTAATTCAGATGCATGTGTGTCTTGGAACTATTTTTCCTCTTCCTGCCTTCAAAATAACATCAGGGCTCTCAGCTCTGCTACATAGGGATTATGTTTAATTCATCTGAACCTTGCACGACAACTTTAGCAGTATAAACCACAAGAGAAAAACGACCTGCCAAAGAGAGACACACAAGCAGGATAGGCAACTAAACAACATTAGAAATCAAGATCCCTGAAAGAACAAAAATAAGGAGAAGATAGTTATATCACTACATTAATTCGAGCAAAAATGCAGAGTAAACATATATAAATATCAGAAAATAAGGATGTGTGGCACACACATCCTTATTTTCCCATACTTCATTAATTAGTACAACTGCATTAATTAGTCCATACTAAGCCAACCAAAAACAGAAGAATACTGAAAAAATCTAATCTGGTCAAGGACTGGCAACCTATCAGTTAGAGCAATGGGCTGAGAATTAGAGTTCAAATCCCACTTCCCCGACACTAATGAACTTGGGCAAATCACTTTATCTCCTGTTGCCTCTAGGTACCCAGGGGCAGGGATTATTGTACCAGAATTACTAATAATGCTATAAATTGCCTTAAGCATTTATTTGGAAAGCCAGACAAAAATAAATAAAACCAGGATCTAAAAGCACCTAAACCCATTTTAAAAGAGTTATGTTGATCCACAGCAGGCCATTGAGGTTAGGATACATATTTTATGTATCTTACACACTTGTTTACTCCTGCAGCATTACAGCCAAGCTAGAGTGTCATTTGACATTTCCATTGTCCTGACCAGCCTGTTTAGGTGAAGGCAAGTGTCACCTCCCCAGAAACAAAACTAAAACAGGATGAGCAATCTTAAATGAGTGATCCTTTCCGGCTGCTTCCTTGGGTGGCAGAGACACCTCAGACAGAGTTAAGTGGCACGATGGGCAGTGGTTTAAAGTTAGACACATCCCCTTCCCTTTCTAAAATAGCTATAAATATATAGGATTTGGGTTTTCTAATTGAAGATTAATATTGGGTGTGACCGAAAAGCTGTATGAATGGGGCATGATGGCAGAGTGGTTTGTTTTTTTTATTTAGATTTCAGATCTGTTTTGGAATTATACTCAATTTTAAATAAACGAAAAATTGTGTGAATCTACACTGGGCTTACATCACTAATTTGTAGCTGAGGCAACGCAGGGTTTTATAGCTATAACTATTGTCCCCTACTTTGCAATTATTAACATAAGTGCTAGTAATATCATATATATATATAAATATATATATAGTGTAACATAATCCAGTAGTTGAATGTCACCCAATGCTAGTGCAGTCTTAAGAGTATCCCTGACCTTCGAGTTCCGTGGGGGCCAGAGATTAAATTGTTTTCAGGAAAGGTTAACTTCCGAATTTCATAGCAAGGACATCCAACTAAATGACAGTGAATTAATGTGAAATTAACGGTTAGCCTTCATTTCTATACAAACGAATCTACTTGGGGCCGGCGAAAGGGAGCTATATGGGGGGGGGGGGGGGGGCACCAGGAGCAAATGCTCCGTCTGAGGCGGCCAACAGCTGAAAGCCACCCGCAAGGAAGAGCCGAGTCAGCAGCTCTCATACCAGTGACAGCAGCCTCAGGCCCGGCAGCTCCGAGGACAAAAAAACCCCAACACAGAGAGCGAAGAGGCCGAGGCCCAGGAGCCGCTTCTCGGGGGGGGGACCACCGTGCGGGCCTGGCGCCGCCGACCGAGCCCCAGCGCTCGCCTGGCCCCGCCGCCCGCCCTTACCTGCTGGTAGCGGCTGCTGCTCTGGTCGGCCATGGCGGTGCGACTGAAGAAAGACGCGAGAGGAGGAGGAGGAGGCGGCGGCTACGGCAGAGAGGAGCCCCTGGGCCGGCCCTGCTCTGGCAGCGCTGCGGACGGGCTGTGAGCGTGAGCGTGCGCCGTCAGCCCCGCCCCCTCGCCGCTGCCCGGCGGGACGGCGCGCGCGCGCACGCACGCTCGTACGTACTACGCAGGCAGGCTTGCCAACCTCGCTTATTTCCCGCGAGATTGGGCTTTTTTTTTTTCTATAGTCATTCGCGGGATGCTTGTAATTGGGCGTTTTTTCCTGCCAATCGCGTGTTTTTGGGCTTGGTGGGCGGGACTTGGGCTGTGATGTCGCAGTGATTGGCTGCTGTTGCCGGTGAGGCCTGTTCATAGCAGGGGCACCCTAACCTATGGCAGCAGTAAGCCAACTGGAGCGCAAACCCGACCACGAAGCTTCTGTGCGGCTGCAGACCTGAAAGGTGTAAGGTGTAAAGCACTCAGCTGGCTCCAACCAGATAGGAGGGGGGGAATGAAGACGTAGTTGTAGGGAGTGGGAAATTAGTGTTTAGGGGCCAGAGATGTGCTCAGAGGGAATTAGTGCGTGGAGCTGGTGTTTTTTTTTAACTTGTTCTACAACACTTTTAATTTCATCTAACTTTTTTCTCATTTCTTCTCCCTGCAGCAGATCACCTTTGTAAGAAAGCCTGTCCATACCTAGTGTGACATTCATGCATACTTCTGTAATATGCAAGAAAGTTAAGCTCCTTTGTCATATATATAACCTGATTAGGCAATATTTATACATAGTTAGACATGTTTAACCTCACTTCTTACTACAAAGTTTTTCCGTAACATCTTGTTAACATGTTACCCACTTATATTGTTCGGTGTCTGTATTTTATTGGATAACCATTCATTTTGTAAGTTGTATGTACCAAGTTGTTTTACTGTAAACCGGAGTGAAGGCATTTGCTATACTTCGGAATAAAAAAAAGACTTAAATAAATAAATCTATGTGACTCACAAATGCAATGTAAAAGTTTAACAAGGACATGAGGACCATAGAGACAGCATATTTCTCATGATCAAAAGCCTTTATTTCTTATGTACATAAGGAAGTCAGCTCCTAAGTTTGAGAGCCTGACTTAATCAGATAGCCAATTGCCTGCTCTTAAATTTTGCCCTAGTGATTAGTATAACACTCCTTTGATTTAGGATCACAAGGTGAAAAACATTTGCTTACATTAACATCCTAAGTGCCCTGGAAACACTAGCTAACCTTGAAGACATGCATCTTTTATAACTCTTCATTGTGATGTACAAAGAGAAAAAATAAATGTGTTATCTAAGTGTGAGAGAGTTTCAGAGAGGGCCTCAAGACCTAGCGGTGCCTCCTGGAACCCTTCTGGTAAATTTCCACTAAACAAATGCCTTCAATACATTTTATTATCACACAGACATTGGTGTTTCAATTACATGTGTTTTGGGCTTGTTTTTTGGGGGAAAAGTGCTTGGTCTTTCATGAAAACCTGGCAGGCTGCCTCTTCTCTCCACAGGTGGTGCAGGTGTAAGAGTATTAGGTACTCTAAGTGAATGTTACAGCCTTGCACCCTCCTCCTTCCCCCTCCTAATTAAAAATTTACAATTACTATCTGTAGAGAGATGACAGTGGCACTAACTGCCCCAACCAGAAGCCTCTCTAAATTTCCATGAGAGGTATTTACAGACACCTTAGCTGATCAATAGCATCAGGTTTGTCGAGCGATAGGGGAATATGTGCTCTGGCTATCACTTTAGGAAATAGGCCACCTTCATTTATCATTTCAAACGCTGCACTTACTGAATGTGTTATATAAATAATCAAATTAACTGCATCATGGTTTGTTTTTTTTAATATATTAGTATAAATTAACACACCGCAGCTTCCAGTCAGATTTAGCAAAAATATTGTAGGTGAAAAAAAATGTCTAAACTGACTAGAGGAAAAACAAATGTACACTGAGCATGGTATGTGTCTTTTTCACCAGCCACTTATTTTATTGAAAAACATTACTATTCAAAATTGGCACTTTTTCCCTTTAATCCAGCAAATGTTGATAACCGCAAGAAAAGCATGAGAGGACCAAAAAGCACAAAGTAATAGATACAGTACTTACTTGCAACAGTAAATGCAAAGTCAGCATAATCATATTAAATCAGTAAAGCAATTTGTGAAGGTAACAACATAAGAACTCTGCAATACATGCCCGTACAGAAATAACATTAAACACTGCATCTTGACTGATGTGAACATGAAACAAAAAACCTTCACATTTTCTTAGAGAGCTGCCAACTTGAAATTTCTTACAGAAACATCTGACCAAATATGGCAGAATCTCATTTTTACGCGCACGTTGCCCTGAACCCAACTGCTCGTGCCCAATCATGTATTAGTTTTAAATACTGTATATTTCCAAAGATCTCAGGTCTTTTCTGTCTAAACTGATACTTGGCCCCAAACTGTAAATCTAGAGCCATTACCTCTTCCTGACAGCCATATGACCCCTTTTGCTCCCCAGTCATGAATAAGGTACCAGCCCATTGGCTCTTGCCTCAGACTGACCCTGCTTTTGTTATAGCACTGAAGTGAAAAACCCCTTCACGTGAACTTCAGGCTCTGTATTACAAAGAAACCATCTCAACTTAAGAGCTAGGAAAAACACTGACAGAGGTAAATAAATGCATAGACTATCAATTTTCTAAGGAGTGCTCAACTTCAACTGCTGAAGCAGCATATTTACTAAACCAGGAAAGAATAAGGCTCACAGCTGCAAGAACCACTTGTGACAATTGGCTTTGGTCATCCATGAGCCGTACAAAAGTGGTCTGTATACTTTATTCTATTGCTGTTTGTATTTAAGGAGAGGAATGCTGGAGACCCTTCTTTGCACACTTTCCATGTACAATAAATTGTGATTCTACAGTTTCCAGCCTAAGATCAGATCAAGTTAGACTTCTCTCTTTTCTTAGCTGGTTTGTTTTTTGTTTTTTGTTTTTTTTTTAAGTATCTCAAAGTCCAAGAAAACAGTCCTTTCAATTTTACAAAACTCAAATTAAGAGAAAAATCACTTAATGAAATCCTGGACCAGGCTATTTAGAAAAGCTCAATCGCTGTATGGTTTCTTTGCTGTGGGATTGATCTCGTTTCCTTTCTCCTTCATGCTGTAGAGAGGATCCACAAGTTTGTTGTGAACATGCATCAGACCTAAACATATTAAAAAGAAAAAAAGATTGACATCTTTTTCCCTCAGTTTTATTTAAACAGTCGTCATGTGATGGTAGCCTGATGTACGGGGTAGGAATCCAGGTCCCCTGTCCATCGGGAACAAGCAGGATGCAGGTGCAGAAGTGATGGGCTCAGGGCTCAGGCCCCAGGGCTGGAAGAAGGAAATTAATTGGCTGATGGAAGTGACCCACTAATAACCCTTATAGCCCCATCCCTCCTCCCATTACCAGTCCCTCCCAAGGCCCTAATAAGCCAGGACACGCACCCTGGAACAAGGGGAGGGGTAGTTCAGACAAGACTATTACTCAAGTGCACTGGAGGTACTACAGCACAGTATTTGGCATATTTATGTATACACCCCCACCAACTAGCCTAAGCAGGAAGCTCATCTATTTAGGGCATCGTGCACACCCTTGAATTTTTTTATTAGGTCTACCGTGATTTCTCACAATAGGTTTATTTTGTTTGGAATTGGTGACATGTCCCAATCAAAAATAAAGAGAAAAACCGGTAGGATTTCCACAACCAAAATAACTCTTAGGAGACGAGCAAAATAACACCGAAATTAAAAAAAAATAAAAAATTTTATATTATTGTTTCACTGTTGGGAAAAATTTGCATTTATAGGCTGATACAATAAGGTGCGTCCAGCTGAGCACATGGTTTTACTCACGGCTGAGCGTGAATTTTGTGCATGTAATAGCAGTTGCCTATACAACAAGGATATTAACATGCCTAAAATGTACATGCCAACAAGCACATACCGGATAGCGCCCATTCCTGTAAATTCCTTTTAATATGAGGAAATTAATTCCAGTGCTGGAGGTGGGAGTAAATGTTAATGCACAGTTGAGGAGGGCTCAAAACAAAAGTTGTTTTTCTGTGTTGCGATAAATGTGTCCTCCTGATCTGACTGAATTTACAGCTTCTTTGCTTTCCCTGATCAAGTCAAAGTATAAATTTTACAGCAAACATAAGAAAACAAGGTGGAAAAAAAATAACTGATTTAATAAGCACTGGATTAAAAATGTATTTTAAGATGATCTAAAAAAATGTCTGAAGGAAAAGGCCAGGATTTGAATGGGTATCCTCAAGCAAAATATTTCACCAAGCACAGTTTTTTTGTTTGTCTTCTACCACTAATTATATCTGGGATTTTTTTTTTTTTTTTTGCAAGATCAATTGGAAAGATTTTTATAGTTATCTGGACTTTATCGATAAGTTGAGGAAGGCAATGCCCAACTCTGAGAGGCAAATGAAACGAACAGCAGGCAGAGCAGATTTCCATAACTTCATATAAAGTGGTGAACGGATAACTGATCCGGATCCCTTTATAATTAGATGAATCTTCAACCTCATATCCATAGTTTGGTGGAGTTTACATAATATTTTGCTTTGGCCCAAGCTCTAAAGTTTGCATACAAGCTGTACCTGAAGGAAGAGATCCTCAGGTTTGTTAAGATATTTTTAAACCAGCACTTATTATATTAGTACAAGAAAACAAGAGAGAAAAAATATATATTTGCTTTATAACATATACATACTCACTTCAAAAAGTAAACGCTTGCAGACAGACCACCTACTGCCTTTAATTCAAAACAGTGGTCTATCTGCGAGCATGATAATATGAATATTATATAATATGATAATATGAATGAGTAATCATTGAGATTTTTGAGAGCCGTTGCCTGATATAGAACCATAGGATAAACCTGTGCTACAAATTGCAAAATGTTTAAAACATCTGCCTGACAGCAAGCCCATGAGATCTACTTGTCGTTCTGAGGAGAACGACACTGCATGTCATTTTTCAACCTTTGGAAATGGCCACAGAACGGTTTGATTTGTTTATCCCCCCCTGATGAAGCCGCTAGCTGGCAAGAAAGAGAGGCACCTGTTGGGAGTGAACGCTGATACTCGGCTGAACGTGTGAGACAAGCTATTTGTACTTGCAATTTGGAAACCTTGTATAAGGTAAATTTAGGTAGAAGGTTCATTTACAATAACTTGTGGATTACTCATGAAAGTTTTAGTGTGGATGCTGAAAGTAGTAAGAGGGGAATATTCTTATGTATAATATTGATGTGAACCTGTGTAAGGTGATGTGGGCAATACATTTTGTAAAAAAAAGACTTGGTATATTAAAAAGGCTTTGTAAAATGGTCACCTTTAACAATTTAGGGGTGTTAGTTTTTTGTATTATATATAGAGAGATATATTTGCATAGTTAAATATATTTAGCACTGGACTTTATATAACGGAAACTGGCCAAGGGATTTAAAAAGTATCCTTTAAAATGTATCCTTCTCATTGAGAGTGCTTTATATATGCCTCACTGTTCGTTTCAAGTATATGTAACAAATGTTTCAATTAGTCCAACATAATATGTGGCAGGTTTATTGCACAATCAAAAAAAGAGTGCATTGCACACTATTTTTAGGATTGGCGTGAACGGGTAATGATTAGCTAGGAATGGTGTGCGACTGGCTGCTTAATGTGGGGTTTGTTCTCCTGTAGCTGTTTAGCCTTTGAAATGGAATGATTATATATATTTTGATATTGTATAAGGTGGTAAAGTTTTTTGTCTCCCTGCACCCCTAATGTAACCTGTAAGCTCTCAACACCACATGGGGGTGAAAGCTTGGTTTTCAAAAAGCATTTTCCAACATTAAAATTAGCAAACATACATTTCTACAACAGGGGTGGCGAACTCCAGTCCTTGAGAGCCACAAACAGGCCAGGTTTTCAGGATATCCCCAATGAATATGCATGAGAGAGATTTATATGCACTGCCTCCATTATATGCAAATCCCTCTCATGCATATTCATTGGGGATATCCTGAAAACCTGGCCACCCCTGTTCTGCAATATAAGCTGAAAAAAGTGCACTTTTGTTCTGAACACCCAATTTAGACCCCTGTGCGTCTGATGCAATAAAAGTCTGAGCACCAGCAATACATTTCCCCCTCAGCGCACCCTTTTTTACACCACTCCGCTTTCATTCTCATTTGATTACTGCATCGAGTGCACAGGGGATGCGGCTGCACATTCGTTAGGAAAATAGGAGCCGATATTGTGCCCCTGTTTTTTGCACGCATCTTAATGCATCGGCCTGTGTTATATGGGTGGCAGTTGTTCCTAACAAGGAAATGCTCTTTGATCCCCCCAGGAGCTCATTAGCATGCATGGCAGCCAGTTGCTATGGTAAGTAATAGTTTTTGATTAATGTTTTGAGTTGCCAATGACCAGCGTGCAAGTGTAAGGGGCCCACGCTGTATTAAAGGACTCACAGTGCATTGGGCTGTGCCGTTTCTCCTGCTGCGGAAACAGATTCCACTGCATTTTCCACTGGCTGGAGACATGGTGGCCTGTGAATGAAACGTTAACCTTCACTCACCACTATTTTTAACCTCAGGTCCGATCAAAGCCTTTCAGCTATTGATGTGATTTGCTCCGAGAGGCAAAATGTTCCTCTCCCTAGCACCGTCCGTCAGGGAGAGGTCCATGAACCAAGGGAGCCGTGGTGGCCGCCGTGATGATGCTTCTTAGGCCGTGCGCCACTGCATACCTTTGAAATACTTAACCGTTTTAACCCTCAGCTCCAGCGTGGCGTCCTCATCACAGACAAAAACCGTGCTTGGGTGCTGCTGGAAAGCGGAGACCGTCCACATGTGGTTCACACCTTCCTCAATCGCTTTATACAAGGCGAATGCCTTGTGCGCTCCTGTGATGAGAATCATGACCTGCACGACAGAAGCACAAGCTCTCGGTTCATCATTCCAATAAAGGTTATGAATAAAACCTGGCTTTCTCCAGAGGAGAAAAAAAAAAAAAAAAAGACAGAAAGCTTGCCACGCATATCTATTTCCTGACATGAAATTTATGCACATTTCTAGGAAAATGTTAATCGTTGCTGTGCTCTATTCTATACTAGCATAGGGGTCCATCAGAAATGACCAGAAAAAAAAAGGCATTTACGCGGCTACACTCAGTCTCCGCCCCTTTTCCCAGCTCTCGGACGTCCGCGTGCTGCAAAGCAGTGCACACAGGCCATTACACCATGCACGTAGTTTCACACAGTTACACAGCCACAGAGGGGAGGCAATGCTAAAAAAAAAAAAAAAAGGGGTGCTTTACATGATAAAATTATTTTTATTGTCTTGAATCCTGTCACAAAACCTTCAAACAAAACCTTAAAACATGGTTGTTTGAACAAGCATTCACTCTATGAATCTCATCTAACCTAAAAATTCAGCTATCCCTTATTATTCCTCACTGGCTCCAAGTTCTTTTCCTCGCGTTTTGTATTTACATTCTGCTATTCCATACCCCCCCACTGTTACTCAATTTAGGCTATTGTATGCAATGTGACATTGGTCTCGCTGCTGACAGTTAATTTGCTCCTGCGAATACATGGTTATTTATATTTTATTGTTTGATATTTAATGATGTATGCATATTATCTTTAAAACCCTTGTTTCTGTAAAGCCTGTTGCTGTCAAATGTTTTACTGTTTTTTAAACTGTTACATGTAAAGCCTGTTGCTAATTTGTTACACTGTAAACCGAGGTGATGTATAACTATACGTACCGCGGTATAAAAGAATCTATAAATAAATAAAATAAAATATTGTATTCTGTATTAATTATAGCTGCTAAAATAAGTTTTTAGTGGGATACTGAAAGCAGATACTAAGGAAACAAAATCAGTAACTGTTCCAAAACGTCAGCTCAAGCACGGCTTTTGAAACTTGACAGAGTAACCAACACACAAATGCAGCCAATTCTTTACGGTGAGATCCTTACAAGTTTGTGCAAAGCGCAACTTCAGACTATTACCAGAAAACATTACGGAAAGCTGGGAAAACCCCCAAACATTTTAAAACTTTTTTTTTTCCTGCCATTTAAACACATGGTTTATTTACTTATTTAATCAAACATATTCTGCAACTTCCATACTTGTAGTTCAAATTACAACATAGCAAACTTCACATACAAAAAAATAGTTACATTATTAACAAATAAAACAGGTTATGAATTGCGCATGTTGACAGTGTCTTGCAATTAGAAGGCAGAATATAAGATCTTTTAGTTAATTAGTTTATCCAAGTGCTAGGATAGGTGACGGGAGTCAAATTTAAGGATTGCAATAAGTTAGAGAATCGGGAGTGTGAAGAAAATGGAATTTTATGTTACTGTTTTTACTTGATGATTGTATGTTGAGTCTGTCTGCATGTATTATGTTATTATGATACAGAATTTTGTTACTGTACCTCAGCTTGATGGGATTCTATAAAGCAAGTCATCCAATATTTAATATATAAATAAATAAAAATGTAGGTGATGCACACAGTACAGGATATACGTCCATGACCATGCCCCGAATCACTCATTTCACATCTGGCATGAAAAGACCACAGAACAGGAGGTTCCCAGAGGTCCCCCACAATTGACAGAAATGATGTATATACTTTTACATTTCATCAAGTTTGAGAGGCTGCCCTGCATTCGGAACTAACGCACTGCTTGAAAATCAGGCTGCAGCATTGGATATCGTGGAAGCGGTGGGGGGTTAGATGTCCCTAAAAGGAGAAATGGTAGCCTGGACCTGGAATTGTTCGTTCAAATCTGATCCCAGCTGTTTTCCCTAGAGCAAATTTTGGACTCTCTCTGTAATACAGTGGTAGCCTAACATGACGGTTATTTGATGAAGTTTCTTCACTTGCCAGAAGGATAGTTCCACCCAGCCAGACCACTCTCCTAGCCTTTTCATTCACAGATAAAAGACAATTTAAACTCACTGGGGGTGGGTGGGCAGTGGGCTAGGGGTTGGAATCATGGCTGCCAGATTCACATTCGACTTTCTCCATCAGCCCTCTGCGACTCTGGGCAGGCCACTTTTTTTTTTATCTGGTTTATATTCCCCTTCCCAGGCACTTCAGAGTGGATTACATTTGGGCACTATAGGTACTTTTTCTCCTGGTGCCTCACGTAGATGCTTAAACTGAAATCTAACTCTTTGGGGCAGGGATCTGCCGCTGGATATCGTTTGTTATAAAAGTACCTTGGCCTAGGGTGCTAGAGAAAGGCGTGGCTTAGTGGTTAGTGCAATGGGCTAGGGACCATGGAGACTAGGGCTGAAATCCCACATCCCCCGCAGGATATAAATCAATAAAATCAACGCCACTCCAGTCATTTTCTCTCCCATTCCCTCAGGTACCACCTTAGTTTTAAGCTCTTTTGGACAGGGACTTCTCAAACCTGAATGCTTATTTCCATGGTACAATGCTGTGTACAAAGGTCAAAATAATTTAAGAAAATCGTTTCCCTTTTTCTCACCAATGGACAGTCTTCAAGGAAAAAAAAACCAACCCCCAAACAAACCAACGAGCTAAGCAAAAAATGTATGCAGTCAGCTTTACACGCAGCGGTGCAGGGCGAGACCTTTACCAGACCCGTCCCCCTTACCTCCCTGGCATCCATGACGGTGCCCACTCCAACAGTCAACGCCATCGTGGGAACTTTGGAGAGATTGCCATCGAAGAACCTGGCGTTGGCTAGGATGGTGTCCATGGCCAACGTTTTCACCCTGGTTCTGGACACCAGGCTTGATCCCGGCTCATTGAAAGCGATGTGTCCGTCGGGACCAATGCCTGTGGGAAAAAGGAATCGGAGCGGCATCAGCACGGAGCGACTCAGCACCGGCGACAATAAGGGCACATCGCTCAGGACGGTGAAGGACCAAGAAACCCCATGTGGAGGAGAGACAGAACAGGCTAAGGCGGCCGGCATTTCTAACAGCCACGGTGGTCTGGGAAGAAAACCAGTTCCTTTGTGCGTTGAGGTACCTTTCACTGGAGCAACATATGAATTATCCAAAGACAACTGATGGTCATGAACCTTTGAGACCACATCATCTGAAGGTGAAGTGGTCTGAAAAAGCTCATGGGCACCAGCATTTTTTAATAATTCCTATGTTGATCTAATAAAAGATACTGACCATAACCCTAATTCAGTGATAGATCTGAAGGACCTCTTATGGGATGAGTTTCCCATAATGTCATGGGGAGCACATTTTTTGAAAGAGAGTGCTAAGAGACAGAGCTCTTAAAAATACTGTTTTTCCAGAATTTGCCTGGACTTTCCTCCTGCTTTTAAAATCCTTTTAAGTAGACACACCCTAGTTTTTGGTTTGCCTAGCATCCTCCCCTCTCAGTACTGCCAGGTCTCAGAAGAGATGTTTTTAAAAAGCAGCCCTACCCTCTGAAATAAGTCCAACCCTTGTCAGAAGGAAGAAAGTTCCATCATCCATCATGGCAACTGGGGAGAGGGAAAAATAGTCATGTGACCTGAAGATGCCGTACCATAAGGTAAGGGATGGACACTGGGAAATGTAGTCCTGCCACACACTTCCCTCAGGATAAAGGGAGACTGGGAAAGGTGGGAAATATAGTTCCCCATGGGGAGGGGGGATGCTGTGCTGTGGCTGCAGGTCTGCGTTAGTGGTAGGGCTTAGAAACTCAAATCTGCAACTTGAGGCAGGTAAAAAAAAAAAAAAATCCCACATCATTTTTTTTTAAGTCTCATTCCATTTAGAATAAAGCAGAACTGGCAGTGCAGTGCCTATCAGTACCTGGCCCATAGCCCTTAAGAGTTGATCACTATTTGAACTCTCTCCCCCCCCCCCCCCCCCATCTCCATGTGTAGCCCACGAGCCACATTGCCCCATGGAAGCCAGTCATTACATGTGCTTGCTACTAAAACTGTTATTGCACATAATACAAGGGGCAAGGTTTCAGACAGGCCCAAGACGAGACTCACATTAATTCTGTGAATGTGGAACTTCTGCAGAACGAGTCAACAATTCCTGCTAGAACTGCTGGAGCATTGAGTGAACCCAGCCTCCAAAAGAGACATTCCTTAAACGCTAGCAACTACATTTATAAGTGCTTATTTCAGATACCACAAACATGAGACCAGGTGCATGCTGGCTCTTAATATGCCAATGAGCATATAAAGAGGTCCTGCCTTCCCAAAATTCTGTACTGGCCCCGATTCAACTGGTGTGAGAGAAAGGAAACCTGTACAGCAGTCACTCTCTCATCTGGCACAAACAGCGTAAAGGAAAAACACAAGACTTGGACTACGAGCAAGTGGATCTTCTTTCACCCTGAATGATTCTGGCTGAACTGTTTTTGAATTATATTCGGTTAAGATGAAGCAATTAGTTTATCAAGCTTTATATTAAAAAAAAAGTAAATAAAGCACCTTAACATCTCCCGCTCTCCCTGCCCAAACCTTCAACCATTAAGCATTTACAAGGCTTCTGTGACCAATATTTTGGACCCAATCTACAGCTTACGAGCCTTCGCTTTCCCACAGCAGAAAAATCCAGAAATAAATCACAGGAATTCCAAAAGCAAAGAGCTCACCAATAGCTCACTGGGGGGTTGTCTCCTATTCACCAACAACATTTACCCTCCCTCCCCTCATAAGATCATTTATCAGGCCCTGCAAGGTAGGTTAGGCATCAAACGTGGCGGCTTTTCTTTTACCTCCAACAAAAAGTTCTATTCCACCAGCTGCTTTCATTTTCGCTTCGAAGGCGTCGCACTCCGCCTGCAGGTCCGCCGCGTTCCCGTCCAGGATGTGCGCGTTCTCCGCACAGATGTCCAGGTGCTTGAAGAAGTTGTTCCACATGAAGGAGTGATAGCTCTCGGGGTGATCCCGGGGGAGTCCTGGGGGACACAAAGCAGCTCGGGTTGCCTTCCGGACAAGCAAAGTCTCAAAGAGGCTCACAAAGGACTGGCGGGCGCTAGAAAGCCCAAACCAAACCAGCACGGATTACGTCATCCTTCAGGTTCACTTTTAGACCCTTCCTATTCTATGCATTCTAATGATTTTATGTTTTATTGCATTTTAATTGTGAATGTTTCATTGTTGGATGCCAAGGGCCTCGTGTACTGGCGACATATAAATAAATAAACCATAAACTGCTTATTTAGCTTTTTTTTTTTCCTTTTTTTGGGCAGAGATCCCACAGTTTCTTCCAAGCTCAATGGTGCCAGACGCCTTCAACTGCTACTAACCTAGGGTATTTTCCCGTACTTATAGAATCGTCTCATCTAATCCAGCAATCACAATGATAGTCCTTGGGCCAGGGGACCCACAGACAGCTACATCTTCCAAAACCAGAGCCGGAAGGGCAGTTACATAAGGAGGCGCCTTTGTATCTTAAAGAGTTCCTGATGTCTCGTTTGATCAGAAACAAATAAATACATGAAACATTTAAAGGCAGAATGAAAGGGAGATGATAGGGGCTAAGTCTCAGTCCCACAACACACCACAGTGCTCAGAGCCAGAGTTAACCAAAGCAATCATTGAAGACTCACCTACATACTCATCCATATTAAAGGTTTTTACATACTGGAATGACAGGTCTCCATTCTTATGGTACTCAATCAGCTTTTTGTAGCATCCTAGAGGGGTGCTTCCTGAGAAACGACAAAGCAACGCTTTCTTCAGTAATGAAACTCTGCTCGGCCCATATTTATATAATGAGATGTTGTCATCAAATTATAGCTACAACACTTTCATAAAACCGTAAACTTTAGTGATCAATTCAAGCAAAAGCCGAAGATCCATTTGTACCCACAGGCTCACGGATGTGCTCAGTCTATAGAAAGTGTTCAGGGAAACACTCTGAGGCCGTTATCCAAAAGAACTAAAACACTGACTTAAGGGGCCGGGCTCCTTGATCTGAGCACCTAAAACGTGGGCAGGGCAGAAACTTAGGCGCTCAACACTGATTTCCAGTACTAGTCACCTAACTTAGGAAAGTGAATATCAGGCCTAAATGTAGGAGCTCTGCCCCTTCCCCCAATATCCAGCCTCTCTGGGTCCCCAATTCCTAATTCCTTTTTTCCTCCTTTATCATTTGCAAGTTTAATTTGGCCTGATCAGTGCATGCATTCAATTATATCCCAAGGCCAACAAACATCCTTCTCTCATTCCTGTATTTCATCACTATGTGACGGTCAGCACCTCATATCCTGTGCTGGCATCCATTCAAATGCTATGACAAAGCCACTGAGCTCTCAGGCTCATAGATAGTCAAGAAGTACAGATGAGCAACATTTAAAGAAGGCAAGAGTCTATATCTGCACAGGCGGATGATCTCTGAAATGGGAAAGTGCACAGAATAGGTCCTTTAACAGCTATAACCATCCGAGCTGGCATATTGTTGTCTAGATGATGTAGATAGGGTAGTAGTGGGAAGAGAGAATCTACTGCTACCAAACAGGCCGATACAGTACAGTGCGCTCCGGCGGAGTTCCGTCAGAGCGCACTGTTAACCCGCGTTTGGACGCGCGTTTTCGACGTGCTAGCTTTACCCCTTATTCAGTAAGGGGTCTAAAATGTGTGTCCAACCCCCCCGAAACTAATAGCGCCCGCAACATGCAAATGCATGATGATGGACCTATTAATTATTCCCATGCGATTTGGTAAGTAAAATGTGCAGCCAAGCCGCACATTTTACTTTCAGAAATTAACGCCGGCGCCAGGGAAGTGTACAGCTTTTCTGTACACCCTCCAACTTAATATCATGGCTTTATTAAGTCAGAGGTCCCAAACGTTAAAAATAATTAAAAATAAAAAAATTGAAAAAAAAAAATTTTTTAAATCGGCCTGCGGCTTGAAAACCGGATGCTCAATTTTGCCGGCTTCCGAACCCGTGGCTGTCAGCGGGTTTGAGAACCGACCCCGGCAAAATTAAGCGTCGGCTGTCAAACTTGCTGACAGTCGCCGCTCCTGTCCAAAAAGAAGCGCTGGGACGCGCTAGTGGGCCAATATTAAATCGCGCGCGCAGGAGAGTGGCCTGTGCGCTCGCCTGCTCTCCCGCGACTTTTACTATATCGGCCTGAATGTAAGTTACCACCCAGACCACAAGTAAACGAGAAAAAAAAAAAAAAAGTTTCCTGAAGACCAAACAGTTGAAGAGGGCTGGCAGTGTAGCAGAGGGATAATGAGGCCTCATCTCTCTCTCCATCACCACTATGTGACCTTCCCATGCCCATATCAACGTACAGTCTTCACTCATGCACTCTGTAATATAAAGTAAGCTATAAGAACATGAGAATTTGCCCTTCAAGCCCAGTATCCTGTTTCCATCAGTGGCCAATCCAGGTTACAGGTATCTGGCAAAATCCCAAATAGTAAATAGATGCCATGCCACTACCGACAGTGAGAAGTAGTGGCTATTTCTTGAGTCTGCTTGGTTAACTACAGTTTATGGACTTCTATATATACCGCTGACCTAGCCATACAAGTTTCATTTTAAACCATAAAGGAGTTTGTAGCATTCGACCAAGCAGAACTCTTCAATGACCGAACATTACACATCTTTTCAGAAGAGATTGTCGCCTCAGGTAACGGAACAGAAGAAGATAAAGCCCCGTAACATGGAACTGCAAAGGCCGCAGAAACACAGTTTAGCACCTTCTCCCTTCTCTCCTGTCAGGGCTGGGTTACTTGGCAGGAAACAATGTGATGTAATTCACTCTTCATACCTACCTGTAGGAAGCCCCAAGGTGAAGTATTTGTTTGGGCCTGGGTTAAAATGGATGATCCGATTTCTGATGTATTTAGCAGCCCACTCACTGGCCTGGTCATAGTTATCCAGAATGATCAGCTTCATTATTTCTTGTACGCTTCAAAAACAGGTGAGAGGAAAGTTTAATTCCTAGCTATAGGCATGCAGAGTTCACCTATTCCTATCCCTCAAGCTTTTCTTTATAGAAAAATGCAGAACAACAATGCATTCATCTAGTAAGAAAATGAATGGGGCTGCATGAATTGGGGACAAGGATACAAAGCATTTCAGATTTCCCCACAATAGGGAGAGAGTTGATGTCGTCCTTCAGGATTCCAGCCCCCATCCTCTCATTCTCTGTGTGTTGACTAGCCTGTTTTGGCTAGCTGAACATGCATTCAGGGCCAGCTCGGTTTGGCCCAAACTCCCCAATAATCTGCTCTCTTTCAATGGAACGCCCACCAAATGCAGGGGGAGTTTTATGGTGCTGCTCAGCAGAGATCCACCACCACTATCAGCTGAGAGAGGAAGAAGAAACTGCTAAGCTACTGGCAAAGAAACCAATAATCTGGCAAGCCTCTCTACCAGCGTAACCATAAATGTTAATGCAAAGCACATACGCTGTCCCAGACCTGCCGCAAGCACTCATTTGGAATCAGCTTTAATTGGGGGGAATTCAGAGTACTCACAACAGACGGAAGGACTAATATGACACGGTCTTCTCACCACCCATTTTAAGTTCATAATGTTAAGAACCGTGCTGTCTGCATAAACACGATCAACACAGCAAGTAGAACAAAAGCATCAATAACCATACAGCTGATACCAGATAAGCTGACAAATCTCACCTAATTTTCTTCTACAATTAACTTTTTGAAGGACATTTCCAAGATTATAATCACACAAGCTAGTTTAGCATGACTTTAGAAAACAGTATTAAACAGACTTTGGAAAACAGTATTAAAAAAAAAAAAAAAACCCCCACAGCTCAGCTGGGACGGAGAATGCTGCAGAGGCAGCATGCACAGCCCCTGGCGGTAGGGACTTCTAGTCATACCTAGTGGCTGGATATAGGGCCGTGTGGCTCCCAGCTAAGGAAAAATCACTGCAGTACCAGGACTAAACAAGTTGGGGGGAATCCCCAGGTACTGGCTCCTGGGGCCAGATCCCAGCCTTACTTCTGACTAAGCAGGAAGCGCTATACAAAAAAAAGTGTTCTACTGCACATGTATAACGCTTCCCATTTTACTACATAGCACCCGCATACCCATTTTCACATTCAATGACCTAATGCAGAAAGCCCAAAATTAGTCACAAATATAGTTAGTTCAATATAAAACATATAACCCACAGCTTAACATATAGAAACATAGAAATGATGGCAGAAAAAAACCTAAAATGGTCCATCCAATCTGCCCTACTGTGCAGTTACCCCATATTTCTCCCAAGGGTAGCAACTACTGCTCTGTGCAGTTATCCCCAAGTCTTATGATAACATATACAAATTTACTGCAAGCAACATTTTTACTGAATGATGAGCCTTTCTGAAAATTTAGACAATGCTGCTTGACTTGCTTTACTTTTGGACTTGGCCCTAGAAGCAGTCCTGTATTTTTATCCCTTATGTTTGTGCAACAGTTCCCCAAACTGTAAAAGTCAGGGCCCTGGTTGGTGGCTTGCTGAAATCAATTCACTTTTCCCCCTTGCCATTGAAGCAGAGAGAAATGTTGGAGTTGCATCGAAGGTATCAACTTGTTTGGTAGTTTTCATTCTGCATCTCCAAGTGAACTCACACTGCAACCACCCAACTTTACTCAAGATACTTTCACAAAAAAAGATCAGAAAACAAGTTATAAGTAATGCTTCAAAAAAGCATCATTAAATAGTTTTCAACAGTTGCTCCTTATGTAACCCACGTTAGTAAAATGCAAAGGGTTTCAGAGTAGGACACAAGCTGGGACTCTGAAATAAATGCATAGACTGTGTAAAGATTGGAGATAGCTGCTGAATTGTCACCAGTTAAAACCTTTGAGCAGTATTTCATGTCTAAGCTACTACAGTTTGCATGTGTCTGCAGAGTGAGCAGAACGATTAAGTCTGCTACTTATTCAATAAAGTTTAATGCTGTTATATGTTAAAGTGGTGTGTAACTTCATTATTGCTGCTGGGCTATCAGTTAAACTGCAGGTCTCTACAGCCTTAACCTTGTATAGTCTGGTTAACCCTGAAGTAATAAACTACAAGAGACCAGTGCCATACATATATTACAAGGTTATACTTACATTCCAACCACAATGGGAAGTAAGAACTTCTGAAACTGCATAAACACTGCTACACAACCCCGTTAACACTATCAGTCTCTGCATGGAGCAAACTGTCATCTATACAATATTTACTTCTTGAGTTATCATCTGGCACAAGCAGAGCAAAACCCATCCTGGCTCTGAATGCCATTTTCGTGCATGCTAAAACAAAGATGCAGCAGCCTTCACCAACTCACCAAAGCTATAAGAACAAAGTTCTCCTTCCCCTGGGCTCAGCAGTTATCATGTGACTGCCGCGTGAGCTGAGTCGGCACAAACTCCTGGGTACGTTCTGTTAGTTCCAATAGGCACCTTACTCCGGGAACCTGTAAACAGGATAGAAGCGTTCCAAGCCTCGCTCTGAGTCACAGCCATTCATTCGCTTGCAGGCTGTGATCCAGAGCGAGGCTTGGTCACCCGCACTCAGCCTCTTCCGGTGGCAGCTGTGTGTGTGCTTTGAATAGACAAAGTGCTTTTAGATTTTGTCGTTGCAGCAAGTCTATCTCCCGTTTTGCTAGTTGAATACGGTGGCGTTTCAGTTGCTAGTTAAAGGTGCAGATGCACCAAAAATGTCCAGGTTGTACTCTTAGTTGGTTTCTCCGTTGTAACCCCAGGGCCAGCTCTAGAGTCAAATCTTCAATGATGTTTTCACATTTTATCTAAATAACTAAGTAGTAGAGCACCTCCCCTCCCCCTAGATTCTGCATACCTTGGACAGACATTAATTGTATCTGGCAACGTGGCTATAAAACATCACTAAGGCAATAAAAGCCCTGGCTAGTTATGGCAACCCACCAAAACTATTTTTTAAATCATTTGACAGCATTTATCAACCAAAAAATGGATACAAGATTTTACTCAGATATATTTAACACTTCATAGATTACACAATATACCCTCAGGTTGGAGACAAATACAGAATAAAGATGCCACAGCATAAATCAAAATGTGCAGACAAAAACTGAAGTGGAAATTGCAACAAGCCAATTGCTGTATGCAGTGCAACTATGGAAACAGCTTAAGGCTTTTTTATTTACATAAGCCTTTGGGAGTGCAGCAGAAATATCTGGTTAGCCCACCATTGCTTATAGTTAGGGCAGGCTTACTTATTGATTTATTTGAGGGCACGGTATTGGCCTTTTATTTATTGTTGATGTGTTTAGTTTGTTTCTGTTTATTTTGTCATTTATTATGGATGTTTTCCTGTAACTCACCCAGAATGGTAGAGCAAATAATATATATTTTTAAATACATAGCCACTCTTGGGCCAGACTCCATCCAGTTTATAGCCTTTTGAAGGTACAATCTCCAGAACTGTATACAGCATCCCAAATGAGGTCTCAACAGAAACTTATACAGGCACAACTGTTGTGCAAATAATCAAGAAAATTATCTTGTATTTCACCCCTTCTTTTTATGTACATGAACCCCAACATGGGACCATCTTTCAAAAATCATTTCTGTGTCAGGGGGACAATACAAGATAAGTTTCTCGAGTATTTACACAACAATTTTGAACTGAACTTGTGGGATGCTTGAAGTGTAATATTTGATTTTATATTCCACTTTTCAGCACTTCAAAGTGGATTACATTCAGGTACTATAGGAAACCAAGATACTAATAATTATAGTGCAGATCTGAGCACAGAATCTATCAACGTGCTCACAGACATTTCAGGTATGAAGATTCCTTTGGTTTCTTAATACATTTAGTGTGAACAGACTTTTATAGTTAATACTATATGCAGTACCTTTCCTTAGTTAGACTGTTTTGTTAATTTGCAATAAATATAACCCAGGAATAACTAGATAACAGTGGACTCTGGCAGAATAAGGCCTATGATGAAGAGAAACCCATGCTCCCTTATGTTACCCCCACATAATGACGTTTCTGCATTGGAAAATGAGGCAACGCCCACAATAGCATTTGTAATAATGTCTGAGAAGACACAGAATGCACGCAGAAGCCCTTCAACAGGATCAAATGTCATAAAAGCTTCTGCTGGGAGACTTCATCATCAGAGGAACCTATTTGGGAGTCATTTTGATGGTGGCACAACTGGGCAATAAAATCCCAGAGCTGCAGGGCTTAGTGGTGGAGGCGGACCTGGACATTGTTGCTATTACAGAGATATTCACCATTTCTCATGATTAGGATAGAGCCATGCCAGGCTATAACGTAAGGGAGGACAGAGATGGGGAGGAGTAGCTCTTTATGTCAAACAATGATATCCAAGCAAACGAACTGCAAGGGACATGAGGAAGAGAACAAGCAAATTGGGCCATCCTAAAAAAATGATGGTAAATCCATTTTTACTTGTATGGGCTACAGTCCTCCAACTCAAACGGAAGAAATGGATAGGGTTCTGGTCAAAAATATCTAAAAGGTGGGAAAGAAGGGAAACGTGGTGCTTGTTGGAGATTTTGATGTTCTGTATGTAGACTGGAAAATCCCTTCTGCAGAATCTATGAGAAGCAGAGAGAGTGGATATCCTTCAAGAAGCTCTGATCAAAAAAATAGTAATGGAACCCACAGAGGGAGGGTGTGATATGACCTGGTGCTCATTAAGGGGAATGTCGTCTCTAATGTCCAGGTGAGCGCCCACCTGAGCACTAGTGATCATCATACGGTATAATTTGATATCACAAATAGGATACAGAGAAGTCACATGAAGAGTTTTGGATTTCAACTACACAGACTTTGTCAAAATGAGGATGTCCCTAGAGGAAGAACTAGAAGACTGGTGAAACTGAGGGAGATGAAGAAATCGGGAAAGCAAAATGTCAAGCAGAAGAAAAGATTGCCAAAGAGGTAAAGCGAAGTGACAAAACATTTTTCAGATATAAAGAAGGAAGGTCCAAAGTTGTAGAGTGAAATTGAAAGGCAACAAGGAGCAATGTGTGAAGAGACAAAGAAATGGTGGAAATATTAAATATTTCAGTTCAGTGTTCACTAAAGACGACCCTGGTGAAGGACCATTGCTGGTAGACAAGAATATGGATGGGGGACGAGTAGATGAAACTCTTTTTACAGAAGAGAATGTATGGTAAGAGCTAAGAAAACTGAAAGGTTATGGGGCCAGATAAGGTACATCCCAGGTTATTAAGGGAGCTCAGAGATGAGCTGGCGGCTCCGCTGAAGAATCTGTTCAATAGATACCTGGAAACGGGATTGGTGCTGAGTGATTGGAGAAGAGCAGTGGTGGTTTCGCTTCACAAAAAACTATAGGCCAGTTAGCCTTACCTCGACAGTGGGAAAATTAATGGACTTTGTTGAAGAAAGGATAGTGAACTATCTACAATCCGGTGGATTGCTGGACCTTAAGCAGCATGGATTTCACCAGGGGAAGGTCCTGTCAGACAAATCTGATTGATTTTTTTGATTCAGTGACTAGTGAACTGGATCAATGAAGAGCACTAGATGTGACTTACTTGGATTTCAGCAAAGTTTTTGATACGGTCCCGCATAGGAGATTAGTGAACATAATGAGAAGCTTGGGAGTGGGTGCCAAAGAGCAGCTTGGGTTGCAAACTGGTTGACTGACAGGAGACAGCGTGTAATGGTAAATGGAACTTACTCTGAAGAAAGACCGGTGTTAAGCAGAATGTCACATGGATCGGTTTTGGGACTGGTTCTGTTCAATATCTTTGTGAGCAATATTGTGGAAGGGACAGAAGGTAAAATTTGTCTATTTGCAGATGATACTAGATCTGCAACAGAGTGGACATGCCTGAAGGCGTGGAAAGAATGAAAAGTAATTTAAGAAATCTTGAAGACTGGTTGAGGATTTGGCAGCTAGGATTCAATGCCGAGAAGTGCAGAGTCCTGCACCTGGGCTGCGGTAATCCAAAAGAGCTGTACATCATGGGGGTTGAAAGAGTGATGTGCATGGACCAAGAGAGGGATCTTGGGGTGATAGTGTCTGGCGATCTGACGGTAGCAAAGCAATGTGACAAGGCAATAGCTAAAGCCAGAAGAATGCTGGGCTGCATAGAGAGAGGAATATCGAGTAAGAAAAGGGAAGTGATTATCCCCTTGTACAGGTCCTTGGTGAGGCCTCACCTGGAGTACTGTGTTCAGTTCTGGAGACCGTATCGCCGAAGGGACAGAAACAGGATGGAGGCGGTCCAGAGAAGGACCACCAAAATGGTGTGGGGTCTATAATCGGAAGACCTATGAGGAGAGGCTGAAGGATTAGAGTATGTACACCCTGGAAGACAGGAGATGCATGGGGATATGATACAGACTTTTAGATACCTGAATGGATTTATTGTTGCCCAAACTTTGAACCTTTTTCGTTGGAAAGGAAACAGCAGAACTAGGGGTCATGAAATGAAATTCCAGGGGGGAAGACTCAGAACCAACATAAGGAAACATTTATTCGTGGAGAAGGTGGTTGATGCCTGGAATGCCCTTCCGGAAGAGGTGGTAAGGGCATGGGATAGACACTATGGAACCCTAAAGACTTGAGGATGAAATTAAAGAAAAGGATGCATGGGGGTAACCTGCCCAGAGCGGCAGTTAGTATCCTTAACCAGAAGGCATGGGGAATACCTTAACCAATTAGCCTTTATGATTTTGACACAACTGCAATATCATTATCCGCTTTGACAGGTAAGTGGGGAAAAAGGGGTATTGGATTCCGAAGACAGCTTACACTGGGCTCTGACTTTTACGGCCTGGGGTACTGTTACGCTGACATTGGGGATAAAGCTTCTACGCCCAAGTCCAAAAGCAAAGAACATTCAAGCAGCACGGTCTGAATTATCAGGAAGGCTGCTCTCCCCGTACAAATGTGGCAGTAATGTTGTTATGGGCTTGACAGGCAGCATGGTTGTGTCTGGGGAAGAGAGGAACACAACCGCCAAAATTGTGGCAAATCCCTCCCAGTCAAAAAGACTAGCACAGAGGATGAAGCTTGGGCGAGATTTCCCTACAGCTCTCCTGGCTAGAAAGGCGTGCCATCTGGGATAGGAGGGGACAGAAAACAGCGCAAAGCAAAAACATGAAAGTAAGCTATTACCATTAAAAGCTCCAGCCCTTTAATTAACTGTAAAATCACTCAGCATTAACCAAAGATTATTAAAACAATTCGTTGTCCACACGACTTTCTGAACAAAATATTTATTACTATTTTTCTTTTTTTCAGCTTTAAACAGAGATATCCAAGTGATTGGTAGAAACAGGCAAACAGGAGCAGGAGAGGAGGTCGCAGAATCAGAAAGTATCGGTTGGTCTGAAAGTATTTTCTGCATCTCAAGTCCACCTGGCTCGGTATCTTACAGAACTATTACAGAACTTTATTCTGCTACCAATTTTATCCCATTATTCCACCTGCAAAACTGACCACAAACAGTCATTTATAAATATATTTGTTGTGAGATGCAAACTTTCTTCTCCCTGCACACATACCTAATGCCTAAGAAGAAAGTATAAAACCTGTTTCAGCAAGACAAAAATGCAATGTATATTTAGACACTTTTTGCAAATAGGTAAATTTAAAACAGTTTGATTGTCCCCCTACTGTCACAAGAGATTTTTTTTTTTTTTAACGTTTGCATGGAAAATTCTAGTTAGAAACTTCCTTGCAAATTCTGCACTTTAAAACGCTTAGGGCAGGCGGCAGAGTCATCTGATAAGAGCCAATGCTGGCCCGAGCCTTTGAGGGCTACGTGTACAGCTGACTGAAGAATTGCCTTCGCTGTGCCTGACAGCAGGGCTGTCGATGGGAGCACGTCCCGAGGGCTGCACCAATCACGCAGATGCATCATAGCTTATAAGCTATGGTTTTTATAAGGCAGGTGTGTTATCCCAGCAGCAAAGCACAATCAACGCAGGGGATACAGCAGGAGGGTTCACAGAGTCCCTCATCCTCTTAGTCGATCCCACCATAAAGATGACCTTGAGGCCCAGCATTCTTGCACTTATCCTGAGATTCAGATTACATATAAAGCAGTTAAGTTTAGTTCAGTGAAGTCCATAATCCTGATTATCAAATAGAATTCTACTCTCGGTTCTGCATATGAGCTCAGAATACTGTGCTGTCACCCACAGACTAGGAGAGTGAGTGGGGGAAAAAAAAATATCAGAATGGCATAACGCAGTCCGTAATGGCATCCAAAATAATATGATGGCTAACTGCCAACGCTGACAGTCAAAAGAGGCAATAATTATCTGGGCAAGGAGCGACTGAAAATTAGATGCAAAAAGGATACGGAAACCTCCATGCAAAACATTAGTTCAATAAATGTTAACATTATATATTCCAACGTTTTTCAGAAACATGGTAACGTTATAATTTGCACACCCTCTAAACTCCTGTTTCTTTTTCTGAAACTATAACCGACAGTTTGATAAGCAGGCCTAAAACAGTAAGATTGCATGCACCGTCTGAGAAGTCCTTATTCACCCATAGTATATGCAAAACCATCTTTGCTGGTTTGGACTGTGGCAAGAAGGACCACAGAAGCAGCCTGTGATATCCGTGTGCTACAGAGGGCACGAACCCCCTGGCTGAAAGCCCCGTCCACTCATGCTTCCTGGCGTATGCTGTGTTCCTGGAAATAGCTCATTTTCATTCTCTTAGGTTGTTGTCATCATTGACTTCCATCTCTTGGAACAACCTGGAAGAAAACAGGCTTCATCGCAAACACCTGATTTATTCAAAACAAGCTTGAAAGAAACACTCGACAGCTAAACCTTTTTTTTTTTTTTTAATTCATCAGCAGGGAGTGCCGTCACTGACAGCGATGCACCAAGAGTCAGGAGAGATCCTGGAACTCAAATTCAACTCCTCTGCTGTGTGTGACCTTGTGCCATAGCCTACCAACAGTAACTTGCCCTCCTTCCCACGCCCCTTGAAAAGCTGTTACACAGATCAGCCATTAAACTGACAGCCCAAAAGCTGCACTTAGATCAATGATGGTGAACTCCAGCCCTCGAGTGCCACAAACAGGCCAGGGTTTCAGGATATCCACAATGAATATGCAGGAGATAGATTTGCACCCTGCCTCCTTTGTATGCAAATCTGTCTCAGGCATATTCACTGTGGATATCCTGAAAAACTGACCTGTTTGTGGCACTCGAGGACTGCAGTTCACCATGACTGATCTATATTTCTTTAGCACCATTCAATGTAATATGTGGTTTGAAAGAAATCTTGGATTTAGATTTAGCTCAGTGGTTAAAGCATGGAAGCATGCCTGAAGAGAACTCCTGGGTTTGCGATGTGCTGCCAGGTCATTCACGCCAGAAGAGGCTGCATGTTTGCCGCTGAAGTATTACAGTGGATTAAGATAGCTCAGGATATCTGTCTGCAGTCACATATTTATCTGGCTCTAGAGCCCCTATCTCTGTGAACTGTCACTTAAAAACCACATTTCTTTCAAATGTAAGTGACTGCAGACAGATGTCCTGAGCTATCTTAATCCACTGTACAATTTACAGTAATACTTCAGTGGCAAACATGCAGCCTCTTCTGGCATTGATGACCTGGCAGCACATTGCAAACCCAGGAGTTCTCTTCAGGCATGCTTCGATGCTTTAACCACTGAGCTAAATCTAAATCCAAGTTATTATTCACTGTATCGTGAAAGCAGACAGAGAAACAATAGCACATCTGCATCATTAGATGTTAATCTCTTCCTGTCTGAGGGCAGAAAAACCCCACATAAATGTTCTCATTATTATTGGAGAAATTCATTACCTGATAATTACGTTTTCCTTAGTGTAGACAGATGGACTCAGGACCAATGGGTTATGCTCCCCTGCCAGCAGATGGAGACAGAGTCAGATTTCAAAGCTGACGTCACCCTATACGTAACCCTGCAGTGACCTCAGCCCTCCAGTATTCTCGTCAAAAGCCAGTGTGGACAAACTATTGAAAAAACTTGATTAAAAACGGATAACCATAACTGACTCAAGCAAACAAACACTGAACCCGAGTAAGATCATAGATGCCCTGATCTAGGGACTGGATGACGGCTTATCCATAATCTATTGAAATAGATATGCACTCCAAGGGCGAGTCCTTGGCACCATTCTTGGGCAGCCGTGGGCGGGATGCTGAGTCCATCTGCCTACACTAAGGAAAGTGAAATTATCAGGTAAGTAATTTCTCCATTTCCTAGCGAGTAGCCAGATGGGCTCAGTACCAATGGGATGTACAAAAGCTACTCCCGATCGGAGCAGGAGGCTGCCTGCGATCCGGTTGTTACTAGCCTTGCAAAGGCTGCATCTTCTCGGGCCTGAACGTCCAGGCGATAGAACCTGGAGAAGGTGTGCAAAGAGGACCATGTCACCACTCGGATGATGTCGACAGGGACAGCAGTCTAACTTCTGTCCATGAGACCGCCTGAGCCCTAGTGGAATGAGCTTTAACTTGAAAGGGTATTGGCTTTCCTGCCTCCACATAGGCTCCTGTGACCACCTCCTTAATCCAGCGAGCTATCGTAGCCTGCAAAGCTGGTTCACTCTGTGTCCTTCCATCATGAAGGATAAACAGGCAGTCCATCTTTTAGACTGGTTCTGAAACTTCCAGATACAGCACCAAAAGCCTACTGACATTCAAATGATGGAGGCGGTATTCTTCCACATCCTTGTGCTTATCTAGGGATGGCAATGAAATGGACTGTTTCAAATGAAAATCTGAGACTACCTTGGGCAAGAAGGATGGAACGCTTCGAAGCTGTAATGCTCCTGGAATCATCTGGAAGAACGGTTCTCGACACGACAATGCTTGTAGTTCAGAGATACGACGTGCCGAGATATAGCCACCAGGAATACCATTTTCAAGGTTAAAAAAACACAAGGAAATACTGCTCAGTGGCCAAAAAGAGGGCCCTGCCAAAACTCCAATACTAGATTAAGATTCTATAAGGCAACCAGCAACCATAGGGGTGGCTGGAGGTGCCTCAGAAAATGGGCCACGTTCGGATGAGCCGAGAGGCGGGTTCCATTCACCTCGTCCCTGAAACAGGAGAGAGAGCTGCTACTTGGACCTTCAAGGACTTAAGAGTCAAACCTTTATTCAAGCCGTCCTGCAAAAATTCCAGAATTAGTGGGATTTTGACCATCCAAGGGGACACACCGCGTTCTTTGCACCAGGCCTCAAATACTCTCCAGACCAGTACATACGCTAGGGACATAGAGTACTTCTGTGCACAGAGTAAGGTGGTAATTACTGCCGCTGAATATCCCTCGCTTCATCAGGCGAGCCTTCTCAAGGGCCAGACCTTAAGACAAAATTGAGTCGGAGCCTCATGAAGGTCCGGTCCCTGCTGTAGCAGGTCTCTGTGCAGTGGGAGGCACAGGGGGGTCTCCACATGTCCATATACCACGGACGCCTGGGCCAATCTGGAGCTACTAGTAGGACTAACCCCCTGTGGAGCTTGATTCTATGAATGATCCTGCCCAGCAGCGGCCACGGAGGGAAGGCGTATAGCAACTCCTCTTCCAACCAGGTCTGAATGAAAACATCGATCCCCAGGGACCACTGATCTCTTCTGCAACTAAGAATCGGGGAACCTTCTTATTGTGAGAAGCAGCCAGCAGGTCAATGGACGGGAGACCCCGGTGATCTACTACCAGCCGAAAGGCTTTGGCAGACAACGCCCACTCTCCTGGATCCAGACTCTCCCTGCTTAGAAAGTCTGCTCTGGCGTTGTCTTTTCCTGCAATGTGGGAGGCTGAGATCATCTGTAAATGTACTTCCACCCAATCCATAAAGAGATCTATCTCCTGTGACACTTGCTGGCTTTTGGTTCCACGATGGCGGTTGATGTAGGATACCATCGTCTCATTGTCCGACATTACGCGGACCGTTTGATCCTAGAGTATGTGGCTGAATTGTAGTCATGCCAATCTGACTGCCCAGGCTTCCAGGTGGTTTATGTTCCAGAGGGCCTCTTCCTTGGTCCAATGCCCCAGGACATCAGTTCCTGACAGTGAGCTCCCCAGCCCCGGAGGTTCACATCTGTCATGAGGACCAGCCAGTTCAGAGAGGACAGGGGTACACCCCTGCCCAGATGAGCTTCCTGCAGCTACTATTGGAGCCAAGAGCATATTTCCATCGGTAAGTGGAGGCGAACTGAATAGTCTTGAGACAACGTGTTCCATCGTGACAGTAGGGAGCACTGAAGTGGTAGCATGTGTGCCCTTGCCCACGGCACTACTTCCAGGGTTGCCACCATCAAACCGAGGACTTGAAGATAGCTCCACACTGTCGGGTGTATCGTACTCATCAACTGACGCACTTTGGACATCAACTTCCTTATCCGCATGGTCGAGAGGAAGACCTTGCCCTGCTTGGTGTTGCTCCCAGATATTCCAAGGACTGGGAGGGTTTGAGACTGCTTTTGTCCAGGTTTACAACCGAGTTGGGTCACCCGGAGACTCTCTTCCATGGACTTTGCCCGGATCAACCAGTCATCCAAGTATGGGAGCACCAGGATTAACTCTTTTCTCAACATTGCCGCTATGACCACCATAATCTTGGAAAATGTTCTCGGGGTGGTGGCCAAGCCAAAGGGCAGTGCCCGGAACTGATAATGGCGACCCAGTACCGCAAAGTGTAGGAATGTTCTTGCCGGATTGGAATAAGCAGGTAGGCCTCGGATAGGTCCAGGGAGATTAAGAATTCTCCTGATTGTAAGGCCATTATCAGGGAGCATAGGGTTTACATACGGAAATGAATCACAACATGTCGGTTGAAGCACTTGAGGTCCAGGATGGGGGCGAAAGGAACCTTCCTTCTTGGGTACGATGAAATAGATGGAATAACACCCCGTATTTTTCTGGGGCTTAAGTACTGGGATTATAGCCCTCATCCTGAGGAGCCTTAACAGGGTAGTCTCCACTGCCTGCTTCTTGTGCTGGGAGTGTCAAGGAGATATCATGAATATGTCCAGAGGAGTGCTGCAAAATTCCAGTGCATATTCTTCTCGTATGACTTCCAGTACCCATTTGTCTGAAGTGATCTCGACCGACCATTGATAGAAGAGGGACAGTTGACCCCTGATCTCCTCATTTGAAAGGGTGGGTCGGGCCAAACCTGCCCCTCTTTTGGGCTGTTGACTCTGAAAGGACTGCGACCTCCCGAAGGACCGAGACCTCTGAAATGTCGAGTTTCTGTAGGGGCGAAAGCATTGGGAGTCCCTGGATCGACCCCTCATGGGCGAGGGGCACTGTAAATGCTCTCTCATCTTCTGGTAGCCAGGGAACTGGAGATTTGCTCCATTTACTGGCCAGCTTTTCCATCTGGCTTGCAAAGAGGAGTGATGCTTTAAAGGCATCTTTGTGAGATTTGCCTTGGAAGTTGCGTCTGCTGAACAATTTCGCAGCCATAGCTGTTTTCGGGCTACCACCACTGAGGCCACTCCTCTGGCCAAGGTACGAACTAGGTCCAAGCCCGCGTCAGCTAAAAAGGCAGAGACGTGTTCCATAACCGCTCTGCAATTCACCCCCGAGTCATCCACCTTCCGAGAGAGGAACAGGCACGAACAAGCTATCAGGGCACAAGAAGAAGCAATCTGTAAGGTCATTGCTACTGCGTTAAAGGCCTGTTTAAGGATGGACTCCATCCGTCTATTGTGCGCATCCTTTAAAGCTGCTCCTCCCTCCACTGGGATAGTTGTTCACTTAGAGATAGCAGAGACCAGTGCATTCACTTTAGGGAAACGTAAATGTTCTCTTGCTTTCAGATCCAGTGGTTATAGAGCTTCTATCGCTCATCCACCTTTAAAACTTGCTTCTGGGGCATCCCATTCCAGGTCAATTAACTCCTGGATGGCTTCCAGTACTGGAAAGTAGCAAGAGGCTTTCCATTGGGAAATCAGAATGGGGTTCTTCTTTGGTTCTGTCATAGAGTCTGCCCCAGGAACTCCCAACTTATTCAGGGTCTGGGAAACCAGGGCCAGCAATTTGTCTCTTGGAAAAACTGTAACATGGCCCAATACAGTCTTAAACCAGGGGAAATTTCCCCATCTTCCAAAGAATCTGTATTCTCCTCTTCATCCATGCCGTCCAGGTTCCTGCCAGGGATACCTTTGGTGAGGCAAGGCATGCCTCGAGGTCTGCCGATAGGACTGGGAGAGGGAGGGCTTACCGGCTGAGGTTCCATCCGGACAGGGGCAAGTGAGGCAGCAGACTGCATCTATACGAAGGCTTGAAGGCCCTGGAAAAAATCCCATCCACGAGAAGGCAGCCGGGTCCATGCCTGGACCAGGAGGTTCTGGGGTAGGTGCTGCTGAATTTCCCTCTCCCATGGATGACCCAGTCCCGGGGTTACTCAGAGCCGGGGTACTTCCAGTTAAGTACCCCAAGAGAAGCCGGGCTTAGCAAAGTCCAGGGAGGCAGACATGCACTTTGCGTCCTGACGCTCTATGGAGGGCACTACAGCACGCACGAAGACACACGGAAGATGGTGCTGCTGCGGCCCACCACACGGTGTGACGACCAAGTCTGAAGCAGCGCCTAAGCCCACCGGGGGGGGGGGGGGGCGCTCAACCTGCTTGGAAGCCCACTTCCCCTTACCCCAACGGGATCAGGAACGACGTCGGTACAGCACACCGAGCAAGGAGACCAGAGGAAGTCTTACAGAAACCCCTCCAAATGCCTCTGAGTTGGGAGGTAATCCTCTTTTTTTTTTACTTACCTGGGTTCAGCGCTTACCGGCTGAGCAGAGATGGTCTCCAGCTGTGGGGGGAGAGAGCTTTGGTTGTCACGGCCGTGCTCGGATTCCTGCACCCGCTGCCTTTCAGCTGCTTCAGCAGCAAAGTCCACGCCGGGAACCGGCTACCGGACAAAAGCACATCTCTGAGGGATCTCGGAAATATCCTCAGGAATTATCAGCTGGGGAAGGGACCTTTAGGTATCGCCGCAGGAGAGCGGGGCTCAATTTTTTCTCCAATTTAAAAGTAGAATTTCTTCTTTCAGAAAGTACTGCGATCCCCATAGGGAGAAGTACGTCCACCATTTATTTATTTATTTTATTTAAAGGCTTTTATATACCGATGGGGGATGGAGAAATACTGAAGGGCTGAGGTTACTGCAGGGGTGTATGTAGGGTGAAGTCAGCTTTGAAACCTGACTCCTATCTCCATCTGCTGGCAGGGGAATATAACCCATTGGTCCTGATCCATTTGGCTACATGCTAGGAAAACTGACTTTATAACATGAAAAGAAGCCAGAAGTCTAGAATATATTGGCAGTTTGTTGACGTGTGAGCAAAGGCCTGGGCATACTTACTGATTAAAGCACACGGAAGAAGGGTCACTGAAGTGCCAGTATGGATTTCCTCTGGACAAAGAGCTCAAGCAGAGCCAGCAGAAGTACTGCATGCAGCCAGAGCAGGTCATCTTGTTACAGCCATCGATTTTCTGCAAAGGCAAAAGACAACTCACTGTTCCAGCCTCCTCCTGCAGCGCCTGCCATTTCCCTCATTGCCGCAGGAAAGCTTCCCCCGTGTTGCAGGACGCAGGTGCAGGGATGTCAAAATGAAATCCCCCCACACACATACTTCTGTTGGCCTTCCCTGGCCTCGCCTCTTTTCCCCGTCTCCATGAAGGGGACAGGAGGGGGTGGGGAAGGGAGCTGGCTAACATAATGGATTTAATCCACGGATAAACACACATTTACCTACAGAAAAAGATCCCTTTGAATATTGCCCTCTCAATATGCACAAATTATGCCCATTCTTTAAATCTGGCCGTATGCACACTGCAACAGGCCAGGATTTGATTGTGCTTTTCAAAAATGTTGCAAACTAGTCAGATGACCATCCCTGCTTTAAATCCATCCTAATAAACTCAACGGGAAGTCCAAACTTCCATCTGGCTCACTGTTCTCCATTTAATTTTCAATTGCTAACCATAGCTAAAAGGTAACTCATGGACTAGGGACGAATGAGGCTCTTTCTTCCCATCAGCCTTACCTGGATGGGAGTGCCGCAGCGGGGGCAGAGTTTGGAGTTCTTCTCAATCCAGTCCTTGCTTTCCATCTCCTCCATCACTTTCTCAAATACTCGCTTGCCATAGCGTTTCTCCAAAAACCTTTTATTGACCTCATCTGCTTCCAGGTACTCGTTGCGCAAAGCCACGAGTTTTTCTGAAAAGGCACACGTGGAAAGGAAAATCACAATTAGCCTCATACTCTGCGCCGACCATCCCAATCCCACTACTGAAATTCTCTACACGCCCTGAAAAAACTGTCTTCAGTGTCTCCCAGATATCCAGAGAGAGAAAGAGAGAGAGAGAGAACTGCAGCCTTCATGAGGCAGGGCGCGTCAGCCGGCGCGGTGCACAATGCGCAGGGCCGGCCCTGCAGAACATATTCTGAGCAAAGTATCATGGAAGAAATCTTCATGGAGGAGAACCGAGCGACACCTCCGTAGGTGAATCTTTTTCAAAGGAAAGTCACACTCTCTTAATGACTTCAGGGTAATTCAAAGGAAATTCAGGAGTACACATTTGAAATTAAGATGATCAAATACTTTGAAACAAACAGAAAATAACTGAATAAGGATATTGACTCGCTCAGATAATGTTTTACTGTTACTGCCTTCTCCGTCAGTGCCCTACCTTTCCCTTATGAACTGTAATGGCATTCTCCACCTCTATCCTTGTTTGTGACTCTCTAGAGTTGTTTCTCCAGGTTAAATTCCCCTGTTTATTGTAATTCCAACTAAAGTTATATGTAAACCGACGCGATATGATTTTTCATGAGCATCGGTATATAAAACCTCTTAAATAAATAAATAAATAATAAATAAATTTGCAGAGAGCCTCAGGCCTGGATTATTCTGTATTATTTAAACGCAATATAACTGTGCTATTCCTTCATCGATGAGATGAAGGAAACCTAGCTCTCGATAGCAGGTCATAGATATATTGAGTTAGTGCAATAAAAAGCTCTCACCTACAACTAGAACATATTTTAAAAGCATTTCTTCGGTTTCCTCTCACACACCACTTATGCAGGGATACCTTCAGGAGGGGAGGGGAGCGAGGACCTACCGCACCCCCCAGACAAGGAGCTTGTGTTCATCTCAGACTGGCTGGATGGAAAATCACTTGGCACTTGCCCTGCCTGAAATTCACTGTGCCCCCCCCCCCCCCCCAAAAAAAATACAAAAATGTCTGGAAATACTTAAGACTGAATATGAAAATAAAATGGTTCCCAAATCCCAGATCCAGGAATGAACACTCGGAGCCTGGCCGACATCGCCACAGTATGAAAGCATGGAAGTGTACCCCAAAAAAAATAAAACCGGCGTTAGGGGCTGCCTGAGGCTTAGTGGTAGCTGCAATACAATTTTGTTCTAGTAAGTTAAAATTGTAAGTCACTTCCAGCACATTGCAACTTGCCTGCAGTCATTCTGCATGGAGATACTCCGTGGTAGGTCATTTTACAGAGGGTACAAAAGGCATAGCGGCACCTGGAACAGACCCCCATACTGCAGCCTGGCTCCTGCATGACCGGCGTCTGACAGCTGAGGCGGGGACAGTACACCACGTCTGCCATCAAGTCCAGGCTGGACTGCAGGAGGAGGCGGTCGTAGCGGGAAAACAACTGCTCGCCAACCAGCTCCTTCACCTGCAGGAAGAGAAATCAGAGCGGTCAGCAGTCCGCAGGACCTAAGGCCTCCTGCCCCAGAAAGAAGCAGCGGCACCGCGATCCTAGCCGCGCAAGGAGATGTCAGTCTGCCAGAGCTCCAGCTAAAGATTGCTCGGCTAATAAAAAGTGATAACAGATCGACAAAGAAGAGATCAAAGCTGGATGGCGATCAGCAGCTGCGGATAAAAGGATACCCGGGATGGAAAGGAGGCTCTGCATTGCCTTGGCTAAGGATTAAGGGTTGGTCTTTGAAGGTGGGGCCCAGCTCCTTGCCTGCAGGGTTTCTGTCCCTCAGCGACTGGAAAGAACAGCCACTGCTTTCCCATGAACGCTGCTTGAGAAGCCGTTTTTAAAACAGCTAGACACACAGAAATGGAGGCAAGTCTTGTAGGAACGGGACTCTGCTGGGCAGGAATTTGGCTGCTTGGGGTCCTTCCTTGTTTCACAGCTGTTCCTACTTCTTGCTGTGGGATTTGGAAAGCGAGGGGACCCCTTCTTGCTTCCTTTGCTCTTTGCCTTCCTGGCATCTCTAGGCCTTAAAACTGTGAGTTGACTTCAAACCTTCAGAGGCAAAGCACAGTTTGTTTTATTTTTGTTTCTTTTCTTTAGCTGGACTTTTTTTTTTTGGAAGATAGCTGCTTGTGTGTTCGTGTTGCTTTGAAAATAATAGTGAAAAGAAATTAAGGAAGAAAAGTGGGAGATTCTAGTTTAAGTAAGCATTATTATACCAGAAAACAGGCTGCGGAAATACGGAGATCTTAAGAAGGCGTTAGGTTTTTGGGGCACTGTGGGAAGACAACATTCTAGGAAAATGAGGGACTGGTAATCCCTGACCTTCGATAGGGTTAGAGGGTGCAAGCTAACATCTGAATGATTGCTCCCTTCTGAAGAGGAAAATGAGGGGCTTGGCGTGGTGGCAGTGGGTGCCAGCAGATTTTCAGAGGAAGGAAGGAAGGAGCAGCTGTGCACTTGTATTGCTTTCCCTACATCGCTGTTTCCCAGTCTGCCATGGCACACTGGTATGGCCTTTCAGACCTGATCAGCAACGGCCCTGACACACGCAGGAGCCCCTTTCTGAGAGCACATGTAATCATGTAATTAATAGGCAGCTGGGCCCTGCTTTCTGTGGCACATGATGCCACCTCCTTCTAGCCTCATTCTGAGTGAGATGGGGGGAGAGTGAGCACTGCATGTGACTTACTCCGAGTGTTGGGAGTAGCAGTAGAGAAGGAGCTCTGGCAGTCACATGCAGCAGCCAAGGTAAGCAACAGCCAGCGGCCCATATCGCACGGACATCTCCCTCATCCTGCACTTGTATACAGAGAGAGCTGGTCCACCACAACAGGGCCATATGTATCTCTATCCCCTCTCTCCCTTTGTTTTACAATTTTGAAAAATAAAACTGGTGGAGCTTTTCTTTTGGCTACATGACTGCATTGCCTGCCTTGTGGAGGAGTTTAATGTGCCACACAACCTTTTTGTTAATGTACGTGTGCCTCGGATTTGAAAAGGTTGGGGAAACAGCGCAACTACATGAACACTTGTCCTGGTAATGAATGCCAGATGGCTGCTCGTACTGTACCTGGGCAGGGGTGGCCACAGACGTGCACTCCGGTTCTGGACAGTTGAGGCAGTGAACCTGACCATCCTTGATCTGAATTTCGAAGTAGTCTTTCAGGCAGGCACTGCAGTACACGTGCTGGCACTCCTTGAAGTGCATGCATTCGCTGCCCAGCTTCTCGCAGAAGCAGATGTTGCACATGTAGAGCTTACTATCAAAGCACTTCTTCTGCTGCGTCTGGTCAAAATCCAGGATGTCCCTGATCAGGCTTGTCAAAGACTCAATGTCCTGTACGGCTCTTTCATCCACGGCTCCCCCCTCTGCGGAATCAGACTCCACACACGAGTCCAGGTCCACTTTCCTCGGAATCAGAGATTTACAGTTCTGCTTTCCTTGGCTATTCACTCTCAGCTCATAGGGAGACAAAATGTGCAGGTGTCCCATCGTTTCTTCTTTAAGAAACTGCATCCAGGCAAACAGAACCACACAGCCTCTGTTTTCGTCCCACAAATTGTCTAACTGCTTGCAGAGGGCGGTGAGCTGCAACAGAAAAGTTACAGCTTAGAACAATGGACGTACAACTCAACAGCCTCAAGTGTTTGGATCCAGTACCCCCCATGGGCCTTGTTCAATAAAGATTATTTATACTTTCATGTGTTACATTGTTTAATTTTGCATGATGTGTTTTGTTATATGTGGGGTTGTTTTTGGTTTATTTGGGGGGGTTTATTGTACCCCACTTTGATGTAAATGCCACTTATAGATGCCGTGTTCTGCTAATTCTGCATGGCATCAGTACTAGGCCGCCCTTCCCAGAGCATGGAGTAAGTTATTAAGTAGCCTGCAGATAAGGGATGGCCCCTTCTCTGCTGCCTGTCTAGTGAAAAGACTGGTGCTTGGGGGACAGAGAGAAGCAGTGACAGGGTACCACAGAAAGGTGTTAAAGAAGTGAACAAAGAATCAAAAAGAATCAGAAAGCATAATGAAAAAAAGAGAAAAGAGATAGTAGCAGGAGGAAAAATGTGCTATATATAATATTCATTGTATATTCATCTGAATTAAAGTACTCAGACTTTATATATAAAATGCTGCCATTACTCCTTCTCTCCCTTCTATTGAGGTCTTTTATATACCATTGTTCCAAAAGAAGATCACAGCGGTTTACAAAAGCAGCATTCAAATTTTAGGTCAGCATGTTCCCAGCTTATGTTCCAGAGTTGTGGGGTCATGCAATCCATACTTAAGCTGCGCTTGGTATCTTCAAGGTAATATCTTGACTGCCATTGTTCTGTAAATACACAGTTGTATGCAAGAAGCAAGAGTGGTAAAACTAGGAAAGACATATTAAGGTTTATTCACAAAGGACATTCTCCCATTCGGTGGCTACAGGAAAAACAGAAACTTAACATCCAGCTGAACCAAATTGTAAGACTTTATAGTATCATTAGGACCTGTATTCTGAAAATGCATGGACTTAAACAACAATTAGAAATCCGAGAACAACTGGAGCTAGAAAATAAACAGAGTCTTCTCAATCACAAAGCTCTGATTTTCCTTCCTTCCTGAATCTTAGTTTTGCTTAAAGGCAACTTTTAAGAGCTCTGCGCGTAGCAAAGCTGGGAGATATGTGAGTATCTCGGGCCGGCGTGCGCCATGCGGATTTTAAGAAGCGCCCGAGCGAGCGCACAAATAGGAGGAGCGGGGTCCGGGCACGTAACGTGAAATGTGCGCTAGGAGTGCAACGGGATCCCCTAGCTCGTACCTGGACTTCTGCCTTGGAAGCACAAACAAGGAGACTAGTTAGCAGGCTTTTAAGGGTTGGGGCTACAGGGGGTTTAGGAAGTCCTATCCTTTTCCTGGGCAAACTGGGAATGGACTGGGAAAACTGGTAACTGCGTCCTACTTACGCGGTAGAGCTGGCATTTGTGCGCACATGCACGCGCATACAGCCTATTTTATACCATCTGCGCGTATACACACGGAGGTTATCAAACGGCTGCATCCATTAGCGCGAGCCAGCACACGGCTGGTTCAAAGTTATCGTCCCCAGAAAGAATGACATTTTTGCAAACTGATAATGCAAAACATAAAAAGCACTCCACTTCTGATTGTAGATAGTCCAGAAACAGCCAGGGGTGGAGTGGCTAACAACAGCTGTTGCAATGACCCTAACATCCTCAGTCACATAACATGTGAGGAGGTCGGACAAATATTTAGGTTCTCCCCAGTATAAACATTTAAAAACCAGGGTAAGCACATTAAATTCCACCATTCCACCCTGGTTTCAACTAGAAAGCAATGTAAGTCTCATAAAATTAGAACTACGCAGTTTTTCATCTCCCCTCCCCCAAAAGCCTAACTGACATATTCTGAATTAACTGGAGGTGTCAAAGGCTGAAACCTGAATGTGGTCTGCTTTGAAGTGTCATGAAAGGCAGAATATAAACACAACAAATTAAATTAAAAAAAGCTGGTCATTCTTGGTTTTCTTCCTACAAACAATAACCTACAAAAAAGAAAACACATCCCTCGTATCAGTTAAAATGACACGAGGCGGGTGGCACCTTATAGACTCACCAATTTACTGAGGCATGAACTTTCGAGGGCAGAGGCCACTTCGCCAGATGCCCAAAATGTAGCACAGAGGTGGGTAAAACATATGGGGGTGGCAGGAGGGTGGAGATACAGAACAAAGAGAAGGCGTTGGATGAGGCAGGCAGGGTGTGGAAACAGAGTATTAATAGCATTGTAGTCCAGACTACTGACAGCTGAGGTATTTAGTCTATAAGGTGCCACCCGCCTCCTGTCATTTTTGCTAACCAAACTAGCAGGGCTAGCCCTCTGAAGACCTGACTCACTACGGTTGTATCTTTCTAGGACGACGGCAGTCGCGTAAAGGCCCTTTCACTTGTGGTCTTAGGAAGCCGTACAGAGTGCTGAAGCCACACCTGAATACGGGAGAGCCACTTGCAGCTAAGAGTAAACGCAGGAGGAGAGGCTGATGGGTAATCTGCTGGAAGTTCAAAGTTCAGCACAACTGGAGGTAGAAAGCAAACTGAGTCTTCAAAATCATCGTTGTTAAGATTCGTAGCAGCATTGCCTACACCAAAAACACAGAAAGAAGAAAAGGAACCAAGCATTCAAAAGACTTTTTTACTTGTCTACGGTTTAGCTTTCTGACTGCTGTTTACAGTGATGAAACCCAGAGCTGCACACATTTAAACAGATTTTAAAATTATAAGAAAAATCTAAGTGCACTGTACTAGTTTATCCCTCTCCTTTCCCACAAAGTTTGTGACACAAATCGACTGCAAACACTGACTTACCACTCACAAATATTCTGAAATTTGGAGGCAGTTCCAAACACACCCTGATCTCCCCACCCTGGGCAGTCTCTGCTCTCTTGAACTCATCCTCAGGATAAATACTAGCCAAGGCTAGCAGTTCATCCTCCTGGGCTTCTCGGTCTTCTGTGGACATTTAGGTCTCTGTTGGTTAAGAACAGCAGCACACAAAATACTTTTGAATTGGATAACTAATTAGAACTGTGCTGTGTGAAGAGGATACACAAGAAGGAAGTTTAACCACTAACTCTTGCTTGTGACAACTTTTAAGATTTCTTGTTTCAAAAAATAATATATGGTGACACCTTTCCATTGGACTAACTTTATACATTGCTAGCTATCAGGAGCTCATTTTCCTTTGACCTGATGGAGTGTACAAAAGCTAGCAATGTATAAAGTTAGTCTAATTAGTTATCACCTTTATTTCTATATGACAAATAAACATAATAATACTTCATTTAAAATATATAAACTGAAGTCAACAAAGCCCTATGATTGTTATGACAGCTCTATCTTAAAAAATAATACATATACACACACACACTCTCTCACCTTTTATAATGTCAATTTTGTCACCTTTTGGTTAACAATAAAAGAGCCTGGAATCAGTCAAGTGCCAGGGACCAACTGCTCATACCTTCCAAGGAGGACATGATTGGTGAACAGGGAGCAATCGCTCCTTCCTCAGAGACGAGCTGTATCAACAAGAAACCGAATG